>NC_074671.1:48112268-48724768 GCF_029448725.1 Salvelinus fontinalis | reverse complement strand
TTCGAAAACAAAGAGTAGAACAGAACGGGCTTATGTGATAGTGTCACTGTAATGAACAACCGTGCTGCTCCTGTATCTCCCTCACACTGTGCCGTGTGGCTGATGTTTTCACTGATGTGTCACGTATCTTACTTCCACCCACGTTATACAATTAGCATCTGCTTGTGTATTTTGAAATATCTTTTGTACTAGGTGTCACGGAACCCTCTGGAACTTTCATTACGCACACCTGGCCCCTATTCCCACTGATTGTATTTGTATATATATGCCCTTTGGTTTCCATTGGGCGGTCGATTATTGTTACTATGTCCGTTGGTGGTGTGAGTACCTATGCGTTGGTGCTATACTATATGTCGTGTATTACGGGTATCGTCCCGTGGCGTTCAACGAGGTTTACCCTCGCTCTTTTGTTTGGGTACAACCCAGTGTTTTTGTATATGTGTTTGTTTGGGGTGTATTAAAAACCCCTATTGTGTTTTCCGGCTCCTGTCTCCAAAATCCTTCATACCAGCGCAACACTGGCGCTTTTCATACAGCGCTTTGAACTGCTGTATGAAATGTGTTACACCGATGAAGTTCTTACTATTATTATTTCAAAAATGGCTTAGGTTTACAGGATCGTGTTAGTTAAATGTATTACAGATCCTCAATCGTCCACATTAGGTGGAGTGTATATACACTACCGTTCAAAAGTTTGGGGTCATTTAGAAATGTCCTTGTTTTTTTTATACATTCCCGACAACATATTCATTGAAAAAAATCGTTTTTTTTTCATGAGGGAAACCTCATACTGTATTTCCTGTCATAGTGGCATCCCATGACCACCTGGTAAGAGATTAAATGACAGCTATACACTGCTATTGAGTTTCTATAGTCTAAGCAAAACCATTGAAAACCACTCACAATATTTACAATGCTTTGGGCTGAGGTGGCACCACTATCTCGCTCTCTCTTACCCTCTCTCACCTCTCTTTCCCCTTCTCTCTATCTTTATTTCTCTCTCTCTTTCCCGCTCTGCCCTCTCTCTCTTTCTTTCCCCCCCTCGCTCTCTTCCCCACTCTCTCCTCTCTCTATCTCTCTTTCCCATTCTGTCTCTTTCTCTCTCTCTCTCTCTCTCTTTCCCTCTCTCCTCTCTCTCTCTCCCTCCCTCCCCTCTCTCGCTCTCTCTCGCTCTCTCTCTCTCTCTCTCTCTCTCTCTCTTGCCCTCTCCCTCTTTCCCCCTCTCTCTCTCTCTCTCCCCTCTCCCTCTCATCTCTCTCTTTCCCACTTCTTGCTCCCTCTTATTCTCCCATGGTTTCAGTCAGGAGAAGAGGAGGATGGCTGGAACCGATAAAAATGTTTCTCCCCAGAGTCCTCCAGTAACTGACTTGACTCTCTCTGTGCTGTCCAGACAGACATTCAATCTCAGTGGCCCTTTACGAAAAGAACTCTCATGCTCTCCCTGCTTTCCTTTAGAAGCGCTGAATGTCAGGAGCCTTTATTACACGGGTGTGGGGGATCTCCAAGCGGGTCCCGGCCTCTTCCTGGCCCTCCCCTTCCCTTCAGCTAACTTCTAAGTGACATATCAGTGTGTGGTGCAAGGCGAGCCGGTGGCAAGAGGAGGTAATTTCGCACCCTGCTAGCTATCAACCTATACTGAACTTTAAACCAGCTTCACTTACACTATGGGCAGGTTGTTTCATTTGAGGGACCAGGTCTTCTAAAGTGCTTCCCTATGCCCAAACTATTCTCTGTATTAGTTCCTCTCCACAGATGGAATAGCAAATAGCCTGCCAGTTTCCCTAGTTGTGCTCACCAGTCCAATTGCCTGCTAAAGTCTATTCTGGTCCTGCGGTCTCATCTTGAGGTATGATGAAATAACCCATAGCCTGTGTAGATATCAGTGAGTAATGTATCATATCATCACCCTCTGTTGGTTTGCTAAATCGTTTGAGACATACGTATGTAGCTAGCTAATGATGACTGTTATGTATACTGTTATGTATCTAATTAACGTTTCAAAGATATTCAATGAACGTTTTGATTTCGATACAGGACAGCCTTTATGCAGTATGCAAGAAACTATTTATAGACTTGAAGCTCGGTTTGAAGCACAGGCATTTCCACAACAAAAACAAAACATAGAAATCCCTCATAAGATAAAAAATCATGACAATCTACCAGGGTGGTTCGTCAATCACTTATAGGCAACGCTCCAAGCCCCTTACACTACGCATTTCCAATGTATTTAACATTCATGCAAACACATGAATATGATCATCCTGCTAGCTCTCCACATTTACATTTAAGTCATTTAGCAGACGCTCTTATCCAGAGCGACTTACAAATTGGAAAGTTCATACATTTTCATCCTGGTCCCCCCGTGGGAATTGAACCCTGGTCCCTCCGTGGGAATTGAACCCACAACCCTGGCGTTGCAAGCGCCATGCTCTACCAACTGAGCCACACGAGACCTCTCCCATGGTGACTGAGTGAGTTATACCGTTTCATGAGCAGATCCCAGGGAAAGCGTATCATAGAACATGCAATATTACCAGCGCCAATGAATTTTCAAACCCTCTCTCAGATTAACATTTAATGGAGGATCTCAAGCTTAAATGTGACTAGCAAAGCCTTACTCATACTATTCTCAATAGGCAAGGGTATTAGGCCTATACATTAGAATTGGAATTTCAAAAGCTGGATGAATTTACAACTGCTATTTGTACCACTATTTCTTCCCCCTAATTGATAACACCAAGCACCTTATATTAAATCAATGATCCTCTGTTCGGTATAGCTGTTAGCCTGACATTACATCTAGCGTTCAAACACTTTTTATTCTTCAGAATAGTACATCGTTATCCTCCTTAACTTACAATAGCCTAATGTAATATGGATCTAACAATAACAATTTGAGTCAATTGGGGATATTTTCCCTTGAACTATGTAGCAACATCAAAGCTTCATACCCATGTTTTCATGCTATATTACAGTCGTGTGCCATGGGCAGTTTGAGGCATGTACGAGGCATAAATGCACGTAGAAAGAAACCAATTACCAGCCACACAGTTTGCTGATTACATTTCATATGCTCTATACCTCAGAGTATTGAATGAGAACATTGTCAAATGTACTAGCTAGTGGGCCATCTATAAAGTGAGACGCCACTGCTTACTGCAGATTGCTGTGCATGGTGGTGACTATGCATCAGTCAACAATAAAGCAGAAACAACATTTAGCATCCGTATTCTGGGCCTTGGGCCATGTAACACCTGTGTCGCATCCCGAACGGCACCCTATCCCCTGCATAGTGCGCTACTTTTGGCCAGGGCCGTATTGGCGTTGGTCAAAAGTAGCGCACTATGTAGGGAATAGGGTGCCATTTGGTACAGACCCCAGAGAATGGATAAATAATCCCCCCTCAGACTTTGGAGAGGTTCGTATTTACAGTCGGGGTGACAGCTAATTCAGGAATATATGCCACAGCCCATCAGCGGAGGTCAGTCCAGCAGTGTCTTATTAAATGTCATCGCACTGCACACAATATTGTGTGTGTGTGTGTGTGTGCATGCGTGCGTGCGTGTGTACGCATGTGTGTGCACTGGCATGTGTGTGTTACAAACAAATTGTAACAGGAAGGAAGGAAGGAAGGAAGGAAGGAAGGAAGGAAGGAAGGAAGGAAGGAAGGAAGGAAGGAAGGAAGGAAGGAAGGAAGGAAGGAAGGTGTCGTGTCTTTGGCTATGCCAGATTAATTGCTATGACATGCTATTCTATAAAATAATTTCTCCGTAATTAATATTACCTGATTGAACTAATCATGTAAACGTAATTAACTAGAGAGGGACACCACGAAAGAATATTTATAGAGCTGTTATCTTCCGAATAAACTCTTAAAGATTCAGTAATATTTTACATCCATAACAGTCACATTAATCGTCATTTTATTCAGTCTCATCTGAAAGTGGTAAATCCTTGGTTATCTGCAAGAATCCTGGCTAACAAGTTGAATCAGCAATGCAAAATTGGGTTTAATTATTTATTTACTAAATACCTAACTAATCACACAGAAACACACATACACAATTAAATCATAACTTGATTACAAAGTGCCGTCATAAAGAAAAACGTCCCTAGCGGGCGAAATAGATATGACAGCTTGTTACACAAAGAAAAGGGGCTGAGTTTTAGGGAAAGGGCGGGAGACTGGGACAGGGCCGAAGCTGTGCTATCGTAAATACAGTATCTTATGCATTCTAAATTACCGCCCATTTGAAAAAGGAAAATGCAATAAATATTTACTCTGAGCTGCGCTTCAGTAGGTTGGTGGTAGATGGAAGACCGTATCGCCAACCCGAGTCCTCTGTCCTTTGAAGAATGTCTCTGGTGGTCACTGGATACGTTGGAGTAACGTCTTGTGTAGTAGACGGGATACTCTGACTGTCCTTCCTAACCTACGTTTGTAGCAGCTGTTGCTAACTCAACGGCTAGGAGGTATCACTTCTGTAGTGAATACGAGTTCAAAGTTCATACCATTTACAACCAAAGTCCATGCTGATGTTGGCTTAGTTCTGTAGTTATTATCTGAACTATTCTGACATCGGATCGTCATCCTAAATGTACCCGGAACAGGAAGTTATATTTTTGTCAATGGCTTTTATAGTGGAGGGAGAGGGGTGTGTCTGAAAAGTTTATAACCCATGTCTCTTCACAGGGGCGGGCCCCTAGTTGAGCAGAAGCCCAAATTTATGAAGATCCAAATCTCTCATTTGGAAGCTAAAATTACATTTAATCTCCTCACAAATAATTTCATATTCAAACATTTGAATTAAACAACAATTCCATGTGAATCCGATACCTGTGACGTTTAGACTTTCCACAGTAGAGTTTATGTCATTCTATCATTGATGAGAATGTGTCAGAGGGCAACCGCACTGACATAATATACCTTAAGTACCACCGCATATGTTCAGTTGGTCGGATTACCAGAATATAGTTCATTTCCCCCCACTTCTGATGTTCCCAGAATCTCTATGTTAACCAAGGGGTTTTCTTATGTCACATCAGTTATAGTAGGGAGAGGGAAAAGGGGGGAAAGAGGTATTTATGACTGTCATAAACCTACCCCTAGGCCAACGTCATGACAGAAGGAAGGAAGGAAGGAAGGAAGGAAGGAAGGAAGGAAGGAAGGAAGGAAGGAAGGAAGGAAGGAAGGAAGGAAGGACAGCTGTTCTGATGTGTATCGGTGCCATCTACAGTATGCCCACTGGTCAGGCAGGCAGGCAGGCAGGCTCAATATTTTGGCTCTTGCCGAGACGGCTGTAGAAATCTGGCCCAGATTTCAAGCCGAACAGGGAGCATCATTTCACTCTCCATTCCAAAGTTGCCGCAATGCATATTTCATGAACCCTCTGAATTAAAAGGCAAAGATTAGATATTTGATGACAGATTATCTGAGCCAAGAACATTGCATAGCTGAATGATGTAGTACATGAAGAACTCTTCTCCCTAGGGTTTCCCTTCCACTGCAAGATCTGTAGAAACAGAATAAATGAAGTTCTCTCAATCATACAGGAATCTCTAGGAATCTCAGTTGCATTTATAGTTGCCATAAGTTTGATCTCTCTGGCCATGGACGCAGAACCAGTCTATGTTATCCTTCTACGTAACATCACTCCTGCTTTGGTACATTAACTCTCTCTCTCCTTCGGCATGTATAAAAAATCAAATCAAATGTTATTGGTCACATACACATGGTTAGCAGATGTTATTGTGAGTGTAGAGAAATGCTTGTGCTTCTAGTTTCGACAGTGCAGCAATATCTAACATGCAATCGAACAATTCCACAACAACTACCTATTACACACAAATCTAAGTAAAGGAATGGAATAAAAATATATACATATGAACTATCCAATTATAATGTGATAGTCTGTATGCAAACCCCATACATTAGCATTAGCCTCTACACCCCGGCACCAGCAGCGCAGCGACACCGGTCTTGAGGACAATCACAGGAACGCAGGGCGGGTCGATCAGGACCCAATGCAGCTGTCGAAGTTGCCGCGGCGTCTGACGGACCAGTAGCAGTGGCGTCGGATGGACCCGTTGTGGTGGCGTCGGACAGGCCAGTTGTGGCTGCTGAAGTTGTCGTTGGATGGACGCGTTGTGGTGACGTCGGACGACCCAGTTGCAGCGTCGACGGACGGGTCATTCCCCTGTCTCCCTCAATGGTCGATTATTCTGTCACATTGGCATAAATGTTTCAGAAGACAGGCACAGGAATGCGTAGTAGTTTTTTTTATTAAGCCCCAAATGACGGAGTGCCGTGTAAAGGCACGGGGACGAAGACCAAACAAACACACAACAAAAACACAGGGTTGTAACCCAAACAAAAGAGCGAGGAGTACCTCAAATAAATAACACTAGCGCCCAATGATTATGACACGGGACGAGATCCGTAATCATCTGCGCAATCCACAAGGGCACGAAAGCCCAAAACACACAGCACAGGTACTCACACGCACCAACGGATATAGTAACAATAATGGACAGCACCATGGTAAACAAAGGGCACATATATACAAATACAATCAGTGGGAATAAGGGCCAGGTGTGCGCAATGAAAGTTCCAGAGGGTTCCGTGACATGGTGGAACAATTAGAAGAAAGTGCAAGTCATCTTTCTGATGTCTAAGTAATAGAATAGAATGAGAACTAACTGAACCAGACACTTCGCATTAGCCAGACCAGTCTAGTAATAATGATTTATTTTGCTGATCATTATGTGACTGGATACTGAACTGCCCCAGACACGATCAATACCATTATATAATATCAATTAGAGAGAGAGAGAGAGAAAGAGAGAGAGAGGGAGAGCGAGAGAGAGGAAGCAGAGATATAGATTTGTGGAGAGAGAGAGAGAAAGACTATATCCCTTTCCTTGTCCTTCCTCTACTTTGCTCTTGTCCTTCAGTAGGAAGCCCATCCCATGAGACATACTGTAGGTGCAACTGAAACACAGTCAGGCACACAGGTCCACCAAGGCCTCGCTAACTTGTGGTCTCAGAGGTTGCCAAGATAGCACAGCATCCTAATCCTCCAACACCTTCACCTCCTCCAACCCTCATCCTCCTCCTCCCTGCCACCCCTCCTCCTCCCCCACACCATACTCCTCATGGTTTTTATCTGATTTTTACTCCTAAGATCTTGAGAGATAATTAAAAAATCTATGGACACGCAGGCTTTTGTTTCTTTTGTTTTAGCTTTTAGCACTAATTTATCACAGAAAGTATCATAATGATACGTCATTGCAACATGTCAGCCACTATTTTCCTCATCGCGCCTCAGCCCACGTGAAAAACACCCCATAATAGCCCACATAGCATACGAGATGAGTTTGCTCTCCAAATGTAAGGTACAGTGGCTTGCGAAAGTATTCACCCCCCCCCCCCCCCCCCCCCCTTGGCATTTTTCTTATTTTGTTGCCTGTGTATCATTTGATTTACACAACATGCCTATCACTTTGAAGATGCAAAATATGTTTTATTGTGAAACAAACAAGAAATAAGACCCAAAAAAAGAAAACTTAAGCGTGCATAACAATTCACCCCCAAAGTCAATACCACATAGAGCCACCTTTTGCAGCAATTACAGCTGCAAGTCTCTTGGGGTATGTCTCTATAAGCTTGGCACATCCAGCCACTGGGATTTTTGCCTATTCTTCAAGACAAAACTGCTCCAGCTCTTTCAAGTTGGATGGGTTCCGCTGGTGTACAGCAATCTTTAAAGTCATACCACAGATACTCAATTGGATTGAGGTCTGGGCTTTGACTAGGCCATTCCAAGACATTTAAATGTTTCTCCTTAAAAGTTCTTATGGCTGCAATCCCGTTAACGGGATGATATGACAACAGCCAGTGAAAGTGCAGGGCGCCAAATTCAAACAACAGAAATCTCATAATTAAAATTACTCAAACATACACGTATCTTATATCATTTTAAAGGTAATCTTGTTGTTAATCCCACCAAAGTGTCCGATTTCAAATAGGCTTTTCAGCGAAAGCACCACAGCAATTATGTTAGGTCATCGCAAAATTTACAGACAGACATAGTCATTTTTCCAGCCAAAGACAGGAGTCACAAAAAGCAGAAATAGAGATAAAATGATTCACTAACCTTTGATGATCTTCATCAGATGACACTCATAGGACTTCTTGTTACACAATACATATGTTTTGTTCGATAAAGTTAATATTTATATCCAAAAACCTCAGTTTACATTGGCGACATGTTCAGAAATGACTCCAAAATATCCAGAGAAATTGCAGAGCCACGTCAAATAACATAAATACTCATCATAAACTTTGATGAAAGATACATATTTTACATAGAATTAAAGATACACTTGTTCTTAATGCAACCGCTATGTCAAATTTCAAAAAGCTTTACGGAAAAGCACAATATTCAATAATCTGAGAACAGCGTTCAGCCACAAAAGCAAGCCATACAGTTACCCGCCAAATTGTGCAGTCAACAAAACTCATAAAAAGCATTATAAATCTTCACTTACCTTTGCTGATCTTTGTCGGAATGCACTCCCAGGACTCCCACTTCCACAAGAAATGTTAGTTTTGTTCGGTAATGTCCATCATTTATGTCCAAATAGCTATTTTTGTTAGCGTGTTTGGTAAACAAATCCAACGTCAGGAAGCGCGTTCACTAAAAGCAGACAAAATGTCCAAAAGTTCCGTAACAGTCAGTAGAAACATGTCAAACGATGTATTGAATCAATCTTTAGAATGTTTTTAACCTTTTGACGAGTATCTACCCCGGGTCCGGGAGCCCCCCCCCCCCCCCCCCCCCACCCCCACTGAGTAGCATCGTTAGCATAGCGTCACAATTAAATAGTAGCATCTAAATATCATTAAATCACAAGTCCAAGACACCTAATGAAAGATACAGATCCTGTGAATAAAGCCACCATTTCAGATTTTTTAAATGTTTTACAGGGAAGACAAAATATGTAAATCTATTAGCTAACCACGTTAGCAAAAGACACAATTTTTCTTTGTCCACCATTTTCTCTCTCCACCAGTAGCTATCACCAATTCAGCCAAATAAAGATATTGATAGCCACTAACCAAGAAAAAACCTCATCAGATGACAGTCTGATAACATATTCATGGTATAGGATAGGTTTTGTTACAAAAATGTGCATATTTCAGGTATAAATCATAGTTTACAATTGCACCCACCATCACAACTCGACTAGAATAAATACACAGAGCAACGTGTATTACCTAATTACTAATCATAAAACATTTCGTAAAAATACACAGCATACACTAATTGAAAGACACAGATCCTGTGAATACAGACAATATTTCAGATTTTCTAAGTGTCTTACAGCGAAAACACAATAAATCGTTATATTAGCATACCACATGTGCAAACATTACCAGAGCATTGATTCTAGCCAAAGAGAGCGATAACGTAAATATCGCCAAAATATATTAATTTTTTCACTAACCTTCTCAGAATTCTTCAGATGACACTCCTGTAACATCATATTACAACATACATATAGAGTTTGTTCGAAAATGTGCATATTTAGCCACCAAACTCATGGTTAGACAATGACAAAAGTAGCCCAGCTGGTCAGAAAATGTCGTGCACCATATTAGACAGTGATCTAGTCTTATACATAAATACTCATAAACTTGACAAAAAAATATAGGGTGGACAGCGATTGATAGACAATTTAATTCATAATACAATCGCGGAATTACATTTTTTTAATTATCCTTACTTTTCAATACAGGTTGCGCCAAGCGAAGCTACACCTAACAAAATGGCGGAACGTGCGTTTAACATTTTTCTACAGAACAACGATTTATCATCTTAAATATTTCTTACTATGAGGTGATCTTCCATCAGAATCTTGGGCAATGTATCCTTTCTTGGGTCTAATCTTCTTTTGGTCGAAAGATGTCCTCTTGTCTGTCGAAATGCCCACTAACGTTCGACCGGGACCCCGAAACGTGCCCGGCGCTTCAAAGTGCACAACAAAGCAATGCCTCAAAATCGCACTAAACGGATATAAATTGCTATAAAACGGTTCAAATTAACTACCTTATGATGCTGTTAACACCTATAACGAGTAAATACATGACCGGAGAAATATTACTGGCTAAACTAAAGCTTGGAAGGAGGCGAGTCCGATGTCCTTCGCGCGCCAGGCGCAGGCAGCCAAAGGAAGTTACTTCCGGTATTTGGTGATTTATAGAGGCACTGATTGCGCAATCGACTCCATTCAAAGCGTCATCACGTACTGACATCCAGGGGAAGACGTAAGAAATGTCTGTTTCTCCATAGCATTTACACGGACCTTTAAACTGACTCCAGATCAGGGGCCAAGATGTCTGAAATCTGACTCCCTATCATGAAAAGTGCTGTAGATTGAGTTCTGTTTCACTCCGAGACAAAATTCCAACGGCTATAGAAACTAGAGAGTGTTTTCTATCCAATAATAATAATAATATGCATATTGTACGAGCAAGAATTGAGTACTAGGCAGTTTAATCTGTAGAGCAAATTATGGTCATGAGAAACAGCACCCCCTATAGTTGCAAGAAGTTAACATAAATCTTGAATAACGTTCCAACCGGAGAATTACATTGACTTCAGATATGCGGTGGAACAGAGCTCCCTCTCATGTGAATGCGCATGGTCAGAGCATGGTCAGGTCATGATAGACCTGACTAATTCCTGTCTCCTTCGGCCCCACTTCACAGTAGAGGCATCAGACAAGGTTCTACAGACTGTTGACATCTAGTGGAAGCCGTAGGAAGTGCAAACTCATCCATATCTCACTGTGAATTCAATAGGGTCTTGGTTGAAAATCGACAAGCCTCAGAATTCCCACTTCCTGTTTGGATTGTTTCTCAGGTTTTTGCCTGCCATATGAGTTATGTTATAGTCAGACACAGACATCATTCAAACAGTTTTAGAAACTTCAGAGTGTGTTCTATCCAATATGAATAATAATATGCATATATTAGCAACTGGGACTGAGGAGCAGGCAGTTTACTATGGGCACCTCTGGGCACCTTTCATCCAAGCTACTCAATACTGCCCCTGCAGCCATAAGAAGTTAAACCACTCGAGTGTTGCTTTAGCAGTATGCTTAGAGTCATTGTCCTGCTGGAAGGTGAACCTTTGTACCAGTCTCAAATCTCTGGAAGACAAACAGGTTTCCATCAAGAATTTCCATAATTTCTTCAATTCTGAACAGTTTCCCATTCCCTGCCGATGAAAAACATCCCCATAGCATGATGCTGCCACCACCATGCTTCACTGTGGGGATGTTGTTCTCGGGGTGATGAGAGGTGTTGGGTTTGCGCCAGACATAGTGTTTCCTTGATGGCCAAAAAACTCAATTTTAATCTCATCTGACCAGAGTACCTACTTCCATATGTTTGGGGAGTCTCCCACATGCCTTTTGGCGAACACCAAATGTGTTCTTTAAGCAATGGATTTTTTCTGGCAACTCTTCCATAAAGCCCAGCTCTGTGGAGTGCACGGCTTAAAGAGGTCCTATGGACAGATACTCCAATCTCCGCTGTGGAGCTTTGCAGTTCCTTCAGGGTTATCTTTGGTCTCTTTGTTGCCTCTCTGATTAAGGCCCTCCTTGCCTGGTCCGTGAGTTTTGTTGGGCAGCCCTCTCTCTTGGCAGGTTTGTTGTGGTGCATTTTTTTTAAATGGATTTAATGGCACTCCGTTGATGGTCAAAGTTAGAGATTTTTTTATAACCCAACCCTGATCTGTACTTCTCCACAACTTTGTCCCTGACCTGTTTGTAGAGCTCCTTAGTCTTCATGATGCCACTTGCTTGGTGGTGCCCCTTGCTTAGTGGTGTTGCAGATTCTTTTGCCTTTCAGAACAGGTGTACACATACCGAGATCATGTGACAGATCATGTTACACTTAGATTGCACACAGGTGGACTTTATTTAACTAATTATGTGACTTCTGATGGTAATTGGTTGCACCATATCTTATTTAGGGGCTCCATAGCAAAGGTGGTGAATACAAATGCACGCACCACTTTTCCATATAATTATTTTTTTCATTTCACTTCACCAATTTGGACTATTTTGTATATGTCCATTACATGAAATCCAAATAAAAATCTATTTAAATTACAGGTTGTAATGCAACAAAATAGGAAAAACGCCAAGGGGATGAATACTTTTGCAAGGCAATGTAACTTCAGATTTAACGTATGTCGTTCAACCACAACACTTACAATCTGAGTTGTGGTGAACATGCTTCTAATACACCTACAGTTGCACTGTTTTGAGGAGAAGTGAGTGGGTTTGGTCTGAAACACTACATTGTTATGTATTGCTGATATTGACCTGTGGTGCCTGGATGTGTTTGTGTTTTACCACACAGTTAGATGAGATAGTCTGGCTGTCAGGCCTGCTTTGGCTGCACTATTCCACTTTCTATTTACAGCAGTGAACGCAATCTGTCTGCCACATCATCCGGGAAAAACACGCTGGCACCTTTACACAACGCTGCTGCTGCATGGTGTGTGTGTGTGTGTGTGTGTGTGTGTGTGTGTGTGTGTGTGTGTGTGTGTGTGTGTGTGTGTGTGTGTGTGTGTGTGTGTGTGTGTGTGTGTGTGTGTGTGTGTGTGTGTGTGTGTGTGTGTGTGTGTGTGTGTGTGTGTGTGTGTGTGTGTGTGTGTGTGTGTGTGTCTCCTGTATACTTATGTGGCAGGCGGCTTCAGCAGGAAAAAAGCATATACAGTATGTTATACGACAGGTCTCTCCTGAGCCGTCAATGGCAATATTGATCATCTGAATTAATTTCCTGTTTGCCTGAGTGTCAGGAGGACTTAAGTGAAGGCTCGCTGCCTGCCGGAGTGTTCCTCACCAACGCATACGGACATCAAAAAAGATAAACCTAATGCAGTGGCACTTTGGAGAAAATGTGTATACATATGATTCATTGATTTACCCTTGTGGAAACACAATTGAATGTCGAACTTCATAGAAGCACAGAATATATGTTTATTGGGTGCGAACACACACACGCATCCTACTATATGCCAAGACAAGTTGATTTCAAAATACATTTCCTGGGTGATGTCCAGTGAAGGCAGCCACTGTGGAAACGGTAGAAAGTAAAAAGGTGTCTGAACTGACAGCCTTGGCTTCTTTACCAACTCTCTGAGGTGTGCAGTAACACACACCTTTTGAGTTTCAAACTCTTTAGTGTAACACCTCGACAGTCAGAGGAGTTCTTCCCACCATGACTCAGAGACTCACAGTCCTGCAGTGCCTTTATCCTTGAGCTTGTGTGTGTGTGTGTGTGTGTGTGTGTGTGTGTGTGTGTGTGTGTGTGTGTGTTTGTGTGTGTGTGTGTGTGTGTGTGTGTGTGTGTGTGTGTGTGTGTGTGTGTGTGTGTGTGTGTGTGTGTGTGTGTGTGTGTGTGTGTGTGTGTGTGCGCGCTTGTGCGCGCACATGCGTGTAGGATTTCAAAGCTAGGGGTAATTTACCAAAGTTACTTACATTTTCAGTAATGTTTGTAATTAACATGTAATGATTTTTGTAATCTATGGTAACTTTGGTAAATTATACTTAAATAAAAAAAGTATTCATTCATATTTATTCATTTATTATATTCAAAATAGCCTAATTAATTTAAAAAGCATCTAATCAACAATGGCATTATTTTGAATTAACTCTTCCAACTATTGACCTTTTTTACAACTGCCACAAGTTTGGTGTTAAAACATTTTAATTATTTAATAATTTTTTCTAAGGGGTGAATCCGCTTTAATATCGCGGAAAGATTGTTGCTTCCATCAATGTAAATGGCTGCCTCATTTCCAATCTCCCATATATGTTGGGGGTAAACACCTGTATATGTATCCATATACATACATACATACATACCCATAAATATATATATATATATATAGATATATATGTATACATAAACATTCATACAAATACACATATATACATACATACACATACAGTGGTACACTGACGATTTTGCAGGTTTTCCTACTTACAAAGCATGTAGAGGTCTGTAATTTTTATCATAGGTACACTTCAACTGTGAGAGACGGAATCTAAAAATCACATTGTATGATTTTTAAGTAATTAATTTGCATTTTATTGCATGACATAAGTATAACATAAGTATAACTTTTTCGGATTTAAGTATAACTTTCGTATGACTGATGCCTTTAGTGAGAGGTCTAATGCTTTAATATTTAATTATTTCTGCCCTACCGAAATCATATTTGTTATATAAATAGGTAGGCCCTTTTAATTTTGTCTGGCTTGACATTCTAAATAAATATAATATATTATAATTATAATATAATCTAAAAAGCAGGTCACTAGGTGTAGGCAAAACCATAAGCAAATAGATCAACTGTGATATGACTAAAGAGTTAATCAGGGTGATTTTACCATAAATAAACAGGTATTTTCCTTTCCATGGTAGCAAGATCTTATCTGTTTTTGATCATTTTCTATAAAAATGTATTGGATTTCTTTTTGGGGGGATTTCTATACCGAGTATGTCCACATCCTCGTCAGACCATTTTATTGGTAAACTGTCACGCCCTGACTTTAGTTATATTTGTTTTCTGTTTTGTGTGAGTACCTGACAGAACTGTTGCATTTTGTTCCACTTTTGTTTTTTGTTTCAGTGTTCAAGTTATAATAAACATCATGAACACGTACGACGCTGCGCTTTGGTCTAATTCTTCTTCCTCAGACGAACATCGTTACATAAACTACATGGTAATGTAAAAGTTGAATTTTTTTGTGATCCAATATGTAATATAGTACACTTATCATAATTTAGTTTTAATCCAGAAAGGTTAGCAAACGTATTTAGATCCTCTATGAGGCTGTGGAGGGATTCTAATTGTGGTTTTAAAAGAAAACATGAATCATCAGTGTACAATGACACCTTTGTTTTTAAGCCACGGATTTCTAATCTATTAATATTATTGTTGGATATAATTTTAACAGCTAACATTTTGATGGCAATAATAAATAGATATGCCGATAGTGGACAACCTTGTTTTACTCTTCTTGACAGTTTAAAACTTTCTGAGATGTAGCCATCATTTACGATTTTACACCTAGGGTTGCTATACATAACTTTAACCCATTTAATAAGAGATTCTCCAAAATTGAAAGATTCTTGGTATTTATATATAAACTTCAGTTGTACTTTATCAAAATCCTTTTCAAAATCAGCTAGCAAAACCAGGCCTGGTGTCCCCGATATTTCATAGTATTCTATTGTTCCCAGTATTCCTCTTATATTATCTCCAATGTATCATCCATGTTAAAAAACAGTTTGATTATAATGAATAATATCTAACAATACCTTTAAAATTCTATGAGCCAGCATTTAGCTAGAATTTTTGCATCACAACACTGTGGTGTAAAAGGCCTTAAATTGACTGGATTTTTATACAGTTGAAGTCGGAAGTTTACATACACCTTAGCCAAATACATTAAAAACTCAGTTTTTAACAATTCCTGACATTTAATCAGAGTAAGAATTCCCTGTTTTAGGTCAGTTAGGATCACCACTTTATTTTAAGAATGTGAAATGTCAGAATAATAGTAGAGAGAATTACTTATTTCAGCTTTTGTGTCTTTCATCACATTCCCAGTGGGTCAGAAGTTTAAAAACACTCAATTAGTATTTGGTAGCATTGCCTTTAAATTGTTTAACTTAGGTCAAATATTTCAGGTAGACACAAGCTTCCCACAATAAGTTGGGTGTATTTTGGCTCATTCCTCCTGAGAGAGCTGGTGTAACTGAATCAGGTTTGTAGGCCTCCTTGCTAGCACATGCTTTTTCAGTTCTGCCCACAAATATTCCATAGGATTGAGGTCAGGGCTTTGTGATGGCCACTACAATACATTGACTTTGTTGTCCTTCAGCCATTTTGCCACAACTTTGGAAGCATGCTTGGTGTCATTGTCCAATTGGAAGACCCATTTGCGAGCAAGCTTTAACTTCCAGACTGATGTCTTGAGATGTTGCTTCAATATATCCACATAACTTTCCTCCCTCATGATGCCATCTATTGTCTGAAGTGCACCAGTCCCTCCTGTAGCAAAGTACCCCCATAACATGATGCTGTACCCCCGTGCTTCATGGTTGGGATGGTGTTTCATTTCTCCAAAAAGTACGATCTTTGTCCCCATGTGCAGTTGCAAACCGAAGTCTGGCTTTTTTATGGCAGTTTTGGAGCAGTGTCTTCTTCCTTGCTGATCAGCCTTTCAGGTTATGTCGACACAGGACTCGTTTTACTGTGGATATAGATATTTTGTACCTGTTTCCTCTAGCATCTTCACAAGGTCCTTTGCTGTTGTTCTGGGATTGATTTGCACTTTTTGCACCAAAGTACGTTCATCTCTAGGAGACAGAACACGTCTTCTTCCTGAGCGGTATGACGGCTGCATGGTCCCATGGTGTTTATCCTTGCGTACTATTGTTTGTACAGATGAACGTGGTACCTTCAGGCGTTTCGAAATTGCTCCCAAGGATGAACCAGACTTGTGGAGGTCTACAATTAGTTCTCAGGTCTTAGTTGATTTCTTTTGATTTTCCCATGATGTCAAGCAAAGAGGCATCGAGTTTGAAGGTAGGCCTTGAAATACTTCCACAGGTACACCTCAAATTGTGTACCTGTGGATGTATTGACTCAATTTCTGGAATTTTCCAAGTTGTTTAAAGGCACAGTCAACTTAGTGTATGTAAACTTCTGACCCACTGGAATTGTGATACAGTCAATTATAAGTGAAATAATCTGTCTGTAAACAGTTGTTGGAAAAATGACCTGTCATGCACAAAGTAGATGTCCAAACCAACTTGCCAAAACTATAGTTTGTTCACAAGAAATTTGTGGAGTGGTTGAAAAATGAGTTTTAATGACTCCAACCTAATTGTATGTAATCTTCCGACTTCAACTGTACAGTTGTGGCCAAAAAATTATAGAATGACACAAATATTAATTGTCACAAAGTCTGCTGCCTCAGTTTGTATGAGGGCAATTTGCATATACTCCAGAATTTTATGAGGAGTGATTAGATGAATTGCAATTAATTGCAAAGTCCCTCTCTTCAAAAGGAGGGTAGTGCTTGGAATCATTGTTCTTCCTCTGTCAACCATGGTTACCTGCAAGGAAACACGTGCTGTCATCATTGCTTTGCACAAAAACGGCTTCACAGTCAAGGATATTGCTGCCAGTAAGATTGCATCTAAGTCAACCAATTATCGGATCATCAAGCACTTCAATGAGGGCGGTTCAATTGTTGTGAAGAAGGCTTCAGGGCGCCCAAGAAAGTCCAGCAAGCGCCAGGACCGTCTCATAAAGTTGATTCAGCTGCGGGATCAAGGCACCACCAGTACAGAGCTTGCTCAGGAATGGCAGCAGGCAGGTGTGAGTGCATCTGCACGCACAGTGAGGCAAAGACTTTTGGAGGATAGCCTGGTGTCAAGAAGGGCAGCAAAGTAGCCACTTGTCTCCAGGAAAAACATCAGGGACAGACTGATATTCTGCAAACGGTACAGGGATTGGACTGCTGAGGACTGGGGTAAAGTCATTTTCTCTGATGAATCCCCTTTCTGATTGTTTGGGGCAAAAAAGCTTGTCCGGAGAAGACAAGGTGAGAGCTACCATCAGTCCTGTGTCATGCCAACAGTAAAGCATCCTGAGACCATTAATGTGTAGGGTTGCTTCTCAGCCAAGGGAGTGGGCTCACTCACAATTTTGCCTAAGAACACAGGCCTACCTAGGCCTACCTTCAAACTCAGTGCCTCTTTGCTTGACATCATGGGAAAATCAAAAGAATGGTACCAACACATCCTCCGAGAGCAACTTCTCCCAACCATCCAGGAACAGTTTGGTGACGAACAATGCCTTTTCCAGCATGATTTTCCACCTTCCCATATGGCAAAAGTGATAACTAAGTGGCTCGGGGAACAAGACATCAATATTTTGGGTCCATTGCCAGGAAACTCCCCAGACCTTAATCCCATTGAGAACTTGTAGTCAATCCTCAAGAGGCGGGTGGACAAACAAAAACTCACAAATTCTGACAAACTCCAAGCATTGATTATGCAAGAATGGGCTGCCATCAGTCAGGATGTGGCCCAGAAGTTAATTGACAGCATGCCAGGGCAGATTGCAGAGGTCTTGAAAAAGAAGGGTCAACACCGCAAATATTGACTCTTTGCATCAACTTCATGTAATTGTCAATAAAAGCCATTGACACTTATGAAATGCTTGTAAGTAAACTTCAATATTCCATAGTAACATCTGACAAAAATATCTAAAGACACTGAGGCAGCAGACTTTGTGGAAATTAATATTTGTGTCATTCTCAAAACTTTTGGCCACGATTGTATATACCACTTGGATCTGTTTTCGTAATAATGAAATCAGACCTTCTTGTTGCGTGTCCGATAATCTACCATTTATATAGGAGTGGTTAAAACATGCTAATAATGGTCCTTTGAGTATATCAACAAAAAGATTGGCATACTTCCACTTGTATGCCATCCAGCCCTGGAGATTTCTCAGCTTTAAAGGCTTTAATTGCATCAAGAAGTTCCTCCTCTGTAATTTGGCCTTGACATGAGTCTTTCTGTGCAGATGTTAATTTTACATTATTAAAAGGAAAAAAATCTAAACAATTAGCTTCGGTTAGTGGAGATGAAGGAGACTGAAACGAAAACATATAAGTACTTTACTTCCTCTTTCAAAATATAATTTGATGAATCATGCGTGACTCCATCATTTGAAAACAAGTTTCAATACATTTCTTCTGGTAGCATTTCTATGTTGAAGATTGAAAAAGAATCGGGAGTATTTTTCCCCATATTCCACCCAGTTCGCTTTATTTTTACAATATATTGTATTACACTGGATCTTTCTTGAATAAGTTCTTCCATTTCTTTTCGTTTTTCCTCTAACTTATTCTGTGCCTCTATGGTACAGTTTGTATTACTATCTACCTGTACTGTTAGTCCTTCAATTTCCTTTGTTAATATGGACTCTTTTGATCTAAATTGCTTTTATTTTATAGATGAGTACTGAATTGCATGGCCCACAAAGGCACATTTAAAAGTGTCCCATACAATAAGGGGATCTGCTGTACCTATGTTATGTCTGAAAATGTCAGTTATAAATTCTTCTGTCCTAGTTATAAACAAGTTATCATCCAGTAGGGTTTGATTAAATTTTCAATATCCTCGCACACGTGGAAATTCTGTAAAAGTAATATATATGGCAATTATGTGATGACCGCATTCTGTCCCCTATCAACACTTTTTTATAACTTTTGGTGCCAGAGAGAATGGCATAAGAAAGTAATCAAGACGACTAGCTTGATTAAGCCTCCGCCATGTATTTCTCACAAGGTCAGGGTATTTAAGTCTCCATATATCCACTAATTCCAATATATCCATGACATTCATGATTTCCTTAAGTGCCTGATGGTAATAGTTTGTAGTGTTATTTCCTTTACGGTCCATAGAGGTATTTAAGACCGTATTAAAATCTCCAACCATAATAATAGAGTCTAGTGTTGCTTGTAGAGTTGATAAATTTTTATATTTTCAAAGAAGCTTGGATCATCATTATTTGGACCGTATAGCTTAATAAGCCATATCTGTTCATTGTCCAATAACATATGTAAAATAATCCATCTACCTTGATATGATCTGTTTGGACAATTTGCACATTTGGATCAAAATTACTGTTAATTAATATCATCACCCCTTTTGAATTTATTTGCCCATGAGAGAAATATATTTAACCCCCACAGTCCTTTTCCCACAAAACGTAATCTAAAATTGTTGATTGAGTTTCCTGTAAACAATAGATATTATATTCCTTCTCTTTTAGCCAGGTAAAATACTGATTGTCTTTTCTTATTATCTGCTGAGCCATTACAATTATAACTGGCTATACTTAAAAGTAACATGATGATTGTGTCTATATAGTTGTACCATGATATTTGCATTGCTACTAAGTAAACCTGCAATTGGTCCCCACTATTCCATCCGCTAAAAGCCCTCCTCATCCCGAGTTGGGTTGTCATCCCAATGCCCGGCAGACCACACCCGACCCATCCTTTGAAGGATCCATCCTTCAAAAAGAACACACAGTGTCACCCACAGAACAGAAGCAGATCAACCAATATATATATATATACACTGCTCAAAAAAATAAAGGGAACACTTAAACAACACAATGTAACTCCAAGTCAATCACACTTCTGTGAAATCAAACTGTCCACTTACGAAGCAAAACTGATTGGCAATAAATGTCACATGCTGTTGTGCAAATGGAATAGACAAAAGGTTGAAATTATAGGCAATTAGCAAGACACCCCCAAAAAAGGAGTGATTCTGCAGGTGGTGACCACAGACCACTTCTCAGTTCCTATGCTTCCTGGCTGATGTTTTGGTCACTTTTGAATGCTGGGGGTGCTCTCACTCTAGTGGTAGCATGAGACGGAGTCTACAACCCACACAAGTGGCTCAGGTAGTGCAGTTCATCCAGGATTGCACATCAATGCGAGCTGTGGCAAAAAGGTTTGCTGTGTCTGTCAGCGTAGTGTCCAGAGCATGGAGGCGCTACCAGGAGACAGGCCAGTACATCAGGAGACGTGGAGGAGGCCGTAGGAGGGCAACAACCCAGCAGCAGGACCGCTACCTCCGCCTTTGTGCAAGGAGGTGCACTGCCAGAGCCCTGCAAAATGACCTCCAGCAGGCCACAAATGTGCATGTGTCAGCATATGGTCTCACAAGGGGTCTGAGGATCTCATCTCGGTACCTATTGGCAGTCAGGCTACCTCTGGCGAGCACATGGAGGGCTGTGCGGCCCCACAAAGAAATGCCACCCCACACCATGACTGACCCATCGCCAAACCGGTCATGCTGGAGGATGTTGCAGGCAGCAGAACGTTCTCCACGGCGTCTCCAGACTCTGTCACGTCTGTCACATGTGCTCATGTGCTCAGTGTGAACCTGCTTTCATCTGTGAAGAGCACAGGGTGCCAGTGGCGAATTTGCCAATCTTGGTGTTCTCTGGCAAATGCCAAACGTCCTGCACGGTGCTGGGCTGTAAGCACAACCCCCACCTGTGGACGCCGGGCCCTCATAACACCCTCATGGAGTCTGTTTCTGACCGTTTGAGCAGACACATGCACATTTGTGGCCTGCTGGAGGTCATTTTGCAGGGCGCTGGCAGTGCACCTCCTTGCACAAAGGCGGAGGTAGCGGTCCTGCTGCTGGGTTGTTGCCCTCCTACGGCCTCCTCCACGTCTCCTGATGTACTGGCCTGTCTCCTGGTAGCGCCTCCATGCTCTGGACACTACGCTGACAGACACAGCAAACCTTTTTGCCACAGCTCGCATTGATGTGCCATCCTGGATGAACTGCACTACCTGAGCCACTTTTGTGGGTTGTAGACTCCGTCTCATGCTACCACTAGAGTGAGAGCACCCCCAGCATTCAAAAGTGACCAAAACATCAGCCAGGAAGCATAGGAACTGAGAAGTGGTCTGTGGTCACCACCTGCAGAATCACTCCTTTTTTGGGGGTGTCTTGCTAATTGCCTATAATTTCCACCTTTTGTCTATTCCATTTGCACAACAGCATGTGACATTTATTGTCAATCAGTGTTGCTTCCTAAGTGGACAGTTTGATTTCACAGAAGTGTGATTGACTTGGAGTTACATTGTGTTGTTTAAGTGTTCCCTTTATTTTTTTGAGCAGTGTATATATATATATATACACTGTTGAAGTCGGAAGTTTACATACACTTAGGTTGGAGTCATTAAAACTCGTTTTTCAACCAATTTCTTGGTAACAAACTATAGTTTTGGCAAGTCGGTTAGGACATCTACTTTGTGCATGACACAAATAATTTTTCCAACAATTGTTTCAGACAGATTATTTCTCTTTTAATTCAGTGTATCACAATTCGAGTGGGTCAAAAGTTTACAAAAACTAAGTTGACTGTGCCTAGGCCTACCTGCCTCTTTGCTTGACATCATGGGAAAATCAAATGAAATCAGCCAAGACCTCAGAAAAACAATTTTAGACCTCCACAAGTCTGGTTCATCCATGGAAGCAATTTTCCAAACGACTGAAGGCACCACGTTCATCTGTAAAAACAATAGTACGCAAGGATAAACACCATGGGACCACGCAGCCATCATACCGCTCAGGAAGGAGACGCGTTCTGTCTCCTAGAGATCAACATACTGTGGTGCGAAAATTGCAAATCAATCCCAGAACAACAGCAAAGGACCTTGTGAAGATGCTGGAGGAAACAGGTACAAAAGTATCTACATCCATAGTAAAACGAGTCCTGTATTGACATAACCTGAAAGGCCGCTCAGCAAGGAAGACGCCACTGCTCCAAAACCTCCATAGAAAAGCCAGACTACGGTTTGCACCAGCACATGGGGACAAAGATCATACTTTTTGGAGAAATGTCCTCTGTTCTGATGAAACAAAAATACAACTATTTGGCCATAATGACCATCGTTATATTTGGAGGAAAAAGGGGGAGGCTTGCAAGCCAAAGAACACCATCCCAACCGTGAAGCACGGGGGTGGCAGCATCATGTTGTGGGGGTGCTTTGCTGCAGGAGGGACTGGTGCACTTCACACAATAGATGGCATCATGAAGCATGAAAATGATGTGGATATATTGAAGCAACATCTCAAGACATCAGTCAGGAAGTTAAAGCTTGGTCGCAAATGGGTCTTCCAAATGGACAATGATCCCAATATAACGCTTGTCGTGGTTGGAAGAAGAGGAGGACCAATGTGCAACGTGGTAAGTGTCCATATTGTTTTAATACGAAATAATGAACACTGAACAAAAACAATAAAACGACAAACGAACACTCCTGTACTGTGAAACAAAACACAGAACAGAAAATATAATCACCCACAAAACACAATGAAAAACAGGCTACCTAAATATGGCTCCCAATCAGAGATAACTACTGACACCTGCCTCTGATTGAGAACCATACTAGGCCAAACACATAGAAATAGAACAATAGAACAAAACATAGAAAAAACAACATAGAATGCCCAGCCCAACTCACGCTCTGACCAAACTAAAATAAAGACATAAAAAAGGAACTAAGGTCAGAACGTGACACCCAAGCATACTTCCAAAGTTGTGGCAAAATGGCTTAAGGACAACAAAGTCAACGTATTGGAGTGGCCATCACAAAGCCCTGACCTCAATCTTATAGAAAATGTGTGGGCAGAATGGGACAAATTTCACCCAACTTATTGTGGGATGCTTGTGGAAGGTTAGACGAAACGTTTGACCCAAGATAAACTATTTAAAGGCAATGCTACCAAATACTAATTTGAGTGTGCGTAAACTTCTGACCCACTGGGAATATGATGAAAGAAATAAAAGCTGAAATAAATCATTCTCTCTACTATTATTCTGACATCACACATTCTTAAAATAAAGTGGTGATCCTAACTGACCTAACACAGGGACTTTTTACTAGGATTAAATGTCAGGAATTGTGAAAAACTGAGTTTAAATGTATTTGGCAAAGGTGTATGTATACTTCCGACTTATACATTTATTTTAAAAATCCTGTTTCTAATTTTCCATAATTAGCTAGGATTTTTACATCTCTCCAGTCTCGCCAATACCAAAATTACATTATGGCAAGCAATTATTATATGAGCAAACAATTATTGTGAATCATCCTATATTTTCCCTGACATCTTTTACTCCCTAGCAACATTTGTGGGGTACACACACACCCACACACTCATATACACTCATACACACTCAACCCCTTTCCCCCACAACAACCATAGACTCACATTCTCAACAGTTGCACCATCCCAGAGCCCAACTCAAGAAAGGTGTTGATTTACGAATGCATATACTGTTGCAGCTGTATGAGAAGGCCTGCAAAACTGTGCAAAAAAAAATGGGCAGAAATGGGGCGATTTTATTAACCCTTGTCACATCCTAGATGATGGAGGTCAAATATACCCTCTTCCCCTGAAACACCCAAAACCTGGTTCCCCGTATTGACCATATTCCCAAGCATCTCCATGCAGTCAGACTTCTGATTTTGTGCCACCAGAGCCACAATAATATACCTCCCTCTGAATGTGCGAGTGTGACCCCCCCCCCCCCCCCCCCCCCCCCATGGGTTACTGCAGCTAGTGTTGCCAGCACTGCCACTGCCTGGGTGGGGGCACCCCACCGGAATCCCCACCGGCTAGGTACAAGGTCGTCAAGGTTCTCATTAGCAGCTTTGAGTATTTCCTTGTATATTATGCTCTGCCTTCAGTTGGCTTTGCAGGCATCTAATCAACAATGGCATTATTTTGAATTAACTCTTCCAACTATTGACCTTTTTTACAACTGCCACCAGTTTGGTGCCAAAACATTAACAACAAAGACATATTGGCATAGTGAAATAAAATAAAAGTGTGTAAAAAATATATAAATGATATTTCATGCTGAAACCTTCATATTAAACACCAATGATATTCATTAAGTTGATGGTTTATATTTAGGATAATGTTTTACAGCTTTGTCAATATTGTTTATAATCTTATTTTGTTATTTTCTATATTGTCACATGATAAGGCCACACAGAGGGCCGGAGTTAATTACAGACACCTGTGAAAATCTGAAGTACCCAAAACGTCCATTAAATGTAATCTAGACAAAATTCCTCCCAAAAACCAACATTCTGGTAGTTTACTGATAAACTTTCCAGTAATATACCCTCCCTTTGCAGTGTGTGTGTGTGTGTGTGTGTGTGTGTGTGTGTGTGTGTGTGTGTGTGTGTGTGTGTGTGTGTGTGTGTGTGTGTGTGTGTGTGTGTGTGTGTGTGTGTGTGTGTGTGTGTGTGTGTGTGTGCGTGGACATGTTTAACTATTCTTGTGGGGACCAGAAGTCCCTACAAGAATAGTAAACAAAGTAAAAATTGACCAGCTGGGGCCATTTTGTTAGTCCCCACAAGGTCAAATGCTATTTCTAGGGGGTTTAGGTTTAAGGTTAGAATTAGTGTTAGGGTTAGAATTAAGTTAAATATTAAGGTTAGGAGCTAGGGTTAGTTGTAGGGTTAGGGTTAGGAGCTATGGTTAGGTTTAGGGTTAGGATAAAGTTTAGGTTTTTGGGTTAGGGTTAGGGTTAGGGTTAAGGTTAGGGTTAGGGTTAGGGTTTAGGGAAAAATAGGATTTTGAATGGGACTGAATTGTATGTCCCCACAAGGTTAGCTTTACAAGACTGAGTGTGTGCGTGCGTGCGTGTGTGTGCACTCGTATGTGTATCCTGTGTACTGAAGTGGCAGACAGACAGTCATTATTGTGAGTGCTAGCCAGAATTCCAGGATGTGGAGGGGCAGAGGGAGTGTGATCCTGAATTTGAACAGGGCTCAATTTAAATGGATTTGTGAGTATTCACTGAGTTCAAGTGTAGGTTACAGGGAATGGCCTTCAGAAATGTGATGTCAGATGAAGTAAAACAAGCCATGTCCCACACGTGAGGGTTAAAGGACCACGTTTGCATCCCAAATGGCTCCCTATTTCCTATATAGTGGACTTCTTATGACCAGAGCCCTATGGGGGATAGGATGCAATTTGGGATCCATACCCCAAGTGTGTCCAAAAAGGTGCAGTTAGACCAGTGATATGATTAGTTGGAAGCCTACAGGTTAATAATACACTTCTTCACTGATCTGTCTTAGGGCCTGTCATTAACTCTGTGTAAATATATTTCACTGGTCTCAAAATCCAATCAAATCAAATTGTATTGGTCACATACACATGGTTAGCAGATGTTAATGTGACTGTAGCGAAATGCTTGTGCTTTTAATTCCGACAGTGCAGTAATATCTAACAAGTAATCTACCTAACTACCTAATACACACAAATCTAAAGGGGTGAATGAGAATATGTACATACAAATATATGGATGACCGATGGCCGAGCGGCATAGGCAAGGTGTAATAGATGGTATAAAATACAGTATATACATATGAGATGAGTAATGTAAGATATGTAAACAATATTAAAGTGGCATTGTTTAAAGTGACCTGTGATCCATTTATTAAAGTGGACAGTGATTGGGTCTCAATGTAGGCAGCAGCCTTTCTGAGTTAGTGATTGCTGTTTAGCAGTCTGATGACCTTGAGATAGAAGCTGTTTTTCAGTCTCTCGGTCCCAGCTTTGATTCACCTGTACTGACCTCGCCATCTGGATAGTAGCGGTGTGAACAGGCAGTGGCTCGGATGGTTGTTGTCCTTGATGCTCTTTTTGGCCTTCCTGTGACATTGGGTGTTGTAGGTGTCATGGAGGGCAGGTAGTTTGACCCCGGTGATGCTTTGTGCAGACCGCACCACCCTCTGGAGAGCCTTGCGGTTGAGGGCGATGCAGTTGCTGTACCAAGCTGGGATACAGCCCGACAGGATGCTCTCGATTGTGGATCTGTAAAAGTTTGTCAGGGTTTTAGGTGACAAGCCTAATTTCTTCAGCCTCCTGAGGTTGAAGAGGCGCTTTTGCTCCTTCTTTACCACACTGTCTGTGTGGGTGGACCATTTCAGTTTGTCTCTGATGTGTACGCAGAGGAACTTAAAACTCTACACTGCTGTCCCTTCGAACTGGATGGGGGGTGCTCCCTCTACTGTTTCCTGAAGTCCACGATCACCTCCTTTGTTTTGTTGACGTTGAGTGAGAGGTTGTTTTCCTGACACCACACTTCGAGTGCCCTCACTTCCTCCCTGTAGACTGTCTCATCGTTGTTGGTAATCAAGCCCACTTCTGTTGTGTCATCTGCAAACTTGATGAATGAGTTGGAGGCGTGCATGGCCAAGCAGTCATGGGTGAACAGGAAGTACAGGAGTGGGCAGAGCACGCACCCTTGTGGGCCCCAGTGTTGAGGGTCAACGAAGTGGAGATGTTGTTTCCTACCTTCACCACCTGGGGGCGGCTCGTCAGAAAGTCCAGGACCCAATTGCACAGGGCGGGGTTGAGACACAGGGGGTACTATGGTGTTGAATGCTGAGCTGTAGTCTATGAACAGCATTCTTCCTCTTGTCCAGACGGGATAGGGCAGTGTGCATGGTGATGGCGATTGCATCGTCTGTGGACCTGTTGGGGCGGTATGCAAACTGAAGTGGGTCTAGGGTAGCCGGCAAGGTGGAGGTGATATGATCCTTGACTAGTCTCTCAAAGCACTTCATGATGACAGCATGAAATGACAGCGGTAGTCATTTAGTTCAGTTATCTTTGCCTTCTTGGGTACAGGAACAATGGTGGCTATCTCACACAAAAAAAAGAAGGTGAAGAGAGAAAGTTCGCTGACTGGTTCAATCACAGTAGTTAAGGTGAGGCATTCCACTGACCTATTTGCATAAATGAGCTTTTCTTCGATCATCGTTTGCAGGATTTGTCCGTGCTCAAGAGGGGGGAAAAAAACTTCCTCTGCAGCATTTTTTGTCAAGCCCCGAAATCAAAGACTCAGCAGCGGTTTACAAAAATCAATAATACTTTAAATACCAAATTCTTGCCACTGGTTGTGTCCGAAATGGCAACCTATTCCCTATATATAGTGCACTACTTTTGACCAGAACCCTATGTGCCCTGATAAAGAGTAGTGCACTACAAAGGGAATAGTGTGTCATTTGGTGCACTCTGATTCCTAATTAGGATGACAGTGTTACCATATCCCACTCAATAATGTGTCTAAGTGTGCATACAAATGTGCGGTGGTGTGTGAGATCGTTTGGGTCTAATGAGACTGGAACATATAGTAACTAAAAGGACCAAAGGTAGGATCTGATTGATAAATATCATCGCCTCAGGTCAGGTAAAAACCACCCAAATCACTAATAATGATACTGCACATTTCGACAGCTCTGTCAGATCAGTCTCATAATATACTAGAATGTAACAGACGTTGTGGGGTTAAACAATAATTACTGTAACTACCAGCCAAGTCCATCTTACTTGCTGTCTTCTTGCTAGCAATGTTATTCTCAGTATAATGGAACATGGCGTGAATCTTGTGTTGTGAGTGGGGGTGGTCGCTAAATGGCTAACTCGTTCCATGACTGGTGCTAGAGATTAGAGAATTCAGACCCATCCCCAGATCAAAGCTGAAGCTTTATCTCTGATCCCAGATCTGGGCTCAACCCTTCTCCCTAACCCTCGTCAATGAGATAGGGATCTTAAATGCTGTCTGAGTGTTCTCCTTTTATCTGGAACAGCCACTAATATTCCTCATTACTCCAGCAGTCTGGCGAGAAGAAAAAGAGAAATGGATTGGAGGAGACTGACCCTTCCGGAATTCCTTTTGAACCATTTTGCCTTTTGTTTTCATTGATTAAACAAGTCAAAGATGGCATCAGGGTCAGAGATATGTGGTGTATCATGACTGCACGATGAGCTTGGTGGTGGGCTAGAGAGCCCCGTAACAGTAGCCTGGTGGTACCTTGCTGCGGTAGCCTAGACATAGACAAAACTGCTTGACTCAGGGAAGTAGTAGGCTAGAGGAGTACAACATGCTTGGCGGTGGCAAAGGAGGCGGGGAGAAGAGGTCGAAAGAAAGAACTTAACACATCTGTTCCAAATGTTTTCTTTGTGAGCGAGCTCACTCCCGGGGGACTCTGAGAGACTCTCACCTTGGCGCGTCCCAGGGGGGTGTTGGGGAGCATCACTTCGACAGGTGCAAAAGCTTGTTTCACACCACAGTGCACACCTAATAGGCATACTGGAGTTGGGTGTGTGCTGTGCTAAGCTGGACCTGAACTGATGGCAGGCAAAATGTAGTACAGTCCCCATCCCCCATTCCACTCCACACCACGGCTGAACAACAGATGGTGCGGTAGCCTATGGGAACCGAACCTGCAATTCACCGTTCATCAGAGGATACAGGGCAGAGCAGGCAGGCCAGCCAGCCCATCATTTAAAAAACCTAGATTGAAGCTCTTAAACTATAATAAACTGCAAAATTTAAAAAAAAAACAGGCTACCTCATGGACTGGAACTGTTGTTGTTTGGCATTCAAAGAAACTAATTTGTTCTATCATAAGTAAATAATTTATTAACCATAAATAAATAAATCATTTATTATCCTCTACGAGATTGTCTAAATTGCTACAGTCTATCTCCTACCATGACTTAAACAAACCCTTGCAACTAGGAGTAAGAAAGTAAAGAAATGTATACAATATTGCCTAAAATGGAGCGTTAAAATGGAGCATTTGCTTCCTAAGTTAGGAAAGGAAGAAAAGCCATATATCCGATGCCACTAGGCCTGTGTTTGCTGGAGCATATATAACTACTGCGAGGCTGAGCACTGGCACCTAGCTGCTTGCCTTTGAGTGAGAAACCCAGGAAAATGTAGCTATCTTCTGGGGGGAAAAAATTTTTTCAAGGTGCTAATGCATTACTAGACAGGTGTCAGGGTGGCACTCTGAGCTCAAATCTTCAAACGCTAATGTCTTCAAAAACAACAAGCTGGTCTTGTGGGTCCTTTGGAGGCTGCAGCCTGTTTATCCCATGTTGGTTCCAAAATAACCCAGCAGAGGTTTGGTTGGTAATAGCTGCAATCAATAATTGAAGGTACATCTCCCTCTGTGTGAGCACCAGGCTCTGGCACACCAGCACAGAGGCAGACAACACGATTACTGACTGCGTCGCAAGACTTGTTTTCTATCTGCTGCAGCGAAAGAAAGTAGGACAGAGAAAACAACGGCGATTTATGCCGTCATGGCTGTGCCGTATTTGGCATATATAGCTGATGTATCACTTATAATTTGAGCTCGCTAATTTTGGTGACGAGGGATCTCTTGTAATTAATCTCAGTTACAGGAGACACGCTCTGATAAGAAGTGATGAGTTAACTGTTCGCAAACATCAGGCTTTATGTAGTGAATATGAAACCGAGCTATCACAGGTCACTGGACCGGAGAGAGAGATATTAACTGTAATTTAACAACACTATGTCTCTATGATGAGTTGTCAAAATGAAGAACATGTGAATTGTAAACAGTTTTTTCAAACGGTACAATTTCAATGGCTGTTTGTACTACTCTGCTAACAATATAGTTGACTTACCTAAGGCACCCAGATAACTGACAATGGCTCAACCCAACATACCGTAGACCTTGTCCTTGGTAACCTGAAAGAACAATGATAGGTAAATAGAAGAGCATGTAAACGTTTAGAAAAAAAGGTTCTATCTAGAACCAAAAAGGATTAATCGGCTGTCCCCATAGGAGAACCCTTTGAAGAACCCCTTTTGAGTTCCATGTAGAACCCTTTCCACAGAGGGTTCTACATTGGGACCCAAAAGAGTTCTACCTGGAACCAAAAAGGGTTCTCCTATGGGGACACAGGCAGAACCCTTTTGGAACCCTTCTTTCTAGGAGTGTAGAACAACAATAAATGTTTTTGAATTGTCTCTCCAAAGATGACGAGGGATTCTGCCTGCACTTCTCATCGGTTTGCCTGTGTTGCCGTGACTACAAGAGTATGTAGTCCAAACATGGCCGGCTTATGTAAAAGAGGATAGATAGAAGCTGTAAAAAAACTGGACACGCACACTGTCACACATGCACGCACGCACACGCGCACACACACACACACCCAAAGACTCTTCAGACACACAGACGCACACACACTTTTCAGCCCCCCCTCAAGGTCATCCTCAGCAATAGCTTAGCACTCATGAAAACAGAGCACGGCAACTCGGATGCACCCATTTCAGCATCAGCAGCAGAGCTCTGATAATCACGGCCCTGGGTATTCTCTTATATTCTGACTGACTGTCCACCATCCATTTGCACACCATTTGTAGTCAATACGGCATCCGAAGCTCACTCTACTCGAAAGACCTTTCTGAATGTCTGTGCTTCTTTAGCCAGTCAACGACAGGTGGGCGTAGTTTTCCGTGACACTAATGGGTTGTGGTGTTCTAAAAATGATCTACAGCTTGCATGAGTCCCTCTCAGAGAAGGGGAACGAAGAAGAAAAAAACATCTAATTTATATGGAACGCATAAACAAACTAAAATGAGAGGACTAACATTTTTTTACATTTTAGTTGTTTTGCAGATGCTCTTATCCAGAGCAACATGTAGTAGTGAGTGCGTACATTTTTATATTTGTTTGTACTGGTCCCCCGTGGGAAACGATCCCACAACCCTGGTGTTGCATTTACCATCCTCTACCAACTGAGCCACACAGGACATATTAACATCCTGACTCCTATCCCCCCTCTCTGCAACAGCTGTAGTGAGAGGACTAGCTAACATCCAAATCAAATCAAATCAAATTTTATTTGTCACATACACATGGTTAGCAGATGCTAATGCGAGTGTAGCGAAATGCTTGTGCTTCTAGTTCCGACAATGCAGTAATAACCAACGAGTAATCTAACCTAACAATTCCACAACTACTACCTTACACACACAAGTGTAAAGGGATAAAGAATATGTACATAAAGATATATGAATGAGTGATGGTACAGAACGGCATAGGCAAGATGCAGTAGATGGTATCGAGTACAGTATATACATATGAGATGAGTAATGTAGGGTATGTAAACATAAAAGTGCATAGTTTAAAGTGGCTAGTGATACATGTATTACATAAAGATGGCAAGATGCAGTAGATGATATAGAGTACAGTATATACATATACATTATATTTAGTGGCATTGTTTAAAGTGGCTAGTGATACATTTTTGATCAATTTCCATTATTAAAGTGAGCTGGAGTTGTGTCAGTATGTTGGCAGCAGCCACTCGATGTTAGTGGTGACTGTTTAACAGTCTGATGGCCTTGAGATAGAAGCTGTTTTTCAGTCTCTCGGTCCCTGCTTTGATGCACCTGTACTGACCTCACCTTCTGGATGATAGCGGGGTGAACAGGCAGTGGCTCAGGTGGTTGTTGTCCTTGATGATCGTTATGGCCTTCCTGTGACATCGGGTGGTGTAGGTGTCCTGGAGGGCAGGTAGTTTGCCCCCAGTGATGCGTTGTGCAGACCTCACTACCCTCTGGAGAGCCTTACGGTTGTGAGCGGAGCAGTTGCCGTACCAGGCGGTGATACAGCCAGACAGGATGCTCTCGATTGTGCATCTGTAGAAGTTTGTGAGTGCTTTTGGTGACAAGCCGAATTTCTTCAGCCTCCTGAGGTTGAGGAGGCGCTGCTGTGCCTTCTTCACAACGAACCTTGTTTTTGATTAACCTCCTTTAAATGTTCACATCCAATGGAACAAACATGTTCTTCGATGTATGCCCATACTTAAACATTTTGTCATTTGTTTTCTTGGTTGATAAATGATAATTGTGTGGGTGGACCAATTCAGTTTGTCCGTGATGTGTACGCCGAGGAACTTAAAACTTACTACCCTCTCCACTACTGTCCCGTCGATGTGAATAGGGGGGTGCTCCCTCAGCTGTTTCCTGAAGTCCACAATCATCTCTTTTGTTTTGTTGACGTTGAGTGTGAGGTTATTTTACTGACACCACACTCCGAGGGCCCTCACCTCCTCCCTGTAGGCCGTCTCGTCGTTGTTGGTAATCAAGCCTACCACTGTAGTGTCGTCCGCAAACTTGATAATTGAGTTGGAGGCGTGCATGGCCACGCAGTCGTGGGTGAACAGGGAGTACAGGAGAGGGCTCAGAACGCACCCTTGTGGGGTCCCAGTGTTGAGAATCAGCGGGGTGGAGATGTTGTTACCTACCCTCACTCACCCTCTCCGATCTCTAATTCCCTCTTTTCTATAGCAGTCATTTATCCACCAAGGCAGTCAGCCATCATGCAGTATTGAACTGTGATTTGGTAAATACAGGTTGATATACCCTGTTGGGAGAGTATTGTCTTGTATAGTTTTTAGATTTTGTATAGTTTAGTCAAATTTGATGATCCACTAATAGCTTATATAACCACTGTTTTACACATGAATACAAGTTAATATGTACCTTTTGTGACTGTTTTCAAGAAAGATGAGATTACATCCAAAAGTGCAATGGAACCCACTCTCTCCCACAGGGCTGTGCAACAAGCAAGGTTTTATTCTAACCAGTTGCTCTACAGGAACGCCTAAAAGTGACTTTAGAGAGACAGTCAATTCCCCCAATGGGGTAATTTTGGGAACACCACAGTAATCAATGCATTTACTTTAGGGCATGTAATCAGGTATTAAGATTCAGCTTGTAAAATGTATGTTTTATTCTATTTTAAACCCCCTCTTGCCAGCTGTAGTCTCCGGATGATTAGGACCAGAATAACTATGCTAATTGTTCAAGAAGCGCACTTTGCTCCGCTTCAAAGCAGAAGATTTTTGCATAACATTTCCCTGCACGTTCAAAGCGATCGCTATGCCGAACAAATGGCCTTGACTATGGGGGCCGGTTTAAACGACGCACCGAAGAGAGGGAGAGCGGTTGTGAGGCGTCCATGTAAATGCGTAATTAAAACAAGGTTATCATAGAGTAGAACATTTCGTTATATATGTTGGAAAAGCCCTTACTATGTGCTTTCTAACTGATCTTAATTGGGTTTTCGTGTCAAGTGTTTAAGCGCTATCTCATGTTTTATGTCAAAATATGGGAGGCCTATTAGTGCCATATTGGTGAGCAGGACTTTCATTCAAAAGCACTGCTTTTCCATATAGTCAGGTACTTTCAATATGTGTCACCAGACCAGTCCTTCAAACCTTTCCAGTGCGGCGGATTCCCTGGAGGGAAAGGCCTTTTCTTTCCTGAAAGGTTGTCTTTCCTAAAAGGCATCCAAGATTGTACCTATAAGGTTGATTGTACAGGGTCCCTAATCTATCGTTCCAGGATGACATGTCACATCAACTCCTCAACGTTCTCCTGGCCAAGTTTCAATCAGTCTTAACAGTCTTCTGTCATAGAGCATTACAACGTGCTTTCTCCGATCCCCAGAGTCTGACAGACAGACAGCTACATGAAGCAGCCCAGAAAGGAAACAGGATTTGGGACTGACAGACACGGCTGAGGCCCTACCTAAGGAGCAGTAACCCCTCCGAGGGCCGAGTGGAGTGGCAGTCAGTCGGCAAGGTCATGATAGCAAAAGGGGGCTGCGTGCCTCCCAGCACTGCATTAATCCATCCACAATGTCACCGCACTGCCTCACCGAGTCACTGCCACCTCGATCACCGCAACCCCTCCTGACATTTTCGCTGTGTGTGAAGCTCAGTTGTATCGCACATCTGTCATACATTTGATCAATTATTTGTTTGGTTTATTACTGTATCATTTCAATGAGAAGACTTGAATCGATTTTACTGAATATTGTTTCATATATATATGTCCACGTTGTCTTGGCTTTACAGACTGTGGGAAGGCAGGCTTGATCTTATTGCTAAACAAATCAGGTTCACTGAAGGTTATTTGGATGTGAAGAGAATCTAATGTTATCCAGGACTGCTTCGATTTGGGGATTTATCTTGCATTGTATAATATGTATCTGGTACAACTTTACAGTGGTTGGTGGCAAAATCGTTTGCATTTTCTGGAACAAATCAGCAATGAATGTGGTATGCGGTATGTGATCCTGGACGTGGTGGATGTGGAATGTTGTGATAAAGAGAGCCGCATACTAGACAGGTCGTTCCATGAAAAGAGTGCTTTTTTGTGTCCATTGATTTTTTAAAGTAGAAATTGTGCACCAATATTTAACAGCCTGTTATATTAAATGAAGTGCCATTTAATATAGACAACATGGATAATTCAATAAATCAGATTTATAATATGAGAAAACAATTCAGCATTATGACGTCTAGGAAGATTTGAACCAATTTAACCCCAACATGTCACCTTCATTGTAAAGCCCTAGATATTTTGTTGCTTTGACGGTCATGTCTGAAGATCATTTATTTCACGTGATTAGTGATTTTTTTACTTTATTTAACTAGGCAAGTCAGTTAAGAACAATTTCTTATTTACAATGACGGCCTACCAGTGAACAGTGGGTTAACTGCCTTGTTCAGGGGCAGAACAACTGATTTTTAGCCTGTCAGCTCGGGATTCAATCCAACACCCTCTCGGATACTAACCCAACGCATTAACCACTAGGCTACCTGCTGCCCCGATTAATTTACATCTGTCCCAAATTTTAAGGTCAACACTGTTACGTGAACTGAACTCAGCAGGGGTTCAAACTGTAGAACCTAGTTCCTACATTTCAATATAAAAATTGATTTTATCAAACAAAACTACTCTACATTTTATCTCTAGGACCCTCAGGATGACAAAATAGAGCAAGATTACTGAATGTAAGTACATTATTTACCTTCAGAGGTGAATGTATCAAACCAGTTTCCGTGATAAAAGCATTTTGTTGTTGTGCACTCTCCTCAAAAAATAAAATTGTCTTTTATCAGTGTAATAGCTACTGTAAATTCAACAGTACAGTTAGATTAACAAGAATGTAAGCTTTCTGCCTATATAAGACATGTCTATGTCCTGGAAAGTTGGCTGTTACTTACAACGTCATTCCAAACGCATTAGCGCACGTTAGCAACAACCGTCCCGGTTTAGGGACACCGATCCCGTAGATGTGAAGAACACCTGCTCTTTCCATGACTGACCAAGCTATGATCCCTTAATGATGTCACTTGTTAAATCCACTTCAGTCCTTGACACAATTGAAACATGGATTGTGCATGCGTGCCATTCAGGAGGGTGAATGGGTTGGCGCCCCCCCTTGGTTTGTGCCGTGGTGCAGATCTTTGTGGGCTTGTCTCAGGATGGTAAGTTGGTGGTTGAAGATTTCCCTCTAGTGGTGTGGGGGCTGTGCTTTGGCAAAGTGGGTGGGGTTATATCCTTCCTGTTTGGCCCTGTCCGGGGGTATCATCGGATGGGGCCACAGTGTCTCCTGACCCCTCCTGTCTCAGCCTCCAGTATTTATGCTGCAGTAGTTAATGTGTCGGGGGGCTAGGGTCAGTTTGTTATATCTAGAGGACTTCTCCTGTCTTATCCGGTGTCCTGTGTGAATTTAAGTATGCTCTCTCTAATTCTCTCCTTCTCTCTCTCTTTCTTTCTCTCTCTCGGAGGACCTGAGCCCTAGGACCATGCGTCAGGAATACTTGGCATGATGACTCCTTACTGTCCCCAGTCCACCTGGCCTTGCTGCTGCTCCAGTTTCAACTGATCTGCCTGCGACTATGGAACCCTGACCTGTTCACCGGACGTGCTAAAAAAGCAAACTGACATTTACTCCTGAGGTGCTGACTTGCAGCACCCTCGATAACTACTGAGATTATTATTATTTGACCATGCTGGTCATTTATGAACATTTGAACATCTTGGCCATGTTCTGTTATAATCTCCACCCGGCACAGCCAGAAGAGGACTGGCCACCCCTCATAGCCTGGTTCCTCTCTAGGTTTCTTCCTAGGTTTTGGCCTTTCTAGGGAGTTTTTCCTAGCCCCCGTGCTTCTACACCTGCATTGCTTGCTGTTTGGGGTTTTAGGCGGGGTTTCTGTACAGCACTTTGAGATATCAGCTGATGTACGAAGGGCTATATAAATACATTTGATTTGATTTGAATGGGCAAGACAAAAGATTTAAGTGCTTATGAACAGGGTATGGTAGTAGGTACAGTTGAAGTCAGAAGTTTACATACACTTACGTTGGAGTCATTAAAACTTGTTTTTCAACCACTCCACAAGTTTCTTGTAAGCAAACTATAGTTTTGGAAACTCGGTTAGGACATCTACTTTGTGAATGACACAAGTAATTTTTCCAACAATTGTTTACAGACAGATTATTTCACTTACCATTCACTGTATCACAATTCCAGTGGGTCAGAAGTTTACATACACTAAGTTCAATGTGCCTTTAAACAGCTTGAAAAATACCAGAAAATTATGTCATGGCTTTAGAAGCTTCTGACTAATTGACATAATTTGAGTCAATTGGAGGAGTACCTGTGGATGTATTTCAAGGCCTACCATCAAACTCAGTGCCTCTTTGCTTGACATCATGGGAAAATCAAAAGAAGTCAGCCAAGACCTCAAAAAACAATTGTAGACCTCCACAAGTCTGGTTCATCGTTGGGAGCAATTTCCAAATGCCTGAAGGTACCACGTTCATCTGTAAAATCAATAGTACGCAAGGTTAAACACCATGGGACCATGCAGCCATCATACTGCTCAGGAAGAAGACGTGTTCTGTCTCCTAGAGATGAACGTACTTTGGTGCGAAAAGTGCAAATCAATCCCAGAACAACAGCAAAGGACCTTGTGAAGATGCTGGAGGAAACAGGTACTAAAGTATCTATATCCACAGTAAAATGAGTCCTATATCGACATAACCTGAAAGGCCGCTCAGCAAGGAAGAAGACACTGCTCCAAAACCGCCATAAAAAAGCCAGACTACGGATTGCAACTGCACATGGGGAGAAGATCGCACTTTTTGGGGAAATGCCCTCTGGTCTGATGAAAAGAAAATAGAACTGTTTGACCATAATGACCATCGTTATGTTTGGAGGAAAAGGGGGGGCTTGCAAGCCGAAGAACACCATCCCAACCATGAAGCACGGGGGTACAGCATCATGTTATGGGGGTACTTTGCTACAGGAGGGACTGGTGCACTTCACAAAATAGATGGCATTATGAGGCAGGAAAATTATGTGGATATATTGTAGAAACATCTCAAGACATCAGTCAGGAAGTTAAAGCTTGGTCGCAAATGGGTCTTCCAAATGGTCAATTACCCCAAGCATACTTCCAAAGTTGTGGCAAAAAGGCGTAAGGGCAACAAAGTCCAGGTATTGGAGTGGCCATCACAAAGCCCTGACCTCAATCCTATAGAAAATGTGTAGGCAGAACTGAAAAAGCATGTGCGAGCAAGGAGGCCTACAAACCTGATTCAGTCACACCAGCTCTGTCAGGAGGAATGGGCCAAAATTCACCCAACTTATTGTGGGAAGCTTATGGAAGGCTACCCGAAACGTTTGACCCAAGTTAAACAATTTAAAGGCAATGCTACCAAATACTAATTGAGTGTATGTAAACTTCTGACCCACTGGGAACGAGATGAAAAAAATAAAAACTGAAATAAATCCTACTCTCTACTATTATTCTGACATTTCACATTCTTAAAATAAAGTGGTGATCCTAACTGACCTAAGACAGGGAATGTTTACTAGGATTAAATTTCAGGAATTGTGAAAAGCTGAATTTAAATGTATTTGGCTAAGGTGTATGCAAACTTCCGACTTCAACTGTAACTGGCACACAGGTTTGTGTCAAGATCTGCTGCTGGGTTTTTCACACTCAACAGTTCCCTGTGTGTATCAAGAATGGTCCACCACCCAAAGGACAACCAGCCAACTTGACACAACTGTGGGAAGCATTGGAGTCAACATTGGTCAGCATCCCTGTGGAACGCTTTCTGCACCTTGTAGAGTCAATGCCACAACAAATTGAGGCTGTTCTGAAGGCAAAAATAATTAGGAATGTGTTCTTTGTACACTGACTGTAGATCTGGCTATAATGGTACGTAGCGCATCACTCTTACTTTGGTACCTCTTGCACACTCTCTCTATCTCTCAATTTCTCTTTCTCTAGCGCCCTCTCGCTCTCTCTTTCGCTCTCTTTAACTCTCTCTAGCGCCCTCATCTCTCTCTATATATCTCCCTCATCTTTCTCCATGTCTTGCTCTCTCTCTCTCTTCTCTCTCTATGTCTTGCTATTTCACTCCCCCTTCCCTCTCACTTGCTTCAATGTTTAATGTTTAATTTAAACCATCACTGCAAAGTAAAATCAACAGGGGGCTTGCATGCTGTGTGGAGCAGTGACAGTTCCACAGTGCCCCCAACTGGTTATCTGGGGAAGTGTCTCATTGATGGATGCAGCATTACAGAAGTTTCAAAGGCAACAGGCTGTTTATTAAAGCAGACCGAGCTCAGCCATATAGCCAAAGGTGTTTTGCTATGTTTAGCTTAAATACAGAACCTCAGAAGCTATTACGTAAGCCTTCCTTTATAACACACTCCATCCATTTCCCAGACAGCTAGCATATAAATGTACTGTCAGTCAGGAACAGGGTTGGGTAGGTTACTTTCTAAATGTAATAATTTACAGTTACTAGTTACCTGTTCCAACATTTTTATCAATAACGTAACTTTTGGATTACCCAAACTCAGTAAGGTAATCTGATTACTTTCAGCTACTTTCAAATGACCTTCCTGTTAAGAGGCATTAGAAGAAGACAAAAAGGATACATCAAATGTATTTGGTGTGTCATCATAGTGGTCTCTTGTTGTCAGGCTCGCTCAGGTGAAACAAACCTAAACTTGCGTCTTTTTCTATGCTGAATTGAATGACATTGAGAAAACAGAAAGGTGTCGTGTTTTTTTTGTTGCAAAAATCCTTTCTGAATTTAAAAGCAATCCAAGAATGAATCATCTAGTTTTTAAAAAGTATCTGTAATCAGATTACAATATTTTAGCTGGTAACATAACTGTTTACAGTTACTGTTTTCTGTAATCATATTACATGCAACGGATTACATGTAATCAATTACTCTCTTGTAATTACCCTTGTCAGGAAACCACAGAGACAGACAGAGAGAAAGAGAGATCCTTTTCATGGTCATGGTTAGAGGGAAAGAGAAAGACTGGTTAGCCTACTGCTGCGTGGAATGATGTCAGTGCCTTTGTGGTCTAATGAGACAGGTATAGCTTGACAAAAAAAGTATTTTTCACTGTTACATTTTCTGGAGATTGTATCTTATTTTTAAAAAATGTTTTAAATGTACCCCCTTTTTCAAACCCAGCGTCGTCTGGGTTTGGCCGGTGTAGGCCGTCATTGTAAATAAGAATTTGTTCTTAACTGACTTGCAGTTAACGCAATATATGTTACAACAGGTCTAAATACCTGTGTCATGACGGTGTTATGATCATATTATGACATGGTTATGACCGTGTCATAACGTGTTGTGGCGCTGGGTGTCAAGTAAAGTGTTACCCAGCTGGTAAATGCAGATGTGTATAACTAACATTATGTCCTCAAGGGTTGGTGTATAATTTCATTTAAATTCCGTTAATTTAGGAAGTGAGTTGAAACTACAATTCAAAAATATACATTCACTTTAACTGAATTGAAATGTAACTAACCCCAATCCCTGCATGGTGACAACTGAGTACAACGACACTAGGATCGAGCACCAGACACTTATCAAGTTGTCACTGTCTTTTCATTGACAGATGAGGACAGGATAAAAACACGTCAGACCTGCTTCACATCTTACTCATCTTCAGCTGGCTCTGACAGATGAGGACAGGATAAAAACACTTCAGACCTGCTTCACATCTTACTCATCTTCAGCTGGCTCTGACAGATGAGGACAGGATAAAAACACTTCAGACCTGCTTCACATCTTGCTCATCTTCAGCTGGCTCTGACAGATGAGGACAGGATAAAAACACTTCAGACCTGCTTCACATCTTACTCATCTTCAGCTGGCTCTGACAGATGAGGACAGGATATAAACACTTCAGACCTGCTTCACATCTTACTCATCTTCAGCTGGCTCTGACAGCTTCCTGTATCGAGCTGTATTCTCCCGGATTACCGTCATCCCCCCCCCCCCGCCCCCAGAACACTTGGATATCTTTATCGTCGCACTCTCATCTGAGCAGCTCAGTTTTCTCTCTCACAGCATTTTACTCGTGTGGAGAGTAGACACTGTAGTAAGAGTAAAATGGGGAACAGTGTGAACAACATAATCACCAAGTTACTTGAAACGAGATCCCCCAGAGAGAGGCCTGGAGATTGTGTTGTTCTATACTACAAAACACGCAACTGTAAATGAGATTGAGGTTACAACTCGAGTATAAGATTCTGTTTCGTTACAGAAAGCCGATGCTAATTACCGAGAGGGCAGTTTAGGTCTCTCTCTCTCCTTTACGGAGAACCAGAAAAGGAGTTTGTTTGTGCACAGTTTAACTGTATTTTAGCCTACTAAGGGCTTGTAAGTAAGCATTTCACGGTAAGGTCTACACATGTTGTATTCGGCGCATGTGACAAATAAAGTTCAATTTCATTTTATTTGACTACTGTTCCCATTGTCAAACAGTTTATTACTTGGTATCTCAATGACATGGCAGCTCAATGGCAGCTGATAACCAATGCAGCTGACAAATAGATTTTGTACAAACAGGTCCATTTTATCGATGAGTGTCTCTTCCATGGGAGATTTAGGATAAAAAAAAGGACATCAAGGCCCTACCTAAGCCATAACGCTCCCTATCAGTTAGAACAAGCATCAGAGGCTGAGTGGAATTCAATACTCTAGAATAAGGAAGTCATACAAAGCAGCAGGACATACACACAAGTCATGCGTCATCCTGCTCCCGTCTTAGCTTTGCAATCACATTTTGTCTCGGTGGACGCTGGTCAGTGGAAAGTCTTTCAGGGCACTGTGGGATCTACCTCTTATCAGTTAGACTTGCCACAAAATAATGGAGGGAAAAAAGCTCTCTGTTTGAGATTGATAAAGGCAGGAAAACCGTTTACCCGTCAAAAGCGCAGGCTTATCGGTACCGCCGGTCTCGAGGGGTCGTCTGCTCTGCACTTGTGTGCTCTGAAGAGTATATCTGTCTGTGTCCGCGTCCAAATTGGCACCATATTCTATAGACCCGGGTCAAAAGTAGTGCGCTAAATAGCGAATAGGGACACTGTCTATCCCAGCTTTATGACTCTGTTTATTGATGCATCTTGGATTTTTCCATTAAAACCAGAAGTATCTTGTTTGAAGATATGCCTATCAATTCTGTTTGCTCATAGTGTTTTATGACCATCTGGCCTCAGAGACATGCTAATATTTTTCACAGACAATCTGTTTTTTCTTTGTTTGTGTGTGCGCATGCATGAGTGTGTGTGTGCATCTGTCTATCTGTGTCTGTCTGTCTGTTTGTGGGTGCCGGTGCATGCATGCAAGCGTGCATACGTGTGTTTGCCATAAGGTCAGATGGTCTCCATTTTCTCATGTCACAATACTGTGGTGCAAAGTGAAGTCTGACATTTTCTCCAATACCTCAGTGTCTTTCCCCATTTCAAACACCACCCAAACAGGTGTGGTGCTCTCTCTATGCAGCCCTGACAGCACAGTCATGTTGTGTCTACAGAGTGACAGAAACACAGGTCGTCATTGTGTAACATGCTGCAATTTGAGTTCCTGGTAGCAGTGAGCCTGTCAGTGTTTCCAACTATGTCCTCTAGCCTATGTCACTGTGTTGGTGTTTGTCTGCAGTCTTTTGCAGACAGAGAGCAGAGGTGCCACTGCCACCCACATAGTGGGCACGGCAGGGGGAGAGGAGTGTGGAGGTGTGGTAATTGTAGTAACCAAGCATACGTAAGGGAAGAACTGAGACAAAATGTTAATGATTTTGCATTGTGTTTTGATTAAAGGAACGGGTATGTTCTATTGTCTCCTGCTCTTATAGCATATAAGAGTAATGCACACATTGTCTCCTGCTCTTATAGCATATGAATATCAAATCAAAATCAAATCAAATGTATTTATATAGCGCTTCTTACATCAGCTGATATCTCAAAGTGCTGTACAGAAACCCAGTCTAAAACCCCAAACAGCAAGCAATGCAGGTGTAGAAGCACGGTGGCTAGGAAAAACTCCCTAGAAAGGCCAAAACCTAGGAAGAAACCTAGAGAGGAACCAGGCTATGAAGGGTGGCCAGTCCTCTTCTGGCTGTGCCGGGTGGAGATTATAACAGAACATGGCCAAGATGTTCAAATGTTCATAAATGTCCGGTGAACAGGTCAGGGTTCCATAGCCGCAGGCAGAACAGTTGAAACTGGAGCAGCAGCACGGCCAGATGGACTGGGGACAGCAAGGAGTCATCATGCCAGGTAGTCCTGAGGCATGGTCCTAGGGCTCAGGTCCTCCGAGAGAGAGAAAGAAAGAAAGAAAGAGAGAAAGAGAGAAAGAAAGAAAGATAGAATTAGAGAGAGCATACTTAAATTCACACAGGACAAGACAGGAGAAATACTCCAGATATAACAGACTGACCCTAGCCCCCCGACACATAAACTACTGCAGCATAAATACTGGAGGCTGAAACAGGAGGGGTCAGGAGACACTGTGGCCCCATCCGATGATACCCCCGGACAGGGCCAAACAGGCAGGATATAACCCCATCCACTTTGCCAAAGCACAGCCCCCACACCAGTAGAGGGATACCTTCAACCACCAACTTACCATCCTGAGACAAGGCAGAGTATAGCCCACAAAGATCTCCGCCACAGCACAACCCGTGGAAGTTGGAATGCAGTGTGTTTGATCCGTTTTCAGTGAAGAGGCTATGTTACGCAAATGTCATCAGCCTACATTGTAAAGTGCATTTAGAAGGTCAAAAGCTAATGTGGCCAGACTTGTGGCCTGGACTTCAACCTTCAATACTAATGCTCATCCTAAACCCTTGGTTATAAGCAAATGTTGAACTCTACGTGAGCCAGTGCAGTAAAGTCAACATCTTTACCTTCTGCAAACACCAAGCACCCAGCACCAGTCCATTGGCAAATGTTTATTACCCATTAACCTTGAATGATAGAAGACCTTTTGGCTGTAACGTACATATCAGCCTCCCTGCCTACTCTTAATGTATTACAAGTTAAAGGAGTTAATGATGCAAGGTGATGCTATGTATGACACACACACACGCGAACATGAGGGACCTGACGTTGCGTATTACACATAATCACATGAATAAGATGTCTTCCGAAGCTTGAAATACACCATATGGGACTCTTTCCTTCTGACTAGAGCATATACAGTCAGAGAGAGTGCATGAAGCTTTATCCATTCTATCAGTTCCAGCCACTGGTTGCAGCAACCAATCATACCCTCAGGAGGTCTATGGGGAGATAAGAAGACAGACTGGTTTGGTACGCATTGTTTCTACAGACAGACTGGTGTGTCATGGGAGGGCAGGCAAGGTGAACTGGAGGTAGAAGTGTTGCAGGTAACTCTAACACTGTGGCCAATACAGACACACAGTTGGACACATGACTGAGTTTTGACTCAGATCAATGCTTGATTATATTGGATGAAAAAAGCAGCACATTACTGCAGTTTCTAATATTCCAGCTAGGGGCTAACAGTATTAACAACAGCACAAGTTACATAACTAAACTAACAGATGGCTTCTTCCAGACACAACCAAGTCTGAACAATCCAGGAGACACACTCATAAGATGCTTTATCTCTCTCTCTCTCTCTCACACACACATTCACAATCACACACACAAAGACTCACACACATAGACTCACACACATGGACTCACACACATGGACTCACACACAAAGACTCACACACATAGACTCACACACAAAGACTCACACACATAGACTCACACACAAAGACTCACACACATAGACTCACACACATGGACTCACACACATAGACTCACACACATAGACTCACAGACTTACAGCAAGCTAGTTTAAGATGACAAATGACACAGTCGATTGGCTATATTATCAGTGACTCCAGTAGATCGGAGAGGGATTTGAGAGAGGAGGGATAATTGCAGTCATTTTAAACACTGGTGGCTGTCCTAAAAATCTCTTTAGGAATGTTATAGTTAATCTTTTGGGTATTTTTGAGAGCCATCCACCACTTTCAATACAAACGCACAAGTTGTTCTTAGTGCTAGTGTTGGTCAGAGTAGGACTGCTGATCTAGGATCAGGCCCCCATGTTCATGCAATCTTATTAGTTATGAAAAACTGATCCCAAATCAGCACTCTTACTCTAAGATGATTCTTATATGCAGCCCCTGCCTTTTGCTTTGGAAAAAAGCTCAATTCCCTGCAGGGTATTAGGCCCTGAAGAGTAGGGAGATCCCAGCTCTCACTAGTTACCTTAGAAGCAGCTCACTACTATTGACTGTAACAGACTGTTGTCCACATGTGTTCCATCGGGTGAAGATAACTCAAACAACTACAGTTATTGGGCGAAGTGGTTCTCCTCTGCTTCCTTGTGCTTGCAGGAGTCTTTTTACAAACCTCAATCGTGACACTACGGTAGACAATTTTCCCGCTGGTTAGCGCCCTTTCTAGACATGCAAGGTAGTTCCTTTACCCTATTTTTCATTTTCCACCAGTTTTTGATCCTATAAAGTTGTATACTGTGTTTTTTTATCTATCAAATTCCTGTCCATGCTTGCGTGTATGAAGGCTACCTACTGTAGCATTCCGCTCTCCATTCCAAAGCCCAGTCGAAGTGTCTTCGTTGTTATACAATAGCACAGTGTGCCGTCTTGCTATGCACTGTATATTTCCAGTCCCTGAAGGGTGAAAATCACTCTACAATAGCTATGATGACAGGGTCTCTCTGTTAGCTCCAGCATGACCTCACCACGACCTTTTTACGATGCAATCGCTGTTACATTGTTGCTTTTACTACACCAACGCAAACACACTGGGGAATACAGTCATGTCTATTGTCCTCTTTCGTTCTGAGTTTGGAGTAGTATGAGGTAGAAAAGCCTGTAGGCTGTCAGAAAATAGGTCTGTCAGAGAGCCAGTAGTTTAATGTGTTGGACAAAGATGACAACTGTTCGTGTCTCATGTGCCAAGTTACCTGGGTGTTACCCTTATGCTGTTGCGGGGTATACCAAATTAATAGAACTTCTTACGCTGATCTGTGGTCAGTTTAGCATTTTCCCGATTAATGCTTAAGGTTGGGATTGGGGGAGAGAAAGCTGATCTGAGCTGTGTTGATTCTTAGTGGGGTTTTTTGTGCTTTTTTCTTTGTTTGTTTTGTGTGTTTTATGTGCTAGTACTATTATTGTAGAGGCCACTGAGGTTGGCCTATCATTATTACATCATCTAGAATGTTGGCGTATTGATATTTGCTTAAGACCGTGCTTTTCAGAAAAGCTTTCAAGAACCTAATTCTGTTCTCCTGTCCTCCGGATCTGGTGACACCTGTATACAGCTTTGATTGTTGTCTGTGTTCTGTGTTCTGTGTTCTGGATTATTGACTTATGTTTTATGCATTTTGCACCTTGGGTCTGCGAAAAGAGCTATACAAATGAAATGAATTCTTCTTCTTCTTCTTTGCAAATCCAGAACTGTGATGATGTCACAGATATAAATCTATCCTGGTTTACCTCCATGACATGACCTTTTAAATTGGCATGGGATGGTGTAAACATTCCAATGTTACTGCTACCAAAACTATCTACTACTATTTGCGAACGCCTGCGAAATATTCAAACACAATTTTATTGGTCACTTGCTTCGTAAACAACAGGTGCAGACTAAGAGTGAAATGATTACTTTTGGGCCCCTCCCAACAATGCAGAGAGATTTTTTTTTATATAATAGAAAAATAATAACACAAGGAATAAATACACAATGAGTAATGATAACTTGGATATTTACACAGGGTACCAGTACAGAGTCGATGACATTTTTACATTTTTACATTTTTGTCATTTAGCAGACGCTCTTATCCAGAGCGACTTACAGTAGAGTGCATACATTTTATTACATTTTACATACTGAGACAAGGATATCCCTACCGGCCAAACCCTCCCTAACCTGGACGACGCTATGCCAATTGTGTGTCGCCCCACGGACCTCCCGGTTGCGGCCGGCTGCGACAGAGCCTGGGCGCGAACCCAGCCCAGCCTGGGCGCGAACCCAGAGACTCTGGTGCCGCAGCTAGCACTGCAATGCAGTGCACTAGACCCCTGCGCCCCCGGGAGGCTAGCTGAGCAGGTAGATTGAGGTAGATACAGTATGTACTGTACATACTGTATAGCTAGGGATAAAGTGACTAGGCAACAGGAAAAATAATAAACAGAATACTATTTGGCCTACTCAATTTATTATTTTACAGGACATTAAAAACTGTAATATCATATGCTCAAAGCTCATCAATAAGCTAAGGACCCTGGGACTAAACACCACCCTTTGCAACTGGATCCTGGACTTCCTGACGAGCCGCTCCCAGGTGGTAAGGGTAGGTAACAACACACTCGCCACGTTGGTCCTTAATACAGGGGCCCCTTAGGCGTGTGTGCTCACTCCCCTCCTGTACTCCCTGTTCACTCATGACTGCACGGCCAGGCACGACTCCAACACCATCATTAAGTTGCTGATGACACAACAGTGGTAGGCTTGATCACCGACAACGACGAGACAGCCTATAGGGAGGAGTTCAGAGACCTGGCCGTGTGGTACCAGGACAACAACCTCTCCCTCATCAAGACAAAGAAGATGATTGTGGACTACAGGAAAAGGAAGACCAAGCATGCCCCCCATTCTCATCGACGGTGCTGTAGTGGAGCAGGTTGAGAGCTTTAAGTTCTGGTGTCCACATCACCAACAAACTAACATAGTCCAAGCACACCAAGACAGTTGTGAAGAGGGCACGACAAAACCTATTCCCCCTCAGGAGACTGAAAAGATTTGGCATGGGTCCTCAGATCCTCAAAAGGTTCTACAGCTGCACCATCGAGAGCATCCTGACTCGTTGCATAACTGCCTGGTATGGCAACTGCTCGGCCTCTGGCCGCAAGGCACTACAGTGGGTAGTGCGTACGGCCCAGTACATCACTGGGGCCAATCTTCCTGCCATCCAGGACCTCTATACCAGGCGGTGTCAGAGGAAGGCCCTAAACATTGTCAAAGACTCCAGCCACCCTAGTCATAGACTGTTCTCTCTGCTACCGCACTGTAAGCGGTACCGGAACGCCAAGTCTAGGTCCAAGAGGCTTCTAAACATCCTCTACCCCCAAGCCATAAGACTCCTGAACATCTAATGAAATGGCTACTCAGACTATTTGCATTGCCCCCCCCCCCCCCCCCTTATGCTGCTGCTACACTCTGTTATTATCCATGCATAGTTACTTTAACTCTACTTACATGTACTTATTACCTCAATTACCTCGACTAACCGGTGCCCCCGCACATTGACTCTGTACCGGTACCCTCTGTATATAGTCTCGCTATTGTTATTTTACTGCTGCTCTTTAACTACTTGTTACTTTTATTTCTTATTCTTATTCATATTTTTTAAACTGCATTGTTAGTTAGGGGCTTGTAAGTAAGCATTTCACTGTACTACACCTGTTGTATTCAGCTCATGTGACTAATACAATTTGATTTGAAATGTCCTGTTTTTATTTTCTTGCCGCTCTCGATGGGTTGTTCTACCCCCTACCTCTTCACCCTTAGGCCCCCAAGGGGACCCACCTCCAGCAGGTGTAAAACCAACAGCCACCTACCTCTCCTCTTCTCACCTCTCCTCCTATCCTATCCCCATCTCTCCTCCGCTCTCCAAATATAAACATTTGTATTTATATTGAAAATGTTGTTTTGTGATTACTTTTGAAATAAATAGGTGGTCTAGATAGATCTACTGTATATTGTAGTTAGATGTTTACTAAGTTGGTCTAGATTCTAGAACTTGAGATAGCAAGCTAACAAGCTTGTGTGTGCAGAGCAGCACCATTAAAAACACATATTATCTTTATGTAAATATAAAAATAAAAAATGGCTTTCTATTTCAGGAAACATCCTTGATAAATACTAAAATAGCACATTTTCCATAAGCTGTAGGTAGAATGTGGTCTAAACGGATAGTTCAGAGCTTCTGCACTTTTCTATAAACTTTAGGAAACACAATACTGTATATGGTCTATACTTGACGTGTACTGTAGGTTTCTCACTTATGGGTGGCACAAATTCCGACATGGGGAGGGGAATTGGCAGCTATATGCACTAGAGGTCGACCGATTATGATTTTTCAACGCCGATACCAATACCGATTATTTGGAGGGCCAAAAAAGCCGATACCGATTAATCGGCCGATTTAAAAATATATATTTGTAATAATGACAATTACAACAATACTGAATGAACACTTAACTTAACTTAATATAATACATCAATATAATACATCAATAAAATCAATTTAGCCTCAAATAAAATGAAACATGTTCAATTTGGTTTAAATAATGCAAAAACAAAGTGTTGGAGAAGAAAGTAAAAATGCAATATGTGCCATGTAAAAAAGCTAACGTTTAAGTTCCTTGCTCAGAACATGAGCAAGGAAGAGAACACGGAACCGTTCCGTATTTCATCTAACGGGTGGCATCCATAAGTCTAAATATTCCTGTTACATTGCACAACCTTCAATCTTATGTCATAATTACGAAAAATTCTGGCAAATTAGGCGGCCCAAACTGTTGCGTATACACTGACTCTGCGTGCAATGAACGCAAGAGAAGTGACACAATTTCACCTGGTTAATATTGCCTGCTAACCTGGATTTCTTTTAGCAAAATATGCAGGTTTAAAAATGTATACTTCTGTGTATTGATTTTAAGAAAGGCATTTATGTTTATGGTTAGGTACAGTCGTGCAACGATTGTGCTTTTTTTGCAAATGCGCTTTTGTTATATCATCCCCCGTTTGGCGAAGTTGGCTGTCTTTGTTAGGAAGAAATAGTCTTCACAGAGTTCGCAACGAGCCAGGTTAGCAGGCAATAGTAACTAAATATGCAGGTTTAAAAATATATAATTGTGTATTGATTCTAAGAAAGGCATTGATGTTTATGGTTAGGTATACAGTGGAGCAAGACAGTCCTTTTTCGCGAATACGCACCGCATCGATTATATGCAACGCAGGACACGCTAGATAAACTAGTAATATCATCAACCATGTGTAGTTAACTAGTGATTATGATTGATTGTTTTTTATAAGATAAGTTTAATGCTAGCTAGCAACTTACCTTGGCTTCTTACTGCATTCGCGTAACAGGCAGTCTCCTCGTGGAGTGCAATGTAATCAGGTGGTTAGAGCGTTGGACTAGTTAACTGTTAGGTTGCAAGATTGAATCCCCGAGCTGACAAGGTGAAAATCTGTCATTCTGCCCCTGAACAAGGCAGTTAACCAACCGTTCCTAGGCCGTCATTGAAAATAAGAATGTGTTCTTAACTGACTTGCCTATGGCTGCAAGGCAAAGTGTTGAGTAGCCAGTGAAATCGTGCCCATTTCAAACGGCCTCCTACTCAAATCCTGCTCGTACAATATGCACATTATTATTACTATTGGATAGAAAACACTTTCTAGTTTCTAAAACAGTTTGAATTATTTCTCTGAGTGAAACAGAAGTCCTTCTGCAGCACTTTTCCTGACCAGGAAGTGAAATGTCAGAAATCGATGCTCTTTTCAACTTGATGCCTATACATGGTCTTGACACTTAGGAGTCTACTTACACTCTATACGCCTTCCTATTGGTGTAAAGAGGGTGTGAGAGAAGAAATTTTTGTGCTCCTCTTGGTCTGTGGTGGGAAAAAAACCTATTTCTTTGACGTGACCGTCCACTTCCGGTACTCTGAAGGAAGTGGGATTGACTTCTGTTTTGCTGCCGTAACGAAGGGCTAACATCTCCGGCTCGAATTTTTTTTGATACATGTGACCATATCATCGTAATGTATGTTTTTTCAATATAGTTTAATCAGATTATTGAAACTTTTTTCGGGAGTTTTGCCGTGTTCCGTCCTCTGACTGTGTTTACGTTGGAGAAATTTGTGCCACTCGGCTAGTGCCAATGCTAATTGAAGAGGGAAATTTGCCATTCTGAATCCAAACAACGACTCATCTGGACAGAGGACACCTTCTTCAACATTCTGATGAAAGATCAGCAAAAGTAAGACCCATTTTATGATGTTATTTCATATATCCGTCGTGCATGTGAATTGGCCGTGGGCGCCCAATTATTTCTGTCTATTGTAGCTATGCTAATATAGCGATACATTTTGTTTTCGCTGTAAAACATTTAATAAATCGGAAATATTGTTTGGAATCACAAGATGCCTGTCTTTCAATTGCTGCAGACTATGTATTTTTCAGAAATGTTTTATAGTAATTAGCTATTTGACGTTGGTGTCTGTAAATATTATGGCTGCTTTCGGTGCAATTTCTGATGGTGGCTGCAATGTAAACTATGGTTTATACATGAAATATGCTAATTTTTCGAACAAAACATATGCTATACAATAAATATGTTATCAGACTGTCATCTGATGAATTTGTTTCTTGGTTAGTGGCTATTTATATCTTTATTTGGTCGAATTTGTGATAGCACCTGATGGAGTAAGAAACTGATGGAGTTAGAAAAGTTGTGTCTTTTGCTAACGTGGTTAGCTAATAGATTTACATATTTTGTCTTCCCTGTAAAACATTTTAAAAATCGGACATGTTGGCTTGATTCACAAGATGTGCACCTTTCATCTGATGTCTTGGACTTGTTAATGTGTGAAAGTTAAATATTAAAAAAAATATATATTTTGAATTTCGCGCCCTGCACTTTGAGCTGGATGTTGTCATAAGTGTACCGGTGTCGGGCTGCCCCCCAAACAGGTTAAATAAAGGATAAATAAAGGTGTAAAAAAATAATAATAATAATCGGCCAAATCGGTGTCCAAAAATACCGATTTCCGATTGTTATGAAACTTGAAATCGGCCCTAATTAATCGGCCATTCCGATGAATCGGTCGACCTCTAATATGCACATTTAATAGTGTAGTATTTACTACTGATAAAAAGTGTAGTGTTTTTGCGGACATTATTGTAGTACTTACTACAGTGTTTATTTTTGCAGACAATACTGTAGTATTTACTATAGTATTCTACGGTATACTACAGTTTACTATATAATTATATAGTAAGTACTGTAGTATTCTATTTAAACTGTAGTATTCTATAGTAAACTGTAGTATTATATATTAAACTGTAGTATTATATATTAAACTGTAGTATTTTTATGTGGGGAAAAAGTAGGCGCAGACACTTATGGCTCCTATATTACTTGTGGGTAGAGGTGTATCATACATAACTCTCTGTGTGTGTGTGTGTGTGTGTGTGTGTGTGTGTGTGTGTGTGTGTGTGTGTGTGTGTGTGTGTGTGTGTGTGTGTGTGTGTGTGTGTGTGTGTGTGTGTGTGTGTGTGTGTGTGTGTGTGTGTGTGTGTGTGTGTGTGTGTGTGTGTGTGTTAGCCAACCTGAGCCTGGCCCCTTAGTGTGCCATGTGTCAAGTGACAAATCATCTGAGGGCCTGAAACAGCTGTTCTAATTTGGGAATTTTGAGAGTTGGTCATTTCCTCTGAAAATTGAGAAGGCAGTGAGGCACTCCACTAGTCACTCCCCACACCCCACAGCCTCTCATCCCCACCCTCCGCACTGCAGTACATGAGTAAATAATACACACCCCATTACTCAGAGCGTTCAGGTTTTACTGTGTCAAGGGTTTACAGAGAGAGTGGAGATTAGTTCGCTATCTAAAACCTTGCAATTTGAGATTAGGCTACATTTAGCTAGTGCTGTGTACTGGTACTCTTTACTGTCTGTATCAATCTAATCTCACAGTGGAAACCATGTTTCATTTGAGTGGCATGTCTTCAAACTGTACATGTGGAAAGAACATTTACGGCCGTTTTCCAGCTGTCTGTCAAACGGGTTTCCGCCCCTTTAATCATACCATTGGTTTAATTTGCACATGGGGTGTTTAGTCATTGGTCTGTTTTTTGTCAACACAAAGCATTCCCCACTTCTCCCTTGCCCTGTCTGTGTGTTGTTGAACTGGGTGAGGTTCTACTTACGAACGAAGGAGAGAAGTAAATAATTTAAATGTCTCATATCTTTCTTGCGAGCCAACTAGCTTCCTAGGACGGAAGTTAAGCTAGCGAGACAACACGAGACCCCCTAACTACTCAAGCGGAGGCTCGTACGGAAACGGGCAGTATGAGTTTGTACTTTGACATTAGCTAGCTAACGTTAGTCATTCATTCATTCAGACGCGAGGTGTGGGATGGTTTTCTTTTGTGTTAGCTATAGCCTGATAGCTACTCCGTTTGCTATGGCTAGTTAGCTTCTGCATTTGACAGCAGTGACCGCTCGAGCTACATCATGCGATTCCGCAAGGATACGATCGTCACCTGTTTTCTAGCTATCAAGACAAATAAGATGCTCGCTTGTCCAAGGGAAGTAGCCACATGTGATATAAAACCGTAGTTTGTATTAGGGAATAAGGTGGACACTGATCTTGAGAATTGGCTACTGTAGCCGTCATTGGCTATCTATCCTCGGCGAAACCGGTTTGGTAAAGTGGCTAAAGTGATTGCTAGCATAGCTACATTTGGATGCATAAGGAAAATGGCATCAACAAAGGCAAAGGTTGGGATAATTAATGAAAGCAACTCCATTCGTGAGAGTGCCAAGACCTGCGCGAGCAGTCCCATGTTGTTGGCCGGAGCAGCATCGTTAACATTGAACAACAGGACATACTCACTCGATGACCTGGACACCATTTCCACAGTTGGTAAGTTTAGGCAGCAAGACCGTATGTTACAGTACACACACTGGTGAAACTGGTCTGTCAATCACAGGGCTTCTCACACTATCCTGCCTATCAACTAGGCTATATAGGGCATAAGCTACTACTGGTACATGTGTGGCTCGTGCAGAACAGCACAAGCAATGAAAGCCAAGGCGACTAGGTGATCAGCCATTCCATGGAATATGACATGGTGATATGCTGACCATGAAACATCATTCAACTCTTGAGTCAGAAGAGCTGTCGTGACTCTGTTCGGTCTGCTACTTAATCTGTCAACCGGGAGTGGACAAGGATGTTCTCGGTTTCAGTCAAGCTCACCCATAGGTTAATTGCCCACTCTGTGGCCAATCATTGAGGGATTCATCATCCCACGCGGTTGCTGGGATGGTCAACATTTTCTTGACATGGCATTAGGGGAAATATCTGTGTACATCTCAGGGATCAAGAAAGATTAATGCTTGCATTGCATACATGAAATAACCAGCTTGAGAAGTGAAAGCTGAATGGACGAAACTCTTACTTCCCTCATCAGACTTTTGCTACATTGTAACTCTTTGCACTAGTTTAGAGAGGGCGAGTATATATTTTTTTGTAAAAAGGAACTAGCTATATTAGTAAAGTGAGGTGTCAGATGTTCCTGTTGTTATTGTGAGCAGTGCCCTGTGAATGTCAAAGTTCATGTTTGGTTCTGCTCACTCTTGTCTGGGCATGTATGTCCTTTCACTGCATGGGTAATGTGTCAGCAGACTCAGCTGTTGAACTGTGGTTTTTTCTCCACCTGGGTGGAGTCCTCTGTGGTGAGTCTAAAGCCAGAAACCAAGAATGCTAAAACAACATGCACTACTTCAAGACTGAACACAGGCTACTGATCACGAAAACCACTTCATCTTTTACAGCGCTCTCATATTTGATTCATGACGAGGCGGACACTTGGCTAATAGAGAATTCCCATCTCATTCTAAGCCCACGCGATCAGGGAAAGCATGAAGCTTGAAATCCCCCAGATAAAATCATCCAATTTGCAAAACCTTTTGTTAGATGATGATGATGAGAGGGATTTACTGCTTATGACAAATCAGTTACATGTCTTGACGACTGCTTTTGTCTAATGGTCATTGAAATAATGAGGCACCTGGCTCTCACGTTCGAAGCTTACAGGCATTTTGCCCATCTTTCGTACATATGAAATGTTTTCTGGTGATGAGGCAAAAATGGTGGGTCCTAAGCCTACATCAAGATGCGTGGTCCGCTGGCCAAGTGCATTGAGTAGCATCAGCAAGCTAGGCTCTTATTATTCCAGGTTTGGCCTTGTTCCATCGAATATGTAGTGCCTGTCAAATCAAATCAAAACACAGGCCTATCTAGTTCTGCTCCCACAAAATTAGAACAAGAAACAGTCTGCATTCTATTCAAATACATGTAGCCTAGCATCCAGCAAACCAAGAATCTGACAACACACCTTAGCTGTGGAAATAAGTGTCACTGTTTCTCACTCTAATTGAGTCGATTCAGGTGCGGGGCAAAAATAGGTCAGCTATTTTACCCTTCTTTTCCAAGTGAGCTAGATCTCTGGTTTGTTTCCGTGAAAAATACCTCACGTTGGTGTTGAGAGAAGCATCCATTTTGTGCCATTTGTTATCATATAGCCTAGCTGTTTTTCTTTTTTTTGGAAACACTATTCAGTATTCAGTACACCATGCAAAGTAATCAGTGCAGTATTTGGTGCGTATCACTTTGCCTCAGGCGTTGCTCTATTGGAGAGAAAAGGACAAACCAGGCTTGAGCCACTTGCAGGGGAAAACCTATGTCACATGGCCAAATTAAATCATGGGACATTTCTGGTGGTAATCACTCAATATGATGAAAGTAGTATATACATGCACACAGCTAAAAATGCAACAGGAGCTACAAGATCAGCAGGAAGAAAAATTTCAGTTTGCTGCTTCCACAAGAAGATTAGGCTACTTGAGGGAGCAACACACGGTGATCGGAAAAGGACATTACCATATGTCTTTACTGTGCTGACAGGTACTAGACCTAATCTCTCTAGACAGTTGGCTTCTGCAGCAAGGCTTCCTTCTGAATACAAACAAAATATTGATTGAGCTGTTGTCTAAAAACTACGCACATGTCATTATTAGCTCATTTATAATGAGCAAGGTGCTCACTATGTTTGCCAAAAGATTTTATTTTGCTGTTTTTCGTGCTTTAGTAGTGTAGGCCTGAAGCCTGCTTGTTGGGAATCTCGAGATAAGTAGTACTAGGCCCACGAGGAGAGGACAAAAATCCATAGAATATCCATCTGATTGTGCTGAGTGTACAAGAACGGTTCTGCCTTGAGGCGAAATATTACACCAGCAATGTTTTCAGATATGATAGTGCAGCTGAGCTCAGAGTCAAACCTGACCATTATCTAACCTCTGTCTTATCATATGATGAGTAAAAAGACAAAGGGTTTGGGCTTTGCTTGCTTGCTCCTATTAGATTACCATGGAGACTGAGAACAGGGAAGGACAAAGATCCCTTGTATGAGGTAAGCCCAAACGTGCTAGAAGCCAACATTCCATGACTCTATCGGGGGATTGTGAGTCCATCTCTCTGTTCTCTCTGTTTGTCTACACCCTCTCTCCTTACTCACAGTGAAATATGACTAGGCATAGGGTGTTATTTTGTACTCCTCTTGACCAGGAGATGGGAATAGAGAAACAATTTGAGTCGTTGACCCGAAATAATAAGCTCAGACTTGTAAAAGCGTGAGAAGACAACTCAAGGAATCTTGGACAGTTCTTTCAGATTCAACCTCTTTAATTGATGGAAGGGTTGAAGACATGTCAGAGGTAATTGAATGTCAAAAACATCGCAAATATAGCATTCTGATTTCATGATCTGACTTAACCACAGATCTCTTCTTGATTATCAAATCAAATTGTATTTGTGCCGAATACAACAGGTGTGTAGACCTTACAGTGAAATGCTTTCTTTACAAGCCCTTAACCAACAATGCAGTATTAAGAAAATTAAGTGTTAAGTAAAAAATAATTGTGGTTGATTTAATCTGATAATAATCTGAATTGAACGTTGCTCTATGACATGTGGGTGTGTGTGACAGAGAACTTAACGCCTTGTCTAATGACTGTTCTCTCTCTCGTTGCTTCAGGCACAGGGACCTTTGGCAGGGTGTTCCTGGTGAAAGACAAGAAGAGCAGGGCGTTCTACGCTCTGAAGGCTATGAAGATCCCCGACGTGATCCGGCTGAAGCAGGAGCAGCACGTCCACAACGAGAAGGAAGTCCTGACCGAAGTCAACCACCCCTTCCTCATCAGACTGTGAGTGTCTGATCACCTCAACACCACGTAGCATAAATGGCTATGTTTTGTTAAGTTATGCTATCATAACGTAAAGAGAAGGAAGTCCTGACCGAAGTCAACCTCCCCTTCCTCATCAGACTGTGAGTGTCTGATCACCTCAACACTGCCGCCATCATCAGCCACAGATCTGTTGGAGGTGGATTTAATATACACTACCGTTCAAAAGTTTAGGGTCTCTTAGAAATGTCCTTGTTTTTGAAAGAAAAGCAAAAAAAATGTGTCCATTTAAAATAACATCAAATTGATCAGAAATACAGTGTAGACATTGTTAATGTTGTAAATGACTATTGTAGCTGGAAACGGCAGATTTTTTATGGAATATCTACATAGGCGTACAGAGGCCCACCCCTGTTTTCAAATGGAAAGTTGTGTTCGCTAATCCAAGTTTATCATTTTAAAAGGCAACTTGATAATTAGAAAACACTTTCCACTTTCCACGCCACTTTCCACTTGTCCTCTACAACTGTTTTGACAAGGCCCATGCCACGTACTGTAAGCTGAGCAAACACTGCCCAGACTACCGTGTCGTTTAACTCTCTACATCCAACCACTGTTGCCCGACAAATAATATTTGTGTTTGAATAGAGTCACCTTGTTCAAATGTACCGGTGTGTTTATTTCCTGTTTATACCTTCCAGGTTCTGGACCCACCATGACGATTGTTTACTATACATGCTGATGGACTACGTCCCAGGCGGCGAGCTGTTCAGTTACCTCCGTAGCCGCGGGCGCTTCAGCAACACCACAGGCCTCTTCTACTCCACGGAGATCGTGTGTGCCATCGAGTACCTCCACTCCAAAGAGATCGTCTACCGAGACCTGAAGCCGGAGAATATACTGCTGGACAGCGAGGGACACATCCGCCTCACGGACTTCGGCTTCGCTAAGAAGCTCTCGGACAGGTATGATGCAACGGCGTAGAGTGCAACTTTGTTGTCCGTCGAAACGGAAATGTCTCTTTGGACTGTGTTATTATATTTCCAACCTCCCTGAGACCGCACACACACACACACACACACACACACACACACACACAGAGAGAGAGAAACACACCCTAGAGACTGGAAGCCGCACAGGGTCAGCCGCAGAGCAGCGTCCCGTATGAGCTGTTCGTCCCCACAGGTATCATCTCATCTGGGAGCAGGTGTACTGCACAGCCAGGACATCCTTAATTGTTAGACATTATGCCCCCTAACAAGTCATAACCAGGATATTATTAGACTGCCATGTTAATTGTGGGAATGAATGCTGTTTGTTTTTCTGTCTCATTGTAAGGCTATAACACTTTTAGGAATTGTAGCCATACAGACATATTTGCCTGATTGGTACAGTAGGGATATAGATATCCTTCTGGGAGTTGTAATATTACACGTCCATATAATATTCACAGAATGTATGGAGGGGAATCCTCGCTCTGTCTAAGACGGAATCCCAGAACATGAGGGGAAAAAATGCAACGCTGAGATGAAATTGCCGTTATTTTGTTTTTATATTAGCGTTACAAGCAGCTAGTCCTCTTCGGTAACCTCCGTAAGATTGGAAAGCTGCAGCACTCAGGTTAAAATAGTTTTGTATCTGCAGTGCAGTAGTGTAGTGATACTGCAGTAGCGCTAGTGTTTTGCAGGGAGACTCGCTGTACACAAACCTGACCCACTGACATGTAAACAGAATGGACTGAGATTACATTTTCTCTGGCCGGGAGAGTAAAACAGAGTTTGAGTAGATGTGTCTCTGATGTGCAACTTGTGACCCACTTAAAGAAATGGAAGGCAAAAGAAATTGCCTCGAATGCGGCAAGAGTGTGAAGAACAAATGAATGAGCGAGCTGGCTGCCTTGCCACTGGTGGTGTTCCTCGTGTGTGTGTGTGTGTGTGTGTGTGTGTGTGTGTGTGTGTGTGTGTGTGTGTGTGTGTGTGTGTGTGTGTGTGAGATCAGTTTAGAAGGTGAAACATTATCACACCACACTGTTGATGCTTCCACAGTGCCACCTAGTGGCACAATAGAATGGACCCGCTTTAGGTTCTAGGATGTGCTCAGATGTTACCGGTTTATTAGACTAACTTTCCCAGTCATAGAGCAGCACTATGTCCAGAGAGTACTCTGAGTCTGAGGTAGGTACTGTATGTCTATCTGAAAAAAGGTTGCAATGCGACAAAAAATCTACAATTACAATGCAAGCTGCATTTTCCACATTGCAACCAAAGTGTTCCATTCTCGTTCACTTCAAAATGTATAATAAAGATGGAAATGAAATCAGGGACCTTGAGCCTGCCCCTTAAACAGAGTAACCATTTGCATACAAATGAACCATCACCACGGCAACTGAACAAGAGTTATTTTCCAGGGGGCCATTTTTTTTATACATTTTTTTTATTCAGAACATTAAAACATCTGATAAAAATGATAATTTGTGGTGTCATATTCTGCTCCCCACTTCAGATTCTCTCCCTGGCCTGATCATAGCGATCCAGGGTTTTATATGTCCTCCATACAGTGTTAATCAGCTGTACTATTGAACCAAAGACATTGATCTACCAATAACACAACGAGAACCAATACTTCCAACAAACTAAAGCTCTGTCACTCTGTTGGATTCAAATACCACCCGATAGTACTGTGAGATCAGGCTACACACATTGTATTAGTTATACCATATCAGTGCACATACTACTGTGAGATCAGCCTGCATAGGCTACACTACACCTGACTGAAGGACCAGTCGACTGACAGCTGATACTATTGTGAGAGCAACCTCCATACAGGACACTACTATAAACGGCAGGGTGATTACTTTACAAGACTGGGGTTCTCTTTCACTGCATGTAACAGAAGTCTCCTCTTCTAGGGTAAACTCATTGGAATGTGCAGTGTGTGCTGCGTACAGGGTGACCCTTGGGGAAACCCTAGGCTTAGAAGGGTCATCAGTCAGACCTGATTGGCCACACAGCCAAAATAAACGTTGCATGTTCCCGTGTTCTGTTGTAGTAACGTAACATCTAGAATTGAAATAGTTCAAACTGGTATTGTTTCTCTTTTGTGTGTCTCTCCATCGCTCCATCCAGGACGTGGACTCTGTGTGGAACCCCGGAGTACCTGGCCCCAGAGGTCATCCAGAGCAAAGGTCATGGCCGGGCGGTGGACTGGTGGGCCCTGGGGATCCTCATCTTTGAGATGCTGGCTGGGTGAGTAGTAGTGTCCTGTCCTCTGACTGAATGGGAAGGACTGGTGTTGAGCTGAACACTAGTGGCACGAGTCCTGACTGGGCAGGGGTTTAACTGAATACTGGAATGTCCCCTGACATGGCAGGGTTCAACACCAGGGGGCCCCAGTCCACCAGAGGACAAGATGACTGGGTGTCAGTAGCAGGGTTTGGGGTCAATTTCATTTATATTCAGAAAGTAAACTAACATTCCATTTCTCCTCATTGATTTTAAATAAAAAATATTGGAATCGGAATTTCAGTTTACTTCCTGAATTGAAATAGAATTGACCCCTTCCTAGTGTAGTAGTATGTATGAAGAGTGGCTATCTATCCTCTATGGACAATGGGCTCTTGTCTATGAACATTGGGTAGTATCCAGCAGAATGTCTGTGGCGAGTCAATGGAGAGACAAGTGTGCTGTTATTCAGAGAGTAGACCTCGTGAGGTTACGTCACTCTGTAGTGGGCTTAATTCCAAGACCAGTCTGCCTTTTTGTTTCTGTGATGACAGAGGTGGACGGTCTTAAGGATGAAAGGAAGGTTACAGATTGAAGAAAGGTCAAAGGTAACTTATTCTGACACATTTCCACCTGTGTGTGATCTGTGGAGACCAAGGTTTCGTAAAAACAAACTCTGGTGCCTTAAAGCTAGGCTCTCTCGTCTGAGAACCCCACTCGGTCACTCATTCATTCAAGGCCTACAGAAGCACTGCTGAAATAGGTTTTCTATAGACAGGCCGTAGTTGTACCATAGCGTAACGATGCCGGGCTTGTGTTCCAAATGGCACCCTATTCCCTATGTAGTGCACTACTTTTGAACAGAATCCTGGTCAAACGCAGTGACCTACATAGGGAATAGGGTGCCATTTTGGAACAGAAACAGTGGCGCTGGGCCGTTTAGCTATGGTACATCTGCGGCCTGGTGTCTATAGAAATCCTAATTCAGCAGTGCTTCTGTAGAGTACACTGGCCTTGAATGAATTAATGAATAAATGGCTCGCTGACTGAGTGGATGTCTGCTAGCAACATATAGCATCACTCATGTGGCCGGCTGCTCTTCCGCTCCTCTTTGAGACGAGTGCGGTAAGTTAAATGATTTGTTCTATATAGCCCAGCCTACACATGAGTTAAGCGCTTGCTTTTTGCTTATAATCCACATGCATTTCTGCAGGCGTCACATAGGCTACATATACTAGGCTAAATATGTAGGGCCTAGGCTATGTATGCACTCACTGAACTGTGAGGCGATAAGTGTCTGCCAAGTGCCATATTATTAAGCAATAAGGCACGAGGGGGTGTGGTATATGGCCTATATGGACAATATACCACGGCTAAGGGCTGTTCTTATACACGACGCAACGCGGAAAAAATACATCCCTAGAAATTGAACATGATGCATAAAGATAGAGCAGAAAGTAACAGACCAACAAAAATAAAAAACATTCCTCTTTTGTGTGTGTATATACACACAAAAACAGTTTACCTGCTAAGTTACTATTACCTGCTAAGATACTACCCTTAGCCGTGGTATATTGGCCATATCACAAACACCTGAGGTGCCCTATTGCTGTTATAAACTGGTTACCAACGTAATTAAATCAGTAAAATAAATGTATTGTCATACCCATGGTATACGGTCTGATATACCATGGCTGTCAGCCAATCAGCATTCGGGGCTCGAACCACCCAGTTTATAATATTACATAGACAATGCGTTGGCTCATACAATCCATGGAAGCAAGCGAGAAGGGCTCTGATAGCGTACTGAACATAACACTATCACAGAGGTTCCCAACCAGGGGTACTATGACCCCTGGGGGTACTTTGCCTATCTACAGGGGGTACTTAAGAAGACTCAGGAGACCATAGGCCTACTGGTAAAATGCACATGAGGGGGTAAATCACGTGTATTCCAGCAGAGCAAAATTTAGTTGGTGATGCAGTGGTTCCCAACCTTTTTTTCGATCATGTGAATTAGTCGCCCCTAGAGGGCACTAGTTTTTATGACCTCGGTACAGTACACAGGATGGGTTTGGGTGTATGTTTGTTTTGCTATGGAAATGTAGCATAGCCCTTATCCCCAGAGTGGGTCAAAAAGAAATATCTGACATTTGACTTCATATCTACGCCTTTTGAATAAAATCAAAGTTGATAGGCTTAGAATGTTAATTTTATTAAATATTTGTTGTATTTTACATATTGATTAAATCTATATGAATATAGAAACGTGCGACTGGACAAGAGTGGTAGTGAAGTTGTCAGTGAATCAGGGGTCTTTCTGTACGTGCCTCTTCACCTCACCCTAGTCTTTTCATGTGCCAGTGGAGAAATGTGACCTTCTCCATAGCATTCGTCACACCGGCCTTTGAAGTGTGCGCACACACTCAGCGCTCCTGGAGACAAAAGCTCCCTTCAGAACAACACGCCCTAAAGGTTGACTGCCGCGTAACCGTTTTGTCAAAGGTCCTGTAGCTTCCGTAGTGGAAGAATGTAGAGTGGGGGCTTCTGAAAGTTACGTGGTGTGGTAGGTTTACACACTCAGTCATCCATCGGCCCCAGGGTCCTGACTTCTGGGAATAATCATGACGAGGTCACCTGTGCACTGAGCTCCACACACACTCAGTCCAGCCCGCCTGTATCTTACACACACACACACCGACACACATACTAACACACACCGACACACATAGACAGTCCAGTAGGCTTGTATCATCCTGTATCTAATCCTGCCTGGAGGGGGAGCCTGCTCTCCTTAATGACAACCGCCCTGTCTTTGTGTGTGGTCCTCCCTCCCTCCCACTCACATCACAACATCTTATCTGGTCAATGTAGCCTATTCCAGTTCCATGCGAACCGGAAACCGTTTTAATTTCTCAACTTATAGGCCTAACTGTTTTTCTACAATATATGGAAGAGGGATTTTCTTGAGAGTACTCTTGTCCATTCTTGCTGTAGCTGTGCTAGTGTAACGGATGTGAAATGGCTAGCTAGTTAGCGGGTACGCGCTAGTAGCATTTCAATCAGTTACGTCACTTGCTCTGAGACTTAAGTAGTGTTGCCCCTTGCTCTGCAAGGGCCGTGGCCTTTGTGGAGTGATGGGTAACCCGTTGTTGATGTGTGCAGAAGGTCCCTGGTTCGCGCCCGTGTTGGGGCGAGGGGACGACGTAAAGTTTATACTGTTACACTAGTTTAAATCTACTCCTAAACACATAGGCCTACTCCGACATACAGACGATCCTAACGCCTACTGCTAAACATGTTAGTAGTTCCCTGTTTTGTTTGATCCTGTTTTCACCATGTCCTCCAACCGTTCCTCTCCCCATCCTCCTCCCTGTGGAATCTTGGCGACACCTCCGGTGTTACGTAAGCCGTAGGTTACTGTTACATAAGAGGAGCCAAGTCTCTAGGCTCTCACTATCCATCACCGGGGACCTAGACTAATCTACCGGCAGGCTGGCGGGGGTACCTGGGGGAGTGGGGTGGTAGCCTGGGGGGGGGGGGGGGGGGGGAGTCTGCACTTGGCCTCCCTCCCTCTCTACCATCCAGTAAGGTGAGGACCCATCAAGATAGCAGCTCACTGTTGATTCATCCTTTGTCTCCCCTCGTATTCTACCAACGCCCAGGCTCTTCCTCTTTCCCCCCCCCCCCCTCCCTTCTGCTCTGACATTCACTGTAGAGACATGTCCCTGCTTAAGACATTACATTCCCCTTGGCAACGAGCTTCTCTGAAGGACTTCTCTGAAGTTCACCTTTGATCGTTGGTAATATGTCTTATCTGGCTTTCGTCTGACCGTCTTACTTCAATGAATCTATGACACAATTCTCTCAGACCTTTATGTAACAATTGCTTAACACTATGGGCTACTGTATGTTTAAGCTTAAACTCTATTGGACCAGGTCCGCTACTGGAGCAGTACGGAGAACTGAAAACCACACAACTGAATAATTTCGTAAAAGAATGCCGGCTTGTATAAATAAAAATACTTACAAAAAAATGAATCACCTTGAGTAAATATTGATATGTGAAATTTGTACGATGAGCTCAATATGAATGAAATGCATCAATAGTACAATAGACTTAGATATCGGCCATACATCCTGGCTATAGTTTACTAGGGCCCACCCAACTCTATCTTAATCTGACGGTCACTCAGATTTCATTGTTCAATAGAAATAAAATAAACATGAATCCACAGAAAAACACAACCCAATTCACAAATACCGACTTATAAACCACTATGACATGGAATCAAATGTGAGTGACTGTGCCAATCAGAGTGTAGCATCTGCTTATAACAATCCCACTGCAATGTATGATGCAATGATGTCTTGCAAGAGAAATCCTACCACACCATAGTTGGCGGTGCAAATTCGGTGTTCTCCAAGGAAAAGAAATCTTCGCATGCAAATCGTCTTGTTGATGTCCTGGGTTCGGGCGGCTCGCCATCCTTGGTGGAACTGAATCCATACAACAACAAAAAAAAAAGCCTGACCAAATCCTGGCGTCAATCTTTCCCTCCATCCCTTCACAGCATGTTTGTATAGATAGGTGAGTGATAATATCCAGTTCTCTCTTTTTAGTTCAGTTTCATACAACTTCTCAACAATTTGAAACGTAGTTGATCTTCCATGGAATGGCGGTAGTTCTTCACGTTCTAGCTCTTTTTTTATTTTATCAACTGGTGTATAACGTGAGGTTAGGAGAGGGACTAAGAGAATATTGAGTTTTGATAGGCTCACAATAAACTGCTCGCCATGCAGCTTCTGGCAGCTGATTTGTAATAGCTGTCAACTTAAACATAGCAAGATAGTATAATGTGTTTGATTACTAGTAACGATAGGTTTTCTACATTAGTTGGCCTGCGTTACGTTTGGTCTGTGTTACACATCAAAACAGCCTCCAGGCCCCCATTCCACGGGCAGAGGTTTCCGACTCCTTTTTGACTGGCTCAGCTCGACAGCCCCTGTGACAAACTGGTGTGATTATCCGGCTGTCTGCTGCATGTGTAATGTATTTAGCTAGGCTGGCCTGGCCCATTTATGTAACGCAGCCTGCACGGTTAATGGCTTGTCCAGGTTGGAGCAGTGCTGGGGAAGCATTCACCATTAAACCATCAGAGTCACCAGAATGCAGCTGATTTGGTCTGAGGAGCTACAGCTCTGTACTACACAGAGACACGTAGGCGAGTGTGTTCATACATGTGCGCAGACACACCACACACACACACAGGGTCAAACGGCACACACAGGTCACCAGATGAGTTATTTAAACTGTAGGGTCATGTGTTTCACTGCTTTATGTTGTCGTGCACTTTAGTGCAGCCCTTTCAATTTTCTGTTTATAGCTAGGTTTCCATCCGTCAAAAAATCTGAATAAAAATAATATGTGCATTTTACCACCACAGATGTGTTTCCATCAAATTGATTTGTTGCGGATAAAAAGCTGTGAGTGGTGACGTAGGACATATCAAAATAACTTTTGCGGTTAAATTCACATGTACCGAAAAATAAATACAGGTAAATGGGTTTCCATCTCATTTTCAACTCTACTGATGGTTTTGTCACAAAAAAAATGTTACGTTTTATATAGCAAATGTGCCCACTCTGGTCTTGACAGCTGGGCTCTAGTCAACGGCTCACAGATGGCGGGTAGGCAACAAAATGATGAGATTGTAATGGACAAAAAAGAGATTATTTGTCAAATAGCAGCCAAGCATCACCACCCTGTGAAGTTCATAATAACTTACTTCATCTGTAACCTAGTAAACTGCATGCTTTCCCATGCCGTAGTAGGAGGACATTTCAACATTTTACATAATTTAGCAGATGCTCTTTAGCAGGCCATCCAGAGTGACTTATAGTAGTGGGTACATACATTTTCATACTGGACCTGGGAATCGAACCCACAGCCCTGCCGTTGCAAGCGCCAGACTCTACCAACTGAGCCACACGGGACCACACAAAATATCAACGTGTGACACGTGTGTCAATATTTGCGCATAAATGCATTTCTCGCCCAATCAATTTAACAGACACATCTTGTATAGCGTATTTTGCTTGGCGGACATTTAGAAAGTTTACCGACAAATTTGCCGTTTCCATCAAGCCCGTCGTGACATTTTAATCTGACGTACTTGACTCGCATAAATAGGTTGGATGGAAACCTGGCTTTTGATGCTATTTTTAACCTGGTGATTTAATTTTATAATTTTTTATAACCTTTTTGAAGGAGTTTGCAAGTAATCACCGGTTGAGGAGAGATGACTGTTTTCTGACATGTTCTTTTATTTTTCCCTCCAGGTACCCACCGTTTTTTGATGACAATCCTTTTGGTATTTATCAGAAGATCCTCGCCGGGAAGCTGGAATTCCCGCGGCATCTGGATTTCTATGTAAAGTAGGTCGTACATACACACACACACAAACACATACACACACACACACACCCAGGCACACACCCAAGCACAGGGGATTGTGCGTGATATAATGGAGGGAAAGTACCCAAAGTCTACCACTACCTCGGCACAAATGTATTCCATTATGATACATAATATACGATAAGCCGTCTTATATCATTTCAACTTGAGAGGAGAATTTATGGATGTTGTTTTTCACATCACATTTCAATCAGATTTTTAGATTTAGGTCTTGGCATGCAGGAAACAAAATGTTCCTGAGATAAGTCCTTCTCCAGACTGTAATTGGAAACAACCGCATCTACCACCACACTCTCTCTACCCATAACAAACAGTGTGTTTTGGAAATGCATTATTACCAATAATCATGAGTAGGGCCTGACAATTGGAATTTGTCAGAGGTGTATTGTGAATACCTTTAGTTGTGTATGTGCATCTGGGAATGTACTAAATCCTATATTTAACCTATCTCTCTAGTGTGTGTGTGTGTGTGTGTGTGTGTGTGTGTGTGTGTGTGTGCGTGAGACCGTGTGTGTGCCTGCCCACGCACGCAGACAACGGATCTACGTGTGTGTGCTAACGGCTGCATCACACAACGCCAACATCCTCCCAAACGACCGGGTCAATTAGCCTCCCATGCAGCAGATGAAGAGCTAGCTACGCTGAATGTGGGGTGTGGGCCCTCACTAATGACACACCCTGCTGAGTTGGAACTCGTCCTTTTAAACCCATCACAACCGTCACACTGCTCCTCAGAACAGCTGGGGGTTGGAGTAATGTGAGGAGATTACCAGCTTTAGGAGGAGAGGGCCTGGGACGCACTCAATCAGCCCTGACACACTGTCCCAACCGGATACCTGGGAGAGGCCACACACACACACACACACACACACACACACACACACACACACACACACACACACACACACACACACACACACACTCCCACTGCTACGTAACTCACTAACAATAGAGCCCCCAAACACTTAAGCCGTCTATCTTTTGGCCACCAAAAGAATATTTTTTAATATTCCCTCCAGCTATGTCATTGTCACTTTGACCCACTCCCATCCATCCATCAGAACTGATGGGTAGAACCTGAGGCAGAGTTGCGTGCCTCTGGCTCTGGCTGTGTTTGTCTGTCCATTGCAGTAACTCTTTTCTATCGCAGAGACGATAAGACGTGTTACAGTATTACTGAACAGGTGTAAGACCAACTTATTGTAAAGTGTTATATGCCATTTTAAATATGCTGTATTTAGTAACGACACTGTACAGGGCTTTCTGCATAGAAAATAATTGGGGGCGGCAAAGTGTTTTTTCAGGCCGCCTTAATCCAAACAGAAAGAAAGATACAAAGTGTTTTCAATGTAAACTTAAACGACTAAAACCAGATATGAACTATGAAGAAAAGATAATGGACCTATGTATTTTTAAATAAGAGGACTGTCGACTAACAATCACCCAAATAAAAACGAGAGAGTCAGGGGGAAATCAAAAAGCAATGCATTCAGGAGTATTTTTGTCATGGCGTGGGGCCCCCATTTCATTTTGTTATAATGTTTGAGTCACTCAGATAGCATAAGTCATGGCAAAATGTGTAGATTTGCAGGAAATGCGCTTTAAAACTGCAACAAAACAAAGGATCTCCGCCACAAGGCAAAATGTGTAGAATTCAAAAAAAATTGTTGGTCGGTGACTTCACCATTGGCCTTTCCCACCACCTAAGCCCCATTTTGATCCCCAAAAAAAGCCCTGCTGTATGGTGTATTTCCATAGAAATGTACAGTGACATTGTTTGTCGCTTGCATATTGCATAAGATAGAATTGTCTCAGATTGGGCAATCAATTGGGGTTAAGGAAAGTTGTATTTCCCCTCAACGTTTTTATTTAACCAGGAAAAAAACATTGATGTTAGAAATGTCTTTTGTGATGGAGACCTAGCGAGAGGTCAGCAGGAAGTAGCCAGTGTGTACATACCATTACAATGGTCAGTGACATTTTCTTTTAATCATTGCTTTAAACTCTGATTAAAGTCTTTAAAGTCTTTTGTAGTTCGTTCCAGGACCAAGGAGTATTATAGGAGTAGGATTGTTTCCCCATTTCAGTCCTTGCCCTAGGAACTGTAGAAGAGGGCACTGAATGAGAGCGGAGGCTGTCGGATTGTGAAGTTGTTGTTAGTTGGGAGGGTTTAAGACGCTAATATGCAGACTGTCGATAATCGGATAGTATATTTACGTCTGTGCTGGCATCTCGTCGGTTGTGAGATATACATCCACTTTATTGAAAGCTCACTCTGTCAGCGCCGGCCGCATATCAACGGAAAACTTACACTGTCATTTTAAAGACAAATTCTTCCCTAAAGTATGCCTACTCCAGCATCTTCATAGTTGTGAAAAGTTTCACTTTAAAACCTGTCCCTTTCCCTCAATTAAAATAGAGGGAGTGAAAGAGCGAGAGAGATGTTTCTGTCAGGATGCACCTCACATATATATATATATATATATATATATACACACACACACACACACACACACGCAGGATGTACTGCTCTGTTACCCCATGGCATCTTTATGAGTCCGTCAGGTTATCTGTTGTTCCAATGGCCAAGCTCCTCCATCTTGTTGTCAGCTTTTGGATGGAAACGGACTTCTTGGCTTCTGACTGAAACTGCAGACCTGCAGTAAATCTGCTGTCTGAACACACACACACCCTGCTGTCTGGAGATGGATTGTTAGTGCGAACTCATTGTAACTCTCTCTCTGACTGTCTTTCTATTGTTTTCCAGAGATCTCATCAAGAAGTTCCTCGTCATTGACCGAGCCAGGAGGTTAGGCAATATGAAGGTGAGTTTCAAGATCAAATCATTATTGGGATTTGATTTCAGAAATGTTTATTGTCCCAGGCTATACTAAAACATTACATGAGAACAGATACACAGTACTAATTAAACAGAATTTCAAGTATTTTGTTCACTCGGCAGGTTGTGGAGTGAGTCTTTTGCAGTTTGACGTCACGCTCTCAACACTGAGACGGAAAAGGAAAAGGCCTAGGAAGTGACTGAATGTCTGCATTTGGTTCCAATTAGCTGGATACATAGAGGAAGTTGTTGTAGAGGTAGTTTGCACCGTTAAAGGGGTGGGAGGGGGTTTAGGGTGGATCACAGGAAAAAAAACGTATTTCCCCTTCCTATGCACTGTCAGTAAGTCAGTTTAGTAGTTATTCACATGGGGTGTCGGTTCATTACTTAGTCCTGCCATTTCAGCATAACTGGGCATTCTATGCAAATATGAATTATATCTTGTTGAAAAGATGCCCCCTTTGGTAGCCAGGATGTCCACTGTAGTAGTAGTAGGAGTGAAGCCAGTATGCACAAGCCATCTGCACAGGAAATGTATAGGAGGCAACAGAGAAGCTGTGTTTGCACAGTGAGAAATGGAGTCTCCCTCCACAATGAACACAGTCTCTTGGTAACGCCATATTCCCTTTTTATAGTGCACTACCTTTGAACAGGGCCCATAGGGCTCTGGCCGAAAGTAGTGCACTATGTAGGGAATAGGGTTCCGTTTGGGACGCTGTGTCACTCAGTGGAGTGGTCTGTAATTCCTCTCGCGTGGAATAATTTATTTTTACACCACTGTGATGAATTGGCTCTCCGTCATAACAGCAGGGATTTTATTTTTGAACTGCACAATGCTGCCCATTCTACCAGACACTGAGCGGTCCAAAGTAGGCGCCGTGCACATCTTAACTCTCATGGCGAACTGATTGTTCCTTGTTTGCTTGCCACCGTTGTGTGCAGTATGTATGTATGCCCCAGGAACACTGCAGGCCTGGTTTGTACTCATCCACCTAAGATGGAAAGACGGTGTGAAAGGGAAAAAAAACGTGTATTTATCTGTTTCAGACTTCTAGTCCCTCTAGTCTACCGACATTTTATGATTCATTCATTGGAATCATGTATGTATCTGGCACTGGCGTTCAATCGAAGGATGATGTCTGAGTGTTTTGAATTACACTGTTCAAAGGCATAAGAGTCAATGTGGGAGTATATGAAGGCTCTTTTCAATAAAACAACTGTCGGTAAGCACAATGATTAAATAAACATAATTCAGCACACAGTCTGTTATTGACTTGTGCCTCAAAGAGGTTTCTGAGGAAAATGTGCTAGTTAGCTGACTAGCTAGCTGACTCATGGAGTGGTCTAGCCACACACTCGCAGTATACAGGGTGAATCAACACAGACACCGCAAAGTGTTTAGAAAGAATGACGTGTTTTGCTCTAATTATTATTATTTCAAACCGTTTATTCCAGACGAGAAGAACGTTATTTATCCTGATTCCAGATTGTGTCGAATAGACCGCCCACAGGCGGCTCTGATGCACAATGTCTTCTCTTGCAGAACGGAGCAGACGATGTGAAAAAGCACAGATGGTTCAAGTCTATAGACTGGGATGGTGTACCTCTGAGAAAACTGAAGGTCTGTCACACTGGCTATGTTACACATGCAATCATCCAGACACATCAATGGGAACACTCGTAAAGCATACCCTTTATTTTCAGCATATACTGTTTTCATTAAACTCACCATTTAGAGTTGATATACTTGTTTTTTTTTAACACCTGCTTTTTAGCTCTTTGATGTATTCAGCGTCACATTTTTTTGTTCCCTCAGCCACCCATAGTTCCCAAGGTGTCCCACGAAGGTGACACGTCTAACTTTGATGCCTACCCTGAGGACGAGTGGAAGAAAGATGCACCTGTGCCTGCAAAGGATTTAGAAATCTTCAAGAACTTCTAAAAAAAAAAAAAAGGCGGAAGTAACGGCAGAAATACTTCGAAAAACATATAGGTCTTGTAGAGAAAGACTTAAAAACTTTTAGATCTTGGAAAAAAGGGAGTCCAACTTCTAGATGTTGAAAAAATATAGAAAGACTTCTGGATCTTGCTGAATAACAGAAAGGCTGGTAAATCATCTGAGATGTCACCATTGTGTGGTCAGCAAGAGAACTTCTAAGCTTCCAAGTCCCAGAACTTTATCTTGCTTGAAGACATTGAAGTGTTCCACATTGGGTGAAAGAGCAGGACAGCATTGACCTAAAAATAACTAAAAGCATCATCATATCACCACAATATTTATCTATCATTAATTTATTTTTGTTTGAAAAAGTTTTTTTTCCACTTAACTAAAACCTCAATCCTCTGTCCTCAGTTTCTCTGAGCCTTCTCCTGTTATGCAAAAAATAAAATGATGGTCCTCTTTGAACCAAAGGACATTGTTACTGAAATGAATATGTTTAAAATGCAATAATCAGGAATTTTATATTTTGTTGGGCCAAAAAGGTTCCAGTTATCTTTGTTGGACCTTGTGGGACTCAACCAACCGAGCAAAGCTTATGATCCAAAAAATGATCACGCATACAGTAGACTCAGTATTGAGCTGTACAGTAAATGGAATTTAGATATGTGGTCACTATATCCTTAGTAGATTGTACAGGATATTTGTCAATGAGAAAGTAGCAAACTTGTACAGGAACGTACTACAATATCATGCCAAGCAAGCTTTGAAATATCATTTTGTTGACTGGCCGCGAGTCAAATAGGCTGTTAAACTTGTCATTTTGAGCTGTAAGTACTTGGCTAACTATCGGCCAGACTTCCGTGCATGTGTGCATCAAGGCCAGACCAGAAAACGCTTGTAAAAGGTGCCTTTAGATGTGACATACTGTATGTCTTCTTCTTTTCTCCTGACAAGCTAGTGGTACTTCTTCAACTTTATTCATATCACACACACTGTTTATACTTGAGCTGTGCTGTTGAAAACATTGACTGTTAATAATAATATACGTGGAATAATTGTTGTGTGGAAGAAGTGTAGCTAGTTGCTGTATGTGGATTCGGGTTTCTCCCGTCTTTTTCTTCCGTCCACTTTGTCCTATTTTGCTGTTCACGCAATAACAAAAAATGTCCCTGTATATTGACTGGTATGTCTATCTTTCTCTAGGTCTCTTTCACATACTATAAAGAACTGTAGAATACAGATCTCCAGCTGGTTTCATGTATAGCCAAGCAGGAAGTAGTCTCAGCAAGATGCTTGGCCATCTGCTTCAGGCAGCCAATAAACTCTTGTCTTCTCTCCACCAATCATATCACTGGCCAGTAGAAAGCACATCATGACTCCACATCATAGTACAATCACAAACTGTCTCTCACACTTACTTAGTAACACTTAAGTCATTTGTGTCAATTTTAGTCAACTTAAATTATTTGAATTGTTCAATTCGATTGCTTGTATGTAATGTTTTATGTAGTTTTCTTAATTACCAATTATGAAACAATACTCAGTGTGAGTTTACACCAAACGGACCGAATAATTAGGACTTTTAGTCAATGCATGTATTGTTTTTTTTGCATCTTTTTTGTGTATCTAGGGAAATTGTGTGTATCTAGGGATATAACTGTATCTAGGGAAATTGTGTGTATCTAGGGATCTAAGTGTGTATCTAGGGAATTTGCTTTACAATCCTCAGCCTTTTGCCTTTTTTTAAGATGTTTTTTTTTTATATGTATTAGCAAAAAGAAAACGAATATGAAAGAAGAAATACTGTACTTTTAGGTCAATCCAAGCATATGATATTTTATACCCAATACCATTTTACCAATGCCTTTTGTCAAAGTGTATACATTTTTTTGAATTATTATTTAACAGCCTACCTTACAAACTTTGTATGGCCTTTTCATATTGTTAATGTTGCAGGACTGTATTTAACTTCTTGAGATACTGTTTAAAAGATCCACACAACCAGGATTAAAAACACCTCCTATCCACTGACTCAACAACTGATTCTCTTTCCTCTCAGAAGTGTGGTTATATTATATTGTAATGTATTAAGCGTTAACAATTTGGTTATTGCTAAACTTTACTTTCTGATAGGCGAGGTAGAATTGTCTCCATATTGCTTACATCTATGTAATCGTTTCAGATGTATCAGTACTTGGGGTGGTAGGAGCCAGGGTTAGATTTGTAACTCAGCATAGGATGTGATTTTCTATTTCCACATTGGTTTTGTATGTACTGTAGGTGACATGTAAGTGATGTGACTGACGGTTGTCTGGTTAGCCAAACGCTATTCGAGTATCAAAACCTTTCAGCTTCTCTATGATTCAATAGCTCTTAGCTGGCCTTAGAAGTATTAGCTACCACTATTTCAGACAAATTAACTTTCTGAGTGTTTCTGTCGGTTGGTAATTTGTCTACAAGTTCACCGGCCTAGTCTGTATCTCCCCAACATTGTAATTGAGTTGTGTGTGTGCAAGAACACTTTAAACCGCACAGCAGTCATCGATTATGGAGCTTCATTATCCCCTCTCTTAAAGGCTCTCATTCATCCAAATTAATCTAAAAAGGTATCATTTCAAGGAAGTAATTAGTGTTAACAGTGGAAAGTGGCTCGTGTTGTCTGGACCTCCTTGTGTTGCATGACATCCAAGGCTGCTCCAGAGACGCAGAGTGGAGCAGCCTCGGTAATAACTGACTAATGAATCCCTTATGATCAGAGAGACTCCACTGAGACTCTGCGGCTGTTTTTCAAATGGCACCCTATTCCCTGTATAGTGCACTACTTTTGATCAGGGCCCGCCCATAGGGCTTGGGTCAAGAGTAGTGCACTATAAAGAGAATAGGGTGCCAATTGAGAGACTGACACTCTTTCCCTGACATCCCAGGAAAGCTGTGTGTGTTCCTCAGTGAATATCACATCTTCTACCCGCTGCACAGTGCAGCTCGTGTCCTGTTCTTTTCTGTAATGGACGTGTGAAGATGTTTGTACATCTGTGTTTACCATTTATGTTTCTGTGTTGTTCAGCAGATGCTAACGGAGACTCATGTTTGACTGGGGAGAGGGGATCCAGTCGACCACAGCGACTCAACCATATCACAGTCTTACCATAGACACCCATAAGGCATTGAAGGAAATGAACTCTCTCTCTGAATCATTACGAATGATTGAGAATAAGTTAATTGAATTAAACCCTTACAAAAACGATTACATTCAGAAAATGTCAATTCAAACCTTAGGACAATAAGTGCTGTGAGGTACCTCTGCTCTGTCATTGATACAATGCTAGAGCTCTAACACACTTTAGTGTTAACCTCTCACCTCGGGGCGGTCGTAAACAGGAGCCCCGCCTGGACGCCTGACCACCAAGTAAAAGACTAGAGTCTCCTCAGAGCATTCCCCACCCACCCCTTAATGACAAGCAGAGGTCCTTTCTGATGACACTTTAAACACTGTTGTTATGTCAGATTGTCAACGGCACCTGTCATCAGTTTAGCATTGCCTTGTGACACTACCTTGTTGAGAGGTTCTAACAAGTACATGTACCCTCCTCAACGCTGTACTTGAGTTAACCACTGAATGAACGCATCAAGAAGACTAGGTCTTGTGTCTCTGGTGTTAGCAGCCTACAGGCGGTGCACTCACTATGACTTTAGGGTGGCTGCTAGGTCTCCTATTGGTGGATGAATGCAGAGTCAGCCAGTTGTGAAAGAATACCTGAGACGGAGGACTGAGCTAGCAAATGACCTTAATTACAGGGGTCTTTTATTAGTGGGAGCACGGAGCAGGAACCACTTTAATTTGAGAGGGAGCGTATGTCTGGGCCAATAGCCGAGCGGTTAATGGCCTAAGAAGGGTCTGAATTTGAATTACATGACATATGTTCCCTACAAGCATTCACCACCCAGGTAGTATCACTATTCAGAGGTTGGTGGATTAAAAAAAACTGAACAAAAATATAAACTCAACATGCAACAATTTCTAAGATTTTCATGAGTTACAGTTCATATAAGGAATTCAGTCAATTGAAATAGATGAATTAGGCCCTAATCTATGGATTTCAAATGACTGGGCATACAAATATGCATCTGTTGGTGACAGATACCTTAAAAAAAAGGAGGGGCGTGGATCAGAAAACCAGTCAGTATCTGGTGTGACCACCATTTGCCTCATGCAGCGCGACGCATCTCCTTCTCATAGAGTTGATCAGGCTGTGCGAAGTTGCTGGATATGGGCAGGAACTGGAACACGCTGTCGTACGCGTTGATCCAGAGCAACCCAAACATGCTCAGTGAGTGACATGTCTGGTGAGTATGCAGGCCGTTGATGAACTGGGACATTTTCAGCTTCCAGGAATTGTGTACTTATCCTTGCGACATGGGGCCGTGCATTATCATGCTGAAACATGAGGTGATGACGGTGGATGAATGGCACGACAACGGGCCTCAGGATCTCGTCACGGTATCTCTGTGCATTCAAATTGCCATCGATAAAATACAATTGTGTTCATTGTCTTATGCCTGCCCACACCATAACCCTACCGCCAACATGGGGCACTCTGTTCACAACGTTGACATCTGCAAAGCTCGCCCACACAACACCATACACGTAGTCTGCGGTTGTGAGGCTGGTTGGACATACTGACAAATATTCTAAAATGACGTTGGAAGCGGCTTATGCTAGAGAAATTAGCATTAAATTCTCTGGCAACAGCTCTGGTGGACATTCCTGTAGTCAGCATGCCAATTGCATGCTCCCTCAAAACTTCAGACATCTGTGGTATTGTGTTGTGTGACAAAACTGCACATTTTAGAGTGGCCTTTTATTGTCCACAGCACAAGGTGCACCTGTGTAATGATCATGCTGTTTAATCTGCTTCTTGATATGCCACACCTGTCAGGTGGGTGGATTATCTTTGCAAAGGAGAAATGCTCACTAACAAGGATGTAAACAAATTTGTGTACAATATTTTATAGAAATACGCTTTTTGTGGGAATGGAACATTTCTGGGATTATTTATTTCAGCTCATGAAACATGAGACAAACACTTTACATGTTGCGTTTATATTTTTGTTCAGTAGATACACATTTTGTTTTTTGCTTGCTGCATAGTTTGAAATCTTACCATATTTAGTGGCATTTTATTTACTCTCACCAAGTTTGTTCCTATCCTAATAAAGTGAGAGAGGGGTAGAGGAGATAGAGAGCATATGTGTAAGTTTGAACTATTTTGCCCTAACTCTTTCACTTGTAAATGGATACATATGCTTCACAAAAAAATCGTCCATCAACATAACAGCTGAACAGCTGAATGTGATTGTGTTTCACAAAGTCTTGTCCTTAAGATACGTCCTCTGATGCTGAAGGCCCATGTTGGAGCGCTTCACAAGGGCGCTAAATCATTCACAACTCCAAATACCTCGAATCTCAACGTGTTTTGAAATATTAGCACGTAATTCCAGCACAGTTATCCTTATTAGTTGAGGTCTACTTTCATAGTTTTGATTGGTTATTTTTTCTCAGTTCTTACGTTAGACGGTGCTCAGACAGCGGCTGTAGAAATGTTTGATTGTTCATACATGCTTGTTGCGAGTTAAAGCTGTGTCGTTTTTTTAACTATTGACACACTAAATAAGAAGTTATGGCTGCCGCCCTGGCATCGGTGCGATGTTTAAATGTCAAGCATGATTTGGAATCAGCTCCAAGATACATCTTTCTGGCACGGAGGAAGGAAACATTAAACAGAGCCTGATGGCTGGAAGACAGCAGTGAAATGTATCATCCCTCGGGCAAGGAACAGGTACAAACACAGCCTGCCTGGCCGCTCTTCTCCCTACTGTCTTCTCCCTCTCCCCGCTGTCTCTCTCAAGCTAAGCTAACATATGGAATTGTTTTAATAGGATCATACCATGGTTGTTTTGATTTTGGATCATTTAGCTACTGTTTGATTTTGAATTTTAGGATCCCTTTAGGCATCCCCAAAATATATAAAAACATTATTTGATCAAATATTGAATTTAGCCTTTTTTGAATGTATTTATTTATTTCACCTTTATTTAACCAGGTAGGCTAGTTGAGAACAAGTTCTCATTTACAACTGTGACCTGGCCAAGATAAAGCAAAGCAGTGCAACACAAACAACAACACAGAGTTACACATGGAATGAGCAAACATACAGTTAATAATACAATAGAAAAGGTTTATATACAGTGTGTGCAAATGAGGTAGGATAAGGGAGGTGAGGCATTAAATAGGCCATAGTGGCTAAATAAATACAATATAGTAATTAAACACTGGAGTGACACAGTTGAAGTATGAAGTTTACAGCCATGACATGGAAAATTCCAGAAATAGATGTCATGGCTTTAGAAGCTTCTGATAGACTAACTGACATCATTTGAGTCAATTGGAGGTGTACCTGTGGATTTATTTAAAGGCCTACCTTCAAACTCAGTGCCTCTTTGCTTGACATCATGGGAAAATCTATAGAAATCAGCCAATACCTCAGAAAAAGAATTGTAGACCTCCACAAGTCTGGTTCTTCCTTGGGAGAAATGTCCAAATGTTTGAGGTACCACCTTCATCTGTACAAACAATAATACGCAAGTATAAACACCATGGGAACATGCAGCCGTCATACCGCTCAGGAAGGAGATGCGTTCTGTATCCTGGAGATGAACATACTTTGGTGCGAAAAGTGCAAATCAATCCCAGAACAACAGCAAAGGACCTTGTGAAGATGCTGGAGGAAACAGGATGCTTTGTTGTGAAATAGGAAGCCGATTATAGATTTAATTTTGGATTGGAGATGCTTAATGTGAGTCTGGAAGGAGAGTTTACAGTCTAACCAGACACCTAGGTACCGTCCAGAGTAGTGATGCCGGACGGGCGGGCAGGTATGGGCAGCGATCGGTTGAAGCGCATGTGTTTAGTTTTACTTGCATTTAAGAGCAGTTGGAGGCCATGGAAGGAGAGTTGTAGGGCATTGAAGCTCGTCTGGAGGTTAGCTAACACAGTGTCCAAAGAAGGGCCAGAAGTATACAGAAGGGTGTCGTCTGCGGAGAGGTGGATCAGAGAATCACCAGCAGCAAGAGTGACATCATTGATGTATACAGAGAAAAGAGTCGGGCCGAGAATTGAACCCTGTGGCACCCCATAGAGACTGCCAGAGGTCCGGATACACTGAACTTTGTCTGAGAAGTAGTTGGTGAACCAGGCGAGGCAGTCATTTGAGAAACCAAGGTGTTGAGTCTGCCAATAAGAATGTGGTGATTGACAGTCGAAAGCCTTGGCCAGGTCGATGAATACAGCTGCACAGTATTGTCTCTTATCGATGGAGGTTATTATATCGTTTAGGACCTTGAGCGTGGCTGCGGTGCACCCATGACCAGCTCGGGAAAACCAGATTGCATAGCGGAGAAGGTACGGTAGTATTCGAAATGGTCGGTGATCTGTTTGTTAACTTGGCTTTCGAAGACCTTAGAAAGGCAGGGTAGGATAGATATAGGTCTGTAGCAGTTTGGGTCTAGAGTGTCTCCCCCTTTGAAGAGGGGGATGACCACGGCAGCTTTCCAATCTTTGGGGATCCCAGACGATACTTATGAGAGGTTGAACAGGCTAGTAATAAGGGTTGCAACAATTTTGGCGGATCATTTTAGAAAGAGAGGGCCCAGATTGTCTAGCCCGGCTGATTTGTAGGGGTCCAGATTTTGCAGCTCTTTCAGAACATCAGCTATTTGGATTTGGGTGAAGGAAAAATGGGGGAGACTTTGGTAAGTTGCTGTGGGGGGTGCAGGGCTGTTGACCGGGGTATGGGGTAGCCAGATGGAAAGCATGGCCAGCCATAGAAAAATGCTTATTGAAATTCTCAATTATCGTGCATTTAAAGGTGGTGACAGTGTTTCCTAGCCTCGGTGCAGTGGGCAGCTGGGAGGAGGTGCTCTTATTCTCCATGGACTTTACAGTGTCCCAGAACTTTTTGGAGTTTGTGCTACAGGATGCAAATTTCTGTTTGAAAAAGCTAGCCTTTGCATTCCTAACTGCCTGTGTATATTGGTACCTAACTTCCCTGAAAAGTTGCATATCGTGGGGGCTATTTGATGCTAATGTAGTACGCCACAGGATGTTTTTGTGCTGGTCAAGGGCAGTCAGGTCTGGAGTGAACCAAGGGCTATATCTGTTCCTGGTTCTAAATTTTGGGGCATGGAATGGTGCATTCTTATTTAAGATGGCGAGGAAATAACTTTTAAAGAATAACTAGGCATCCTCTGCTGATGGAATGAGGTCAATATCCTTCCAGGATACCCGGGCCAGGTCGATTAGAAAGGCCTGCTCACTGAAGTATTTTAGGGAGCGTTTGACAGTGATGAGGGGTGGTCGTTTGACCGCAGACCCATTACGGACGCAGGCAATGAGGCAGTGATCGCTGAGATCCTTGTTGTGGACAGCAGAGGTGTATTTGGAGGGCAGGTTGGTTAGTATGATATCTATGAGGGTGCCCGTGTTTACGGATTTGGGGTTGTACCTGGTAGGTTCATTGATAATTTGTGTGAGATTGAGGGCATCAAGCTTAGATTGTAGGATGGCCGGGGTGTTAAGCATGTCCCAGTTTAGGTCACCTAACAGCACGAGCTCTGAAGTTAGATGGGGGGCAATCAATTCACATATGGTGTCCAGGGCACAGCTGCGGGCAGAAAGATGGTCTAAAGCAAGCGGCAACAGTGAGACTTGTTTCTGGAATGGTGGATTTTTAAAAGTAGAAGCTCAAATTGTTTGGGCACAGACCTGGATAGTAAGACAGGCTATCTCTGCAGTAGATTGCAACTCCGCCCCCTTTGGCAGTTTTATCTTGTCAGAAAATGTTATAGTTAGGGATGGACATTTCAGGGTTTTTGGTGGTCTTCCTAAGCCAGGATACAGACTCGGCTAGGACATCCGGGTTGGCAGAGTGTGCTAAAGCAGTGAATAAAACAAACTTAGGGAGGAGGCTTCTAATGTTAACATGCATGAAACCAAGAATTTTACGCTTACAGAAGTCAACAAATGAGAGCACCTGGGGAATGGGAGTGGAACTAGGCACTGCAGGGCCTGGTTTAACCTCTACATCACCAGAGGAACAGAGTAGGAGTAGGATAAGGGTACGGTTAAAGGCTATAAGAACTGGTTGTCTAGTACGTTCGGAACAGAGAGTAAAAGGAGCAGATTTCTGGGCACGGTAGAATAGATTCAAGGCATAATGTACAGACAAAGGTATGGTAGGATGTGAACACAGTGGAGGTAAACCTATGCATTGAGTGACGATGAGTGAGATATTGTCTCTAGAAACATAAATTAAACCAGGTGAGGTCACTGCATGTGTGGGAGGTGGAACTAATGGGTTATCTTAGGCGTATTGAGCAAGGCTAGAGACTCTACAGTGAAATAAGGCAATAATCACTAACCAAAACAGCAATGGACCAGGCATATTGACATTAGGGAGAGGCATGCGTAGCCGAGTGATCATAGGGGTCCAGTGAGTAGCTCGGCGGGCTGGAGACACGGCGATTCAGACAGCTAGCGGGCCGGGGCTAACAAGCTAGCAGAGGGGCCTTAGAGGGACATCGCAACGGAAGAAGTCTGTTGTAGCCCCCTCGGGCTGTTATGTCGGAAGACCAGTCGTGATGGATCAGCAGGGCTCCGTGTGGTAAAAGGGACCAGGCCAATTGGCAAAATAGGTATAATAGCCAAAGAATTTGTCCGATGGGCCTCTTCAGCTAACAGTTCGATATGCTCTGGACAGCTAGCAGGCCGCGGCTAGCAGATGGGAATTCAGGGGACGTCGCGATGGAGGAGCCAGTTGGAGAAAAAAAACTTGGGCAGATTACGTCGGTAGTCCAGTCGTGATGGATTGGCGGGGCTGCATGTCGGCAGTAAAAGATGTCCATGCCAATTGGCAAAATAGGTATGTAGCCCAATGAGTGGCTGATGGACCTCTTCGGCTAGCCGGGAGATGGGCCTAGCAAATGCTAGCTCCAGGTTAATTGGTTCTTGCTTCGGGACAGAGACGTTAGCCAGGAGTGGCCACTCGGATAGCAGCTAGCTAGCTGCGATGATCCAGGTGAAAAGGTTCAGAGCTTGCGGTAGGAATCCGGAGATATGGAGAAAAATAAGTTTGATTTGCTCTGGTTTGAATCGCGCTGTGCAGACTGGCAAGAGTTGTCCGGGCTAAAGGTTAACTGATGACCGCTAGCAGTGGCTAGCTGACTACTAGCTAGTAGCTAGTTAGCTGGTTAGCTGCTGTTGGGGGTTCCGGTTCAAAAGTAAAGAAAATAGCAGATCCATACCACATTGGGTGAGGCGGATTGCAGGAGAGTATGTTGAGGTTAGGAAAAAAATATATATATATATATATGCGAAGAAAAAAAATATTAAAAGATATATACACGACGAAAACAAAGACGCCTGACTGCTATGCCATCTTGGAAATGCAGTACTATAGCCCATAGAAACACACTGAATAACACATTCATAAATGGGGAAAAAAGACAGTGAAAAAAAATATATCATAAGGAATAAGGTTTTGAAGTGTCTGTCCTATGTCTAGGAGATATAAAAAAGCTCAGGGAATACTTTTTGGACACATATTTAACCCCTTATTTTTGTTGGCACAAAACTACCTCCATACTTCCATTCGTTTGTATGGGTTACCTTCAGACGAGTTAAAAGCGGAGAGATTCGTGATAGTCCCTCCTTTCCATAATGGGGTCATATTAGTTTGTAGTCCAAACCGTTCGGACGCTACAGATGTTTTCGTGAGAAGACTGATTTTCAGGATGTCTCATGATCTGACAAACACCGCTGTAGCTCGACCACCTTCCACCGCAGATGTGGAAGGCTGACATCGGCGGATGCGGTGTATTGAGACGCAGGCCCTGCAAAAGTATTCCTAATTTAAACTTCTGGATTTTCATGGGAATTGTTTTTTTAATGTTACTTAGATTTAGGCAGGGGTGCGTCAATCCAATCTTAATTAATAACCAGAGATGGTAGTAAATGTACAGTCGTGGCCAAAAGTTGAGAATGACACAAATATTAATTTTCAGTCTGCTGCCTCAGTTTGTATGATGGCAATTTGCATATACTCCAGAATGTTCTGAAGAGGGATCAGATGAATTGCAATTCATTGCAAAGTCGCCCTTTGCCATGAAAATGAACTGAATCCCCCCAAAAAACATTTCCACTGCATTTCAGCCCTGCCACAAAAGGACCAGCTGACATCATGTCAGTGATTCTCTCGTTAACACAGGTGTGAGTGTTGACGAGGACAAGGCTGGAGATCACTCCGTCATGCTGATTGAGTTCGAATAACAGACTGGAAGCTTCAAAAGGAGGGTGGTGCTTGGAATCATTGTTCTTCCTCTGCCAAACACGGTTACCTGCAAGGAAACATGTGCCGTCACCATTGCTTTGCACAAAAAGGGCATCACAGGCAAGGATATTGCTGCCAGTAAGATGGCACCTAAATCAACCAATTATCGGATCATCAAGAACCTCAAGGAGAGCTGTTCAATTGTTGTGAAGAAGGCTTCAGGGCGCACAAGAAAGTCCAGCAAGCGCCAGGACCGTCTCCTAAAGTTGATTCAGCTGCAGGATCGGGGCACCACCAGTACAGAGCTTGCTCAGGAATGGCAGCAGACAGGTGTGAGTGTATCTGCACGCACAGTGAGGCGAAGACTTTTGGAGGATGGCCTGGTGTCAAGAAGGGTAGCAAAGCAGCCACTTCTCTCCAGGAAAAACATCAGGGACAGACGGATTTTCTGCAAAAGGTACAGGGATTGGACTGCCGAGGACTGGGGTAAAGTCATTTTCTCTGATCAATCCCCTTTCTGATTGTAAAAAGCTTGTCCGGAGAAGGCAAGGTGAGCGCTACCATCAGTCCTGTGTCATACCAACAGTAAAGCATCCTGAGACCATTCATGTGTGAAGTTGCTTTTTAGCCAAGGGAGTGGGCTCACTCACAATTTTGCCTAAGAACACAGCCATGAATAAAGAATGGTACCAACACATCCTCCAAGAGCAACTTCTCCCAACCATCCAGGAACAGTTTGGTGATGAACAATGCCTTTTCCAGCATGATGGAGCACCTTGCCATAAGGAAAAAGTGATAACTAATTGGCTCGGGGAACAAAACATCAATATTTTGGGTCCATGGCCAGGAAACTCCGCAGACCTTAATCCCATTGAGAACTTGTGGTCAATCCTCAAGAGGCGGGTGAACAAACAAAACCCCACAAATTCTGACAACTCCAAGCATTGATGATGCAAGAATGGGCTGCCATCAGTCAGGATGTGGCCCAGAAGTTAATTGACAGCATCCCAGGGCGGATTGCAGAGGTCTTGCAAAAGAAGGGTCAACACTGCAAATATTGACTCTTTGCATCAACTTCATGTAATTGTCAATAAAAGCTTTTGACACTTATGAAATGCTTGTAATTATACTTCAGTATTCCATAGTACCATCTGACAAAAAAATCTAAAGACACTGAAGCAGCAAACTTTTTGAAAATGTATATTTGTGTCATTCTTAACTTTTGGCCACGACTGTACTATCCGGGTTGTACCTAGGTCAGTCATCCAATAATGCCGGCGGCGGTTTGAGACCTGGCTGGTTTGAGAATGCTCTTGTATAGTTGTGGCAGGTTTAGAACTTCCCGCTTGTATAGACTAGTAGTACACAGTAGTATGTGAACGCTCTCCCTGCATAATAGCATCATATTGGGCAGGTTGATCTTGTCTCCCCAAAGCAGTCAGACACTTCCCCCTGTCAACACCCTGTTATTATTGGCTGGGTGATTTACTCTCTCTCTGTCTCTATTATATTCATATTCAATATGCTTTATTGGCATGAAGGACAAGGTCAATGTTGCTAAAGCAAAGTGATATACAATTCTGAAAACAACAGTGACAACCATGAGAATAGTAAATATAATACTAATGGAAAAATGCATACATTTGAAGTCAGAAGTTAATATACACCTTAGCCAAATACATTTAAACTCAGTTTTTCACAAATCCTGACAATCAATCCTAGTAAGAATTCCCTGTCTTAGGTCAGTTAGGATCACCACTTTATTTTAAGAATGTGAAGGTCAGAATAATAGTAGAGAATTATTTATTTCAGCTTTTATTTCTTTCATTACATTCCCAGTGGGTCAGAAGTTTACATACACTCAATTAGTATTTGGTAGCATTGCCTTTAAATAATTTATCTTGGGTCAAATGTTTCGGGTTGCCTTCCACAAGCATCCCACAATAAGTTGGGTGAATTTTGGCCCATTCCTCCTGACAGAGCTGGTGTAACTGAGTCAGGTTTGTAGGCCTCCTTGCTCGCACACGCTTTTTCAGTTCTGCCCACAAATTTTCTATGGAATTGAGGTCAGGGCTTTGTGATGGCCACTCCAATACCTTGACTTGGTTGCCCTTAAGCCATTTTGCCACAACTTTGGAAGTATACTTGGGGTCATTGTCCGTTTAGATACCCATTTGCGACCAAGCTTTAACATCCTGACTGATGTCTTGAGATGTCGCTTCAATATATCCACATAATTTCCCTACCTCATGATGCCATCTATTTTTTTAAGTGCACCAGTCCCTCCTGCAGCATAGTACCCCCACAAACATGATGCTGCCAGCCCCCGTGCTTCACGGTTGGGATGGTGTTCTTCGGCTTGCAAGCCTCCCCCTTCAAGCATAACGATGGTCATTATGGCCAAACAGTTCTATTTTTGTTTCATCAGCCCAGATGATATTTTTCAAATAGGTATGATCTTTGTCCCCATGTGCAGATGCAAACCGTAGTCTGGCTTTTTTATGGCGGTTTTGGAGAAGTGGCATCCTTGCTGAGCAGCCTTTCAGGTTATGTCGATATAGGATACTTTTGTACCTGTTTCCTCCAGCATCTTCACAAGGTCCTTTGCTGATGTTCTGGGATTGATTTGCACTATTCGCACCAAAGTACGTTCATCTCTAGGAGACAGTACGCGTCTCCTTCCTGAGTAGTATGATGGCTGCGTTGTCCCATGGTGTTTATACTTGCGTACTATTGTTTTTCCAGATGAACGTGGTACCTTCAGGCATTTGGAAAATGCTCCCAAAGATGAACCAGACTTGTGGAGGTCTACAATTTTTTTTCTGAGGTCTTGGCTGATTTCTTTTGATTTTCCCATGATGTCAAGCAAAGAGGCACTGAGTTTGAAGGTAGGCCTTGAAATACATCCACAGGTACACCTCCAATTGACTCAAATTATGTTAATTAGCCTATCAGAAGCTTCTAAAGCCATGACATCATTTTCTGGAATTTTCCAAGCTGTTTAAAGGCACAGTCAACTTAGTGTATGTGAACTTCTGACCCACTGGAATTGTAATTAAGTGAAGTAATCTGTCTGTAAACAATTGTTGGAAAAATTACTTGTGTCATGCACAAAGTAGATGTCCTAACCGACTTGCAAAACTATAGTTTGTTAACAAGAAATTTGTGGAGTGGTTGATAAACAAGTTTTAAGACTCCAACCTAAGTGTATGTAAACTTCCGACTTAAACTGTATATATAACAAATAAATATACAATACAGAAATGTCATAATGGTCAACGTTCAGACTCTATTTCAACAAACAAAAACAGAACAGGCTGAATTGGTCGGGGCATGGACACTACAAGGTGTCAAAAGTGTTCAACAGGGATACTGGCCCATATTAACTCCAATACTTCCCACAGGTGTGTTAAATTAGCTCCATGTCCTTTGGGTGGTGGACCATTCTTGATACACAAGGGATGCTGTAGAGCGTGAAAAACCCAGCGGTGTTGCAGTTCTTGACACACATTTAAGCTAGTGCGGCCGGCACCTTCTACCATACCCCGTTCAAAGGCACTTAAATATTTTGTCATGCCCTATTCATCCTCTGAATGGCACACATACAAAGGCTGTGTCTCAATTATCGAAATGCTTAATCCTTCTTTAACCTGTCTCCTCCCCTTCATCTACACTGATTGAAGTGGATTTAACAAGTGACATCAATAATGGATCATGGAAAACTCAGTGTATATTGTCTATTACTTATAATACATGGAGAAAATAGTCAATTTTATGTTTCCTCTCTTAGCTTGTGGCAAGCTGTGACATACCGTGCTGCCAACTCTGTAACATCAGATCTTTCCCCAAAAATATACAAAGTGTCTCTTTGTTTGATTGTTCTGTGAATGTTGAACTTTTCATTTTGAATTTGGGGAAGAATGAGTCTTTAATAAATAGATATTTGGGGCAGGTGATTAGAAAATGTTCTTCACTTTTTAATCTCTCCTGACAAAGTGATGACAGAGTCTGTCCTCTATGGCTAACCATGCTTTTTGATGGCATCTGGTTTCATTTGCCAGGCTATGATCTCGAATTCTGTATTTGGTTAACGTTTTTCTTTTACACCGATTACGTATTCAGTTAAAGTGAAGTCTCTTTCCAATGTTTGGTAGCATTTCAACTTTCTCTGACCTTTGACCTCACTCCACCAATAGTTGATGTATGCATTCTTATTATTCACCTCAGCTTTTCTTAAGTGTTGCCCTTGGGGCCAGATCACTTGTGCTAATTTCAATCTTGTGTTTCTGGGCCAGTTTTGATAAGCGGTTACTCTCTGGGCAGAGACTGTTGTTCATAAATGCTCTGTCTGTCTCTTTCTCTCTCTGTCTCTTTCTCTCTCTGTCTCTTTCTCTCTCTGTTTTGCTCTCCGACTCTCTCTCCCAGGGCCTTTGAAGTATTACTGTTCACTTCAAGATGTCTTATCAATCCTGATTAAACTTCAAGGAAGGAGCGTTATTAGGTGGTTGAGGTCGAGGTGATGTAACGTTACGAGATTAGTTGCATCAGAGTCATGGTTTACGGGAATTGATGGTGCATCTTTCAGTAATTGGAAGACTTTGTGTGAGTTGCACACTGGGAAACATTCCACTGGGCAAAAACGGGTTGAATCAATGTTGTTTCCACATCATTTCAACAGCAAAAAATATAATCAACACGGAAAACTGATTGGATTTGCAGAAAGTAATCAGCATAAATCTTTTAACCTAAATCCAATGTCATGGTGAATTATTTTGTTGCTTCCACGTTGACTTCACGTTAGTCGTGAAGAGGGCACGACAAAGCCTATTACCCCTCGGGAGACTGAAAAGATTTGGCATGGGTCCTCAGATCCTCAAAAAGTTCTACAGCTGCAGCATCGAGAGCATCCTGACTGGTTGTATCACTGCCTGGTATGGTAACTGCTCAGCCTCCGACCGAAAGGCACTACAGAGGGTAATGCGTATGGCCCAGTACATCACTGGGGCCAAGCTTTCTGCCATCCAGGACCTTTATACCAGGCAGTGTAAGAGGAAGGCCATAAAAATTACCAAAGACTCCAGCCACCTTAGTCATAGACTGTTCTCTGTGCTACTGCACGGCAAGCAGCACCGGAGCGCCAAGTCTAGGTCCAAAAGGCTTCTTAACAGCTTCTACCTCCTTCTAAGACTCCTGAACAGCTAATCCAATGGCTACCCAGACTATTTGCATTGTCGCCCCCCCCCCCCCCCCCCCCCACCCCCTCTTTTACGCTGATGCTACTCTATTTATTATCTATGCATAGTCACTTTAACTCTACCTACATGTACATATTACCTCAATTACCTCGACTAACCGGTACCCCCTGTATATAGCCTCGCTGCTGTTATTTTACTGCTGCTCGTTAATTTAAAAAAAAATGAAATAAAAAATTTACTTATCTATTTTTTACTTAACACTTATTTTTCTAAAAACTGCATTCTTGGTTAAGGGCTTGTAAGTAAGCATTTCACTGTAAGCATTTCACCTGTTGTATTCGGCGCATGGCTCACTCGAGAGACGCTAACGGAGTCGGTGGAGCCAGCTGGTTTCTTCAGGCATCGCGCCGACAGAAACAAACATCTTTCTGGTAAGAAGAGGGGCGGGGGTGTATGCCTTATGATTAACGAGACGTGGTGTGATCATAACAACATACAGGAACTCAAGTCATTCTGTTCACCTGATTTAGAATTCCTCACAATCAAATGTCGACCGCATTATCTACCAAGGGAATTCTCTTCGATTATAATCACAGCCGTATATATTCCCCCCCAAGCAGACACATCGATGGCCCTGAATGAACTTTATCTGACTCTTTGTAAACTGGAAACCACACACCCTGAGGCTGCATTCATCGTAGCTGGGGATTTTAACAAGGCTAATCTGAAAACAAAACTTCCTAAATTCTATCAGCATATCGATTGTGCTACCAGGGCTGGTAAAACCTTGGATCATTGTTATACTAACTTCCGCGACGCATATAAGGCCCTCCCCCGCCCTCCTTTCGGAAAAGCTGACCACGAGTCCATTGTGTTGCTTCCAGCCTACAAACAGAAACTAAAACAGCAAGCTCCCGCCCTCAGGTCTGTTCAACGCTGGTCCGACCAATCTGACTCCACCTTTCAAGACTGCTTCGATCATGTGGATTGGGATATGTTTCACATTGCGTCCAACAACAACATTGACGAATACGCTGATTCGCTGAGCGAATTCATTAGAAAGTGCATTGACGATGTCGTACCCACAGCAACGATTAAAACATTCCCAAACCAGAAACCGTGGATTGATGGCAGCATTCGCGTGAAACTGAAAGCGCGAACCACTGCTTTTAACCAGGGCAAGGTGACCGGAAACATGACAGAATACAAACAGTGTAGCTATTCCCTCCACAAGGCAATCAAACAAGCTAAGTGCCAGTATAGAGACAAAGTGGAGTCGCAATTCAACAGCTCAGACACAAGAGGTATGTGGCAGGGTCTACAGTCAATCACGGATTACAAAAAGAAAACCAGCCCGGTCGCGGACCAGGATGTCTTGCTCCCAGACAGACTAAATAACTTTTTTGCTCACTTTGAGGACAATACAGTGCCACTGACAAGGCCCACTACCAAAACCTGCGGGCTCTCCTTCACTGCAGCCGAGGTGAGTAAAACATTTAAACGTGTTAACCCTCGCAAGGCTGCAGGCCCAGACGGCATTCCCAGCCGCGTCCTCAGAACATGCGCAGACCAGCTGGCTGGTGTGTTTACGGACATATTCAATCAATCTTTATCCCAGTCTGCTGTTCCCACATGCTTCAAGAGGGCCACCATTGTTCCTGTTCCCAAGAAAGCTAAGGTAACTGAGCTAAACGACTACCGCCCCGTAGCACTCACTTCCGTCATCATGAAGTGCTTTGAGAGACTAGTCAAAGACCATATCACCTCCACCCTATCTGACACCCTAGACCCACTCCAATTTGCTTACCGACCCAATAGGTCCACAGACGACGCAATCGCAACCACACTGCACACTGCCCTAACCCATCTGGACAAGAGGAATACCTATGTGAGAATGCTGTTCATCGACTACAGCTCAGCATTTAACACCATAGTACCCTCCAAACTTGTCATCAAGCTCGAGACCCGCCCTGTGCAACTGGGTCCTGGACTTCCTGACGGGCCGCCCCCAGGTGGTGAGGGTAGGTAACAACATCTCCACCCCGCTGATCCCCAACACTGGGGCCCCACAAGGGTGCGTTCTGAGCCCTCTCCTGTACTCCCTGTTCACCCACGACTGTTCACCCAACTCAATCATCAAGTTTGCGGACGACACTACAGTGGTAGGCTTGATTACCAACAACGACGAGACGGCCTACAGGGAGGAGGTGAGGGCCCTCAGAGTGTGGTGTCAGGAAAATAACCTCACACTCAACGTCAACAAAACAAAGGAGATGATTGTGGACTTCAGGAAACAGCAGAGGGAGCACCCCCCTATCCACATCGACGGGACAGTAGTGGAGAAGGTGGAACGTTTTAAGTTCCTCAGTGTACACATCACGGACAAACTGAATTGGTCCACCCACACAGACAGCGTTGTGAAGAAGGCGCAGCAGCGCCTCTTCAACCTCAGGAGGCTGAAGAAATTCGGCTTGTCACCAAAAGCACTCACAAACTTCTACAGATGCACAATCGAGAGCATCCTGTCGGGCTGTATCACCGCCTGGTACGGCAACTGCTCCGCCCACAACCGTAAGGCTCTCCAGAGGGTAGTGAGGTCTGCACAACGCATCACCGGGGGCAAACTACCTGCCCTCCAGGACACCTACACCACCCGATGTCACAGGAAGGCCATAAAAATCATCAAGGACATCAACCACCCGAGCCACTGCCTGTTCACCCCACTATCATCCAGAAGGCGAGGTCAGTACAGGTGCATCAAAGCAGGGACCGAGAGACTGAAAAACAGCTTCTATCTCAAGGCCATCAGACTGTTAAACAGCCACCACTAACATTTAGTTGCCGCTGCCAACATACTGACTCAACTCCAGCCACTTTAATAATGGGAATTGATGGAAATTATGTAAAAATGTATCACTAGCCACTTTAAACAATGCCACTTAATATAATGTTTACATACCCTACATTACTCATCTCATATGTATATGTATATACTGTACTCTATATCATCTACTGCATCTTGCCATCTTTATGTAATTCATGTATCACTAGCCACTTTAAACTATGCCACTTTATGTTTACATACCCTACATTACTCATCTCATATGTATATACTGTACTCTTACCATCTACTGCATCTTGCCTATGCCGTTCTGTACCATCACTCATTCATATATCTTTATGTACATATTCTTTATCCCTTTACACTTGTGTGTATAAGGTAGTAGTTGTGGAATTGTTAGGTTAGATTACTCGTTGGTTATTACTGCATTGTCGGAACTAGAAGCACAAGCATTTCGCTACACTCGCATTAACATCTGCTAACCATGTGTATGTGACGAATAAAATTTGATTTGATGTGACAAATAAAACGTTATTTTATTTGATTAGTTGACAACTCAACCAAATGTAAGTAGACGTTGTAAATAGACATTGAACTGACATCTGTGCCTAGTGGGATATCAAATTGGAGAAAATGTAGCGATATGTAACATATTATAAGCCTTTACAAGATGTTATAAAGGTTCATACATACGTATAACAAGTAATAAAGCATTAACCTGTCAGCTGTAAATTAAGTGTTATTCTCCAGCTGAGGGCCATCTTCTCTCTCCCTCTGCCTCACTGTCTCTCACTCCCTCTCACTCTCTCCCTCTCTCTGGCGGTGGTCCCACAATCCTCTTTCCATATGCTTACCCATCAGTGTTCCTCGAGAGGTATCCTCCCATGTGCCTATGTTTAAAAGGTGCATCCGCTGAGGTCCCCATGCACTGGGCTACTATTCCATCAGTCTTTTTGGAATCACATATTTTGTCATGAAGCGCTGTATCAATGTGTTACTGTTATGATTATGCAAGTGGTGCTGTGTCCACACAACCGTTCTGGCTTAGTCTATCTTTTCCAGGAGTGGGGCTTTAAGCCAGACCCTCCCTCTATAGCGTTGCAGAACTAGCTTCTAGTGAAGTTTAGATACTGTGAAGAACCCAGCTTAGAGGAAGAATGACCACACTTTAGATTTACTTAGAGTAAGTTTCCATTGATGGTCAGTTGCCATCCATAGGCCTATCCCTCCACCACTCTACTCACATGACACTTACTGCCATACAGTCGTATATTCATGTAAACACCACATTAACACTCCACAAATCTTCAATTACTGTCTCATTATAACACACTGCATACAATGGCCTGTACAGTAACTTAATTTATTTAGCAGGCAGATTCAGTAGTTTAGCAGAGTCAGTGGTAACTTGATGATCAGGCTGTGCTCCACATGGTAACAGCCTGGAGAGTTAGTTAGCCCTGCACGGTTGTGTCGCTCTGTCTCTGTCATTTTTCTAATGTACCCATTACCCATTAGGTAGTGTTCCATTGACTAACACATGGACCTTGGCTCTGTTTCTAGTTAGATTAGTATGCATACAGTATGTACTGTACTGTCTTCTATGTGCGAGGGCCTTTGTTGTCTTTTATGATTCCAATTAGCCAGTAGCCTACATTGGTTGGAGAACTACAGTACCTGTTGAAAGTTTGAACACACCTACTCATTCAAGGGTTTTTATTAATTACTATTTTCTACATTGTACAAAAATAATGAAGACATCAAAACGATGAAATGACACATATGGAATCATGTAGTAACCAACAAAGTGATAAACAAATCAAAATATATTTTATATTTGAGATTCTTCAAAGTATCCACCCTTTGCCTTGATGACAGCTTTGCACACTCTTGGCATTCTCTCAACCAGCTTCACCTGAAATGATTTTTCCAACAGTCTTGAGGAAGTTCCCGCATATACTGAGCACTTGTTGGCTGCTTTTCCTTCACTCTGTGGTTCAACTCATCTCAAACCATCTCAATTGGGTTGAGGTCGGGTGATTGTGGAGACCAGGTCATCTGATGCAGCACTCCATCACTCTCCTTCTTGGGCAAATAGCCATTACACAGCCTGGAGGTGTGTTGGGTCATTGTCCTGTTGATAACAAATGATAGTCCCACTAAGTGCAAACCAGATGGGATGTCGTATCACTGCAGAATGCTGTTTTGGTCACTACATGATTCCATATGTGTTATTTCATACTTGTGATGTCTTCACTATTATTCTACAATGTAGAGAATAGTAAAAAAAACAGGTTACTTAACAGGTAAATAGGATGCTTTATGGTTATATACTGTACACAGCTAACAGGTAAATAGGAGGCTTTATGGTTATATACTGTACACAGCTAACAGGTAAATAGGATGCTTTATGGTTATATACTGTACACAGCTAACAGGTAAATAGGATGCTTTATGGTTATATACCGTATAGTGTAGCACAGCTAACAGGTAAATAGGATACTTTATACTGTATAGTGTATACAGCTTATTGCAACATGTATTATCAACTAGTTTCATTTTTATCTCTCTCCCCCTCTCTCTAGTCCTCTCTCCCTAACCTCAGGTCAGTTACCCCAAAGCCCAAAGGTTTTCACAGCTATTACTATGAACAGTATCCGTTCAGCAGCTTCAGTTCCTCCAAGGTTCCTTCAATATTAAACATTTTCCCTGGCCAACCAACCTGACTCAAACTGTTTGCTTTAAGAAAGCTGATATTTTTGTTTTCTTTCTTCTTAAAAGTGTTCATTAATGAGGCTCTTGCTGCTAACCTCCTTGACTAGGAAGAGATGGAATGAGAGTGATGCATCAAACTGCCATTCCACAGATGGTCCTCATCGTGTTGTGTTTTTTATTATCTCAGGTGTGGCTCCCACCTCCCCAGGCCAGTTCATTAGCAGTAAAAAACAATCGCATGCAGACAGACCCACATGGTCGGTCACACACACTGAGACACACGCATGCACGTACGCACAGACACACACAGACGTAAGCATGCATGCTCGCACACACACACCCACACAAAGGGGGACTTAGTCTGAGTAGGGGCTGGAGGATAAGGCTTGATATCCCCCGCCTCTTTGAACCAACAACGGCCGTTTGACAACCCTCTCCGTGTTCTCAAAAACAACAGAACCGATTCCCTCAGGCTATAGCAGGTTAAAGCTTGCGAGGTACAATGTAATCACACGATGGAAAACAAGACCGCCGTGCCACATACTGTGTTCTATATTACATGCCATATAGAATGATTACATCCTTCTGCGAGCCTGAAAACCAACAGTTAAATCATAAGCTTTGACAACAGGCACCCACTCCTGTAGACCTAAAGCGGTACAAGGTGAAGTGAAACTGTCGTCCCTAAGCTATGATAGAACATTGAGGGGTTAGTCTCCAGAAGGGAATCAGTCTGTGATGTGGACAAATCAGCCTTTAGAGGTTTCCCATCCAGTGAGGGGAATGGAGGCGCTGGTACACTGGGGACGGTAGATAAATACAGTTGAAGTCGGAGGTTTACATACACCTTAGACGAATACATTTAAACTCAGTTTTTCACAATTCCTGACATTAAATCAAGTAGAAATTCCCTGTTTTAGGGCAATTAGGATCACCACTTTATTTTAAGAATGTGAAATGTCAGAATAATAATACAGAGGATTTATTTCAGCTTTTAGTTCTTTCATCACATTCCCAGTGGGTCAGAAGTTTACATACACTCAATTAGTATTTGGTAGCATTGCCTTTAAATTGTTTAACTTGGGTCAAACGTTTCGGGTAGCCTTCCACAAGCTTCCCTCAATAAGTTGGGGGAATTTTGGCCCATTCCTCCTGACAGAGCTGGTGTAACTGAGTCAGGTTTGTAGGCCTCCTTGATCGCACACACTTTTTCAGTTCTGCCCACAAATTTTCTATGGGATTGAGGTCAGGGCTTTGTGATGGCCACTCCAATACCTTGACTTTGTTGTCCTTAAGCCATTTTGCCACAAATTTGGAAGTATGCTTGGGGTCATTGTACATTTGGAAGACCCATTTGCAACCAAGCTGTAGCTTCCTGACTGATGTCTTGAGATGTCGCTTCAATATATCCACATAATTTCCCTTCCACATGATGCCATCTGTTTTGTGAAGTGCACTAGTCCCTCCTGCAGCAAAGCACCTCCACAACATGATGCTGCCAGCCCCGTGCTTCACGGTTGGGATGGTGTTCTTCGGCTTGCAAGCATCCCCCTTTTTCCTCCAAACATAACGATGGTCTTTATGGCCAAACAGTTCTATTTTTGTTTCAACAGACCAGAGGACATTTCTCCAAAAAGTACGATATTTGTCCCCATGTGCAGTTGCAAACCGTAGTCTGGATTTTTTTATGGTGGTTTTGGAGCAGTGGCTTCTTCCTTGCCTTTCAGGTTATGTCAACTGTTTGTTTCCTCCAGCGTCTTCACAAGGTCCTTGCTGTTGTTCTGGGTTTGATTTACACTTTTCGCAACAAAGTACGTTCATCTCTAGGAGACGGAACGCGTCTCCTTCCTGAGCGGTATAGCGGCTGCGTGGTCCCATGGTGTTTATACTTGCGTACTATTGTTTGTGCAGATGAACATGGTACCTTCAGGCTTTTGGAAATTGCTCCCAAGGATGAACCAGACTTGTGGAGGTCTTGGCTGATTTCTTTTGATTTTCCCATGATGTCAAGCAAAGAGGCACTGATTTTGAAGGTAGGCCTTGAAATACATCCACAGGTACACCTCCAACTGACTCAAATTATGTTAATTAGCCTATCAGAAGCTTCTAAAGCCATGACATAATTTTCTGGAATTTTCCAAGCTGTTTAAAGGCACAGTCAACTTAGTTGATTTAAACTTCTGACCCACTGGAATTGTGAAGCAGTGAATTATAAGTGAAATAATCTGTCTGTAAACAATTGTTGGAAAAATTACTTGTCATGCACAAAGTAGATGTCCTAATCGACTTGCCAAAACTATAGTTTGTTAACAAGAAATGTGTGGAGTGGTTGAAAAGCTAGTTTTAATGACTCCAACCTAAGTGTATGTAAACTTCTGACTTCGACTGTATATAGAAAGTCAAACCTATAGACTGTTTGCTCTGAGGGAACTATAGAGTTATTAACAGTGTAAAGTCTAGGGGGAATTCGTGTCACTCTGAACTTATCCATCTGTGATTTTGAGATTCAAAATGACTGTGGGTAGGAAGGGAAATGTGAGATTTGACTGCATACCAGAAATTAAATGAAATTGTAACGCTATACTCCAGTTTGGATGTGGGCCTATTCAACCTGTTTAAATGTAGGACATACGCACACACACACAGATGGTTCCCTGCTTTTTAAACCTCTTAAGGATCGGAACCATTTTTTATATTTTCGCCTAAAATGAAATACCCAAATCTAACCTGAAGCAAAGATATGCATATGCTTGATACCAGAGATGGAAACTCGAGTCTGAGACTTGGACTCGAATCGCACTTAAGTCGCAACTTAGCAACTGGCTTAGACTTGTGATCAGTTGACTTCAGACTTGACTTGGACTCTAGATGAGAGACTCTTGAACAATGCAAGTCAGTACTGAGAAGTTTTAGTTGTGCATTCTGTCAGATAACATGGATCAGGTGGCGTTGTAACACAGAGAAAGTAGTTTAATACATAGGTCTAAAAAGCGTTCTAGAACATCTGCGTCATTTGTACGTCACTGTAGTACGACAGCCAAACAATCGTAATCAGCAACAATGTCATCAGGTATAATGCCAGTGGGAAAAAACCTGCAGTATAATGCCAGTGGGAAAAAAACAAAATGCTGTTTGCAAAAACTTGTGGAATTAACATTAAAGATGTTGGCGCAACTGCATGCGACATTTGAAAACTCACTACGAAAGGTCAGTTAGGCTAGCTAGCTAGCTAACAACGTTACAATGTGGTAAGACTAATAATAGCCTGTTTAGCAGATTCCAGATAGCTAAAAGATGACACACAAGAAAGCTAACTGGAAATGTGTTGCTGTTAAATATTTCTTGAAACGTTAATTAAGAGGTGGGTTGTCAGATGGCTAGGCCTGCTTGTTAGCAGAGATTATTAAGTTACATCTCGGCTATATGCATATCATTCTGAGATTTAATATACTTTCTGTTGTAACCAGGTCCTAGGAAGTAACTTAGTATAAAACGAGAGTTCAAAGCATGCAACTTCTTGGACATTTCTGCTGAAAATCCCATAGACCATATATATTTGTTTGTGTCCTTGTACTTCCATCTCAAGTCAGCAGCAACTATCCATGATGTTGTTGATCTGCAGGTACACTGAATTCTGCAAAGCGAAGGTTACCAGCACAGGGACAGAAGGACAGAGCAGCATCGACTCATTCTTGACCGCCACAGGTGTCCATGTGTACAGCCAGGGCCACCCCAGACAGAAGGCCATTACAGAGGCTATATTGCAAGACCTGATCATTTCCTGCAACCTGCCTATGTCCTTAGTGGACAACCCTCACTTTGGGCATTTCATGTCAGTGGTAGATGATAAATATAGACCAGAGAGAAGACCCTAGAGAAGACAGAATCAGTGTCTGTCACTAGATATATGGACTGACAGGGCCATGAGGCGCATCATGGGAGTAACGGCCCATTACATGGCCACAGAAGAGGGGAAAAAACTCCCAGTTTGAGTCAGTTCTGTTGAGCTGTGATAGATTCACTGGGTCACACACTGGGGAAAGAATCTGTGATACATTTAGAGACGGACTAAAGGAAACAAAAATCATAAACAGTGTGATGGCTAAGGTAACTAAACGTTGCAGCTTACTACATACTACCTGTGGTCTGAAAGAAGCATTTGAAGCAGAGTTCCGAGACAGTCATAGTATCCCTGCTGCTGTGTCTACCAGATGGAACTCCATCCTCTGGCTTGTTAAAGCAGTCACCAATCTGAATAAACAGAGCCTCAATACTCTACTTGAGCCCCAAGGACACAAGGAGCTCTGCTTATCACCAAGGGAATGGAGCCAGCTATTGTAGCTAGTGGACATTTTGGACCCTTTTGTTCAGGCCACCGACCTTACTCGGGGGGAGAAAGTGGTGACTCTCAGTGTGGCCCTTCCTTGTGTACTGTCACTCGACTATCGTCTGCAAAGTATACTGAGCACAAGTCGTCACCTAGTCAGTCTAGTAAAAGCACTGCAGCAGTCACTCAAACGCCGACTCCCGGGGATGTTTGTGAATGTCAGAATGGAGTACTCGGATGAACAGGCAACAAAAGTTCCATTTGGTGACAATGTATACATAATGGCTACACTGCTGGACCCAACTTTCTGCCTGTTTTGATCATGATGTCCTCATACCACATGAAGATAAAGCTGAATTGAAGGAGAGTCTGATTGGTAAGTACAATGCATTGCAACATGCAATGTTTTCTATGTCACTTACATTAAAATAATGTTTTTTTCATGTATAATGTATTCTGTTATATTCTTGATCATATATATAATTGTATGAATTCTTTTCAGACCTTGTTCTGGCTGAGGCACGGAACATCACCGTTACGGAGAGCAGTTTACGTGTCACGTTCCTGAACTGTTTTCTGTTGTTTTGTATGTGTTTAGTTGGTCAGGGCGTGAGTTGGGGTGGGCATTCTATGTGTTGTGTTTCTATGTTGGGTTTAATGTGTTGCCTGATATGGTTCTCAATTAGAGGCAGGTGTTTGACGTTTCCTCTGATTGAGAACCATATTAAGGTAGGCTGGTTTCACTGTTTGTTTGTGGGTGGTTGTCTTCCGTGTTTGTGTCTGTGCACCACACGGGACTGTTTCGTTTCGTTCATTTGTTGTAGTCTGTTCCTGTTCGTGCGTTCTTCGTGTTATATGTAAGTTCTCATAGTTCAGGTCTGTCTACGTTCGTTTTGTTATTTTGTATCATTTCAAGTGTTCTTCGTGTTTTGTCTTTGTTTAATTAAAGTCATTATGTATTCATCACCCGCTGCGCCTTGGTCCACTCATTCACCACAAGACGAGTGTTACAGAACCACCCACCAACGAAGGATCAAGCAGCGGGTTAACGGGCAGCAGCGACAGCAGCAGGTGTACAAGGAGGAATGGACATGGGAGGAAATCCTAGACGGAGAAGGACCCTGGGCAGAACCAGAGGAGTGTCGCCGCCCCAAAGCGGAGCTGGAGGCATCGAAAGCGGAGAGGCGGCGATATGAGGAGGCAGCACGGAAACAAGGCTGGAAGCCCGTGAGTCAAACCCAAACATTTCTTGGGGGGGGGGGGGCTCTCGGGCAGTGTAGTTGGGTCAGTCAGGAGACGTGAGCCAACTCCTCCTGCTTACCGTAAGGAGCCGGTGAGGGCGGAATTGGAGGTGAGTGACGCAGAGACAGTGAAGGAATTAATGGGGAAATTGGAGGAGAGAGTTATGAGGGATGTACTGGTTTGGTGCATGAGGCACGGCATCCGTCCGACTGAACGTGTTGGTGAGTTGATGTCACTGGGAACAGCTCTCCATACTCGTCCTGAGGTGCGCGCTAGCCGTCTGGTTAAGACAGTGCCTACACCACGTACCAAGCCTCCTGTGCGTCTCCAGAGCCCTGTTCCTCCTCCATGCACTCTCCCTGTGGTGCGTGTCTCCAGCCCAGTACCTCCAATTCCGGCACCACGCACAAAGCCTCCTGTGCGTCTCCAGAGCCCTGTACGCACTGTTCCTTCTCCCCGCACTCGCCCTGAGGTACGTGCCATCAGTCCGGTACCACCAGTTCTGGCATCACGTACCAGGCCTATAGTGCGCTTTGAGAAACGAGTGTGCCCTGTTCCTGCTCCACGCACTAGCCCTGTGGTGTGTGTCTCCAGCCCATTACCACCAGTGCCGACACCACGCACCAGGCCTACAGTGCGCCTCAGCCGGCCAGAGTCTGCCGTCTGCCCAACGGCGCCTGAACTGCCCGTCTGCCCAACGGCGCCTGAACTGCCCGTCTGCCCAACGGCGCTTGAACTGCCCGTCTGCCCAACGGCGCTTGAACTGCCCGTCTGCCCAACGGCGCTTGAACTGCCCGTCTGCCCAACGGCGCTTGAACTGCCCGTCTGCCCAACGGCGCTTGAACTGCCCGTCTGCCCAACGGCGCTTGAACTGGGGGGGGGGGCTAGGATAAAATGCATGCTTGCTTCATAGGGCTTCCAGAAAAAGACACTTCATTTTTATTATTAGTCTTTATTGTATTGATACTAGTATCCTTTATCAATGTAAAATTATGAATTGTTATTTTGTTTTAATCAATGGAAACCTTCAATGTCCATGGTACATACCTGTGTTTTGGAGAGTGCTGAGGGGGGTGGTGGGCTTACTTGGACATTTGCCCCCTCTTTACCAGTGCATGAGGTTGGCGACGGCACTGCTGCTTGGGTACACTGGGAATTGGAACAGAGGCATGACGCCAACTGTTTCTATCCACACCAGAGCAGATGAGGATTCTTCCCTCTCATACCCCAGGGTTCCTCCCGGGTGGCGCAGTGGTCTAGGGCACTGCATCGCAGTGCTAGCTGCGCCACCAGAGTCTCTGGGTTCGCGCCCAGGCTCTGTCGCAGCCGGCCGCAACCGGGAGGTCCGTGGGGCGACGCACAATTGGCATAGCGTCGTCCGGGTTAGGGAGGGTTTGGTCGGTAGGGATATCCTTGTCTCAGTATGTAAAAATGTAATAAAATGTATGCACTCTACTGTAAGTCGCTCTGGATAAGGTCGTCTGCTAAATGACTAAAATGTCAAAAAAAATGTAAATGTAACTGCCCGTCTGCCCAACGGCGCTTGAACTGCCCGTCTGCCCAACGGCGCCTGAACTGCCCGTCTGCCCAACGCCGTCTGAACTGTCCGTCTGCCAAGCGCCGCATGAACTGCCTGTCTGTACTGAGCCTGCAAAGCCGCCCGTCTGTACTGAGCCTTCAGAGCCGTCCGCCAGACAGGAGCCGCTAGAGCCGTCCGCCAGACAGGAGCCGCTAGAGCCTTCCGCCAGACAGGAGCAGCCAGAGCCTTCCGCCAGACAGGAGCAGCCAGAGCCTTCCGCCAGACAGGAGCAGCCAGAGCCTTCCGCCAGACAGGAGCAGCCAGAGCCTTCCGCCAGACAGGAGCAGCCAGAGCTGCCAGCCAGCCATGAGCAGCCAGAGCCGCCAGCCAGCCATGAGCAGCCAGAGCCGCCAGCCAGCCATGAGCAGCCAGAGCCGCCAGCCAGCCATGAGCAGCCAGAGCCGCCAGCCAGCCAGGATCCGCCAGAGCCGCGAGCCAGCCAGGATCCGCCAGAGCCGCCAACCAGCCAGGGTCGGCCAGAGCCGCCAGCCAGCCAGGATCCGCCAGAGCCGCCAGCCAGTCAGGATCCGCCAGAGCCGCCAGCCAGCCAGGATCCGCCAGAGCCACCAGCCAGCCAGGATCCGCCAGAGCCAGCCAGCCAGGATCCGCCAGAGCCGCCCTACAGTCATGAGCCGCCTTCCAGTCATGAGCCGCCTTCCAGTCATGAGCCGCCCTACAGTCATGAGCCGCCCTACAGTCATGAGCCGCCCTACAGTCATGAGCCGCCCTCCAGTCATGAGCCGCCCTCCAGTCATGAGCCGCCCTCCAGTCATGAGCCGCTCTCCAGTCATGAGCCGCCCTCCAGTCATGAGCCGCCCTCCAGTCCGGAGCTGCCCCTCAGCCCGGAGCTGCCAGTAGTCCAGAGTTGCCTCTCTGTCCTGAGCTACCTCTCTGTCCTGAGCTACTTCTCTGTCCTGAGCTACCTCTATGTCCTGAGTTATCTAGGGGGGACCGGTGTTAAGGTTCCTAGACCAGGGTCGGGGGCGAGGATCGCCACTCGGAGGACGCTAAGGAGGGGGACAAAGACAATGGTGGAGTGGTGTCCTCGTCCTGCGCCGGAGCCGCCACCGCGGACAGATGCCCACCCAGACCCTCCCCTTGAGTTTTAGGGGTGCGCCCGGAGTTCGCACCTTGAGGGGGGGGGGTTCTGTCACGTTCCTGAACTGTTTTCTGTTGTTTTGTATGTGTTTAGTTGGTCAGGGCGTGAGTTGGGGCGGGCATTCTATGTGTTGTGTTTCTATGTTGGGTTTAATGTGTTGCCTGATATGGTTCTCAATTAGAGGCAGGTGTTTGACGTTTCCTCTGATTGAGAACCATATTAAGGTACGCTGGTTTCACTGTTTGTTTGTGGGTGGTTGTCTTCCGTGTTTGTGTCTGTGCACCACACGGGACTGTTTCGTTTCGTTCATTTGTTGTAGTCTGTTTCTGTTCGTGCGTTCTTCGTGTTATATGTAAGTTCTCATAGTTCAGGTCTGTCTACGTTCGTTTTGTTATTTTGTATCATTTCAAGTGTTCTTCGTGTTTCGTCTTTGTTTAATTAAAGTCATTATGTATTCATCACCCGCTGCGCCTTGGTCCACTCATTCACCACAAGACGAGCGTTACATTACGGAGATAAACAAGAACAACCACCTGCCAAAACCCCCAGACTGTTCTCTGGCTACCAAAACAAGATTAGCAAGAAGGAAGGAGACAAAGTTATCTTTCAGAGCAGATATTATTCGCTACATTAAAGTATCTTCTGATGAAAATTAAGTTGATTGCTTGGATTTTTGGAGAATTTATGCAAAAGAATTTCCAATGCTCAAGCAGGTAGCAATGACAGTGTTGGCTGTGCCTGCCACCTGTGCCCCAGTGGAGAGAATGTTTTGTCATGGAGGCCTTCATCATGCACCCTCATCGTGCCAGGCTCAGTGCAAGGACGCTGACAAACTTGATCTTTCTGAAATGCAACCTGTCTGCAACATAAATGTTCTCTGTCTTAAGGCACAGGATGTAATTTGCTAATTGTTACAGGAAATTGTATTTCTGTTAAGTGTCCGGGTCAGTAAATATATTTTAGGTATAAATGTCATTACGTTTGATATATAGGACACTCTAGTGCAGTTAATGAACAGTTGTCAGTCATTTTTGGCTTACATTCATGCTTGTCATTTATCTTCCCTCACCTACAGATGTTCTGTTTGTGTGACAGAATGAAGTGAAATAGAGACAATGTCTGCCTCAAAATACCATGCACTTTAAAATGTTATGCTAGCTTTTTTTCATATCCGGTACAATTACTTTTATTAATGTAAACTGTCTACATTTTAAGAGGAAATTATTTTGATTTAAATAGCGCCTGATGTGCTTTCTTTCATACAAGTATGGACTAATGAACAAGGGAGTCTCTTCAAATAATTTACAAGGTTTATAGACCTAACCCACAGCAGGCAGAAAGCCATTGCCAAAAGGGACTTGAGACTTGACAAAGACTTCGCCCTAATAGACTTGACTTGGACTCTACCTCAAAGACTTGTGAACATCGCTGCTTGATACCATTTGAAAGGAAACACTGAAGTTTGTGGAAATGTGAAATTAATGTAGGAGAATATAACACAGATCTGGTAAAAGATCATTTGCAAGAGAAAGGCAATAATATAATATTGTAGTTTAAGCGAAATTTAGATGTTGGCCACTAGATGGCAGCAATGTGTGTGCAAAGTTTCAGATTGATCCAGTGAAGCATTACAATACTGGACAATATTTTGTACCAAGTCTGCCCAAATGTGCCGAATTGGTCAATTGATACATTTTCAAGTACATAACTATAGAGAACATACACAAATGATATGGTAATACAAAATGTAAGTTTACTGACTCCCAGGAATGTCATACATGATTGATCATTAGCTTATACACTAACTTTCACACATCTAGATGGCCGGGCGGGGTTGGTGTGGAGCTAGCCGGGCTTCAAACTGTAGAAACCAGTTCCTACATTTGAATATAAAAATGGATTTTATCAAATTAATCTATGCTACAATTTATATCTGGGACCCTCAGAATGACAAATCAGAGCAAGATTACTGAATGTAAGTACATTATTTACCTTCGGAGGTGAATGTATCAAACCAGTTGTCGTGATAAAAGTTTTTTATTGTTGTGCACTCAAACAAAAGCATGGTATTTTTTCACTGTAATAGCTACTGTAAATTGGACAGTGCAGTTAGATTAACAAGACTTAAAGCTTTCTGCCAATATAACACATGTTTGTGTCCTGGAAAGTATGCTGTTACTTACAACGTATGATATAATTTCCCAACATAACTATAAATAATGATGTATCGCCATGATAATAATGTATAGGCATTATCACTATTGTCCCCTGTGTGTGGCTGTGTATTGGAACAACTGACAGCTGTGGGTGGGATGGCTCCCTGCACAGATGATTCATAGATCCCCTGGTGAAGGGAGACTACTGACATGTAACTGGCTCCCACACCTGGCAGCTAGTGGAGTGGACGCTGCCTCAACCTCAGCTGGGGCTGAGACTGGCCCCCGGCCTCAGCCCGGGCTTCAGCCTCTGCCTCAACCCCCTCAGGCCCAGCCTCTGCCTCAACCCACAGCTGCAGCTTCAGCCCTACCCTATCCTCCCAGCCACATCCCCGACCCTATACCTCATCCCCAGCCTCAGGTGGCGTATCCGCCCATCCCGTCTTGAGCCGAGGAGAGCACAGCTGCAGCCCAACAGGCTGTTGATACCGCTGAGTAGTCCCGGCCGACAGCCATGTGAAGTAAGCAAGGCTCTGGGCCAGTTGAAGACAAAAAGGAAAAAGGCAGTAGTTCAGACTCAGGGTGTGTCCAAAATGGCACCATATCCCCTCTACAGGCTCTGGTCGAGAGTAGTGCACTATTTAGGGAATAGAGTGCCATTTGGGATGCATACTGACTCAGAGCTATGGAATGACTGACCTACAAACCTGTCTTCTCTCCACAAAGAAATATCCACCACAAATTATTTTCATCTGTTTATTAGTTATTATAGCACTGGTAATAATCAGCATATTAATGACACAACATTAGGTGCATTATGTCATGGGTGCAAGAATAGCATAACGGCTTGAATGAGTAGCTGCAATAATCTTTGGTTGTATAGTATTGGAGAATGAATGGTGTTTATTATTGCTGAGCTGTGTGGTTGGTGGGTCAGATCATGGCAGCAGATGTCTCTCCTGAGGGAGAGCATAGCATGTGTTTAGTGGTTGAGAGTCTGGGTCTGGCTCAGACCTGGGTTCAAGTAGTATTTGGTTTCTGTCAAATGCTTTGAGCGTTTTGATCGAGCCTGTCTGGAGTGCCAGATAGGCGAGGTTCACACGTTTGGAACTACCCCGATTGGTTCAATTGCGTCACCCCAGCTCAATCAAGTGTAGCTTAAAACGTTGAAAGAAAACAAATACTATTTGAATCTAGGTCGTCTAGCTCATAGAGCAGTCATAGAACACTGCCTGTTGTGTGGAAACTTTAACATTGTCTGACAAAAGAAGGAGGGGAACGAGAAACACATTGAAGGATTTTTAGAGACGCTGTGTGTGCAGGAAATCTAATTAGAGCCGTTGAACACCGTGAATGCGTTAGATTAAATAAGGAGTAGTGCTAATTAAAATGTGATAGAAATAGTTTCCCATCCAGTAAGTTTTATTCAACAAATAAACTCAAAATTAGGTGTACATTGTGTTACATTAAAAAAAAGCAAAAGCATTTCACTCTTGTAGATTTCTTCTTTATTTAGTTAATTATATTTACCCACCAACCTGGTTAGAAGTAGTTTTAACTATAGATATGTGGAATGGCTGTTGTTGAACATACTGAGGTACATGCCAGCTCCGAGACTAAGTAGCATGTCAAATGGAAATCCTGTCATTCAATTTAGTGCAGCCAGGTAACACAAAGCAGCTCCCTGTTGTGAATGACACCTGTCAAACCCCATTACATCTGGACGTGGTTGGGTGGTTGGTAAAGGTTTACACCTCTACATGAGGTCACAACATTCATAACCACCAAACAGGAAAGAAGTGAGAAATTGAATCAGTCCTGGGATGTTTCTGGACCTTTCTGAATGAGTTAGAGCACATGTTGAGCAGGTGGACGTCGTGATGAATGTCTTTCAGAAAGGTGAGGAGGTCACCAAGAGTTTTCCACTGATCTATATGGTTCTGTTATCTCCATGATTCAAAGGCTGTTTCTACTGCATGGCAGGTTTATGGAGAGTTTACCTTGGCCTCTGTAGTTACTTACGCTTCTTCACAAAAACCACATCGCTCTTGCGTACTCAGACTTGCAGACGGGCTCTGCAGACGGGCTCTGACTTATATAAAGGTTTGAGTGTCTGAAGAATGGTGCCCTTTGTTAAAGTCAACCTAACTCATGGAAGGACCTGCCCCGGTCAGACCTGGGTTCAAATATTATTTGAAATCTTTCAAATACTTTCAGCGTTTGCTTTAACATGGCTGGAGAGGGACTTTTCTATTGTTTTCATTGCACCAGGCAAGCTCAATCAAGCACATCTACACAGTGTTGAACCAAGGTTTTTTCTGGACCCTGTTTCAACCATACACAAGGTCTATCCCTGAAAATCTACTTCAAGACTTGAAGGATAGCACAGGTCATAGATCCCTTTCCCCCCTGTCAACATCATGACTCAGTCCAAGGTGGCTTAGCAGTTCAGACGTCTTTTTCCGTATTGTCGTGTCGTGTCCTGTATATATATATATTTACACCTTTTCTTCACATATCTTTTATTTATTTTATTATCCAAGAACTCAACTACAAAAGCTTTCCTGCAAAAGCTTTCCTGCAACCCGCTTCACCAATTACAATAAGTATTATTTACCTCAATCTGAAAATCCATCGTGGAAGATAGCCAGGGGCTAATTCAGAAGCTAGCCTGAAAGCTAACCAGAAGCTACTCCGATAGCTAGCCAGAAGCTAATCTGTAGCTGCCCCGAAATTAGCCGGTTTGCTGGCTAGCGTTGGTGTTTCAGCTGCCCACGTTTTGCGGTCATCAGCTATTCCTTTAGCTCGATAATCTACCGGCACTTTTGTGCAACGCGACTCGGACCGGAGCATTCCGGGACTTTTTTTCTCTCAGTTTCCCCGGAATCCAACCGCAGGCTCTGGACACTTGCACCTTGATTTCGCAGCTAGCTAGCTGCATACCGTGTGACTATTGGCTTACGTCGACCCCGGAGCTAACTCAAATCATGCTGGAGCTAGCCAGCTGAGGAGTTCCATCACCATCCGGACCCGTTTCTTTGTTGCTGCTGCAGATACGGAACCCCACCGGGCCTTCACGACTGACTGCCGACGTTATCTGCCCGAGGGATTTATCCAACCGGCACCTCCGTCCCGACGTTACCTGAACGCTCACCTGAGGCCCGCTAATCGTTAGCTGTCTTATCGGCTGCTATCTGAACAAAACCCCACTACACGGAACCTACCGACGGAAACGCACGAGGTATCTACAAACAGACCTCCATCCTATGCTGCTACCGATAGCCATATACCCGGCCAGCTGTCTGGATCGCCACGACCCCAACCAACCTCTACTCACTGGACCCTTATTGATCACTCGATTAAGCTTGCCTCTCCTTAATGTAAATATGCCTTGTCCATTGCTGTTCTGGTTAGTGTTTATTGGCTTATTTCACTGTAGAGATTCTAGCCCTGCTCTCTATACCATATCCAACCCTGCAGTTCCACCACCCACATATGCGATGACATCACCTGGTTTCAATGATGTTTCTAGAGACAAGATCTCTCTCATCATCACTCAATACCTAGGGTTACCTCCACTGTATTCACATCCTACCATACCTTTGTCTGTACATTATTCCTTTAAACTATTTTATCGCCCCCAGAAACTTCCTTTTACTCTCTGCTCTAGTAGCTCTAGGCGACCAATTCTCATAGCTTTTAGCCTTACCATTATCCTACTTCTCCTCTGTTCCTCTGGTGATGTAGAGGTGAATCCAGGCCCTGCAGTACCTGGCTCCACTCCTATTCCCCAGGCGCTCTCTTTTGATGACTTCTGTAACCGTAATAGCCTTGGCTTCATGCATGTTAACATTAGGAGCCTCCTCCCTAAGTTTGTTTTGTTCACTGCTTTAGCACACTCTACCAACCCGGATGTTTTAGCCGTGTCTGAATCCTGGCTTAGAAAGACCACCAAAAATTCAGACATTTTTATCCCCAATTACACTATTTTCAGACAAGATAGAACGGCCAAAGGGGGCGGTGTTGCAATCTACTGCAAAGACTGCCTGCAGAGTTCTGTTATACTATCCAGGTCTGTTCCCAAACAATTTGAACTTCTACTTTTAAAAATCCACCTCTCTAAAAACAAGTCTCTCACCGTTGCCGCCTGCTATAGACCACCCTCTGCCCCCAGCTGTGCTCTGGACACTATATGTGAACTGATTGCCCCCCATCTATCTTCAGAGCTCGTGCTGCTAGGCGACCTAAATTTGAACATGCTCAACACCCCAGCCACCCTACAATCTAAGCTTGATGCCCTCAATCTCACACAAATTATTAATGAACCTACCAGGTACCACCCCAATTCCGTAAACACGGGTACCCTCATAGATATCATCCTAACAAACTTGCCCTCCAAATACACCTCTGCTGTTTTCAACCAAGATCTCAGCGATCACTGCCTCATTGCCTGCATCCGTAATGGGTCAGCGGTCAAACGACCTCCACTCATCACTGTCAAACGCTCCCTGAAACACTTCAGCGAGCAGGCCTTCCTAATTGACCTGGCCGGGGTATCCTGGAAGGATATTGATCTCATCCCGTCAGTAGAGGATGCCTGGTCATTTTTTTAAAATGCCTTCCTCACCATCTTGAATAAGCATGCCCCATTCAAGAAATTTAGAACCAGGAACAGATATAGCCCTTGGTTCTCTCCTGACCTGACTGCCCTTAACCAACAGAAAAACATCCTATGGCGTTCTGCATTAGCATCGAACAGCCCCCGTGATATGCAACTTTTCAGGGAAGCCAGCAACCAATATACACAGGCAGTTAGAACAGCCAAGGCTAGCTTTTTCAAGCAGAAATTTGCTTCCTGCAACACAAATTCAAAAAAGTTCTGGGACACCGTAAAGTCCATGGAGAATAAGAACACCTCCTCCCAGCTTCCAACCGCTCTGAAGATAGGAAACACTGTCACCACCAACAAATCCACTATAATTGAGAATTTCAATAAGCATTTTTCTACGGCTGGCCATGCTTTCCACCTGGCTACCCCTACCCCGGACAACAGCACTGCCCTCCCCTCTGCTACTCGCCCAAGCCTTCCCCATTTCTCTTTCTCCCAAATACAGTCAGCTGATGTTCTTAATGAGCTGCAAAATCTGGACCCTTACAAATCAGCCGGGCTAGATAATCTGGACCCTTTCTTTCTAAAACTATCTGCTGAAATTGTTGCCACCCCTATTACTAGCCTCTTCAACCTCTCTTTCGTGTCGTCTGAGATCCCCAAAGATTGGAAAGCAGCTGCGGTTATCCCCCTCTTCAAAGGGGGGGACACCCTTGACCCTAACTGCTACAGACCTATATCTATCCTACCCTGCCTTTCTAAGGTCTTCGAAAGCCAAGTCAACAAACAGATTACCGACCATTTCGAATCACACCACACCTTCTCCGCTATGCAATCTGGTTTCAGAGCTGGTCATGGGTGCACCTCAGCCACGCTCAAGGTCATAAACGATATCGTAACCGCCATCGATAGGAAACAATACTGTGCAGCCGTATTCATTGACCTGGCCAAGGCTTTTGACTCTGTCAATCACCACATCCTCATTGGCAGACTCGACAGCCTTGGTTTCTCTAATGATTGCCTCGCCTGGTTCACCAACTACTTCTCTGATAGAGTTCAGTGTGTCAAATCGGAGGGTCTGTTGTCCGGGCCTCTGGCAGTCTCTATGGGGGTGCCACAGGGTTCAATTCTTGGACCGACTCTCTTCTCTGTTTACATCAATGATGTCGCTCTTGCTGCTGGTGATTCTCTGATCCACCTCTACGCAGACGACACTATTCTGTATACTTCTGGCCCTTCTTTTGACACTGTGTTAACAACCCTCCAGGCGAGCTTCAATGCCATACAACTCTCCTTCCGTGGCCTCCAAATGCTCTTAAATACAAGTAAAACCAAATGCATGCTCTTCAACCGATCGCTGCCTGCTCCTGCCCGCCTGTCCAACATCACTACTTTGGACGGCTCTGACTTAGAATATGTGGACAACTACAAATACCTAGGTGTCTGGTTAGACTGTAAACTCTCCTTCCAGACCCACATCAAACATCTCCAATCCAAAGTCAAATCTAGAATTGGCTTCCTATTCCGCAACAAAGCATCCTTTACTCATGCTGCCAAACATACCCTTGTAAAACTGACCATCCTACCAATCCTCGACTTCGGTGATGTCATTTACAAAATAGCCTCCAAAACCCTACTCAATAAATTGGATGCAGTCTATCACAGTGCCATCCGTTTTGTCACCAAAGCCCCATACACTACCTACCACTGCGACCTGTACACTCTCGTTGGCTGGCCCTCGCTTCATACTCGTCGCCAAACCCACTGGTTCCAGGTCATCTACAAGACCCTGCTAGGTAAAGTCCCCCCTTATCTCAGCTCGCTGGTCACCATAGCAGCACCTACCCGTAGCACACGCTCCAGCAGGTATATCTCTCTAGTCACCCCCAAAACCAATTCTTCCTTTGGACGCCTCTCCTTCCAGTTCTCTGCTGCCAATGACTGGAACGAACTACAAAAATCTCTGAAACTGGAAACACCTATCTCCCTCACTAGCTTTAAGCACCAGCTGTCAGAGCAGCTCATAGATTACTGCACCTGTACATAACCCATCTACAATTTAGCCCAAACAACTACCTCTTTACCTACTGTATTTATTTATTAATTTATTTTGCTCCTTTGCACCCCATTATTTCTGTCTCTACTTTGCACTTTCTTCCAATGCAAACCAACCATTCCAGTGTTTTTTAGTTTTTATTTTACTTGCTGTGTTGTACTCACTTCGCCTCCATGGCCTTTTTATATTTTATTTATTTATACATATATCTGTTTGCCTTCACCTCCCTTATCTCACCTCACTTGCTCACATTGTATATAGACTTATTTTTTTTCACTGTATTATTGACTATATGTTTGTTTTTACTCCATGTGTAACTATGTGTTGTTGTATGTGTCGAACTGCTTTGCTTTATCTTGGCCAGGTCGCAATTGTAAATGAGAACGTGTTCTCAATTTGCATACCTGGTTAAATAAAGGTTAAATTAAAAAAAATAAAAAAATGACAGTGGAACAAATAAAAGGTATGACACTGCAGAATGCAGGATTTCGTGTCTCTTTCCAAGCATTCGCCTCCTACCCCTCTCCCCTGGTGTTTGTGTAATGTCCGAACTCAATCCGAACATTCAGTAGCCTCTAAAATAATTATTCTGCTCTAACAAGCCAAAATCTCACCCTATTACCTATAGTGCTACATTTGGCCAGCGCCTCTGAGAGACTTCTAGTTCTAACAGGCTTTTTCCATGCATGTCCAAAACATTCCGTGTCCAAAACATCACCCTATTCCTAAGGCCTATGCTCTGGCCAAAAGATCTGCACTGCTCTGGCCAAAAGAAGTGCACAATATAGGGAATAGGGTGCCATTTCAGACACGCAGCCAGTGAGATACAAAGATTTCGTATTTCTGAGTAATTCTGAATACTGCAACTAGGACACATGCGAGAGCCATATGTCCCGGTGAAAAAGACACCCCCCCCCCCATGGTTTATTTTCTCAGATCGTTCGTCATGGTGCCTTGTCGGGTACAGTATGCCCGCTCATTCACTGTACCTCTGTGTATCCATCCACACTGCTGCCATGGCGAGGAGCGAGGAACTAGAGTAGTCTGGCATCCATTGCATCCTGACTCTCTCTGTGAGTCTATTCAACACACATTACACACAGTCATGGTGTGTGACTGGTCTAGCTCAGTTGACCTCTACGCCCCCGTGGGTATCTACCAGGGTGAGGCAAATAATTCCCTTACTTTTTTTATGGCCATCGTATGGATGGATTTTTTTTTACCCATTGCTGGCTCCGTGATATGTGGACAAAGATGAAGACTAAGTACCAGGGTAGACTGATTTTAATTCAGTCAAATCAGGAAGTGAACAATTCCAAACCAAGACAACAGAACATACATGAGAACCCCTTCACATGCCTGACACTACTGTATTGTCATGTAAAATATGGCATGGACAATAAGTTATTTGTTGCTAATCTGCCTCGATTTGTAAGCTTGATTTATTCATTATAAGGCTAATCATCCCACTGCGCCTAATGATAGTATATAAAGGCCTTTAAGTTTGCTATTGGTTTTTCTTCCTCAACAGAGCTATAGATTTCCCCTCTCCTTAATAACAGCTTTGTTATTCTATAATTGACCGTCATTAAAGCTTTCCTAAAGGTTTTATGGATTCTGTCTCAGGGTAGATGTTGATGTTGTTTACTCAGCTAACTGAATGCCTGTTGTGGTCGATGCTTTAGCGAGAGAGAGAGAGAGAGCACACGAGAGCGCGAGAGAGAGACACTAAGGAACTAAGTCCTTTTGCAAAGATGAAACACTGTAAACACATTTAACACATTTAACCCAAGTACATTGGTTTCTTAAATAAACACATTTATTGTAATTAATCGAGCAAAATACCTTTCTGCAGGAGACTTCTTTGTGTGTCGTAAATACAGTGTATTTTCCCCGCCTTCTGCATAGCACTGCATCATAAAATGAAAATGCCAAATACAAGTTATGAGTTTTAATGATGCTGTATCTGAACCTGCACTAGAAAGCCAAAAATAATATGAATGGCATGTTAAGAGATAACACATTGTAGTAACTTGCAAAAGGCAAAGTAATGCAAGTGCATAGTCATAATTCACAATGATATCTTTCCACTCTTGGCAAAGGGTATGGTACCAGTAATTAGTCTATGAGGGGAAGGTATCATTTTGGTGGCATGCACAATCGCCATCAATCAAGTATTTCCAATATTAATTTCATGATACATTTCTCATCTTCTTTTACAGATCTCCAGAGTGGAAATCCCAGAACATTAACCCTCATCAAATGAAATCTACTATATGTGTATGTATGCTCTTTAAAGAGGATATCTTGCACAAGCTATCTGACTTTTGGGCCAACTTGTCAAGATGACGCAATGTGTGTGGTACTTGACTGAGTTGACTCTGTACTTTAGGTCCCCCTCTTGGCACTTTGATATTGGCCTCACCTACATGTGGCTTTGGTGCAGCTGTGTGCTATTGGTTGTGGAAGTGACACGGTGATGGATGTCGGGACAGGATCACAGTCTGACATATCTCAGGCGTTTGGTCGAACACACAGGCTTCTCAAGCTCTCTGACCCCCTGGGAAACATTGAACTCTTCGCTCCTCAAGGTTGACATGATCACACAGAGCAGGTCAATAGGGTCCGCTGCCTCCCTCAGCCACAAGGCTTCCCACTGGTGGGTTAAAGGACTATAATGTGAGGTCAGTCCCCAGGGGTCAGATTTTCTGAACTTTTATATAGACCTCACCCTACAAGCATACACACACACACACTTGATCTGATTTACATGCTCTAAAAGTCTGTCCTATAAACTCCAAATCAACTAAGGGGATATGGGGATAGAGGGACCAGCGTGACAGACTGTTTGTGGTTCCTAAAATGCTTGCAAATGACACATGTGCTTGCTGATACAGTACTGTGTGTGTTGTGTGGTAGAGGGGGAGATGTTAAATGACAGGGCTGTAAAACCAACATAAACTTTACCTTGGGTCTGTCTGCTCCCTTCACTTAGTAGGTTACCTCACATGGTGGTCTACAGCAGAGAAGTACAACAGAGAAAAGGAGTAGGCTGTTGGTATCTCCCTCCACAGCAGAGAAGTAGAAACGAGAAAATAAGTAGCCTGTGGTATCTCCCTTATTTTTTATAAATGAATTCATACATTTTAATGAAGATAAAGTCTCAAAGCAGCGATTCCTGTAAGTGGCCAACTGTCAATGTGATGACACAATGATTATGCACGTAGTTGAATGGAAAAACGATATCCTTATTGTAACGACCTACTGTAGCCGACTTCAGCAGTTGCCGTCTCTTACCTCTATCTCACTTTGTCACCCCTCATTGGGTCCTTCTGCTTCTCAAAGCTGACTGTATGTTGGAAACGATTAGCCATTCACTCATCCCTCGCTGTCGGTGGAAGGCGCATCATGCACTGTAAAGTTTTGGGCAAAAGTGTAATTTTCTTTGCGAAGTTTCTCAAGGGCTACACACGAAACAAAACGGATACTTCAAACAGTCTATCGAAGCCCTTTGCGCATTTTTGTCTACGGATTTTACATCGGAATTTCTTGTAACGGCTTTATTCTTTGGGGAGTTTGTCATTATAGGACTGTATTAACTATGGAGTTATGTGCTTCGTGAGGAGTGGCATTGAGGAGAAACCAAAGCCATGGTAAAATGGGATACAGTGAGTCTGGATCTAAATAAAGGTTAATACATTATATTATAAGGTGAGATGTTTAACATTTTCCTTTCGGTTCAGGTCATACCATGTTTTATGTGCGTAAAGTTGCGTTCATACAGTGGTCACTAATTTCGCGCGTAGTCTATCGATTTTCTCTACTGTGAGGTATTTTGTCAGAGATCACCTTTTCATTTGTATTTGGGTACTACTGAAATAGGCCTATAATTAGTCTGTAACTCTCGACCAGCTCCAGCGATAGGAACACTTTGTGGTGGATGGATGCTCAGCTGAAGATGGCCCGTCCCGCAGCATTCATATTGATACTGTCCATGCTGATGGCGCCAGTTACAAGTCTCCCCTGCCCGCGCCAGTGCACGTGCCCTCAGGCCACAGAGGTGCACTGCACGTTCCGTTCCCTGCTCACCGTGCCCGCCGGCATACCCAGACAAGTGGAGCGCATGAACCTGGGGTAAGCCTGATGGATTGGCTTTATTCAATGACCCGCAATGAGACCGTAGGCCTAAAAAACAAACATCATGCACAGTAACTTATACCGATAGACGAACAGTATGGGTAAAATGTGAAGTGCATAAAGTATACGATTTTTATTTATGCATGTGCCTTGTAGACCAATAAAAATAAATACTAAGCAATAAAATAGTCACTTTTCATTAGAGGCCTTTAAGAATTGTTTATAGTTAAGTACTTGTTCAAATGTGCTTAGCGTGTGACTGAAATTAATCTCTCTGCAACTCACAAGTAAATATGCCTTCAGTGAAGTCTGATGTAATCTTATTATATACCCCATGCTTTTTACGGAGTCATTTCACATATGAGCTTTAGCCATTTCTTAAAAAGAACAGAGAAGCCCACCCACTGTATATGTTCCCAACTACAGTACCACCTTTATTGACAATGTTTGGATCACGTGGTCTTAAAAGTTCCGTCAGGTCTTTAACAGTGTCTTCTTATATAGTCAGAAATGAAGGCACGTTGCTCCACAAAGAACAAGTCAAGTAAGTTAATAGTCCGTCATGAATTGCTTGTGTCGTTGTTTGTTTCCTGTAGGTTTAACACCATAAACCATGTGACTCAGACCTCTCTGTCTGGGTTGAGGAAGCTGGAGCTTCTGATGATGCATGGGAACGATCTCTACAACATTCCCAACGGAGCCTTTAGGGATCTCATGTCCTTACAGGTACAAATCAAATTGTATTTGTCACATGCACCGAATACAACAGACCTTATAGTGAAATGCTTACTTATAAGCCCTAAACCAACAATGCAGTTTTAATAAAAATGTATGTTAAGTAAAAAAAAATTAGATAAGTACATTTTTTAAATTAAAATAATAAATAATTAAAAAGCAGCAGTAAAATAAACAGTAGCGAGGCTATATTCAGGGGGTACCGGTACAGAGTCAATGTGCGGGGGCACAGTTTAGTCGAGGTAATTGAGGTAATATGTACATGTAGGTAGAGTTAAAGTGACTATTTATAAATAATAAAATGCAAATAGTCTGGGTAGCCATTTGATTAGCTGTTCAGGAGTCTTATGGCTTGGGGGTAGAAGCTGTTAAGAAGCCTTTTGGACCTAGACTTGGCCCTCCGGTACCGCTTGACGTGTGGTAGCAGAGAGAACAAGTAGAGAGACAATTTTTAGGGCCTTCCTCTGACACCGCCTGGTATAGAGGTCCTGGATGGCAGGAAGCTTGGCCCCAGTGATGTACTGGGCCATTCGCACTACCCTTTGTAGTGCCTTGTGGTCAGAGGCCATACCAGGCAGTGATGCAACCAGTCAGGATTCTCTCGATGGTGCATCTGTAGAACCTTTAGAGGATCTGAGGACCCATGCCAAATCTTTTCAGTCTCCTGAGGGGGAATAGGCTTTGTCGTGCCCTCTTCATGACTGTCTTGGTGTGTTTGGACCATGATAGTTTGTTGGTGATGTGGACATCAAGGAACTTGAAGCTGTCAACCTGCTCCACTACAGCCCCATCAATGAGAATGGTGTGCTTGGTCCTCATTTTCCTGTAGTCCACAATCATCTCCTTTGTCTTGATCACGTTGAGGGAAAGGTTGTTATCCTGGCACCACACGGCCAGGTCTCTGACCTCCTCTGTATAGGCTGTCTCATTGTTGTCGGTGATCAGGCCTACCACTGTTGTTTCATCCGCAAACTTAATGATGGTGTTGGAGTCATGCCTGGCCATGCAGTCATGAGTGAACAGGGATTACAGGAGGGGACTGAGCACAGACCCCTGAGGGGATCCCGTGTTGAGGATCAGCGTGGCAGATGTGTTGTTACCTACCCTTACCACCTGGGGGCGGCCGGTTAGGAAGTCCAGGATCCAGTTGCAGAGGGAGGTGTTTAGTCCCAGGGTCCTTACCTTAGTGATGAGCTTTGAGGGCACTATGGTGTTGAATGCAGAGCTGTAGTTAATGAATAGCATTCTCACGTAGGTATTCCTTTTGTCCAGGTCGAAAAGGGCAGTGTGGAGTGCAATAGAGATTGCATCATTTGTTGGGGCGGTTGCAAATTATGGTGGGTCTGGGGTTTCTGGGATAATGGTGTTGATGTGAGCCATTATCAGCCTTATTAAGCACTTCATGGCTACAGACGTGAGTCTATGGGTCGGTAGTCAAAATGTCAGTGAAGACACTTGGCAGTTGGTCAGCGCATGCTCGGAGTACACGTCCTGGTAATAGGTCTGTGAATGTTGACCTGTTTAAAGGTCTTACTCACATCGGCTACGGAGAGCGTGATCACACAGTCGTCCGGAACAGCTGATGCTCTCATGCATGCTTCGGTGTTGCTTGCCTCGATCGAGCATAGAAGTAATTTAGCTCATCTGGTAGGCTCGTGTCACTGGGCAGCTCGTGGCTGTGCTTCCAGTAATAAACAGGAAATGTTGATTGACATGAAATATCACCTCAGTACTGTACAGCAGGGTATAGAGTATAGTACCAGGCAATTGTTCCATTCTATTATTATATTCTACTCCATTCTACTATACTCTATTCCAGCGTTTCCTAAACTCTGTCCTGCACCCTGGCGCCCCCTGGGGGCACGTTATGGTTATTGCCCTAGCACTACGCAGCTGATTCAAATAATCTAAACTTGACGATGAGTTGGTTATTTGAAGTTTGGGAAACCCTGCTCTATTCTATTAGGATGAAAACTCACTCACCTCTGCCTTTCTTCCCCTCAGATGCTGAAGATGAGCTATAACAAACTGAAGGAGATCAACAGACACACTCTCCAGGGTCTGTGGTCTCTGACCAGACTCCACCTGGACCACAACCATCTGGAGTTCATTCACCCAGACACCTTCCAGGGCCTCACCTCCCTACGTCTCCTACAGCTGGAGGGGAACAGACTGCAGCAGCTCCACCCCTCTACCTTTTCCACCTTCTCCATGATGGGACACTTCCACGTCTCCACCCTCAGGTGAAGCCTAGCATTATGAACTACAGTACCCATAATGCTCTGGACAATATTTGGTTTTATCTTAGTATCGGGCACTTTCTCGATTCATCTTTCATAGATTATTTGCGTCCTCTCTCCTCACCGCCTTCTCAAAACCCATTGTAGAGGAATGTCAGAGGGGCGGGACCTTGTACCTTCTCTAATGCAGTTGAAAATGAGGCAAGGAAATATGATGTGAGGAATCACGGAAAGAGGAATTGAGATGGAGCCAAGACGTTCCTGAAGCTAATGTTATAATGTCCCTCCTGTCTCTTTATCGATACATCAGGCACCTGTACCTGTCGGAGAACAGGCTGACCTCGCTGCCCCAGAAGCTGCTGGGAGGAATGCCCCAGCTGGAGAACCTATTCCTGCATGGGAACCCCTGGACATGTGACTGCAGGATGAAGTGGTTCGCCGACTGGGACAAAAACTCACCAGGTTACGTAAACTCAGCTAAAAAAGAAACATCCTCTCACTGTCAACTGCGTTTATTTTCAGCAAACTTAACATGTGTAAATATTTGTATGAACATAACAAGATTCATCAACTGAGACATAAATCTCCTCCTCATGGACTGCACCAGATTTGCCAGTTCTTGCTGTGAGATGTTACCCCACTCTTCCACCAAGGCACCTGCAAGTTCCAGGACATTTCTGGGGTGAATGGCCCTAGCCCTCACCCTCCAATCCAACAGGTCCCAGACATGCTCAATGTGATTGAGATCCGGGCTCTTCGCTGGCTGTGGCAGAACACTGACATTCCTGTCTTGCAGGAAATCACGCACAAAATGAGCAGTATGGCTGGTGGCATTGTCATGCTGGAGGGTCATGTCAGGATGAGCCTGCAGGAAGGGTACCACATGAGGGAGGAGGATGTCTTCCCTGTAACGCACAGTGTTGAGATTGCCTGCAATGACAACAAGCTCAGTCCGATAATGCTGTGACACATCGCCCCAGACCATGACGGACCCTCCACCTCCAAATCGATCCCACTCCAGAGTACAGGCCTTGGTGTAACGCACATTCCTTCGATGATAAACGCGAATCCGACCATCACCCCTGGTGAGACAAAACCGCGACTCGTCAGCAAAGAGCACTTTTTGCCAGTCCTGTCTGGACCAGCGACGGGTTTGTGCCCATAGGCGACGTTGTTGCCGGTGATGTCTGGTGAGGACCTGCCTTACAACAGGCCTATAAGCCCTCAGTCCTACCTCTCTCAGCCTATTGGGGACAGTCTGAGCACTGATGGAGGGATTGTACGTTCCTGATGTAACTCGGACAGTTGTTGTTGCCACCCTGTACCTGTCCCGCAGGTGTGATGTTCGGATGTACCCATCCTGTGCAGGTGTTGTTACACGTGGTCTGCCACTGCGAGGACGATCAGCTGTCCGTCCTGTCTCCCTGTAGCGCTATCTTAGGCGTCTCACAGTACGGACATTGCAATTTATTGCCCTGGCCACATCTGCAGTCCTCATGCCTCCTTGCAGCATGCCTAAGGCATGTTCACACAGATGGTCAGAGACCCTGGGCATCTTTATTTTGATGTTTTTCCAGAGTCATTAGAATTCCTCTTTAGTGTCCTAAGTTTTCATAACTGTGTCCTTAATTGCCTACAGTCTGTAAGCTGTTAGTGTCTTAACGACCGTTCCACAGGTGCATGTTCATTAATTGTTTATGGTTCATTGAACAAGCATGGGAAACCGTGTTTAAACCCTTTACAATGAAGATCTGTGAAGTTATTTGGATTTTTACGAATTATCTTTGAAAGACAGGGTCCTGAAAAAGGGACGTTTCTTTTTTTGCTGAGTTTATTTCATTTACCAGCTACTCAGTGAATGTACGTATTCGTCAGTGACGGCGGATACAATTGGATCAATACTCAAAGCATAAGGCAGCTGTCATTTTACACATTTGTGCCGTGAAAATGTATGTCCAAAACCTAACCAAACTTCACATTTGGAATTCCAAACATTGAATAATGATGTTAATGTTCCCTCTCATTTTCCTTTCTTTATAGGTGTGCTGAAGTGTAAAAAGGACAGGGCCTACCCAGGAGGTCAGCTCTGCTTTATGTGTTACTCCCCAAAGAACGTACGAATGAAAGAAGTCCTGGGCCTGGACACACTGGTCTGCTCTAGCCCCGTTATCACCTCCCCTGATCGACCTACGGCCCAAGAGGACACAGAGACAGAGGTCATGACCCTGGAGGAGTTCAAGGGGTCGTTCGGCAACATTACCCTAGGCCTGACGGACGAGCATGGGAACAAAGTGGATCTGGAGTGCAGCGTCGGAGAGCCCCGCAGGGAGTCGTCTAAGGTCAGCTGGGAGCAGGTCAACCCTCTGCAGCTGGCCTATAATGTGAGTATCTCCGTGGATCTGGGGTGTCCCATCAACAGGGACAATTATGAGAGACTCTGGAGGCTGATCGCCTACTATAGCGACACGCCCGCTCACCTGCAGAGAGAGATCATGCTGACTAAGGAGCCGGTGCCCAGCTACAGGTAGGCTGGATTAAGAAACCGCTTTTTAACTTATCATTATGGGCCAAATTCCAACTTCTACTTGAGTAACATTTGCACTTAGTCATACAATGAGAACAATGCACGTGAACATTTGTGGAAGTTAGGATTTGCCCATATGTGATTATTATGTGATTTTATGTGTTCAATTTAGATTGGTCCTCAATACAGGGCACGGTTGTCAAACTAATTTTCCCCATCGGCCGCATTCGGTCTTCACCGAGGTCCGGAGGGCCACACTTATGATGATTTGTATTTCCTCGCCATCAAAATGTGCAAAAGATTGTCCTCACTCTATTTTCCGATGCTCCCTGACTGTCTAGCTTTCGTTTCGATGACTGTTAGCTAGCTGGACAGAGTGAAGAGACTGTAAATGTAGGTCCATTATCATTTCTACACAGTCTTGACTTGGTTTTAGTCATTTAAATGTTGATTGGGATGGTTTTTTCCCACAAAAATAAATTAATATACAGTACCAGTCAAAAGTTTGGACACACCTAATCATTCCAGGGTTTTTCTTTATTTTTACTATTTTCTACATTGTAGAATAATAGTGAAGACATCAACACTATTAAATAACACATATGGAATCATGTAGTAACCAAAAAAGTGTTAAACAAATCTAAATATATTTTAGATTTTAGATTCTTTAAAGTAGCCAAATCAAATCAAACTTTATTTGCCACATGCGCCGAATACAATAAGTGTAGACTTTACCGGGAAATGCTTACTTAAAAAATATTTACCAAGTAGGCTAAAATAAAAAGTAACACAATAAAAATAACAATAACGAGGCTATATACAGGGGGCACCGGTACCGAGTCAGTGTGTAGGGGTACAGGCCAGTTGAGGTAATCTGTACATGTAGGTGGGGGCGAAGTGACTATGCATAGGTAACAAACAAACATCGAGTAGCATCAGTGTACAAAAGGGAAGGGGGTCAATGTAAATTGTCCGGCTGCGATTTTTATGAATTGTTCAGCAGTCTAATCCTAGACTTGGCGCTCCGGTACACCTTGCTGTGCGGTAGCAGAGAAAACAGTCTATAACTTGGGTGACTGGAGTCTCTGACAATTTTATGGTCTTTCCTCTGACACCACCTATTATATAGGTCCTTGATGGCAGAAAGCTTGGCCCCAGTGATGTACTGGGCCGTTCACACTACCCTCTGTAGCGCCTTATGGTCAGATGCCGAGCAGTTGCCATACTAGGCGGTGATGCAACCGGTCAGGATGCTCTCGATGGTGTAGCTGTAGAACCTTTTGAGGATCTGGGGACCCATGCAAAACCACTGTTGTGTCGTTTTGTCGTGCGTTCTTCACGACTGTCTTGGTATGTTTGGACCATGATAGTTTGTTGGTGATGTGGACACCAAGGAACTTGAAATATCGACTCACTCCACTACAACCCTGTCGATGTTAATGGGGGCCTGTTCAGCCCGCCTTTTCCTGTAGTCCACAATCAGCTCCTTTGTCTTGCTCACCTTGAGGGAGAGGTTGTTGTCCTGGCACCACACTGCCAGTTCTCTGACCTCGTCCCTATAGGTTGTCTCATAATTGTCGGTGATCCGGCCTACCACTGTTGTGTCGTCAGCAAACTTAATGATGGTGTTGGAGTCGTGTTTGGCCACGCAGTCGTGGGTTAACAGGGAATACAGGAGGGGACTAAGTGCACACCCCTGAGGGGCCCCTGTGTTAACTGGACTCACTCCAATTCGCATACCGCCCCAACAGATCCATAAATGATGCAATCGCAATCGCACACCACACTGCCCTTTCTCACCTGGACAAAAGGAACACCCATGTGAGAATGCTGTTCATTGACTACAGCTCAGCGTTCAACACCATAGTGCCCACAAAGCTCATCACTAAGCTAAGGACTCTGGGACTAAACACCTTCCTCTGCAACTGGATCCTGGACTTCCTGACGGGCCGCCCCCAGGTGGTAAGAGTAGGCAACAACACGTCTACCATGCTGATCCTTAACTTCTTCGGGCTAGGGGGCAGTATCCGGAAGTTTGGATTACCTTCGCTTCTTTGGGCATAGGGACTATGGTGGTCTGCTTGAAACATGTAGGTATTACAGACTCGGTCAGGGAGAGGTTGAAAATGTCAATGAAGACACTTGACAGTTGAGCCGCGCATGTTTTGAGTACATGTCCTGGTAATCCGTCTGGCCCAGAGGCTTTGTGAATGTTGACCTGTTTAAAGGTTTTGTTCACATCGGCTACCAAGAGCGTTGTCACACAGTCATCCAGAACAGCTGGTGCTCTCGTGCATGCTCAGTGTTGCTTGCCTCGAAAGCGAGGCATAAAAGGCATTTAGCTCGTCTGGTAGGCTTGCGTCACTGGGCAGCTCGTGTCTGGGTTTCCCTCTGTAGTCCGTAATAGTTTTCAAGCCCTGCCACATTCGACGAGCTTCAGAGCCGGTGTAGTAGGATTCAATCTTAATCCTGTATTGACGCTTTGCTTGTTTGATGGTTCGTCTGAGGGCATAGCGGAATTTCTTATAAGCATCCGGATTAGTCTCCAGCTCCTTGAAAGCGGCAGCTCTAGCCTTTAGCTCGATGTGGATGTTGCCTGTAATCCATGGCTTCTGGGTGGGATATGTACGTACAGTCACTGTGGGGACGACGTCATCGATGCACTTATTGATGAAGCGATGACTAAGGTGGTGTATTCCTCAATGACATTGGATGAATCTCGGAACATATTCCAGTCTGTGCTAGCAAAACAGTCCTGTAGTGTAGCATCCGCATCATCTGATCACTTCCGCATTGAGCGAGTCACGGGTACTTCCTGCTTTAGTTTTTGATTGTTAGCAGGAATCAGGAGGATAGAATACTGGTCAGATTTGCCAAATGGAGGGTGGGGAGAGCTTTGTATGCATCTCTGTGTGTGGAGTAAAGGTGGTCTAGGATTTTTTTCCCCCTGGTTGCACATGTGACATGCTGGTAAAAAATGTGGTAAAACTGATTTAAGTTTGCCTGCATTAAAGTCCCCGGCCACTAGGAGTGCCGCTTCTGGGTGAGCATTTTCTTCTTTGCTTATGGCCTTATAGAGTTGGCTGAGAGCGGTCTTAGTGCCAGCTTCGTTTTGTGGTGGTAAAATAGACAGCTACGAATAATACAGATGAGAACTCTCTTGGTCGATAATGTGGTCTGCAGATTATCATAAGGTACTCTACCTCAGGTGAGCAATACCTCGAGACTTCTTTAATATTAGACATCGCGCACCAGCTGTTATTGACAAAAAGACACACACCCCCACCCCTCGTCTTACCAGAGGTAGCGTCTATGTTCTGCTGGTGCATGGAAAATCCCGCTAGCTCTATATTGTCCGTATCTTCGTTCAGCCACGTCTCGGTGATACATAAGATGTTACAGTTTTTAATGTCCCGTTGGAGGGATAATCTTAATAGTAGGTCATCAATTTTATTTTCCAATGATTGCACGTTAGCAAGAAGAATGGAAGGCATTGGGAGTTTACTCGCTAGCCTCCGAATTCTCAGAAGGATCCCCGATCTGCGTCCCCTTTTCCGGTGTCTTTTCTTCACACAAAAGGCGTGGATCTGGACCTGTTCCAGTGAAAGCAGGATATCCTTCTCGTCGGACTCGTTTTAGGAAAAAGTTTCTTTGATTATTAATAATAATCAAACCACCTGCAGGCTGGATTGAATGGGCCTTGAGTTCAATACGTGATATAGAGCATCTAATTTCATACTGCTATGTTATGTTTTATGTTATGTGTTTTCTTTCTAATAAACTCAAACTTCTTGATCTCCAGGTACAGGCAGGACCTGGAGAGAGACGCATTGTACTACACAGGGGTTAAGGCTAACATGGTAGCTCAACCATCCTGGCTGATGCAGAGCTCTGTGGACCTGCAGCTGAACAGGCCCCAGTCCACTGGGAAGAGCGTCAAGCTGATCCTCAGCACCCACCTCACACAGACCGTGGAGCCTGAGCTGGAGCGCAGACACCGTAGGACATGGGTCATGATAGAGAACACAAACACTACCAGGACGGTGCTGACTGTTGTAGTGGGCAGCCCTGCTGTAATGGACTGTAACGTGTTGAGCTCAGGAGACACAGTGGTTCGCTGGATGCTGCCAGACGGGACCCAGCTGGAGGCACCATACAGCAGCCCAGACAACAGGGTGTCAGTGTTGAGCACCGGTAGGTTGGATATTAAAGCTGTAGGACACTCAGACTCAGGGATATATTACTGTATCGCCCAGGTCTCTGACGACCTCAGTGTCCTCCCTTTCCGCCTGACGGTCGAGGAGTCCTCCAGTCCTCCCCCTCTTGGAGGGGACGAGATGGCGCCTACCCTCGTAGAGGGGTTCACCGGTGTCCCTCTCACTCTAAACTGTGTCGTGTCTGGCTCTCCTGACCCTGAGATTAACTGGATCCTTCCCGACAGCAGCATAGTGAGTCACAGAGCCAACTCTTCTAGAGCGCTGGTGTATTCCAACGGAACTCTCAGAGTCCCAGAGAGTCGACTGACAGACAGTGGATATTATAAGTGTGTGGCCATGAACCAGCATGGTGTGTATTCCCTGGCGACTAAGGTGACTCTCACCAGACAGTTAGGAGCAGAGATACGACCACTGAGGAGAATGAGGCCACAGTCTGCTTCAGGGGTCAACACCAGGGTCAAAGCCCCCATGGGGGACACTGAGGAGGCATCAGGGGACAATGACGACACACAGGAGGAAGTCCCCTCCTCGCCTTCCTCCTCATCTTTCTCCTCCTCCTCATCCCCGAGCCGTGTGGGGCTAATGAATCGGAGGAGAGGTCAAAGTTCAAACAGGGGTGGTGGTCATCCATTTAGAAACACATGGAGGCGACCTGCTGTACCTAGAAAACCAACCACGACAGGGACAAATGATGAAGACAAGAAAAACACAGTGGGAACGAGGAGGAGGATTAACGTGGCAAACAAAAATATAGACCCGGAGAAGTGGGCGGACATTTTGGCCAAAATCCGTGACAAGAACGGACAGGGTAACACTAACATAACACCCAGCTCAACTCACCTCACCACAAAGAAGAAGCAGGAGTCAACAACAACAGCTAGCGCTAAGCAGACAGAGTCTCCTTACAACATAGAGGGATCAACAGACGACCTACATGAGGAAGAGGAGGAGGAGCTATACACACCCACTACTATACCGCATATACCCACTCGACACACTACTTACACTACAGACTCAGATGTGGATACAGCCACAAGTCATGCACTTTTCACGCAGCCGGTCACAGAGCCTGTCACATCTGTTCCCCAGCAGCTCAGTAACACTGTCACACACACAGAGACGCAAGGCAGGCACACAGTCACACACACACACTCCCAGACCCTGGCTCAGCTGCATGTGAACGTCTTGACCAGTTCTTCATACAACGATTATTTACAAGGAGAAAATCAAAGCACCACCACCACCGCTTTGACTACAGATGTTGCGGCTACAGAGTCTGATATCTCACCCACGTCTGAGGATAATCAGGGGGCGAAAGACGCTAACGGACCCAGTGTTTTTAGCAGCTTTAATGAAGGAAGTGACGTATATTTAGACAGAGCTGAACTCGACCCATCACTCACCACCACCACAGTTAGAGGGTACTCTGAATCGGAAACAGAGAGAGATGAATTTGACCACTCTCTCGCTGAGACTCAGAGCACAACTGCTAAACTAGACACACCTACTCAGCTAAAGCAGCATACAAGGTCTAACATAACCCATCTTCCACTCAGCACACCCTCTCCCACAACCGAGCTCACTTCAGCTGTGTATATGAGGAAGGAAACTCCAGGTGAGGTGGCTACTCGACTCAGAAACCAGAACTCCAGGAGGAGGAATGGGGGTGGGGGCAGGAGAAGACGGCCCAATACGGGCAGAAAGAAGCCAAAGCCTAATAATCCGTTGAGAAGTGATTTTACAACTGCAGCCACACCTATGGACGCGCTCCCAACAACTACCAAGGCAACCACTGCCACATGGATTAAAATAGAAGCGTTCGACAAGGCCAAAAGCATGACGGACAGATTTAATACCGCAGTTCCATCGACGGGCAGCCAAGCGACGTCATCAGGCAGAGTGAGTCACGAAGAGAACACAGTAGTCTCTTTATACGAAGACGGGATTGACCCCTCACCTACAACTCGCTCCGAGACAAAGGACACCCTTTCACCACACGCCAAACCACTGTTCGGGAGCACAACAGCCCCACCGGCGTCTCCTACAACCTCTTTAACAGAAACACATAAACAAACATCCCAGAGCAGCCATCACAGAACAGTCCCAGAAAGAGCCTCTCAGACTCCGAACACTCAGAGCCCAGTTCCAGAGCACTCGGTTGTGCACACGACAGCCCGTCAGGGGAATTTTACAAGCACCCCCCGTCCTGCCGTTAAACCAACCGAGACAACACAAAGGGGAGGCAGCGCTACTGTAGACCTTCCCCCTGTTCCAAGTCCTGACAAGTCCCCGGAGAATCGCAACACTCGCCCGGGAGTGCCAGCAGATGGACAGCTCGACACACCAGACTATCGATATACAACAGGTACGACTGAGGTTAAAAAAGCGCCGGTCAAAGAGATTGACAGCGCGTCTCCGTCCATCCGGCATGAAATAACCAGCGCACACGGCACAACACACGCCCCAACACACGCCCCGGGTGCCTCGACAAAAGAGTCCTTCCATGAGGAGGCAGAACATGAGAAGGCTCGGGTTAGCACCGCTGAAAGGCCGGTGACATCTGAAAGCTCTCGTCGCAGATCTGGTCCCGATAAAACAGCCACTGTTAAGCCCAGAACAACCTTTGATGGGCACTATAACATCAGAGAAAGCACTTCCACCACAGGCAAAGACCACACACCAGTGGAAAATGGTGCAGTTTCTGTTGCTGCTACTACAACAAAGGATGTTTCTCCCACTATGTCACCTGTCACCTCCACATCAGTTAGGACATCCATAGTTTTCCCCTCTAAGGTGAGGCCTCAGATCCCTGTACTAAACACTCCATCCACTAGGGTCAGGACCCAACCTTCATCCAGAACAGTGGAGGTTCCCTCCAACTCCAACCACATCCCAGACAGTCACAGAGAGAGAGTCCTCATCTCTCAACCCGACCAGAGAAACAACCCGATCCTCAACAGAGGAGACTCCATCCTAATCACAAGATCTGACCCCAACAGACAACCGCCACCAGCCGACTCCCACACCACTACTAAACTAGAGTCAACTGACATCAAGCCTGATCCAGTCACCGGTATTAAACCAACCACCACAGAACCCAGAACACCCCACAGGACAGTCACGAACACAAACAACCAGATGGTCAAACAGACGACCATCACAACCACTCTCGCTTCCACCGCCACAAAGAGCTTTTCCCAGACTTCATCAGTGTCTTCACCAAGGCCTCAGAGTCCGTCCAGTGGGGGCCAGAGGACAGAGACCCCTACCCAGACACAGGGGTTATCAGGTGGGGTGTCGGGAGGTGGTGAGAGACCCTCCGTAGTGGGACCTGTTGTAAGAGGGAAGCCCCGGATCACCAATGTGGATGTGCGGACAGTGACAGTGAATGCAGAGATGGATGCACAGCTGCCCTGTGTGGCTGTAGGGGAGCCCAAGCCTTTCCTCTCCTGGACGAGAGTCTCCACTGGTATGTATAACAGTACTTCCTTTTCTGTTCTCCCCTCTTCATAGAACATCCTCCTTCACCCTCTATTACAGAACGACACAGCTGTATGTACAGTGGGGAGAACAAGTATTTGATACACTGCCGATTTTGCAGGTTTTCCTACTTACAAAGCATGTAGAGGTCTGTACTTTTTATCATAGGTAGTACACTTCAACTGTGAGAGACGGAATCTAAAAATCTAAAATCACATTGTATGATTTTTAAGTAATTAATTTGCATTTTATTGCATGACATAAGTATTTGATACATCAGAAAAGCAGAACTTAATATTTGGTACAGAAACCTTTGTTTGCAATTACAGAGATCATACGTTTCCTGTAGTTCTTGACCAGGTTTGCACACACTGCAGCAGGGATTTTGGCCCACTCCTCCATACAGACCTTCTCCAGAACCTTCAGGTTTCGGGGCTGTCGCTGGGCAATACAGACTTTGAGCTCCCTCCAAAGATTTTCTATTGGGTTCAGGTCTGGAGACTGGCTAGGCCACTCCAGGACCTTGAGATGCTTCTTACGGAGCCACTCCTTAGTTGCCCTGGCTGTGTGTTTCGGGTCGTTGTCATGCTGGAAGACCCAGCCACGACCCATCTTCAATGCTCTTACTGAGGGAAGGAGGTTGTTGGCCAAGATCTCGCGATACATGGCCCCATCCATCCTCCCCTCAATACGGTGCAGTCGTCCTGTCCCCTTTGCAGAAAAGCATCCCCAAAGAATGATGTTTCCACCTCCATGCTTCACGGTTGGGATGTTGTTCTTGGGGTTGTACTCATCCTTCTTCTTTCTCCAAACACAGCAAGTGTTTGTTGTTGCCCTCTCACCAAGCTGCTTGCCTATTGTCCTGTAGCCCATCCCAGCCTTGTGCAGGTCTACAATTTTAGCCCTGATGTCCTTACACAGCTCTCTGGTCTTGGCCATTGTGGAGAGGTTGGAGTCTGTTTTTTTGATTGAGTGTGTGGACAGGTGTCTTTTATACACGTTCAAACATGTGCAGTTCAAACGGGTGCAGTTAATACAGGTAATGAGTGGAGAACAGGAGGGCTTCTTAAAGAAAAACTAACAGGTCTGTGAGAGCTGGAATTTTTACTGGTTGGTAGGTGATCAAATACTTATGTCATGCAATAAAATGCAAATTAATTACTTAAAAATCATACAATGTGATTTTCTGGATTTTTGTTTTAGATTCCGTCTCTCACAGTTGAAGTGTACCTATGATAAAAATGACAGACCTCTACATGCTTTGTAAGTAGGAAAACCTGCAAAATCGGCAGTGTTTCAAATACTTGTTCTCCCCACTGTAAGCCTGTTAATGTAACAAAATAGGAGAACCCTATTTGTCATGATATAAGCTATACTCCATTCTTATGCGTTTCAACAGACAACATGTTGCAGAAATAATCCGTTATCTGCATTGTTTTAATCTGCTCGATGTCTTGAAACACACATTATTTTCATTCATGCAGGAGCGACAGTAGCCCAGAACACTCGGGTCCAGAGGTTCGAGGTCCATCCCAACGGCACGTTAATCATCCGTAACAGCCAGCCCCAGGACCGAGGCCAGTACCTCTGTATGGTCCAGAACCAGTATGGCATGGACAAGATGGTGGTCTCCCTGATGGTCCTGGCCCAGCATCCCAGAGTGCTCCAGCCGCGCTACCGCGATGCTACCGTGTACCACGGGGACGGCATCGATCTGGAGTGCCAGGTACAGGGACATCCCATGCCCCGGGTCACCTGGGTGCTGCCTGACAGGGTCCACCTCGCTGCGCCCCCAGCCCCGGGCCCTGCCAACCCAGCCAGTGGCCCCCAGCCCGGCCCACAGTCTGGCCCTAAGCACGTGGACCTCCTCAGTAACGGTACTCTCCGGATAACCGAGGCCAGCTACACAGACAGAGGGATCTATAAATGTATCGGCAGCAGCGTGGCTGGAGCCGATACAGTCTCTGTCCGTCTCCATGTGGCAGCCTTGCCTCCAGTCATCCAACAACCTCGCTATGAGAACATGTCCCTCCCCGAGGGAAGCACGGCCTACATCCACTGCACTGCCAAAGGAGCCCCTACGCCCATCATGCGCTGGACCACGCCCGACGGAGTCCAGCTCCTCACCTCGCAGTTCGTCAACGGACGTAATTTCTTTGTCTTCCCCAACGGGACCCTGTACGTCCGTGGGCTAGGCCAAGGCGACGCGGGGAGATATGAGTGTGTGGCCAGTAATGCGGTAGGAGCCTCCAGGAGAACCAGCATTCTGACCGTACTGAGACTCCCATCCTCCACCAAGGCCAGGATTACCTCCTCGTCTCCCCAGAGGTCTGACGTGGTCTACGGGGCGCTTCTGAGGCTCGACTGCATTGCCACAGGAAAACCAGAGCCCAGGATCGTCTGGAGGACCCCCTCTAAGAAACTAGTGGATTCCCAGTACAGGTATGCATCTTCTGGCATTTTTTTAACTCACTGTCTAATATGCCCTTCAGGCCATTGTCTGTATGTCCGGTGCCTTCAGAAAGTATTTATACCTTTGACTTTTTACACATTTTGTTCTGTTACAGCCTAAATTTAAAATGGATTCAATTGAGATGCTATGTCACTGGTCTACACACGATACACCATTATGTCAACGTGGAATTAAGTTTTTAGAAATCTTGACAAATTCATTTAAAAAAATGAAAAGCTGAAATGTCTTAAGTCAATAAGTATTCAACCCCTTTGTTATGGCAGGAGTAAAAGTGTGCTTAACAAGTCACATAATAAGATGCATGGAATCACTCTGTGTGCAATATTAGTGTTTAATGTGATTTGTAAATGACTACCTCATCTCTGCACCCCACACATAGAATTATCTGTAAGTTCCCTCAGTCGAGCAGTGAATTTCAAACACAGATTCAATCACAAAGACCAGGGAGGTTTTCCAATGCCTTGCAAAGAAGGGCACCTATTGGTAGATGGGTTAAAAAAACAATGACATTGAATATCCCTTTGAGCATGGTGAAGTTATTAATTACACTTTGGATGGTGTATCAATACACACATTCACTACAAAGATACAGGCGTCCTTCCTGCCGGAGAGGAAGGAAACCACTCAGGAATTTCACCATGAGGCCAATGGTGTCTTTAAAATAGTTAGAGTTTAATGACTGTGGTAGGAGAAAACTGAGGATGGATCAACAACATTGTAGTTACTCCACAATACTAACCTAAATGACAGAGTGAAAAGAAAGAAGCCTGTACAGAATTAAAATGTTACAAAACATGCATCCTGTTTACAATAAGGCACTAAAGTAAAACTGCAAAAAATATGGCAAAGAAATTAACTTTATTTCCTGAATACAAAGTGTTATATTTGGGGCAAATCCAATACAACACATCACTGAGTACCACTCATCATATTTTCAAGTTATGATAAAAAATATATATATATATATAACTAACCACAGGCAAAATCCTAGAGGAAAGCCTGGTTCAGTCTGCTAACCAACAGACACTGGAAGACAAATTCACCTTTCAGTAGAACAATAACCTAAAGCACAAAGCCAAATCTACACTAGGGTTGCTTAACAAGACGACATTGAATGTTCCTTAGTGGCCTAGTTACAGTTTTGACTTAAATCGGCTTGAAAATCCATGGCAAGACTTGAAAATGGCTCTCTAGCAATGATCAACAATCAACTTGACCGAGCTTGAAGAATTCTTTCAATAATAATGTGCAAATATTATATAATCCAGGTGTGCAAAGCTCTTAGTGATTTACCCAGAAAGACTTACATCTGTAATCACTGCCAAAGGTGATTCTAACATGTATTCACTCAAGAGTGTGAGTACTTATGTAAATGAGAAAAAACTGTAATTTATTTTCAATTATATTAGCAAATATTTCTAAAAACATGTTTTCGCTTTGTCATTATGGGGTATTGTGTGTAGATGAGTGAAACAAATATATTTAAGCAATTTTGAATTCAGGCTGTAACACAACAAAATGTGGAATAAGTCAAGGGGTGTGAATACTTTCTGAAGGCACTGTATATCAACTATCATCATCAGATGTTGTCATGAATGAGAAGGTTTACTGTGAAATCATGCAGGGTCACATTTTCTATTCCCTAAAGGTTAGCTGAAAAACCATCAAAGGAAGAACTAAAATGGCTGCTGTTAACAGCAGGAAATACTGTTATTCACAAACAATAACAACTTGTTTTTGTTTTGGGGGGGGTTTTCAGCTTCGACCCCAGGATAAAGGTGTTCACCAACGGTTCTTTGGCCATCCAGGCCATGACAGAGAAAGATGATGGGGACTACCTGTGTGTGGCCCGAAACAAGATGGGGGACGACTACATGCTTCTGAGGGTTAACGTGCTGACCAAGCCGGCCAAGATTGAGCAGAAGCAGCTGCTGGCGAGTCAGAAGGTCTGTCTTTTGTCTTAGGTTTCTATGTACATAATGGGTCACATCCCAAATGGCACCCTATTCCCTGTATAGTGCACTACTTTTGACCAGAGCCCTATGGGCCTTAGTGAAAAATAGTGCACTATATAGGGGTTAGGGTGCCATTTGGGGCAGAACCTTGGTGTTTTTAATGTGATATTTTAATGTTTTGCATCTGAGTGTCATGCAAATATTTCGGTCGGTTTTCTGTCTGATGTACTATTGGATAGAAAATAAATATTTTTGAATTTGAAGGTGATGTATGGAGGAGACCTGAAGGTGGACTGTGTAGCGTCTGGCCTCCCCAACCCTGAGATCCGCTGGGCTCTGCCGGACGGCACCATGATCAACACACTGAAACAGATGGATAGTAGGGTTAGAGGTGGGCGCACCCGCAGGTACTTGGTGTTTGGTGAATCGCATCAACTTTTAACATACCGTAATATGTTAATGAATCACATAATACAGTATGTACACCCAATCTGTTATTGAATCACAGTAACTGCATAGTCGATAAGAATCACAACACCATTTTCAAACAATCACCCAACCCCTCCCACCCCCCCAGATACGTGGTGTTCGACAACGGGACGTTGTACGCCAACGACGTGGGGATGAGAGAGGAAGGAGACTACACCTGCTACGCTGAGAACCAGCTAGGGAAGGATGAGATGAAGGTTCACGTCAAGGTGGTGGCGGACCCTCCGATCATCAGAGACAAAACTCAAAGCCCTGAAGTCATCAGGGTTCTTTATGGGGAGACCGTGTCTCTGAAGTGCAGCGTCAAGGGAGAGCCGACCCCAGTCATCACGTGGCTATCCCCCACTAACCGGGCCATTGCCTCCTCCCCCACTAAATACCAGGTCCATAATGATGGCACATTAGTGGTCAAGAAGGCGCAACGCTTTGATGCTGGTAACTACACCTGCACAGCTAGGAACAGTGCCGGCCAGGACCGCAAAGTCACCAGGGTGGAAGTCCTTGTGACGCCACCGACCATCAATGGACTGAGAGGTATGGTCAACACTATCAGAGTGACGGCTATAAGGGACCAGCGCACCATGCTGGCCTGCGAGGCCGTGGGGACACCCATCCCCCGGGTCATGTGGGTGTTACCGGAGAACGTCATCCTCCCGGTGCCATACTACGGCAGCAGAATGACGGTGCATCGCAACGGTACGTTGGATATACGTTCGCCGAAGGGGACCGACTCGGCTCAGCTGGCCTGCATCGCACGCAACGAGGGCGGGGAGGCCAGGCTGATGGTCCACCTGGAGGTTAAAGAGATGGTAGAGAGACCGCAGCTCAGAGGGCCCAAAACAGAGAGCCTCTCTCTAACGGTAGGCAGTACCATGACCCTGAACTGCTCCTTTGAAGGAGGCCCAGCACCCCCAACGGTAACCTGGATCCTCCCTAATGGTTCCCCCCTCATGAGGGGTGCCCAGTTCTCCAAGTTCTTCCACCGACCTGACGGCTCCTTGGTCATCACTAACCCCGCTGTCTCTGAGAGTGGTATGTACCGCTGCCTGGCGAGGAATGTAGCCGGGCTAGTGGAACGTACTATTACTTTAGCCCCGGAGAGGAAACCAGAGATCAATAACCGCTACAACTCCCCCATCAGTATTATGAACGGGGAGAGCCTCCAACTCCACTGTCTCTCTACGGGGGACCCCCTCCGGCTGACGTGGACACTGCCCAGTGGGGTGGTCCTGGGGCGGCCACAGAGAGCCGGTCGCTACGCCGTACTGGCCAATGGGACGCTCGCCATCCAGCAGGCGTCCGTCTACGACCGCGGCTCCTACGTCTGCCGAGCGGCCAACGAGTACGGCAGCGCCCTGCTCTCCGTGCCCGTCATCGTCATCGCCTACCTGCCTCGCATCACCAATGGCCCGCCTCCCGTGATGTACGCTCGCCGCGGCGTGGCAGTCCAGCTGAACTGTGTTGCCACGGGGATCCCCCGGGCTGAGATTGCCTGGGAGACGCCGGAGAGGACGCGGCTAGCGGTCAGTGCCCAGCCACGCCTCTTTGGCAACAAGTACCTCCACCCACAAGGCTCTCTCATCATCCAGAACCCCACGCAGAGAGACCAGGGCTTCTACAAATGCACCGCCAGGAACGCGATAGGGGTCGATACTAAAGCCACCTATCTCCATGTGTTCTGATTAGCCTTAGACAAATCGTTTTTTTTTTTATCATATGCCCAAGAAACTGCCAAAGGAGCTGAGCACGGCCAATGCTTTTCATCCGTCCACATGATGTTGAAGAGACTTTGAATCACTGTCAACGCAAAGTAAAGATACACTTTCCAATCGGTAGCTAAACAAACGAGCTACTGTGTATGCAGTAGCTGTGCTGTATGTGTCCTGTGACGTCATTCAAGGCCATGTTTCAGCTGCATTTAAAAAAAAACATTTTGTGACAAAGCCATTTTTCACTCATCAAAAAACACTTTGCCATGAAGGACTTTAATAGAGCAAAAACTGTAGTATTACTATTTGTAGCATTATATGAGTATATGTAGTATATCTTTTCCATCTCCTGCGCTGACAATGACAATTTTATGTCAAACTGTGTAGATAAGCATAGCTCAATATCTTTTTACGTTCGATTTAATGAAAATATTCTAAATTATATACTGTTGATACAGAAAATATCCAGTACTGCTGAGATGGGGACGATTTCAGGGGTCTAAGCAACAATGGCTGGTGCGACAATTATGAATAGCTGCTTCACAACCATCCATATTATCTTACTATCTTAACCAAAAGTATTTTTAATGACCGCCAACCCTGCTATTTACAGGAGCGACTCACACATTACCGTTACTGTGATTATTGTACATGCAATTTGGTTTAGATCTGCTTGCAACCCACATAGGTGTCAACATCAACTCATAAAATAATACTAATGTGTTTTTACATGCCCTCATTATTAAATTATTTGTCTTTAAAAGACTCTGATGTATAGGAATTTTACACGTTTTTTAATAAAGAGAAGCTCAAAATCCATCTTGTCGATTATTACTTATGTAAGTTTGAGAAAAGACTATGGATGCATCCCAAATAATGCACTATGTAGGAAATAGGGTGCGTTTTAAGATGCAGCCAGTTTATGGGCCCTGATCAAAAGTAGTGCACTACAAAGGGAATAGGGTGCAATATGGGGAGGGGGTAAGAACTTCAAACTAGGTCAGGAAAGAATAAGGATCCGTCTTCCAAGAGTAAACATTTCAAACGTAGCTCTGGGATTTATTATACAGTCATGATCCCTCTCTTGCTAAAAGGAGAACCATCTGTTTGTGTGTGGGAAATCCTCTATTAGTTCACTGGTTTCCCTCTGAAAGAATTACTGCTTTAACTATACAGACTTAATTGTAATCGGCTTTCATGATTTATGAAATCCACTCACAACTTGAAGTGGTGCAGTACCGCTGCCAGAAGGATGACATAAAAAATGTGTTTATTTGACTATTGATGGACCTGCTCTTCAGGAAATGGCCCGTACAATTGGCTGTTGAGCCCAAAGAATACATTTTCCCTCTTTTTGTTTCAAATAATCAAAGTAATAAAGGCTTCAGCTGTCTCTCACTGACCCAGGCCCAGGTCAAACACAAAGCAGAAACCACCCAGGGCAGCTGCTCACATCTTGGACACACTTGTGGTCCTGTCTCTCCCGGTACTATAGAGATGAAGTCATCCATTTGCCATTACAGTACCATATTGTCATCGGCACTAAGTACTGCAGTCTTGCCGTGTTTATATAAACTATTTCTTTCCATTTCCACCTCCGCTCTGCTCTGTCTTTAACATGGTTAACGTAATACCTTATTATGCAAATAGTGAGACTGGTGACATCATAGGAGAGAGAGAGAGAAAGACAGAGAGAGAGGACGAGAGAAAGAGAGAGAGAGGTAGTGAACTCATGGGCAACTGAGTTCTTCTGCAAAAAGATAGAAAATAGAGTTGGATAAATGTAGATAAACTTGAAATGTTTTGCAAGGACTTATACAGGATACTAACCTCAACATCAAAACTTTTAATCCAAATCAATATTCCATACCTAAAATTACCTGAATGGACTATTACTACAAAGGACTAACCTGTACGTACCCCCGCACTTTGACTAGGTACCAGTACCCCATGTATATAGCCACGTTATTGTTATGTAATTTCTTGTGTTACTTTTTGATTATTATTTTTATTTTATTTTTAAGTACTTTAGTTTATTTAGTTTATTCTTATCTCTATTTCTTGAACTGCATTGTTGGTTAAGGGCTTGTAAGTAAGCATTTCACGGTAAGGTCTACACCTGTTGCATTCTGCGCATGTGGCAAATAAAATTTGATTTGACTATCAAGAAAAAACTTCTAACAAACCAAAACCTGCAGAAGAAACACAGCGGAACCTGGAAACACCATCAAACACAAAACTGAGTGAGTAATGTTCAGTCTGAACCTACTTCTGAAGCCAACAAATGTAAAGACTATAATAGGGTTGCAAAGGGTCGAAAACTTTCCAGTAAATTCCGGAAAGTTAAGCCCGGGAATTTTGGGAATCTTTCTTAAATTGGTAAGTTTTTATTAGAATCCTGGGTGGGGTGAATATATTTTATATGACATAAAAAAAAATGTTAACAAGTAAATAGTAGCCTACAGCAAACTGTGTTTAAATAATTTCATACTTGTTAACAATTTCTGCTATGTACATTTGCAAATACTGTGCCAAATCATATGTGAAGAATGCAACAAAGATGCAGAATCATCTGGCCAAGTGCATAAAGTTCCCTCAGCGCTCACAACAAGCAACCTCTGGCAAAAGTCCCTCTACTTCTATTCGAGGTGAAAAATATGAATCAGACACCTTATCGATAGCAACAGCTCATTGTCCTCCTGGAATCAAAAGTTTTTTTGACTCAATGGAGGAACGTAGTCAGAGAAATGCTTATGAATGTCTTGCTCGAGCTGTGTATACAACTGGTTCAACTCTGATGCTCACAGGTAAAGTGTATTGGAAGAGATTTCTGAATGTTCTTTGCCCAGCATACACCACTCCAACCAGACATGCTTTATCTACTCATTTGCTGGATGCAGAGTTCAACAGAGTTCAAGTGAAGGTCAAGCAAATCATTGCGAAAGCAGACTGTATTGCAATCATCTCTGATGGGTGGTCGAATGTTCGTGGGCACAAGCGAGATGATGCACATGATGCAGATGAGCTGAAGGCAGTCATCAATGACCTTGGACCACAGAAGGTATTTGCACTAGTGACAGACAAGGCTGCGAACATGAAGGCTGCTTGGTCTAATGTGGAGGAGTCCTACCCTCAGATTGAGGGAAACAATGCCATCCTGTCTGATGTTCATCCTGACTCTGTTTGCAGATGTAAGAGAAGAAATCCGTACTGCCCTGCCCACTTCACTGTTGCTCCAAGCAGAGGAAACTGCAGTTCTGAAATACATCAAAAAGCGTCAAGACTTCTGCCTGAAGCCCATACAAATCTGAGGCTTTTTGAGCCTGACAACGAGCCATCCTCAACAAGGTTGGAAAGTGACAGTGAAGATGAGGCCTCAGAGTTTGATGTTCAAGAGGTGAACATTGAGGAGGTCCAGGGAGAAGACATGGAAGCCTGAGAGGAAGACAACCAAAGCTTTAGTCTAGAAACTATCATTTTACAGAAGTATGTTGAAAACACTTTTGGGAGATGTGATGGATCATTCAATATTTCCTTTCTTTTGTTGTTCAGTGAAATCATCCCATGTGGAGAGTCAACTCATTTAATTAAAGTTCAATTCGTAACTAATTTTTTGTATTTTATTTTCTATTGGAAAGATTTAATCATTTGCAATTATGTCTACTTGCGATAAGGTAAAAGGTTTATGTTTCTGTCTCCATATGATATGGTAAAAAAAACATCTACATTTAAATTGTATTAATATTCATGTGCATACAGTGGCAAGAAAAAGAATCCTTTGGAATTACCTGAATTTCTGCATGAATTGGTCATTAAATTTGATCTGATCTTCATCTAAGTCACAACATTAGACATACACAGTGTGCTTAAACTAATAACACAGAAATGATTATATTTGTCTTGTCAATATTGAATACATCATTTAAACATTCACAGTGTAGGTTGGAAAATGTATGTGAACCCCTAGGCTAATGACTTCTCCAAAAGCCAATTGGAGTCAGGTGTCAGCTAACCTGGAGTCCAATCAATGAAACGAGATTGGAGATGTTGGTAAGACCTGGCCTGCCCTATTAAAAAACACACCAAAAAAATGACTGCTATTCACAAGAAGCATTGCCTGATGTGAACCATGCCTCGACCAAAATAGATCTCAGAAGACCTAAGATTAAGAATTGTTGACTTGCATAAAGCTGGAAAAGGTTACAAAAGTATCTCGAAAAGCCTTGATGTCCATCAGTCCACGGTAAGATAATTTGTCTATAAATGGAGATAGTTTACCATACCGAGTCTACCATAGGTAAAACACTAAATAAGAATAGTGTTCATGGGAGGACTCCACGGAAGAAGCTACTGCTGTCCCAAAAAAAACATTGCTGCACGTCTGAAGTTCGCAAAAGAGCACCTGGATGTTCCAGACAGATGAAACTACAATTGAGTTGTTTGGAAGGAACACACAACACTGTGTGGAGAAAAAAAGGCACAGCACAGCAACCTCAAAACCTCATTCCAACTATAAAGTATGGTGGAGGGAGCATCATGGTTTGGGCTGCTTTGCTGCCTCAGGGCCTGGACAGCTTGCTATCATCGACGGAAAAATATATTCCCAAGTGTAACAAGACAATTTGCAGGAGAATGTAAGGCTATCTGTCCGCCAATTGAAGCTCAACAGACATTGGGTGATGCAACAGGACAATGACCCAAAACACAGAATGGCTTCAACAGAAGAAAGTATGCCTTTTGGAGTGGCCCAGTCAGAGTCCTGACCTCAAGAGCAGTTCACACCAGACAGAGAGCAGTTCACACCAGACATCCCAAGAATATTGCTGAAATGAAAAAGTTTTGTAAAGAGGTATGGTCCAAAATTCATTGAGCAAGTCTGAGCCGCAACTACATAAAACGTTTGGTTGAGGTTATTGCTGCCAAAGGAGGGTCAACCTGTTATTGAATCATATACTTTCCCCACCCTGCATTGTGTCAATAAAGACATGAAAACCTATAATTGTTTGTGTGTTATTAGTTTAAGCAGACTGTGTTTGTCTATTGTTGTGACTTAAATGACAATTTATGTAGAAATCCAGGTAATTCCAAAGGGTTCACATAATTTTTCTTGCCACTGTATATTTCCGTTAATTCCCATATACTCCCGTTAATTCACATAAATTCCCATTAATTCCCACAAAATTTCCACCTCTGAATATTCCCCAAATTGTGCAACCCTAGACTATAATCTCTAGGTCATTTTGTTATATAAATCTTAATAAATAAGGCTACTAAGCTACCAAGCTGTTAGGACAAAACTGACCTGGCTGCAACTTCAATTAGCACTGAAGTGTGAAGTGAGAGGTGTGAAAACTCTTGAGCACAAAAATGGCTGGAGAGTTTCACAACCCCCCCCCCCCCTCCCCCAAATACAGAGGCCTTTGAAGCCCCCATGGCTTATCCCTGTGCAGAGGTCATTACAATACAGTACCCCATGGATATTAAAAAAACACTGCAAAAAAAGCTTTCTCGTGGACAATCCAGAGACACTATTTGCTGACTGCTACAAAGAGAGGAACGTAAGCAACGTAATTTTCCACACAGACCATCCCCTGGCATGGCACAGTGCTATAAGAGCACACTACCCCTATGTCAAGAGAGAGGGTATTGGCCCAGGGTGGAAACTCTGAATACCAGACATTGAGGAAATTGAAAAAACCTCTGTCAACGTGTACAAGTCTGGGACAGTAATTATGCAGGGCATCCTCATGCAATTCCAGCAGGATTTTTACGCGATCAAAGAGAGAGCACAGCAGGAAAATCCCTCTCTCTGTGACGACTCCCTCATCCTGAGTTAGTCTGATCACACCTCTTCAAACTGTCCAGCAGACGAGGATAGTCACCTCCCAGCACTGAACACACCCATGTCCCACAACAGCACTGCTCCTCCATCATTGAGAGGGATAAATTCACAGAGCTGGAGAGAGACATGGTGGAGCTCAGTCCACACAACTCAGACAGAACAAACCCACAAAACAGACCCCACAACAACACCCCCTCAACAAGACCCGGAGGGCAGAAGGAGGAGATGGACGGCTGTCTGAGAGAGCTGGCAGTTCTACGGACTGAGGTGAGAGAACTTAAAGAGGCACACATGGCACTGAAGGAGGTGAGAAAGTTGAGGTGTGACAGAGAGTAGGACACTCCCCCACAAAAGTCAGCAGAATACCCCACCTCAGATCTGCCCCTCAACACCACAATGGAACAGACAACATAGGACCCACCACCCCAACAGACCCAACACCCTCCTAACAGCCCCCCTGTCAGCTCCTCTGATCAATCAATCAATCAAATGTATGTATAAACCCCTTCTTACATCAGCTGATGTCACAAAGTGCTGTACAGAAACCCAGCCTAAAACCCCAAACAGCAAGCAATGCAGGTGTAGAAGCACGGTGGCTAGGAAAAACTCCCTAGAAAGGCCAAAACCTAGGAAGAAACCTAGAGAGGAACCAGGCTCTGAGGGGTGGCCAGTCCTCTTCAGTCTGTGCCGGGTGGAGATTATAACAGAACATGGCCAAGATGTTCAAATGTTCATAGATGACCAGCAGGGTCAGATAATAATAATCACAGTGGTTGAAGAGGGTGCAACAGGTCAGCACCTCAGGAGTAAATGTCCATTGGCTTTTCATAGTCAATCATTCAGAATATCTCTACCGCACCTGCTGTCTCTAGAGAGTTGAAAACAGCAGGTCTGGGACAAGGTAGCACGTCCAGTGAACAGGTCAGGGTTCCATAGCCGCAGGCAGAACAGTTGAAACTGGAGCAGCAGGACGACCAGGTGGACTGGGACATAAAGGAGTCATCAGGCCAGGTAGGCCTGAGGCATGGTCCTAGGGCTTAGGTCCTCCGAGAGAAAGAGAGAAGAGAGAGAAAGAGAGAAAGAGAGAGAGAGAATTAGAGAGAGCATACTTAAATTCACACAGGACACAGGATAAGACAGGAGAAATACTCCAGATATACAGACTGACCCTAGATAACAGACTGACCCTAGATCCCCGACAAATAAACTATTGCAGCATAAATACTGGAGGCTGAGACAGGAGGGGTCGGGAGACACTGCGGCCACATCTGACGATACACTGGACAGGGCCAAACAGGCAGGATATAACCCCACCCACTTTGCCAAAGCACAGCCCCCACACCACTAGAGGGATATCTTCAACCACCAACTTACTATCCTGAGACAAGACCGAGTATAGCCCATGAAGATCTCCCCCACAGCACGAACCCAAGGGGGGGGGGGGGCAACCCGGACAGGGAGATCACATCAGTGACTCAACCCACTGAAGTGACGCACCCCTCCTAGGGACGGCATGGAAGAGCACCAGTAAGCCAGTGACTCAGCCCCGTAATAGGGTTTGAGGCAGAGAATCCCAGTAGAGAGAGGGGAACCGGCCTTTCCGTTCACCTTCACACTCCTGGGCCAGACTACACTCAATCATAGGACCTACTGAAGAGATGAGTCTTCAATAAAGACTTAAAGGTTGAGACCGAGTCTGCTTCTCTCACATGGATAGGCAGACCATTCCATAAAAATGGAGCTCTATAGGAGAAAGACCTACTGACAGCTGTTTGCTTAGAAGTTCTAGGGACAGTAAGGATGCCTGCGTCGTGTGACCGTAGCATGCGTGTAGGTATGTACAGCAGGACCAAATAGCTCTCTTGACAAACCCCACACATCCACTGAGGACACACAAAAGCCAGAGATTGGGCTTCTAATTGACTCAAATGGCAAATACATGGAAGAGGATAAACTTTTTCCAAAACACAAAGTGGCTAAACTCTGGTGCCCAAACACTAGGCAAGCCCTGGACCTGTTGTCAGAAGACAGGCTAGGGTCCCCCAGCCACATCATAATTCACACAGGCACAATGTCCTGAGGGCCCAGCAGGAAAGGGTGGCCACAGCACTCAAGGGAGTGACTGAACAAGTGGTTATCTCCACCCTACTACCTCGAAAATAATTTCACCCTGGCACCATACAGCGGGTATATGCAAGCATTCCGCGAGACTGTGCCTTAAAACCTAATGTCTACCTGGCCCACCACTCCCCCCTGGATTTGAACAGCCTTTACAACCAGGTCCACCTCTACAAGGCAGCAATCCCAACTTTTGCCAGGACCCTGAAGGACGTCACCCTCAACCGTAGCCCCAGCACCTCACACAGGAGCAACAGTCTTGGGAAGTTGGCCTCATAGAGCCTCCACCACCCAAGTGGGTCTTTGTCAGGGTCTGTGTCAGGGGACATCATCAAGTAACTTGACAACTCAGTTTTGATGTTGTCCTCCTCTGACTGTGGGCTAGACAGCGCTGTTGTCTTGAAGAAGCTTGCAAGTGTTTTTTTGCCCTTCATAGACACAGGTTTACTTTCTTCTTCTTGGCGTACAGTTGTGACCAGGGTGACGTGTGCTTTCCTCAGCTAGCAGAGACTTCAGCTCCAAAACAGCTCTTTGTTTGATGCTCTCACTCTTGTCATCTGCTTTATATGTTGTCCTGAACCGTGGATCCACCAGCCAGGCCATATCAAGGAGTTCAACTGTGGCAGGATCTTCGTACTTGTCATTCGAGATACTGTTGTGTAGCACTCTTGATTTTCTTTGTGAGTGTGCCCTCACCTTCCTCTGGCTGCAGGAGGCTGCTGTTGAACAGGTTTAGCACAGGCTTGAGATAGGAGACGCTAACGTAGTTCTCCCCAGACAGCGTGTCAGTGAATTCCTGTAGTGGGCCTATGGCTTTGTTCACTGACTCCAACTCGTCGACATCCTGATAGCTGGGCACCAGGTGCCTGCTTTTCTTTTCTGAGCCCAGGACCCAGGCTATGGCCTTTTCTTGTTCCAGGATTCGTTCTAACGTCTTCTGTCTTGACCCCCACCTTGGTTGGGGACTCTGTGATGAGCTGGTGAGTGGGTAGACTGAGCTCAGCCTGTACTCCAGACAAGTCTCTCCTCTTCTTCTGGCTGAAGGAAAAGGTGCTGACCACCTTCTTGCACAACCCAATGGCACGGTCAACTCGTGGGTCTTTCACACCATTCTCTGAAAAGAATGAAGAAAGAAAGGATTCTAAGAATGGCAGCATTTTCAATAACGTGACAAGTACAGCATTCAGTTGACCTGTCAAACCAACACGACCCCCCCCCCCCCCCCCCCCCCCAAACCACACGTCTATTCTATTGTTTAGGAAGGTTTGATCACTAGCTGTTTGAATATGTAATTTATATAATCATTTTGATTGAAAATGTATTCATTTAGTTAATTTGTGGTTATTTGCTATTGGATTGGCAGAATGACACAACTACTAACACATTAGCCTACAGCTGGCCTGAAAATAACTTTTTTGAATGCACTTTCTTTATCCAATGTCACACTTACCGAAGATGAGGTGAAGCCTGTGCCCAAAGCACTGCAGGTCCAGTTGTTCAAGCGCAATGCTTTAATTATGTTTCTCCCGCTGTCAGTAGTCATGCACACCTGTCGGTCTTCGCTCATCTTCCACGATGCCAGAGAGTCTTTGAGACCCTGGGCTATTACTTCACCCGTATGATCATCGGGGAAGTAAGACATCTGGAGGCAGACATTTTGCAATTTCCAGTCTTCATTTATGTAGTGGACTGTCAATCTTAGGTATGGCTCTAACGTTCTGCTCGACCATAGATCGACTGTGGTGGAAAAATAAGAAACATTAGCCAGCTTCTCTGTGACTCTTTCGCGGGTAGCAGTGTATAATCGAGGCAGGGCTTCTTCCGTAAAGTACTTGCGGCTTGGCAACTGATATTTGTGGTCAACTGTACCTAACAGCTTTTTAAAGCCTGGCTTTTCTACTGTAAAGATTGGGACCATATCTTTCGCCATGTAATAGGTCACTGCATCCGTTATCTCCTTCCACCTCAAACTTTTCTTGTCATAAGGGATTACGTTTGAAAAGGATGCGGCTGTGGTAGTTTGTCTTTTAGCAGACGTTTTGGGAATCGGGCGACTGGAATCGGCGTTGCTTAGTCTCATGCGTTCCTTCCATTCCACGGCGTGTTTCGTTTGCAGGTGATGGAAGAGGTTGGTTGTGCTGCTGCTTTTCGTCGCAATTGTCTTTCGAACACATTTTGCACAGGACATTTGTTCGCTGAACATCAGACCTCTTAAACCCAAACCACTTCGATATTACTGGAAAAACATCGCTGCCCTTTTTGGGGATGATTTCATCCTCACGAGAGGCTGAGTTGGCTTCCTCACTTTCCATTTTTGGTTGAACTCTTACCGCCGCTACACTTCTCCAGCGTGGTCACAATTTGTGAAACGCTGTCTAGGGTTGTGATTGGTGGATAACCTCTGTGCACGTGTTGTCATGCAATTGGGACATGATTCGACATTGGGTTGACAAAGAAGAGACCGTGAGATGCTGCATTTGTAAAATGTTACAACATTATAACAGAACCTCGATTCATGCAATACAGGCATTTTCCATATCGAGCTAAAACAAAAACTCGATATGTCGCCCAGCCCTAGGAGACGGACCCACTGGTTGCCCTCTACTGTAGATTACAGAGAGCTGGAAGTCGCATCCACCAAACTACCTGATGTGAAACAGGGAAGAGACTCCCTGTATGCTAATTTGGTATAGAGCAGACCTAACCCACTCTATTATATTAGGAAAAATTTTCATCTGGCTAGAAATGAATAAGGAAATTATCTCAACAGAGACAAATGTCCTCATGTCTGCTACCTATATCCCCCCAATAGAATCCCCATACTTTAACGATGGCAGCTTCTCCATCCTTGAGGGGGAGACCAACAATTTCCAGGCCCAGGGACATGTACTAGTCTGTGGCGACCTAAATGCCAGAACTGGACAAGAACCTGACACCCTCAGCACAAAGGGGGACGGACACCTACCTGTAGGTGACAGCATTCCCTCCCCCTAGACACAACTACAACAACATAACCAACAAAAATGTGTCACAACTCCTGCAGCTCTGTCGGTCACTGGGTATGTACATAGTCAATGGTAGGCTTCAAGGGGACTCCTACGGTAGGTACACCTATAACTCATCTCTTGGCAGTAGTACTGAGCTATGCTCAGTCATGAGGCATCAAAGCCAAATAAACTGAATAATATTAAGAAATGCTATAGATGGAAGGAAAGTAGTGTGGAAATCTACCAAAAAACAATTAGGCAACAACATATCCAATCCCTTCTAGACAATTTCCTGGACAAAATGTTTCACTATAATAGTGAAGGTGTAAACTTGGCAGTAGAAAACCTAAACAGTATATTTGACCTCAGCTTCCCTATAAAATCTAAAAATGTCAAGCAGACAACCTAAGAAAATTAACAACAATGCCTAATGGTTTGATGAAGAATGCAAAAGAAATTGAGAAACCTATCCAACCAAAAACATAGAGACCCAGAAAACCTGAGCCTATGCCTTCACTATGGTGAATCACTAAAACAATACAGAAATACAATACATTAAAATAAGGAACAGCACGTCAGAAATCAGCTCATTGTAATTGAAGAATCCATAGAATCTAACCATTTCTGGGAAAATTGGAAAACAAACAACAACACGAAGAGATATCTATCCAAAACGGAGATGTCTGGATAAACCACTTCTCCAATATTTTTGGCTCGATAATAAGGTACATGATCAAATACAAATTTCAGAATCAACTATTAAAGACTACCAGAACCCTCTGGATTCTCCAATTACATTAAATGAACTACAGGACAAAATACAACCCAAAAAGGCCTGTGGGGTTGATGGTATCCTAAATTAAATGATAAAATATACAGACCACAAAATCCAATTGGCTATACTTAAAGTCTAACATCATCCTCAGCTCTGGCATATTCCCCAATATTTGGAACCAAGGATTGATCACAAGGATCAATCCACAAAAGTGGAGACAAATTTGACCCCAATAACTACCGTGGGATATGTGTCAACAGCAAACTTGGGAAAATCCTCTGCATTATCATTAACAGCAGACTCGTACATTTCCTCAGCGAGAACAACGTACTGAGCAAATGTCAAATTGGCTTTTTACCAAATTACTGTACAACAAACCACGTACTCAACCTGCACACCCTAATTGACAAACAAACAAACCAAAGCAAAGGCAAAGTCTTCTCATGCTTTGTTGTATTCAAATAAGGTTCTGACTCAATTTGGCATGAGGGCCTGCTATACAAATTGATGGAAAACGATGTTGGGGGAAAAACATACGATATTATAAAATCCATGTACACAAACAACAAAAAAATATGTGGTTAAAATTGACCAAAAACACACACATTTCTTTCCACAGGGCCGGAGGATGAGACAGGGATGCAGCTTAAGCCCCACCCTCTTCAACATATATATCAATGAATTGGCGAGGGCACTAGAACAGTCTGCAGCACCCGGCCTCACCCTACTAGAATCTGAAGTCAAATGTCTTGTAACGATGTTCCTCCTCCTCTCCATTTTCGGAGAAGGAGGAGTATTGAGGGAACCAAGGCGCAGCGGATTGTGAAGACATAATGATTTATTGAAGACACGACAAAATAACAAACACGACGTAGACAGAAAACGAACTATACTTGAAAATGATACAAAATAACAAAACGAAAGTAGACAGACCTGAACGACGAACTTACATACAACGTGAAGAACGAAATGAACAGGAACAGACTACATGAAATGAACAAACCGTATACAGTCCCGTATGGTGCAAACATTGACACGGACACAGGAGACAACCACCCACAAACAAACAGTGTGAATGCCCTACCTAAATATGACTCTTGATTAGAGGAAAATGCAAACCACCTGCCTCTAATCAAGAGCCATACTAGGCAAACCAAAACCAACATAGAAACGAATAACATAGACTGCCCACCCAAAACACATGCCCTGACCAAAAACACATAAAAACTAACATAAATAGGTCAGGACTGTTACATGTCTACTGTTTGCTGATGATCTGGTGCTTCTGTCCCCAACCAAGGAGGGCCTACAGAAGCACCTAAATCTTCTGCACAGATTCTGTCAGACCTGGGCCTTGACAGTAAATCTCAGTAAGACAAAAAAATGGTGTTTCAAAAAAGGTCCTGTTGCCAGGACCACGAATATAAGTTCCAGACACAGTTCTAGACACAGTTGCCATAGAGCACACAAAAACTATTCATACCTCGGCCTAAACATCAGCACCACAGGTAACTTCCACAAAGCTGTGAACGATCTGAGAGACAACCCAAGAAGGGCCTTGTATGCCATCAAAAGGAACATAACATTTGACATACCAATTAGGATCTGGCTAAAAAATACTTGAATCAGTTATAGAACCCATTGCCCTTTTTGGTTGTGAGGTCTGGGGTCCATTCACCAACCAAGAAATTCACAAAATGGGAAAAACAACAAATTGAGACTCTGCATGCAGAATTCTGCAAAAATATCCTCTGTGTACAACGTAAAACACCAAATAATGCATGCAGGGCAGAATTAGGCCGATAGCCGCTAATAATCCAAATCCAAAAAGAGAACCACCTTACAACCACCTAAAAGGAAGGGATTCCCAAACCGTCCATAACAAAGCCATCACGACAGTGAAATTAACCTGAAGAAGAGCCCCCAAAGCAAGCCGGTCCTGGGGCTCTGTTCACAAACACAAACAGAACCCACAGAGCCCCAGGACAGCAACACAATCAGACCCAACGAAATCATGAGAAAACAAAAATATAATTACTTGACACATTGGAAATAATTCCCCTGACCACTGTGACTGACCCAAAATTAAAGAAATATTTGACTATATACAGACTCAGTGAGCATAGCCTTGCTATTGAGAAAGGCCACCGAAAGCAGACCTGGCTCTCAAGAAAAGACAGTCTATGTGTACACTGCCAACAAAATTAGGTGGAAACTGAGCTGCACTTCCTAATCTCCTGCCAAATGTATGAAAGAATTCGAACACAAATCCAGTTTTGATAAACTCCCATATATATTGGGTGAAATACCACAGTGTGCAATTGCAGCAGCAAGATTTGTAACCTGTTTAAAAAATAAAAGGGAAAACAGTGAACAAACAGCATTGTAAATACCACTATGTTTATTTATTTTCCCTTTTGTACTTTAACTATTTGCACATCATTACAACACTGTATGTATACATAATTTGACATTTGAAATGTCTTTATTCCTTTGGAACTTTTGTGAGTGTAATGTTTACTGTTCATTTTTTATTGTTTATTTCAATTTAGTTGATTATTAATTTCACTTGCTTTGGCAATGTAAACATATGTTTCCAGTGCCAATAAAGCCCTTAAATTGAATTGAAATTGAACTGAGAGAGAGAGTGAGCGAGAGCGAGAGATGGGAGAGAAGCTATACAGATCATTGGTATTCCAGAGGCAGCTATTACCCAGATTATGTTGATGTTACAGAATCAAGTGGATGGTGATTGAGGAAGGCCTTTCCATGATCTGATTAAACACAAAAAAATGTGGAACACATTGTGGAAAGATTAACTGAGTTGAGTGAGGAAATTACGTGTCACTTTTAATAGGTTTATTTACCTGCATTTCCCTATGCTTATCAATCAAATATTTTATTAGATACACGTGATTTTAGATAATGAATAGGGAAGACTAGTGTTAGAGGTTCCTAAATCTGAAAGACAAAATCAGCAACATATTTACAAAATGTGGTCGTTTTGCTGTGTTGTGTTTGTAGAATCATAAATGTGACTTCATTTGAAAGAGATTCCAAGTAATAGTCTGTGTTCAGAACAACTCTAATCACAGGAGACAATCACCCTCAGTGTCATGTGTTCCAGAGTCATGGGAACAGAATACAGGCCCTTTGGAACAGTCTGTGAATGCTAAATTCCACAATGATGAAAGCTGGAGTGTACTAAAACTCTCTTTCTCCCTGTGGTCTCTTAGATGTTGACAACTGCTGTTAGATGTATTGTGTGTGTGTGTGTGTGTGTGTGTGTGTGTGTGTGTGTGTGTGTGTGTGTGTGTGTGTGTGTGTGTGTGTGTGTGTGTGTGTGTGTGTGTGTGTGTGTGTGTGTGTGTGTGTGTGTGTGTTTGTGTGTGATTCATGTAGGCCTATGTGTGTATGAGATGTATGCCTCAGTCTGTCCAGTCAGTAATGCTAATTCATGAAATCGAGCCAAAGGTCTCCAATTACATGGTATTCAATCAACTCAATCTCAGGACAAGCAGCATCCCTCAAACGTTTCCCCATGATGCAGTTGCCTGCCTCACCCACAGACAAACCCAAAGTCAACTCAAAAGACTGCCTGGGCGGTGATGTCATTTTCTCCTATGGCTAGAGCCGGAGATGTTTGGGAGTGTGGTGTGTTCCGTGTTGAGGTGTGACCAGTGCACCTTTATAACTGAACAGTCTCTGAGCTTGCAGGATAACATATGGCCCATAGATTACTTTAGTACCACAGGGAAATGTAGCACCTGTAAACGCAAAAACCTCTTCAGTGTAAAATGTAATCCTTTAACCATACATAGGAAACAATGTCTGGGGAATAGCTGCTAGGGCTTTGTTGAGTGAAGGTTAGTTTCAACAGTTCAAACTGAAGAGCCCTCGCAACAGTACAATGGCTGGCAGCCAATAGCATAAGGTAATTTAACCAAATTGAAATGTTTAACCAAAGACTCGGTAAAGGGTATTTCAAAAGAGGACAGCAAGATCCATGATAATGTTGTTGATTAAGACGTACAGCCACTATGCTGTCATATATGCGTTAAACTCTGCGGTCTGCGCATAAACTAAACTATGATTTTATAATAACTCACACTGTATTTATCTTGCAGGCAGCATGTGTTATGCCCAGTTCATGTGCTAGTCTTATCTAGGAAACCCGTACATTTCCGACAAGCTAAATGAATGAATGCGGCACGTGTATAACTACAACCAGTAAGCAAGTCTTGACATTTCAGAGTTTCCTAATTTTGACCGGCAAATAAACGTGGCATAACGTCGAGCGGCAACTTCTCCACAAAAGGGCTTCACAGTGAAGTCACACCAAACCAGCAAATTAATTCCTTGGAGATGCCGGTCTCGCTCCGTCGTTAGGGACACCGCTGTGCGCAATACAGGCCAACAATTAATCCAGGACATTGATGAGGTTTAGTTGGTAAAAGGTGTTATCAGCAATAGTTACAATGCCTCAAAATGAAGTAGTTATCGTGCGCTACGGCCCATATAAATCGTGTGGAATCGTGGACCACAGAACGTTTCGTCTGATTGGCCTCCAAGGTAGATAGAATCCTTGGCTACATTCAAATAAGTGTGCCTATTGCAGCGTCATAAAGTGCCTTTTTAGTTTTATATAAGTGAGCAGCTAGTAGCCTACCTTTCGTTTTCCCGATAATATCACTTATCCACTTCTTCTAACTTTCCTAGCTGCATTGGAAGAGTATGGACATCAAAGTGTTATGGAGAAAATGTCTGATTGGAACAAGGTGGAACTTGTGGTCAATGGAGAATGTGTCTATACATGCAGCATAAAACAGCTGGAGTTTGGTAAATTCAATGTAGATACTGTAGATTACTCTATCAAATTGTACAGAATCTTACCTGTGGTAAATTATGACTAATTTATCTTTTTCACAGAGTGAGGTAAGCATACTGTAACTGAATGCACATGGATTTAACCCTTGTCCCCTCTCTAATTGTGACCTCATCTGTGAAAAACCTCATTCTAGAGCAGGGGTATTCAACCTGGAGCCTGCTAGCCCTCTAGTGGTCAGCAAAAATATATCAATACAGCAACAAAAAAGTCGATACATATATTTTTTTAATTAGTATTGCTAGCAACAACAGAATAAACACATTTTGAATTACATACCTACAGTAGGAAATAGGACAATATCTTATTTCTAATGATGTCAACTTTATTTCTCAGCTGGCAATTACATAGGGGAGAACTGGGACGAAAGTAACACTTTTGTTTTTGTTTCTAATTACTCAGAGATCGATAGAGCTAGATACACCATACTGTATGACAAACAACTTATGTGTCCTCTACCATTAGCAACTGTAATTTCATTTCTATGGTAAATTAGTTGAAATTAAATAGACCGAGAACAGAACTACCGCAATGTTACTTTTGTACCTGCCGGTGGGGCGGGAGTAACACGGCCTTGGAACAGAAGTAACAGTTGGCGAGAAGTGCACAATGCTCGTTAATTTCAACCAATGTACTATCAGCCATAATTTCATATTTGTGCCAATTTGAATAAGTAATGCTATAGGTTCAACATTTATGAAAATTAACCATGCGTCAACATCGCAATGTTGCGAAGCCACAATAGTTTGCCTTACAATATGAATCGGACTAAAATGGATCACATACCTCTATTAAGCATAATTTTCTAATCTCACTTGAATGAGAATGTAGTAGAATATGTTTTTCACAATTTTCAATTACTAGTCATGCTATGCTCCAGTTGTCCTTGTCATGCGCGCTCCTCGTGTCTTGATAGAATAAATGTCTTTATTCTCTTCTAAAAAGGCAAACTCACCATGCTTATCATATTTCCATGGCTTGATACAAGGTTATTGACCCCCAGAATCATAAAGATATATATTTTTAACCACTAACCTGTTGATAAAAGCTTATGTGAGAAGCTGATCCATCAAGCCAATTGATTAAGGCATAATTCTAATGATGTCATATATAATTTTCAAACATTCAGTCACTTGTTGATATTTTGATAACATTATAAAAGCAATATGAACTAGAGGAGACAATGACCTGTGTTTAAAATGTATTTTATTTTATTCCAGGTCATCAGTTTACATTATGTTACTTTCGTCTCACCCGTCTCTCCTGTAACTTCTCCCAGGCTTACACCGAAGACTAGCTAGCATGATACTTGAAACCTATGCTGTTATTTAGTCACTAGATGGGTAAAGAAAATGACATCCACTACATGACCAAAAGTATGTAGACACCTCCTCCTCGAACATCTCATTCCAAAATCATGGGCATTAAAATGGAGTTGGTCCCCCCTTTGATCCTATAACAGCCTCCACTCTTCTGGGAAGGCTTTCCACTAGACATTGGAACATTGCTGCAGGGACTTGCTTCCATTAGTGAGGTTGGGCACTGATGTTGGGCGATTAGGCCTTGCTCGCAGTCGGCATTCCAATTCATCCCAAAGGTGTTCGATGGGGTTGAGGTCAGGGATCTGCAGGCCAGTCAAGTTCAGGCCAGTCAAGTTCTTCCACACCGATCTCAACAAACCATTTCTGTATGGACCTCGCTTTGTGCATGGGGGCATTTTCATGCTGAAACAGGAAAGGGCCTTCCCCAAACTGTTGTCACAAAGTTGGAAGCACAGAATCGTTTAGAACGTCATTGTATGCTGTAGCGTTAAGATTTCCGTTCACTAGAACTAAGAGGCCTAACCCGAACCATGACAAACAGCACCAGACCATTATTCCTCCTCCACCAAACTTTACAGTTGGAATTATGCATTGGTGCAGGTAGCGTTCTCCTGGCTTCTGCCAAACCCTGATTTTTCAGTCAAACTGCCAGATGGTAAAGCATGATTCATCACTCCAGAGAACTCGTTTCCACTGCTCCAGAGTCTAATGGTGGCAAGCTTTACACCACTCCAGCCGACACCGCTTGGCATTGCGCATGGTGATCTTAGGCTTGTGTGCGGCTGCTCAGCCATGGAAATCCATTTCATGAAGCTCCTGACGAACAGTTATTGTGCTGACGTTGCTTCCAGAGGCAGTTTGGAACTCAGTAGTGAGTGTTGCAACCGAGGACAAGCAATTTCTACGTGCTACGCGCTTCAGCACTCGGCTGTCCTGTTCTGTGAGCTTGTGTGGCCTACCACTTTGCAGCTGAGCCGCTGTTGCTCCTAGACGTTTCTACTTCACAATAACAGCACTTATAGTTGACCGGGGAAGGTCTAGTAGAGCAGATTTTTGACGAACTGACTTGTTGGAAAGGTGGCACATTGAAAGTCACTGAGCTTCTCAGTAAGGCCATTCTACTGCCAACGTTTGTCAATGGAGATTGCTTGGTTGTGTGCTCGATTTCATACACCTGTCAGCAATGGGTGTGGCTGAAATAGCCAAAACCACTAATTTGAAGGGTGTCCACATACTTTTGTAAAAATAGTGTTTATTTTTGGGAGGTCAAAATAATGAAAAACTATCAACCAAATCTATTCATTTCAAAATGTTGATTACTTGTCCTTTACATTATCATTCACCTAACAAGATGTGACTTTTTATTTTTGCTAACGCTAATTTGCTAACGCTAATTTGCCTGGGAGGGGGTCTCTGGGCAAGAAAAGGTTGAAAACCCCTCTTCTAGAGCCATCTAGATGAAGCCATCTTCATAGAGGGTTCTGATTCATCAGATTGTCAAAGTCACTGATTATGATGTCACAGTAGCATTGAGTGCATTATGTTTATAGCGTAACAGTCCTTAATTCTGCCTTCCATGGGAGGAGATGAGAAACTGGGCCCCCTATCCAAGGAGGCCATCACTACTGTGCAGAATGCATACTGAGATACACCCACACTCTACCAGGAGATTGGTCAAGGGGATGAGTCTAGGCTAATCTAATAGTAAACCTGAAGAGAAACACAGCAACAGATACTTTTGTATTTTTTTATGACAATCATTGCAGTACCATACAATAGTATTCTACAGCAATAAGTCAAGTGTTGTTGTATTTATTGCTACATAATCTCGGGGACCCAGAATCAAATCTGGCGTGTATGCTGGTTATCTCAACAGTCTGTCGTGAGAGACTGCAAACACGCTAATTGCAACATGCAGTCATTATAGTTCCTTATGGTTTTTATTTTATGGTGATTAACTGTGCTATAGTTAAAATATCATTGTCGGTATTACCTCAGACAATGTTGTGTCTGGTCCCTGTCTGAAAACGTACTTTAAAAAATCCATAGCGTTCCCTTAACCTTTGGCGTACTACCCTTCTTAGATCTGCTTCCTGTGGTCTCTCTCCTCATCTGAATATGATTACTTCTGCAATCTATTCTCAATTAGCCTTATGGGAGGGATTGTGCACTAATAGAATCATACCCTATCGGTCAGACCACAGATCAAATTAGCAGACCAAATTTGCACTGCTAGCAAAATCCAAATGGTCATGCAACCACTGCCACACAGTCACAGTCTGGATGTGTCCCAAATGGCACCCTATTCTCTATGTAGTGCACTATAAAGGGAATAGGGGGCCATTTAGGACGGTCCCTCTGAGGTTAGGCTCAAAGTCAGCTTCAAAGTTAACCAGAAACATATGGAGGTGCTTATAGGGGTTCATGGCACTTATCATATTTCATTTCAATGCAATCAAGGCGTCCCACACACACACACAAAACACACACATTTAAATACACAATCTAGGCCTACGTGATTGTCCTCTAAACTTTATTAATGCTTTATTACTAAAAGCAGACAGTTTAGAGCACTTTCTTCTTGGGAGAATATCAGGCAACCAAAAGAAAACCTTGTCCCCATCTTCTGAAAGAGCCAAGAGATGATAACCTCAGTTTCTTCCTGTGAGGCACCAGTATGCATCCCAAATGTCACCCTATTCCCTATATAGTGCGCTAATTTTGACCAGAGCCAGTAGAAGTAGTGCACTACATAGTGAATAGGGTGCCATTCGGGACGAAGAGTGTCTAGCACTGAAATATATTTAAGGGGGAGTAAACAAAAGGAAACAAACTGAAATATATATGTTTCTCTCCTCACGCCTCCACCCTCTAAGTTATTGCCTGAAGCTCCTGTTTTTAACGGTGCATGCAGTTTGCTCGAGTTTCAACCTGGCTAGGTGGATAGCACAGTTAATGTACCTGACAGCAAAGCAATGGAATTCTGAGAAAACATCTGGGTGTCAAATGAAAGAGATTGTCAAAGCAAATAGACTCGGGCAGTACTGAAACTCTTTGGGAGTGTTATTGTGATGTCAATGCTATTGAATAACTGGTAGAGAATACAGCCAGCTGGCCCCACTGATTAGTCAATTTTAGTGCAGCTTTAAGTTATGTAAGGCTGTTGCTGTTCTCCAAGTGGGAAGATGAAGGACTGGAACAGACTGGACAAGAGAGATAGTGAGCTGGAAGGTGGAATGGGTGGGCTTGTTACTGTAAGTAGCTTATATACATTTTGGAAGAAGTTGTTATTCTATTTAGTTAGAGGTTGTGTTTAGTCTTTCAGGATCGCGTTAACAGTTCTGTACTTACCTTATATCTCCTTAGCCTTGGTAGGCCTACACAGCCCTTCCCAGACCCTCACAGTGAGGTCTACCATTCTCTCATAGGACAGTAGGGGTGTACAAGCCTATAGATGAATATTGCTCCAACAACATCTATGAATAGGATCCCTGAGGCCAATATTACTTCTTCTTTCCCTAGCTTCCCTAGTCTCTGGAGTCTATGCAAGACTAGCATGACCCCTATAGGGCTGTTGGAGTTGAGTGTGACTTTAACTTTGACCAGGAAAAGTGCTTTATTTAAAAAGCCACAGTGCCCTCTAGTGGCAACATAAACACAATTTAAAATCTTCCAGATATTTCCAGCATAACATCAAAATAAGGAATGCCTTTCAACTTGAATTCAATGGCCACATTTTTTTAATGTAATTGGAATCATGTTTATTATTTTTTATTTATGGACAAACTTGATTCCAATTTCTTATTTTTTTAAACTATTAGAGTGGTGGCCTACACTACCACACATAAACATGAACATGAGTATACAGTACTATTTCTACAGTATCTTGCCACACAAAACAAGCTTCTAATCTAAGAATCGGTCCAGTTTTTGCTGGATGTTGTCGAAGGCATCTTTGCCCAGGTAGTCAGCCTGGCCCTCCTCCCACAGCCAGCACTGCTCCAGATCATCCTCCTCTGTCTCTGCAGCAGTCTACAAGGAAATAACCTAGATGTTCAAAACCAAGATTATATAATAGATTAGGAACCAAGATGATAAATTATGTTAGAAATAACCAAGATGATAACTAAAACAGATTAGGCAGCCATTCCATTCACCATCAGTCAGAAGAGTAATGAAAGATGGAGACATGAGGGACATTAAAATAAACCACTAAGGAATGGTTACCGGGAGGCCTTGACGCAATACCATGTGTGATATTATGTTGTGAGGTCAATTATGTTAACCGTTGTGCACCAGCAGAGGGTGTTACGACAGTAGAATGTGTATTTTGCCAACAATTTCTGTAATGTTTACCATTTAGACATGGAAGATAGATCGATCATTTCTTAAATCAGTTCCTAATAGTAGGTTTTAAATATACACTGAGTGTACAAAACATTCGGAACACCTTCCTAATATTGATTTGCAAGAACAACCTCAATTCATTGGGGCATGGACTCGACAAGGTGTTGGAAGCATTCCACAGGGATGCTGGCCCATGTTGTCTCCAATGCTTCCCACAGTTGTGTCAAGTTGGCTAGATGTCCTCTAGGGCGTGGACCATTCTTGACATGTGAAACTGTTAAACGTGAAAAATCCAGCAGCGTTGCAGTTCTTGACACACTCAAACCAGTGCGCCAGACACTTATTACCATAGCCCGTTCAAAGGCACTTGAATATTTTGTCTTGCACACTCACCCTCTAAACGGCACACATACACAACCCATGTCTCAGTTGTCTTTAACCTGTCTCCTCCCCTTCATAACTGGTTGAAGTGGATTTAACGAGTGACATCAATAAGGGATTATAGCTTTCACCTGGATTGACCTGGTCAATCTATGTCAAGAGCAGGTGTTCCTAATGTTTTGTACACTCAGTATATGTTAGTGTAGACAGGTGACGTACAGGTTCAGTGGCAGGATCCTCCATGGGGTTGAAAGCTGTGTCAGTGACCTCTGACTCCTCCTCACTGGGTCCACGTGGGTCTCCAGCTCCTCCCCTAGAGTGGGTAATTATTACCCACTAACTGGTTTACACCAGGTTGCAAGTATTGACTAAAATGGCCTCAATCATATAGGTCCCTGATTCAGATTTCAATAGGGGTTGAGAAAGCATTTTAGTCACTTTCTCACACTGTTCCTTCCTATGACGCATTGACATTGACAGGGCGTGCACAGCCTCTTGAATCACAACCTTAGTTGTGCCAGTGCGATAACCTTAAATTCTCTCAATTCTTACCCGTTGAGCAAAATCCCTGAAGCTGATCGGAATTCGTAACCAGGTTAAAGAGATATCAGAATGAACAACTAATACTTACCACTTCCAAAATCCCTCAGACACCTAAGTCGTAACTAATTAATAATCATAATGAATAGATAATGCATAGGCAAAAGCTCAATATCACGTTTTGTTAAATACTAACCATTTCTCTTGGCTTTGTGGGTAATCGGGCCTCTTCTCCCTTTTCTCTGTGAGCAGAGTGACTTCTCGGAGTAATGATTCTGTGAGGTTCTCTATCAACGACACTGTAGCTTCTCTAACCTTTGGCTTCTCCTCTCCCCTTTGGCTTCTCCTCTCCCCTTTGGCTTCTCTTCTTCTCTGCCCTTTTGTCTTCTCTTCTTCTCTCCCCTGGCTCTGTGAAAGAGGTGTGACGGTGTGTACTGTTGAGAACCACCTAAGGCACATTGGTAGAGGTGTGTAGAGAGGAGAAGAGTAGGGGGACAAGAGTACTGGACTCTCATCTCTCTGTGTGGTAATCTTGCGTAAGAACAACAGACATGGGGGGAAAAACACACACGTTCTTTACAGGATGTACCTTGTAGTTCAACTATGCAGTTGAACTACTACTTTAAATCAAACATTAAAATTGATTTGCTGTCAAAGATCAAGCTTTGACATAGTAAGATTGGTTCCTTGGCTTTAAAACAAATGTATTATTGAGTGCGTGTTTATATTAGAGACAAGTGGTGTCTCGGGAGATTTCAGTACACTCACGAGTGTGTCTGCATCCAGGAACACACATTTGCTGTATTGGGTGAGGGTCCAACAGTGGAGCTTGGTGAAAGTGACCCCCAGTTCTGGTTGTCCCAGCCAAGATAGATGTGCTTGGTCTCCGCTGTCCAGCACGTCCACTACAAGGACCTGGTCAAACACATGGCCCAGGGCAGCCCTATGGGGAGAGAACACGGGATTTACTACAACTACAATCCGATTTCACATGACTTCAATACACAAAAAATACACTAGGTCCGCAGTGCACTCAGGATTGCAAAAGACTCCATCCAGTGAATCTAATACCCCCTTAACTGATGAGAGACAAAATATTGCATTTGTCTGATTTTACAAGGACCTCTGTCACAGACACAACTTTCATTCAAATTCGAATAGGTCTTGCATCACTCTCCATGACTCAGCGATATCATATTATATTTCTGTCCGAGATGCAGGGACTTCTCTCACCGTGCCTGGCTAGAGACATTAGTGGAGACCATCACAACAGTCTGGCGTGTGGTCCTGTGTCGTCGTAAACACTGTCCTACCACCAGAGCCCCCATGCAGTAGCAGTCTGTGGTAGCCAGGAAGACAAAGGCCTGGTTCGCTGCTGGCACAGGAAGACAAAGGCCTGATTCACTGGTGGCACAGGAAGACAAAGGCCTGGTTCACTGGTGGCACATGAAGACAAAGGCCTGGTTTGCTGGTTACACAGGAAGACAAAGGCCTGGTTTGCTGGTGGCACAGGAAGACAAAGGCCTGATTCACTGGTGGCACAGGAAGACAAAGGCCTGGTTCGCTGGTGGCACAGGAAGACAAAGGCCTGATTCGCTGGTGGCACAGGAAGACAAAGGCCTGATTCGCTGGTGGCACAGGAAGACAAAGGCCTGGTTCGCTGGTGGCACAGGAAGACAAAGGCCTGATTCGCTGGTGGCACAGGAAGACAAAGGCCTGATTCGCTGGTGGCACAGGAAGACAAAGGCCTGGTTCGCTGGTGGCACAGGAAGACAACGGCCTGGTTTGCTGGTGGCACAGGAAGAAAGAGTGGGAGGTGTTATTTATAGAAATAGATGACTAACACCCAGCAGGGGAGTTTCACAGTTTTATAGTGCCATCAGCATTATGTTCTTTACGAGTTAAAAGTAGTTAATTTCTCAAGTTCTTCTCGAGAGTCAAGCACTTCCTCTTTTCCTCTTGCGTTAAGTTAGAGAGTGCAAGAGAGTGATGTCAATCAATTTGACACTGACAGGTTATATTAAAATGGTTATGATATAATGATGAGAACTTACCTGGCATGGTGTGTGACAGTGACTCCTCTAAATGAATTAACAACTTGAGGCAGAGGTAAAAGTGATAAATGGTTATAAAAGTGTCAAAGTGATCGATCAGGTCCCGCACCACTGGCAGAGAGGACTTGGCAGAAAATGCACTGGTTTCCCCTAAAATGAAACTCCAATATGTTGATGATACTGTAGTCTGACAGTCCAGTGAGTCCAGCAGTAGTAACTGTCCCACAAACAATAGATACAGAATGATCAGTATAAAGTAATGGATTTTTTTTTTTACAGTCATTTAGATTGGCTTTATAGCCATTTCGATATTTGTAGATGTACTATGAGAGTTTACCTAAAGCCAGGGAGTATAACCCTGGTGTCACGTTCTGACCTTAGTTCTTTTGTATTTTCTTTGTTTTAGTTTGGTCAGGGCGTGAGTTGGGTGGGTTATCTATGTTTTGTGTTTCTATGTGGGGTTTTCGTTTGGCCTGATATGGTTCTCAATCAGAGGCAGGTGTTAGTCGTTGTCTCTGATTGGGAGCCATATTTAGGTAGCCTGTTTTGTATTGTGTTTTGTGGGTGATTGTTCCTGTTCCTGTGTTTGTGTATGTTCACTGTTTCAGGACCGTTTCGTTTCGTTTTGTTTCGTTCTCGTGTTTGTTGGATTATTCGTGTTCATTAAAATGGATAATCATCACGCTGCATATTGGTCCGACCTTTCTAACTCCTCGTCAGATGAGGAGGACGAATACCATTACACCTGGTAGCTACACAAATACATCTGATGTTTTTAGAGCAAGCGCAAATCAGAGTGAGTCTATTTGAGTTCTCGGTCATGTGTCACTGGTCATTTGACTAAAATGAAAACCTGCAGGGTGTAAGCAGGACCTTCAACAACTGTACTCAGTAGGCCAACCCCTGGAACTAAGTGCATAGTACTATGTGCAGGTGCATTCAATTCACTGTAGAACCGTTGGTCAATCTTCATGATATACAAATGAATGGTACTATGGACAACAACACTGATGTTGAAACTTGATGGAAAACAACATTAAATAAAAATACCAATCAATTGTAAAAAGTGAACTTTATTGACAACAATAAGGTACATTATCGACAGCTCTCCATTGTCTTTCAGAGAAGGAATCAAACTTCCCTCAAAACACACAAAAGAACTACCTACACTCAACTAAGTCAACAAATGATTTCCTGTATTGGTAAAGAATAAGCAGTAACACTTCTTCAGTTAGTTACATGATAGGTTTTAATTACATGTGCTGAAAGTTAAAGGAGAACAAAAATGGCATATATCACACAGCAAAAAAACAGCAGCGCTTTTATATGCATTCTTCATTAGCATTTACAGCACAAGTGGCATGGTAGAATATGCTGGTTTACCAGTTTGGTATCAACCCCAGGTATCAATTTCTATTCGTATCTGTATTGCATCAGAAATCAAGCAATCATACATACAAATCTTAAACAAGTATAACTTAAAAATAACCACTTCTCAGTATAAATGTTGTTTTGTAAATAAACATGCACAATGCATTTTTTTTATTACCATGTGCATTTATGGTATCTTTCCTCACATAAACACTAACGAGTGGCTTGCACCCCAAACAATTGACTTACTAGAAGACAAAAAGTGATGCGGCTTTTAAGTTGAGCTTGAAACCAATCCTCATCCCAAATAGTACCCTACACATTCTATTTATATCCACCAAAATATTCCCTTTCTCTAAGGCACTTTTTTTCATTATACCTTCATCTATACAAACATTTCTAAATCCTTCTATTAAAATGGAATCCAATTAATAATTACATGAGTGTGCCATGTTGTAAAAGTATGCTTTGTGTGCATGGTTTGTTTTGATGTGTAACTACATACTCGCCTGGGTTACATTTTAAAACAAGCGCTGTCATTTGAGGAAAAGAGAGATCCTACTGCCAATCAGAATGTGATATATGTGGAGACAGTTCAAGTAAAACAAACATGAAAGCTATGTGCAATGTAAACACAGTCAAATGTCAAATGTCGTCGTGGATACTAGCTAGGCCTCCTAAAGTAGGAAATGAAAATGAAATGAAAAGTGATGAAAAATCTGCATGTTGAAAGACAATTGTTTGGTACTGAACGACATACAATGAAAATGATCGATACATCTTCACTGCAAAAAAAACAGTATTCAAGTTGTAAATCTATCCAAGTGTCTTTACACAGCTAGATAAGGCGCACACAAAAAAGAAAACATGTAACTAACATTCTCCAAAAGTTAAATTCCGCACGAAAGACAAATGAAAAAATATATATAGATTTTATTGTATTTTTTTGCCCACTGACGTCTCCAGCAGACAGTTGATACCTGCTGATGGAAGAAGGTGTTCCTTTGCTACAGGTGAGGTTCCTCTACGATGACCTGATCGAAGTTAATAGGACTTGAGCAAGTTGCTCATCACTGGAATCAGAAGAAGCACAGAAATAATGGTTATGTTATGTTCACAAAACAAAAAAAAGAATACATTGGAATTGAAAAGAACTTAAAACCCTTCTCAGCAGACCTTTTCCGGAGGGTTCCTTTGCCCTAATCTGTAGGAAAGAAAAGGAGGGCAGAGAGAAGTAAAGAAACAGAGGAGAAGCAAGACCCACCCAGAGAAAAGGCAGGAAAACAGAACAGGAATACTAGAATGAGATCTAGTATTAGGGAGTAGGGAGTATTTAGGAAGGTAGTAGATAGTGTAGGTAGTATATTGGAGTAGTGGGTAGTATATTGTAGGAGAGGGAGAGAGAGAGAGACTAGTGAGATCGTGTAATAACTAGTGCTTACATTGGGGACCAGACCGACCTCCATGTGCGTTCTTTCCCATTTCTGGGTCTACACCTGAATGGAGAAATACATAAGCATTTACATCGAAGAACATGTTATGTGCCACAGACAACTTTATAGTGGGACCTCTAGACCCTTGTATCTTGCCTTGAGACATGGCTGTAGACTTGTATTAGATGCCATACAGGGATCTACAGCCAGGGCAACCTTTTATCCACTACTACACATGCCGTACTGTACGTATTCCAATCCCATTCACTCACCTCCCTGAATCTTGAAACACAGTTTCTTCTTCTGGTAGGCAAAGTAGCTGGAGGCAGCGCCAAGGAGGGCCACTCCTATTGCACTCACTACGCCAGCGATCTGACCGGGTGCAGCTTCTACATCTACACAACAAAAAGATCCATTGTCGTTGTTGTTTAGTTGATACGGTTGTTTTCTCTCCTGATTGATTGTTATTAACCCTCCTGCTTTTTTTCCCCCGGTCGAATTGGAGCGATTTACAAGTTTTATCTCTGAAAATTGTAGTTCATTTAATCTGATTGTCATAAGGTTCCATGACTTTGTCCACACAGGGCATCTGAATACACAAAATACATTTGGATGATTTTTGATGTTTTATTTAACTTTTGTACACGGTCAAAAATGACCGGTCATTAGAAATGAATGGGTGAGACTACAATTAGTGTATAAAATTGCGTTCAGGCACATGCCCATTCATCAGATGGACACACTTCCTCTCCCAGACCCCCAAATGCATGTGTGTTTGAGCACACACACACACACACACACACACACACACACACACACACACACACACACACACACACACACACACACACACACACACACACACACACACACACACACACACACACCTCACTCCCATTCTTGGCTTCCATGGCAACCCCCACAGGAACCTTTACCCAATAGAATCTTTCCCCAACAGGAACCACACCTGTTGGCATTCTCACAAACAATCGCAACATTGTTTCAATAATATAAAGAACTTTTCTCACAGCTCTGGTATATAAAGCTTTTTTGAGGCCTTTCTCACAATTCATTCCATGGCAGCACAATGACCAAACGATATACTGAGGCTCTTAATCATATCTTTTATCATGACACTGGTGAGGAGGAAAGAGTCCTTGTTAAACTTTGACACAAATTAGTCTGTAATAAATAGCACAATATGTTTCATCTGAGTATTAATCCATAATTCATCTGTAAATAATCCATACATTATGCTTTTTTTTACTCAAAAACGTGTTGTATGAGCTCAGGTCAATGAGGCCTACAGGCCATAAATAGCAAATGGAAGTTCAAAACTTGTAATGTTCACAAGAACTGAAGTTGATAAAAAGATCTAACACCACATTAGGTGATAATATATGTATTATTATGGATTTATAATCAGCTGTAATGGGGCAGTAATTTTGGACCGGGAACACAGCATTAATTAACATGAAACAGGAGGGTTAAAGTCTATTAAAGAAAGTGTGAGTGAGTGAGGCTATTATTCATGTTGCATAACTTGCCTTTCTTTCTCAAAAACATAAGGATCTAATCTAGTTGCACACCAATGGAAAACATTAGGAACTATACCACAATTCCACAAGGTGGTGGTCGAGAGCCTTTTTATGAAGGCATCTGGTTGTAATGTGCTGGCAAAGTCTTTCTGGGTAGAAAATAGTGCAACAACAGAACACTACGGGGGCTGAAACACAAATATTCCAGAGTTTCTCTTTAAAAACATCTTTAAAACTATCTCGACAACAAACAAAAAAACATGAAACCATGGAACCTCAGAGAAAGTCACAACCCAGTGATACAGTGAAGGACATAACACGAACCCAACTCCAAGGACACAGAAAGTAACAAACAAAGAAATACACAATGGGATTAAAGTGAACAAACACTTGAACTTTTGATGAATAAACCTTACATACAAGTCAAAACTGGTTTTTCCCCATAGAGAACCGCTGTGAGTAATAGTGTATCAAGCATTGAAACAGGGCGGTGTCCAGGGTAAAAACTGGGTGACACCCCAACAAATGGTGACTTACTGCTGGAGAATTCAACCTACCGCCTGTGGCTACAATCGTACAGTTCAGTCCAATAACCTTCGCTCACAGTCACACATGGAAGCTATATTCTTCAAGAGCCGGGTGCATGGATTCCATCAACAGAAACCACGCTACGTGTTATACCAGAACACCATCAATCAGAATACTGTTCAGCAGGCTTTATTAACATCTGAAGGAATACAACAACAGACAAAGAGACGACAATAGCAATGTGTTGATAGCTAACCTCTCCGCTGTAACACACACAAGAAAAAAAGAGGTAGCACTTCTAACATGGTAAGACACGGTGTAATGGAAACAATATTTTGTGTTAGAATGCAAGTGGCCAAAGAAACATACCCCCAATGAAAGACATCCTTCAACCTTACAGGAACATTCACCATGATACATAAATCACTTGTAAACGCACAAGATTGTATAACCTCTTCTGGCTTAGCAAATGTATTAGAAATGTTGGAATATGAGAGAACTGCATGTCAGGATGTTCTAGAACACATTAGCACAAAAAAAAGTGTTGGATCTTTCAACCCGAGTGCTGTGAAGTTTGGCTATGCTAGGAATGTGTGCTGACTAGGCCTCTGTTGGGCTGTTAGGGCTAGGCTGCAAAAGCCTTAGTAAGTAACAGGCTTAGGGTACAGTAATGATGGGCATGTTAGGACAGGATGCGACATAGGAAAAAACATTTCAACAAAGACCTTCCAAGACATCTGGACTATGACCCATAATTGTCAAAAATTGTAAACATAGAGGGCTTCTCTAGCATTTTTATATCTTCATTATTTTTGCATTAATTGACATGTCATCTGGAAAGACTATCACACAAGAAGGAACGCACATATGAAACAACTACATGCAATGCATAAGAACGCCTGAAAAACCACACTAACCGTGGAAAATGTGGTTTCCACTGGCAAGTGGCCAAATATTGATAATAATATCAGTAACCGCTATCTTTAGGCTTATAGCTGTAACATTTTACAAAACAGAATCCCATAAGCTCAACACACAGGGATGATTCAGAAACTGTGACTTCAGAAAGTAAGAGAAGGGCGGGGTGTCAAAGAGGGGATGGAGAGCACACCCACTCCTTAAGGGATAAAACCTCTGAACTTTGTACTAACCCTAGCTTTAACCCAGTGAAAACTGGAGCCTACACTCAGAAAAAAAGGATCTCTCTAGAACCTAAAATAGTTATTCGGCTGTCCTATAGGAGAATCCCATTTGGTTCCAGGTGGAACCAAAGAGAGTTCTACATGGAACCCAAAGGGGTTATCCTATAGGGACAGCCAAATAAACCTTTTGTAACCATTTTTTCTAAGTATACAAACCATTGATCAGCCCTGAGAGGTGTTTTAAAGCACCTCAAACCTTTAACACCATGTAAACAACTAATCAGAACACTCCCTCATATCTGAGCACCAATCAGAACATAGGTGGATAGATGACTTCCTGATTCCTGAAAGTCACTGGAGGCTCATTCATTGGCCCACATCCAAAAGCTCCATGGCCTTCTCTAACAGAGGCAACACTGCTTGCTTTATGTTGGATATCCAAACATGGACGCCCTCTGGCATGTTAGCATCTAGCATCTTCAGGAATTGGCCCCACAGTAGGTCTAGATCTGCAACGACACAGAATCGTACCTGGGTTTTAGGCTATGGCCAATAGTGTGCACCCAATCAAGCCAATCAGAGTTAATTCCCCTTTGTATTCCAAACCAATAGTTCCCAATGGTCCCATAAAGCTTACTGTAATTATTTACCCAGAAGTTAAACTATATTTCTTGCTACTTAGGAAACAATTGCCATCCTCAAGCCTCCACTTGCACTATTTGATCAGGGAATCCTCAAAGCATGTTTCAACACATTTAGTTTGATAGACCTCATCCGCTCAGCGCAGCCCTTTTATTTGTTTTCTTATTCATTTTCAGTATCTGTGCTGTGTTTGGATTGAAACAGGGAGTATAGAACAACATAATCCGACCGTGAGGAGCACACACTAAAACCAGGGAAACAATCAGCCAACTTCCTCTGAGACAGGAAACGGATATGACTATAAAAGCCATATCATATTAGTCCCTCAAGAGGTGTGGGAAGAATTCATTGTCACTGAGATTCTTAATACTGCAGGCCTTTGACATGGTAAAGATGAGTGGTAAGAGTTAAATGAAAGGACTGGGTGTGGGTACAGTGGGTGAATACGGACTCTAAAGATTCCACCTAAATCTGGAGCGAAATAGCCAGAGAAATAGCCATTCAACTTGACAAACGGCACCCCATGTAATTCCTCCTCTGAGACGCTTGATAATTAACCTTATTTATTGTGGAAATAAATGGATTGATTGTTTTACCTTGAGGTTGATCTGCAGGAGCACCACCTCCTCCTGAAGAGGGACAAAGAAAGCGAGAAAGTAAGCAATAAATCCATGTTTGTGTACTTACATTTTTCAGTATTACTGTTTTGAATCAGTTTTACTAGCAGCACACAAGAACTTCAGACAAACTTCAGGCGAACCGAAAGTGCAATAAATGGCGTACCATTGGGATCTGAGGGGGCTGGGTCAGCGGCACATGCTATAGATTCTAAAGAGGGAGTAGATGCACTTCTACTCCCTCTTAGAATCTGTAGTATATACTTCTAGACATACTGTACATAGAAGTAGCTAGATAGGCCTGTGTGTGCTATTTACACATATGTGCAAATGTTCATGAAGACTTCAGAGATGTATTACATAAAGACTTAATTTAGTTGGTCAAATATTTCCAGATTCCTTTCAACATGTCGTCTTTAGCTTTCTAAAGCTCTCTTCCAAAGGGGCTCTCTAGTCATTACTGTGAGGGCTGAGATCTTCCCCTTACACCGAGTTCAATGACAGTTAATTTCAGTTTGTTTCCAGCTCCTCTGGACTCTCCAAAGTATCATGCAGGATAGCATCAGACGAACAGGCATATGGCACTAATTACATTGGTAACCATGAGGGGTTTTCCTATTCCCTATTTCTGCTTTTTTTTCTCTCTTTTGTAAAGAACAAGTAATTACTTCCATTCTAAGTGACTTAGAGGAAAAAGAGAAAGGAAATGCGTATACAGTTTTAAGACAGAACACTTCTGTTTTAGTCCACAGTGAATTTAGCACTGCAATTCATTTTAATATGACAACAATGGACCATTTCTGTCGGGTCCCCAGCCTCCCCGACATACTCTATTGTGCGTATTTTGACGTATGCTAGTCTGAGTAGAAACTACTCTCCCTCAACAGTAAGATTGCAGGCCTACTGTTGGAAGTCAAAACCCATGAACTAATTTGTTTGAGCAACACCCTTTGTCTTGCCTGCGACACTGCTTCTAAACTTAAATGTCCTACCTCCTCCTCCACCTCCTCCTCCACCTCCCTTGCCGGGATCAGGCTTGTAGCCACCGTTATCGCTCACATCAAACAGGTCGCTGTCGCCGAAGGACCCGCCACCTTCCAGATGAAAACAGTATAGCAACAGTGAGTCAGTAACAATTAGCCTTGTTTTCCTGGGAGTCCATAATAACAATAGACAGTAGCACACACTTAGTATATGATCATCAAACTGAGGAAATAAATGAATATATCCAATGCTTAGTACCGGTGCCTCCATCTTTAGGTGGAACAACAGCTGGTTTATCCGGTACGGGATCTATGGATGATAGACATTACAGTACAAGGGAGAGGAGTGGGAAGTTATATTACATTATAACATGTTATAATAACATTATAATAGGTCTTCACACTGGGAAGCATGCCACTAGTCCCTCATACCATTTCCTCCGACATTAGATGTGGAAAAAATCAGCACCTACAATCACTTAAGATCTTAAGTGAAAGTGACAGTGTGGTTAAGCAGGTTTTGAAAGCTCAAGAGGCCCAGCTTCTTATCAAGAGAGGTGAGAGTGTGAGAGTCACTGGACGCAAAGCAGAGGGAATCTCCTTTACATACCCAGCCATCACCATGTCTCAAGACATCTCAAGACGTCTCAAGGCAAAAGGTGATTGCTGGGTATGTAAAGGCTGTTGAGGAAAAGCTTAATCACAGATAGCAGTGGGTGTGATTCATCACAAGCCCGGTTGATTGCTTGATTCAATGATTGATGAATTGTTTGTTTGTCGATTGGGTTAAGGAAACAGGGAGGGAGGGACAAAGGGAGAATCCCCAATATAGACCTGCACCAAATAGAAAGACTTCTTCCCTAGACTGAGAAACTAACAATAACTTTGACTTTACCTGGACCCAAGGCATCAGTCAAGTCAAAACCCATCCCATCTATGAAGAGAAAATATAACAGAAAACATTCTATGATTGCATCATTTACAATGGATGACATCTCCCATCTTGAGGTCAATACTAGGTTTGCTTTAGGAATCAGAAGCCGGGCCTAAAATTAACTGTTTGGTCTGCAGCCACTGTGGCAGGTACTCGCCACTCAGATTTTTTACCAGCCAAAACATTACACTTTTTTTTTTTGTTTTACGGATGACCATGCTTTGTAATGTTTCTAAAACAAGAAATGTATTAGTAAGAAGTAATGTGGTATATTGGGATATAGGATTCATATTTCATTGTGCGAATAGCAGCTGTGAAACAAAACAGCAGAAATACTTTGAAAACAGCTACTGCAGCATTTTTCTGCAATAAATTGCCACTCGCACTTTTGACTATTTTATTCACAAATGTAATGCTCGCACTGTAGAGACCTGCAAATTGAACACCGTGGCTGGTGAAATAGACATTCTTACCCGCCAATACCTAAATCTACCCGCATTTGGCGGGTGGTGGATGTTAATTTTATGCACTGATCAGAATGTCTTCCTGTATTCAATAATCTTAGAGCTAGAATCCTGATCAAATAGGATGGATACTGTAATTACAAGTGATGGGTGTTACTTCAGCTGGTTGAGTTAATTTACTTACCATCAAATGGTTTTTTGGGATCTACAGGTGCGGGAGGAGGGGCAGGTTTGGGATCTGGAAAAGGCATCAAGTAGATCAACTATAAGAGCATTGTATTCCACATTTGGAAAATGATTGGACAAATGATTGGACAACATATTTAGTTAAGAACACATTAAATAAACACATTGACGTATCCATAAAATCTAAATCATCTGAGAACAGAAAGAAAATCTTAGTTGAAATACATGTGAGCTATCCATTCATTTGACATGTGTTGGCCATAGATGCCTTACTAGTTCCACCTTCTTTAGGAGGGATCCCAGCTGGTTTACCAGGATCTAAGAAGAGGAAAGGTGAATAAAGGAAAATGGATTAAAAAAAGCCTCAACTTTAAACCATAATTCCCAGGATTTTCACCTTTGAGTTTTACCATTTTAAAGCCAGGAAAGGAAAACTTATTAGAATTATAGCATAATAAAATAAGGTGATCCAGGCTGGGATTTGCTGAAAGGGATGGGTGTTTAATTTAGCCAGTTATTACTGGTTGAATATAACTGAATACCACAACAGTATAACTATACACTTTGATGCAGTTATAAATCTATCACCCAAATCGCAAACTGGATGAACCCTTAAAAGCAAATCATTGAAAAAGAAATCAGAGACAAGGAATGATCCAATCTTATTATCCCAGCACCAACGAGCTGGTGAGAGTAAGTCTGTTGAATGGGAAGGGTAACCAAATGTAAGTCTGATATATAGAAAAGTTCCAAGAGGAAAACCAACACCAGCTTAGACAAAGAGGGAGCCATCTACACCTATTATTGTGTCACTTTACCATCTGGACCTAGAGCATCGAATAGATCAAATCCTCCTCCTGGAGATGAAGAAATATAATGACATTTATTTATGCATTTAGCATGATTATAACACTGTCAACACAGAAGAATCTGGTCATGTAGAGGGGTATTTGAAGAAGTGTGACAACACAAAGGTGTCACGCCTTAGTATTCCTTAGTATTCTTTGTTTTCTGTAATATTTTGGTTAGGTCAGGGTGTGACAGGGGGGATGTTTGTATGTATTTGTCTCGTCTTGGGTGGTTGTATTGTATAGGGGGTTTTGTTGAGTGTATGGGGTTGTGTTCAGTATAGAGGTTTAGGAAAGTCTATGGTTGCCTGGTTTGGTTCTCAATCAGAGACAGCTGTTTATTGTTGTCTCTGATTGGGAACCATATTTAAGGCAGCCATAGGCATTAGGTTATTGTGGGTAATTGTCTATGTGTAGTGTTTAGTGTCAGCACTATTTGTTTGAATAGCTTCACGGTCGTCTGTTTGTTGTTTTTGTTCGTTTGTTCGTCTTCAAAATAAAAAGAAGATGTCGTTCTATCACGCTGCGCCTTGGTCCAATCTGCCTCATTACGACGATCGTGACAGAATTACCCACCAAACTCGGACCAAGCAGCGTTTTAAGCAGCAGCAGGAGCAGCGCATACAGGACTCTTGGACTTGGGAGGAGATACTGGAAGGTAAGGGACCTTGGGCACAACCGGGAGAATATCGCCTCCCTCGTGAAGAGCTGGAGGCAGCTAAAGCCGAGAGGAGGCGATATGAGGAGGCAGCACGGAAGCAAGGCTGGAAGCCCGCGAGTAAAACCCAAATATTTCTTGGGCGGGGGCTACAACGGAGTGTGGCAAAGTCAGGTAGGAGACCTGCGCCAACTCCCTATGCTTACCGTGGAGTGCGAAAGTACGGGCAGACACCGTGTTATGCGGTAGAGCGCATGGTGTCTCCTGTACGTGTGCATAGCCCGGTGCGGGTTATTCCACCTCCCCGCACTGGCAGGGCTAGATTGAGTATTGAGCCAGGTGCCATGAAGCCGTCTGGTCTCCAGTGCGTCTCCTCGGGCCGGCATACATGGCACCAGCCTTACGCATGGTGTCCCCGGTTCGCCTACACAGCCCAGTGCGGGTTATTCCACCTCCCCGCACTGGTCGGGCGACGGGGAGCATACAACCAGGTAAGGTTGGGCAGGCTCAGTGTTCAAGGGAGCCAGTACGCCTGCATGGTCCGGTATATCCGGCACCACCTCCCCGCCCCAGCCCAGCACCACCAGTGCCAACACCACGCACCAGGCTTCCAGTGTGTCCCCAGAGCCCTGTTCCTCCTCCACGCACTCGCCCTATGGTGCGTGTCTCCAGCCTGGTACCACCAGTTCCGGCACCACGCACCAAGCCTCCTGTGCGTCTCCAGAGTCCTGTGCGTCCTGTTGCTGCTCCCCGCACTAGCCTTGAGGTGCGTGTCCTTAGCCCGGTACCTCCAGTTCCGGTACCACGCACCAGGCCTACTGTGCGCCTCAGCCGGCCAGAGTCTGCCGTCTGCCCAGTGCCGCCTGCACTGTCCGTCTGCCCAGAGCCGTCAGAGCCGCCCGTCTGTCCCGAGCCGTCAGAGCCGACCGTCTGTCCCGAGCCGTCAGAGCCGCCCGTCTGTCCCGAGCCGTCAGAGCCGCCCGTCTGTCCCGACCAGCCAGAGCCCTCCGCCAGACAGGAGCAGCCAGGGCCGTCCGCCAGACAGGAGCAGCCAGAGCCGTCCGCCAGACAGGAGCAGCCAGAGCCGTCCGCCAGACAGGAGCAACCAGAGCCGTCCGCCAGACAGGAGCAGCCAGAGCCGTCCGCCAGACAGGAGCAGCCAGAGCCGTCCGCCAGACAGCCAGAGCCAGAGCCGTCCGCCAGACATGACCAGCCAGAGCCGTCCGCCAGCCATGACCAGCCAGAGCCGTCCGCCAGCCATGACCAGCCAGAGCCGTCCGCCAGCCATGACCAGCCAGAGCCGTCCGCCAGCCATGACCAGCCAGAGCCGTCAGCCAGCCAGGACCTGCCAGAGCCGCCAATCAGCCAGGATCTGCCAGAGCCGCCAGCCAGCCAGGATCTGCCAGAGCCGCCAGCCAGCCAGGTTCTGCCAGAGCCGCCAGCCAGCCAGGATCTGCCAGAGCCGCCAGCCAGCCAGGATCTGCCAGAGCCGCCAGTCAGCCAGGATCTGCCAGAGCCACCAAAGCGGGTATTAACTATGGTGGAGTGGGGGCCACGTCCCGCACCCGAGCCGCCGCCGTAGGATTGGCCCACCCGGACCCTCCCCTTCTGTGTCAGGTTTTGCGGCCGGAGTCCGCACCTTTGGGGGGGGGGGGGGGGGGGGGGGGTACTGTCACGCCCTGGCCTTAGTATTCTTTGTTTTCTGTAATATTTTGGTTAGGTCAGGGTGTGACAGGGGGGATGTTTGTACGTATTTGTCTCGTCTTGGGTGGTTGTATTGGATAGGGGGTTTTGTTGAGTGTATGGGGTTGTGTTCAGTATAGAGGTTTAGGAAAGTCTATGGTTGCCTGGTTTGGTTCTCAATCAGAGACAGCTGTTTATTGTTGCCTCTGATTGGGAGCCATATTTAAGGCAGCCATAGGCATTAGGTTATTGTGGGTAATTGTCTATGTGTAGTGTTTAGTGTCAGCACTATTTGTTTGAATAGCTTCACAGTCGTCTGTTTGTGGTTTTTGTTTGTTTGTTCGTCTTCAAAATAAAAAGAAGATTCCGTTCTATCACGCTGCGCCTTGGTTCACTCTGCCTCATTACGACGATCGTGACAAAAGGAAATCCTTGCATAGAGTTGATAAGAGTCCCTTCGGGGGGCTGGGCCACCCTACAGTCACATGCTGTGCTCATATTCTGTTTCTTTAAAGTGGTTACTCATGTTGAGTCATATGAGTCGTGACTAATGAGATGTCTATCTTCCCTTGCTTGTGACTTTTGTTGACTTCCAGAGTTTGTTTCATCCCACAGTCAGTGTTATATTATGTGATAGGTTTCCCTACCTGGACTGGGATCCTTTGCAGGTTTCTTTGGCTGTTTTGGAATAGCAGTTGGCTTCGGGTTATCTAAACAAAGAGAGTGGGTTTTTTTGCCTTTCATTAAATCTTTAATCACATTTCATCTATACATCTGTATAAATCTATATGGCTAGAAATGTTAACGAAACAAAAATCTGTACTATAATAACAGGATCATCATGTGTTATGAGTATTAAGAATTAAAATTGTCATTTCTAATCATATATAAAAGATTTTCAGAAGGCCTACATTATATTTGGACCTGAAATCCTGTTCAGTAATAACTAACTAACCAATTTGCATTATGCAAAATGTATTCAACTGGATCAGAGCCAGACAGCGCTGTGAGCAGTGCTACAGATAGGCAGAGGAGGAAGACGTACCACCTGAACACGGTGAGGAACAGCCATTACACCTGTTTCGTCCGTATGAACTACATCTACAGTTGGCTTACCTATCAACAGACATCAAAATAAAGTAAAAAGATCAAGAAACTTACCATAATCTAAGGCATCAGCAAGATCAAAGTCTGTGGGACAAAGATGAAATACTATTGGTCAGCCACAATGTCCAAGAAAACGCCCACAACACTGGCTGTCTACGCATCTTAGTTAGCACCACTTTCTACTCAACTAACTCAACTAGCTTTTTTAACTGTGTGCTAAAAAAGTTCCATGGAACCACCAGTTGCTATGTGCGTGTCTGATATCGTGACAGTGTTTGTGCTACTTAACAGCAGGTAGGACATCCTGTATTGGTTGCCTGGTGAGGTTTTGTTATGGGGGAACTGGCCTTGCCTGGCATGCAGTCTGTTTCCACTACAGTCAGTTGCGGTTTGAATGACTCATAGGCAGCTGAAACCGGAGAGCCTCCTTGAACACTCTACTTTCTCTACTCTGCCTTGGCTGTAGTTAAACCTTTAGGAATGAACCAGGCTAAGACTGAACTAGCACACTAACTAATTACCTAATTAGCCAACCCACTTAAAATAGAGGCCTCCCAGTTTGAATACATTTTCTTACTGCGTCCGAACCTTCCACTGTATAAGAATACGGTCTCAAGTGAAACTGAGCAGAAAAGTCAGATAGTTGCTTCTTACACTGTAAAACCAAGTGTTTAGGATCTGAACACATACCTAAACTAACACTTTCTGAGACACTTTTTAACACGCATCAAGGCATTTAGAATTGAAATGAAAACACATCACAGTATTTAGGCTGTGACACTTGTTAACCACATGCACACGTTTATTCAGCACAAGGCGTTTAGGTTTTAAAAACTAAACACTGGGGGTGTTGCTTGAACACATTTCCCAGCATGCCTCTTGAGTGAATGTGAGCAATGCCAACCCAAGACTGTGTTTGTTAGTGACAGAGAGATGGTTGTTGTAATAAATTCAGTCCAAGTAACTACCTAAATTAATCTGTAACCCTTTATGACCACATATTATACATTGAGTGTATAAACATTGGGAACACCTGCTCTTTCCATGACATAGACTGACCAGGTGAAAGCTATGATCCATTATTGAAGTCACTTGTTAAATTTACTTCAATCAGTGTAGATGAATGGGAGGAGTATGGTTCAAGGGTTTTTAAGCCTTCAAACAATTGAGATGTGGATTGTGTATGTGTGCCATTCAGAGGTTGAATGGGCAAGTCAAAATATTAAGGTGCCTTTCGAACGGGGTATGGTAGTAGGTGAACTGCAACGCTGCTGGGTTTTTGCCGCTCAACAGTTTCCCGTGTGTATCAAGAATGGTGGGAAGCATTGGAGTCAACATGGGGGAGCATCCCTGTAGAATGCTTTTGAGACCTTGTAGAGTCCATGCCCCAACAAATTTAGGCTGTTCTGAGGGCAAAAGGGGGTGCAACTCAATATTAGGTAGGTCCTCCTAATGTTTTGTACACTCAGTGTACATTTCATAAGGCCTCGACATCGTAGTCTGAAAATCTTGGCTTATGTGCCACATCAGACCTTCAAGTCACAGGACGCTGGTTTATGATGTGATTAGTAATTCCTATCAGAATGAGGGAGGATATCCAAGAATTTGAAAATTGTATCACCCACAACCTGCAGTCAGAATGACTGCTATGGTGAATGACTTAATAAACAAGACAACCTGAACCAGTGGTTCCCAACCAGGGATAATAGGACCCCCGGGGCTACTTGGCCTAGCCACAAGTGGTACTTGAGAATACTCATGAGAACATAGGCCTACTAATAACATACTCATGAGGGGGTAAATCAGGGGTACTCCGGCAGAGTAAATTCTGTTGGTGGTACAGTAACTTCAGAAAGATGTAAACCACTGACCTAAACCTTTTAAAGTAAAACAACCATCTCAGTAACGGGTGCAATAAATCCAACCCCTCACAGATTGGATTCGTTTTTTGTTTTATGAAGTTATTTATCTTTGTATAGTATAACATCAATTAATCAATCAATGTGTATGAGGAAACATAGATTTAAAAAAAAAACTATTCTACAAATCAACCTGCAACAAAGCATGCTGGGAAACATGATAATGAGGGCCCCTCCCATGTCTTTTTCACTCTGAGAGAGTTACCAGAAATGAACTCAACACAGCCAAGTAACAACAACACCATGCGATTAAAAAGATTTCTTGAATCAAATGTCCTGTCCAGTTAGGTGACAGACATTCCTAACACTGATCTGAATAAGGCATGGGAAGTCACATCAATTTCTAATGACTAAATGCACTCTAAACAGGATGATGGGAAAGTAAACAGTAGTGTTATAAAACATAATACTTAAGAGATATATGCGTTCTCTTGGTTGGAAACTGACTGGAAAAAGCTGAGTATCAGGTTTAATCTTGCAATCTAAATGCCTTTGATTAAGATGATAACCTTTATTGGCTAATTTAAATGCCTATTGTTTAAGATTTAAACACTGATATTTGAGGTATAAACGTGTCACATGTTTCATGGTTTTACAGTGTACTTTCAGAAGAAAGACCAACAAGCTATTAACTGTATCAACTAACTAAATATAACCCACTTGTACTAATTATTTCACTGTGTACTGGACACTTGAGGCAATGATGGGGTAGTATAAAACAGTCTTTCTTCAGTTCAGTCTGTTTTTTAAATCTAGGCATCACATGTGTCATCATGAAGACAGCGTGCCCATCTGGGTAGGGGTTTGGGGCTGCATGCCTGTTGTCAACTCTAGCCAATCCTGGAGCAGCCTCACACAGGAAGCCAAGAGACACAGCCATTAACAGGATGGGAAATATATTTTGAATGTTACGTTCATTGGGTGCTGAGTATAACTCACAGAGGAGCTATAAGGCTGAAAAGTCTTTCAAAGTCCAATATCTTGTAAATTTTCCCTGCAACAGGGTGATCAAATTAAGATCCTAAACCTATATTTTTTTTACAAACATTGCATTGTGGGAAAGAAGATCTGAAACATTGGGGTGAGAGCAACAGTATCTGATAGTATCTGATTAAAAACTAGCAACTAGCAAATGTATTGCCAACTAAGTTTGTTGGAGCTACTTTCTATCTGTATATTTTTCAACTGACACACAAGTACAGAGAGCCTACAAAAAAAACAAGGTAGCTTAGCTTGAAAGTGTCTCGAAAGAAGAAAAACTTCAGCGAGAGAGTTGTTAGTATGCAGTACAGGGAACTGTGTTCTGCAAACCTCCCTTACCTTTCAGTAATTAAATCCTGCTAGAAAACAAAACTCTCTCTGTGCATTTCAGACTTGTTTTTCAAAGTTGTGCCCAGTTGTGCAAGTTAGTATTGCACACACATGTGCTTCCCTATGAGCCAAAGACACTACCCTGATTATAAAGGGCAGACTAGACACACCCTTGAGTCATATACTACCACACTAAGATGAGTCAGAACTCTTCTGAGAGCAAGGATTATAAAACTGTACAAGAAGTACACAAGTGTTGTAGTAGCCTACACATTTGAAAGTGTTATACTGCCTTGCTGTTAAAAACTTCTTCAGGATCAGTAGGTCCCCCGTGGGACGGTTGAGCTAACGTAGGCTAATGCGATTAGCATGAGGTTGTAAGTAACAAGACAATTTCCCAGGACATAGACATATCTGATATTGGCAGAAAGCTTAAATTCTTGTTGATTTAACTGCACTGTCCAATTTACAGTAGCTATTACAGTGAATAATACCATGATATTGTTTGAGGAGAGTGCACAGTTTTGAACATGAAAAGTTCTTAATAAACAAATTAGGCACATTTGAGCAGTCTTGATACAAGAGTTTTAACAGAAATACAATGGTTCATTGGATCAGTCTAAAACTTTGCACACCACCTAGTTGCCAAAATCGTAATTGCACCTGGGCTGGAATAATATATTATGGCCTTTCTCTTGCATTTTAAAGATGATGAAACAAAAAACAAAAAATGGTTGTTTTTTTCTTTGCATTATCTTTAAACAAATCTAATGTGTTATATTCTCCTACATTCCTTTCACATTTCCACAAACTTCAAAGTGTTTCCTTTCAAATGGAACCAAGACAATGCATATCCTTGCTTCAGGGCCTGAGCTACAGGCAGTTAGATTTGAGTATGTCATTTTAGTTGAAAATGGAAAAAAAGGGGCCGATCCTTATTAAGGTAAATGCATGTCATTCTTAGCTGTTCAACTAAAGACTGCATGGGTGAGTGGGGTGCGAAACAAATGCATGCAACAGGCGCGTGCCCTAACACAAATAGACATAACACATAGGGGGGCGCAGACATGGAATTTCCCAGTCTATTTTCTTGCCTAAATCTATAAACGTATTTCTACTACTTTTAGGCCAATCTTGTGTCTACCTTATCCAAAGGATGGGCCTAAGCAAGAAGTATACCTTTAAATAGGCCTACGTTACCATCAACATAACAACAAAAACAACAAGTAAACAACAACACTAATAGCAATGATCCTCATATTATTATCATTATCATAATAGCTATTCATAATAGTCCTAATAATGGCTTGGTTATGTATCCTGGGTGGGGGAAAAAAACCTTACCTTCTGTTTTCGTCCCTACAGCAAGAGTTACAAACAAGGCAATCCATAAGCAAGATTTCATGTCTGCTGAATAGGAAAGAAAACAAAAGTTTTCCTGAATTATCCGATGCTGGATCGATATGGCTATTTTAACTAATCCCTTGCTCGGAGTTCTTTGTCAAAATTAAATCGGTAACTTTAGGGTGTGTCAACGTGCCTACCAGCGCTCGAGTGTTCTCCAGTTACAGAGTGGCAGTCAACTTTCCAACAGAATGAAAGAGCAGTCAGGGTGGGTGTGCTGCAAGTAACTTCATTAAATAAAGGCGTTACCCATGCCGCGCATCAGGTCACAAGCTGAGAGAAGTGAGGGGCATAAGCCTAAATTGACATTACTCTTGTTGCCTATCACCATCAATTGATTGAAAATTAATGTAATTATCCTTACTCAAACGCTATATGAACTGTCTCTATTCAAGGGAAAGTATTATTTTATCAGCATATGCGTATAGGCTACACAAAAGCTATTTTGCATCAATTTCATGGTTTATGATGTAAAATAATAGAACACTGCAGACACCTACGTTCAATTATTTCTCAAATACTCCTCAGCAGATGCAAATGTTTGGTACTCCCATAACACATTGTCTATATGAACGGGGCGATTGTGCCATCTAGCGAGACGTCATGGTTTTCATTTTAATTTGTAACGTGCCTTTTCAGACTGTGCGGTGTGCGTAAAAGCGAAGAAAATGTGGCAATTGGCCATGGTGAAAATGGTAATGAGAAATAATGTAATTGGCAGCTATACTACAAACTCTCATCTTGTAAAATAGTGTGTAGTAGGCTATGGCCTAATCGATGTAATGCATAGTCTATAATAGGAAAATGACCAACATCGAATAACAGAGCACGATATTGAAATAATGTTTGCCTTCTTATTTAAAAAATTATAATAATGAGATTTGAAATCGTCTCTGTTTATCAACATCTGAGGATTATGGAATCGTGGTCAGTGTTGTCTATATATAATGATGTATAATCATATTTGTGTTGCTTCCGTGAATGTTGAGGTCTCTAAAGACAAATGCATAGGCCAGTGGATGCCAGCGAGTCTGACTCTTCAAGTTGGCACGCATCAATGCAGATTCCAATGAGGACTAGTTCGGGTGCTTTAGAGTGCAGATAACGTGTCCATCATTTCATTCATAAGAGCCGGAGCAACAGAGCCCGCTTATTCATCCTCTTTTTCTTCGCTGCTGACATGCAGTCCTTCTTGTCTCCATTTAACAAGGCGATCTTAGTGGCTTTGTTTATTTTTGCCATCTTACTCATTCTTTATGTAATACTATGGTATATATGCCGAGACGTGGATTGTGACCACGGTATCTGACGCTTGTCGTGAGAAAAGCAGACGATACCCTGACTTTGGCTTATACGGAGACGCGCCAGGGTGACCCTTTGGTAAGTCCACAGGCGCGTCTTGACCGCTCTGACCATGAGCTCAAGGTGCATCATTTAACCAACGGTAACATGGAATTCGTTTGTATATATTGGTGATGTTGAGTACAATATGTGCAGTTCCTTTTATGTTTATCGTGTAGGCTGAATACCCTATTCAATTTGATCTCCAACGTGTTGCGCCACATTCGTGTTAGCATGAGGTAGGCTATTGCAAAGCAGGGGAAATGTTTCCCTTGATTTCTATTAGTATTCATAGTAAAATTGTATAATTCAGTAAAACGTATATTAGTGGAAAAGCTGCTACCGTGTGACAAAGAAGGCGGGAAGGTGGTTCAGGCTACACGTTTTTGAAGCATCCGTGTCACCCTTATCCCCCTCGCTTGCAAATGTCCCGTTCTTGGTCATCCAACAAAAACACCGTTGACAATTCATAGAGACGTGTTGCATGAGGAGGCATCAATAACATTTGAAATTCTATTGAATCATTCTGGTTCTGATTCTGGTTCATCCACAATTGGAAAGTGTGATGGGAATAGACGGGATTAATTTTATTCTATGAATATTTCAATTCTGCAGAATGTCCTGTAAATGCTTACCTTTAAAACAGCTCTGCTTTTTTATTTTAGTTCATTTGACCTTATATCGTGTCCTGTGTATCCAACATTAGATGTAATAACATTGCAATAACAAAATCCCAACCATCTCTATACATATTGGCATTGAAATCAAAGAGAAAGCTTTTTGATGCAGATACTCAGCATATAGCCTATTCATATTGTTGGATAACAATTTAGGCCTACTGCCCCCAGTAGTCTATTCTACAATACATACAAATATATGATTTAATAATCCCACTCAGTCTGAACTTCCCACTCGTGCTGAAAAAAAATAAGGTTCTTAAATGGTTCTTCCTCAGCTTTTAAGGTTCCTTGGATAACTCTTGCCTTGATAAAGAACAGTTTACTTAAGCGTGGGGTTCTTGATGTGGATCTACGGTTCTTCAGAATTCTAAAAGCTTCTTGGAATAAATGGAAGCCTGCATACATTTAAATGAGAGTTAAAGGAACACTCAGCTGTGTAAAAGAACCCCAGTGTTGGTGTTAATAACCAGAGTTGAACCAAAACCATGCAATACAGGACCAAAAGTATGTGGACACCTTCTCGTCAAACATCTCATTCCAAAATTATGGGCATTAATATGGAGTTGTGATCTCACTTTATGAAGGCCACAGGACTTAATATGAAAGAATGCAACAACTACGTCTCTGTCATTAGCAAAAAAAATCCCTTTAAAGGCACCATGGGAAATATGCAGATCAGGCTTAAAACCATACAGCAGGGCTATTTAATTATGGTCCTGGAGGGCCGAGCCATTTCTTCTTTTTTTTTCAAAGAACCGTCTCATTTATGGTTCTTCAAAGACCCTAAAATGGTTTTCTTATGGCTTCGCTCTCAAAAACCTTATTTGGTTCCAACATGCACCTTTTATTTTTAGTAGTGCAGTCTGAACTGACTGGTTGCATCCGAAATGGCACCCTATTCCCTATGTAGTGCTCTACTTTTGACCAGAGCGTTCTGTAGGGAATAGGATGCAATTTGGGATAGAACTGACTCTTGGGCCCAGGTCAAAAGTAGTGCATTATGTAGGGAATAGGGTGCAATTTGGGACGCAGAGGAGAAGAGACCTCTAAATAGGAGACCTCTAAATAGAGAGAAATGTGTTTTCATAACACTTTGAAGTTGGAGCTTACCCACCTGCTCTGTTCTAGCATAGCCTACTGCTCTATAGTTCCAGTAAAGGTAAACCTGAAGTTTGTCAATCCCTCAGGGGGCCTTCATGGAATGAGCTCCCTGCTGTTTGACAGAACACAAAGACTGTGCACTTTCCTGACAGTGTAAACAACGTCATCGAAACACACAACAATGGGTTGACTTGATTTGACTGTAGACTGTCTGCCAGTGATGCTGTCTTGTAACTTTTCAAGGACAGTGTTTAATAACCCAAATCTGATGCATTCTATCACTATGACACCGGCGAGTCAGTCACTATAAATGCTATTTGGAGAACAGTAAAAACAAGCAAAAATGACCCCAGCCATTATCACCTTGGCTGCTGTAGCTTCATTCAGTCGATCTACAAATACATAGTCTATTAGCTATACAATTAGCCCATACACATTAACCCACATTAACTCAGCACCCGGATTAAAAACTATAATTTAATACAGAAGGATCTCTCAGCAAAAAAAGTATTTAAAAAAACAAAAGCTAAACAAATACCTTTGCTTTACAGAAAAAAAGTTTGTGCAGTTGTACAGCTAATTTCCTGCAATTCTACACATTTTGCCATTACTTATGCCATGTTAATATGTTATCTGAGTGAAAGTAACTAACAAAATCAATTGGGGCCCCCTGGAGGTCATAGCCCCTGGGCACGTGCTCCTGAGTGGCGCAGCAGTCAAAGGCACCGCATCTCAGTTCTAGAGGCATCACTACAGACCCTGGTTCAATTCCAGGCTGTATCACAACTGGCTGTGATTGGGAGTCCCATAAGGCGGTGCACAATTGGCCCAGCTACGTCCGGGTCCATCATTGTAAGTAAAGAATTTGTTCTTAACTGACTTGCCTACTTAAATAAAGGTAAAATAAAACAATTGTGCCCGGTCAGTAATCCGGCCATAATTACTACAAGTTTAGATAGCTGGCTAGACTAACTAGACTAATTAACTACTCAAAAACAATTACTGGTATTGGCTAATTGAGTGACTGTCATGGCTAATTGAGTGACTGTCAGTGAGTAACAAGTAACAACAACTGCTAATGCACAACCAATTTTCGAAATTGCACCTTGTGTATTCTATTATTCTAACTCTCAACACTAAGACCTTGAGTGAGTTCCTAAAATAAAATAAAAATTACAGATGTCCAGACGTCGGTGTCCTCTTATGTAGCTATGGCCGTGGTTCTCGTATTTGAATGAGCTGGCTAGCCAGCTAACGGTAGATAGCTACCAAGCTAGCAACAAACCAACACATTGTCTTGAAAGTAGATTTTAGTTGCCTGGCTTGCTACTAAGATATTCTCAATACCTTTTTAAACACGTTTATTTTGGTGACAAAAAATGTGCGAGTAACGTTGCTATTTGGACCAGGCTGTTGCGATGTCATGCAGACTGCCGTTTTTGTGTTTCTAATTTTTTATAATGACAAGGACAAGTTTGATGTTGGACAACAACAATAGAATGTTCGCGATTGAATGCGTGCCAAAGACAGTAAGATGAAAAGCAACATTTATACTGAGGACTTTTAAATGCATTACGACAATCCAGTAGTGGTACATGGGTAAAATCACTGCCATATTACAACCTATGTGTTGTGATAATTGCATTGTTTGCTCTATAACCTTTTAGTTCATATGCCTTGTGATATATAGGCCTAAGGCCGAGACAATAAGAATACACAGTGGCAGAATAAATTTAACCACACATTTGTTTATTTTTTTTACCGGAGAGCAACGTCTGTCCAGTGAAGTCCACAAAACATATTGCATGTCACAAACCTACACGACCTACAGCATGGTCAAGCAAGGTAATGTTTCCAACATTTTCAGACTACTAAACAACTGTTTCTTTAGAATCACAGAGAGTCGCAAAGAAAACAGGAGCTGCCTCCACTATTCCATCACCATTTCAACATCATATAATCACCTCATTAGTCCAATCAACGTAAGCTAAATATGATGTGGCTATCCATGGTATTGATTTCTCTGTGTGTGTGTGCGTGTTAGGCATGTGTGTGTGCGTGCAAGTAGAAAAAAACATGTTGACTCACCCCACTTGTAGAGAAATGCCAACACCATCCTCCTCTTTCATGTTGTCTGAACAGTCTATGACTCTTGTTATATTTTTCACGCTTTTAGTTTTTGTTGTCCTAGGCTACCTGGCTAGAATACGTGCTCACTAGCCTAACTTCCTTTCATGGGCAACGATACGCCAGTCCAGCTAGGTAACATTAGCATACTACATCTAGCTATATGCTGAACATCCATTCTCTCAGGCCAGGGGCACAATATATGAATTTAGGGTTGGATCAGAATCACCGTTATAATCATTGACCAGTACGGAGAAATAATCCTTGGCTAATTTCAGAAAGGGACAATTTTATCTAGCTAGCTAGCCACCAGAGGACAACAACACAACGAGATGCAACAATTCATGTTTTCTCTGTCAGTAATGATGTTTGGCTTGTGATGTGATTGGCCTGAAGCCAAATCCAAACTGGCTTCCCTTGACACTTTTTTTGGGGTGCACCAGGACCATTCACAGCTGTACTCACTCAGTTTAGCTCAACGCTGATTGGCTATGATTTTTTTTATTTTTATCAAGTCAAATCAATTGAATTTGTCACATGCGCCGAATACAACAGGTACAATAGACCTTACAGTGAAATGCTTACTTACAAGCCCTTAACCAACAATGCAGTTTTAAGAAAATACCTGAAAAAGTAAGAAATTAAAGCAACAAATAATTAAATAGCAGCAGTACAATAACAATAGCGAGGCTATATACAGGGGGTACCGGTACAGAGTCAATGTGCGGGGGCACCAGTTAGTCGAGGTAATTGAGGTAATATATGTAGGTAGAGTAATTAAAGTGACTATGCATAATGCTCGCTGACTTCCCTTGAATTCAATGCTACGGGCGGCAACAACGTCATACTCTTTCTGACCTTACAGCATCAGACAGATACTCTGCACATACTGAGACAGAGGGAGGCTGTTTCATTCGGGCCGAATGCTTTCTCCGATGAGATACATTCAGCCTCTTGCGAATTGAAGGAAATTTATGAAACACAGAGAGACGAACAATAAATTATTTTGTATGTTTTGTTAGCCCCGCTTCACTTGGCGTCCATGTATACACGCCACTGCCGCAATCATCACTAGGTCAGTTGGCGGAAAGAAAAGTTGGTGGAATGCTACAGTTTGTGGTTTTTCATCTCTACTGAAAGGGATAAACTAGAGGTACCCAAACTTTTTGGGCCCATGACCCCATTTTGAAATCAAAATGTTTTCAAGACCCACCATGTAAAAAAAAGTGATGTAATCAACGGCCAATGTAATCAACAGTCTATTACAAATCAGTCTGACTATACTCTTGACATGATTTCAATCTGAAGGAAGTATGGGGTTGAAGTGACTGAAATGCATCAGAATGGTATTGGGAAGTTCAGAAGATAATTATTTTGTATGACCTTCTTTGTAGAAAGGGACGTCATCATTGATAAAGTACTTTTTTCCCCAGTCTGATTTGGTGCCTGGTCTTGTCCACTCTGTTCTAGTTAGTCCTGCTCAGATTGTGGGCATTGTAGAGGGAAACAGAAGACACATAAGATAGAGCCACATTTGTACTGTAGGAAGAAAGCAGAAACCGCTCTGTTTATGACAACTGCATCTAGTGGCTACCAGAGGTTACTGACGTAACACCGGTTCTATGAACCATGCGCAATGTTTAAAACATTTATTTTAGAGTTTCTCTCGCAACCCCATTTTCAAATCAGGCAAATCGCGACCCTTAGTTTGGGAAACGCTGAGATAAACTGATAGACTCCTGTGTGATCTCGGCAAACCGACAGGTTCTATCAGTCTGGGTCGTTTGCTTAACTCAGGACTTTGTTGGACTGAGCAAAAGCTTAAATCTTGGAGTTGCCACAACGCCATGGGCCTTAGGCAATATTATGTACATTAAACCTTCCTTAGATGATAGTGCGGTAAATTGAGCCATTTTTTGCATTCAGCATCACACCGCCAAGGGAAACATAGTATTCTTTCTAACAAAGATATCTACATATATTTCAGGATGTTATGTATCACTGGATATAATCAGAATTAATGTAAACATAACAGTTTTGAAAACATAGCTTGTACAAAAAAAGTGGTCTCTTGGTACAATTTACCAGGCTTAACACCTAACAAACACTTTGTACTTTTTTTTAACACTTTCAACATAGGCCAGGCCCTGTTGTTACCTCATATCCTAGCGATAATGCCTTGCATTACGCTTAGGAAGAAAACACTTAAATTTGCTCAATTTGCCATTGGCTCAACCATTGGCTCATTTTGACTATATTAGCCCACACAGCTACAAGGATGCACTTTCATGTTAGGTTTAGGACCTCATATAGAAGCTTATAGAGACCCCACCTGATGTATAGAACAATCTTACAATTATCTAATTTGGTTTAGATACAGTACAAGCATCATGAAACCTCTAACACAATACATTCATTTGACTTGGATAAAAAAAAAAAGTTTCATGTGGTTTCTTCCTTCGCAGACTCCATGAAATGATGACCTCTTCCTTAATATTTGGTCAAATTATTAATTTTGTGTATGGTTTCCTAGAAGCAAGGGCGGGTCAATTTCCCCCTTGGCTCAATTTACCCCACTCTCCCCTATAACAGAAGTGAGCCTCAACTATTTTCCACTAGTCAAAGCCTTACAATCAAGGCCAATGCTTAATTTAAAATTATTTATAAAAATGTATCAGGCTAATATTTTATAACTGGATTTGGGAAGTAAGAAGTCTAAATTTAAAAAATACTGACGATATTATATTTGATGCACTGTACAGACCGTGAAATGAGATTAATAAGGGTAGGCCTTTTCTTTTCTCTCCTCACATCTCTACGCCTCCTGCCAGTTGCGTGCCCTACTCGTGATACAGATTTGAGGGGGCAGAACTAATGTCAAGGGGCGGAGCGCGCTTCGGCGCCCTCACAGAGCAGGAGGAACTTAGCGAAGCACAAGTGTGCAGAGTAGCACGGAACCCAAGGACTGAAACACACGAAGAGACCTGGCACAGATATGTGGCTACTGTCTTTCATTTTACCAATTTTGAGGCTGTATTTAGTGGGAGTTAAAGTTCTTCTGTATCAACTGTTCAACAAGTCTTTTACGTTACCAGGTTAGACTTTTCTGTTCATTCCCGTATTCATTGAAGATATTGAATGCAGCTGTGATGATCACTTATCCTATCCTATAACGTTAGCTGCTGGCTAGAGCTGCCTGTTAACGTTAGCTACTTAGCTAGCTAGTGAAGGCTTTCAACAACAATAGCCAATTTGACTGAAAATTGACTAGCGAACGAATTAATATCGAAATGCAACCACTGTTTAACAAATTGTTGAGGAATTGATATAACTGGCTGTCATAAAATTAAGCTGCAAGTGTTATGCGGTAGTTGACTGCTACTGTAACTTACCTATAGCCTTTATGTTGTTAGGACATATGATCTGCTTTCCATAACCAGTATTTTCCAGCACAAAATATTAATTATATATCAGCATTCCATTTCACAAATGCACACAACCCCAGACTTAGGCTACTTTAACCCTACATTTGAGTATAGTGTTTGTATGCTCACTGATTCTACAAAAATAGTAGTCTAGGTCTGGAATGGGTTTTTGATATATTCCTATAAACATTTTCAAAATTCATAGTGTGCCATAATACCATGCCTTGTAAGGTGAATCACACGTCATGATAATCTCACTACATATCTTCATTGCCATTGTGTGAACTATAGTGCTTTTGGAAGGATAGGGAAAATCAATGACCTTTAGCCCAGATTCCCTCTTATTCACATCTCATCAGAATGTCGAAATCCTCATGTGAACTTGTAGCCTAGCCTGTACTGACACAATAGCAGTGTTGTATTCTGTCTTGTTATCAAAAAGACCAATTAGTCTAAACCTCTTAAACATACCTAAGCATGCAAAGAATCCAGTTGTGTCATTTAGGGCCTAAGCTGTACTGTACTGAACTGAAGTTAGTTTTAGCCTTGGCAAAAGATGCTTGTGTAATTGGACCCTAGGCTTTATGGTGAGAGATCGGGTCAGGCAATTTTCAGTATTTCAATCAAGATAAGACCGGCTAGTAATTAGAGAGATCATTGGATCAACAAAATTGTCAATACTCAAAGCAGATTGCGTTGTGTCCCCTAGATTTATGTTTAAGGTGACGCAATGTCCTCCACAGCAGGTGAGAGGCAAGCTCATTCTGTACTGGCTCTTAGAATATTTTATTTAGAGAATAGGTTGAATTACAAATAAGAAAAAACGTAGTTATAGCCTATTAATTACTGGGGTAAAAGCCCCTATCTGACATGTTCTTTTCCTGTTGTTGACCTTTTGTTATCTCATGCTACCTTTATCTCACTGCCTTTGGTAGGTACTCAGTAATGAGTGAAGGCACCTAAAAGGATAATTGTCAAAGGAACAAAATGGAGGCCAAAGGTGCTTCCTCATCTAATCTCCACCTTGTTGCACATCCAAGGGCAAAAAGTAAAGTATGGAGGTATTTCGGCTTTGACACCGATGCAGACGGGTGTATACTACACTGGAGGAGGATCTACTGTCGCATATGTATGACTCAAATAGCATATTCCGGGAACACCTCCAATCTCTCGTACCACCTGGAGAAGAACCACCCAGTTGAGTTCTGTGAGTTTGTGAAGAGCAACACGGAGCAGATGCGTGAGGCGGTCGCAACGGCCTACTCCAAGATAAAGACTGAACCTATGCAGCAGCAATGTCAGGAAGCCATCCTGAAGCAGAGCCCAGCGTTTGAAAATATCAACCGACGGCATAATGATCTGACGTCTGCGATCGTCAGCTTTGTCTGTGAAGGGATGTACCCTGTGTCTGTGGTGGAAGAACCCACCTTTCAGGCCCTTTTACGGACTGCAGATCCAAGATACTTGCCCCCTAGCAGAATCGACGTGGCAATGAAGGCCCTACCACAGAGGTACAATCAGATCCGAGATGCAGTGCTGGGTGAGGTGGCAGGGGTGGTGAACTGCGGTGTCTCAACTGACCTTTGGCAAAGCCAAACCCAGAACAGGACTTACATCTCCCTGTCCATGCACTCTCTGAACCAAAACGGACTAGGTTCTGGTTTCTCCATGAGTTCCAAATGCCTGAAAACTTTTGAAGTTCCAGAGGACAATACAGCTGAGAATATTACCAGAGCATTGTACGAAGCCTTTGTCGAATGGGGGATAACTCACAAAGTCAACGGTGCCACCACTAACGGTTCATTGGACATTGTGAAAGCTTGCTCTCTTCTGGATCTATCCGTGCAGATGCCTTGCCTTGGCCACACTATAAATCGAGGGATGGATGAGGCCTTTCAGCTGCCCAGAATTGACTGCTTTTTGGGACGTTGCCGCAAACTTGTTGATTATTTCCAACAGTCCGTGATGGCTATGTATTTGCTGCGAGAGAAGCAGAGGCAGCAAGGCCTAGCCCAGTGTGTACTCATCAGAGACAGGGTCCGATCCTGGGTGACCACACTGACTATGCTCCAGCGCCTGAAAGAGCAGCAGGCCATTATCAGTGTGGTACTCATGGAGGACAGTGACAACCATCAGCTGAGTTTCAAGGACAGTGAATGGAACATGGTCGAGGGCTTGATTGGAGTTCTGCAACCTTTCAAACTGGTAGCTGACATGATAACAGACTGTAGGTATCCGACCATTAGTATGGTGAGGCCTGTCCTTCACATGCTGCTGAACACAACCCTCAAGGCCAAAGAAGGGGACGCAAAAGAGGTTGGCATGGCCAAAGAGGTCATCTCCAAGGTGTTGTCCAGCACCTACCCGCAGACGTCTGAGATTGCAACGTTTCTCAACGTCGCCACTTTCCTGGATCCCCGTTACAAGAGGCTTCCTTTCCTGTCCCCCCACGACCGCTCCCAAGTGGAGAGTAAAGTCATTGAGGAGGCCAAAGCCATTCTTGAGAAGCAGAGGAATGAGAATGTGGTCACAGATGAATTGGCTCCTCTTTCTGATGAGCCACCCAACAAAAAACAGACTCTTGACAAACCCTCTCCTTCATGTAGCAATGCAGGCAACCCTTTGGCTGTGATATTTTGCCAGTCAGGCAATGACGAGAACCAAGAGGAGCTACACGCTCAGGTCGTGGAAGAGCTGAGCAACTTCAAATCCCAGAAGATCCTGGGTCTCAACGAAGACCCTCTCCATTGGTGGTCAGACCGTATGGGCTTATTCCCTACTCTCCCCAAGGTACTCCAGAAGTACTGGTGTGTCCCCGCCACTAGTGTCCCCTCCCACAGACTGTTCAGTTCCTCAGGGACTTTCTTCTGTGGTAAGAGGAACCGCCTCACCCCGGCACATGTAGACCAACAGGTGTTTCTCTATGAAAACTCACGGCGCTGCAATGAGGCTGAACCTATTGAGGATGACTCAGGGGAATGGGGCTTGGGACAGGAGCAGGACTCTGGGTCAGGCCATGGAATAACTGGGCAGGCCACTGCCCACTACCAAACTGTTACAATACCCTAATCCTAAAGGAAATACTTAACAAAGGAATATATAAAGAGGGCATTTAGTTGTTAACTAGTAAAAAGGATTTATGTGAGTGTAACATCTGGTGAATTTTTTGTTTCTGATCGTGCTGCGATTTAATTTGATTAACTATTTGATGTAGGACTAAATGGCTTTTATTGTCCCAATGTTCAAGTCATTTCTGAGTCATTGTTTGCTTTGCTCTTTGAAGTCCTTAGACTGTTTAAGATGTCTTTACAGTACGTTTTAGATTAGCTTTGATGTGCCAAGCTTTGTTATCTGTACTGAACTCTCAGAAGAACATAAAGTATATCCTATATAACTTGAATCTCTGCTTGCTCGTGTTCATTTTGTGTTCAGTGTGTCCAATACAACTTCCTCAGATGAGTCCTGATGGTACTACAAAGGTATCAAATTGCATTTATAGGCTTCTCCTCAGTGTTACAGTTGTTTTGGAAACTAAATGAGCAATGAACTGCCCATTTAACCACTCACCAGCCGCCACTGCAAATGTGATGCAAATGTGATTTGGAGAAATGTAATAGAGTTGAAATCTCAACCATCCTGATCATCCTCAGTGCATAGATAAGCACTGCGACTCTAATTTTAGTCATGCTATTAGTCATGCTAAACTGTCTGGCCTGTCCTGTGCAGGCTGTGCATTGTGTGCTTGTTGCACAAAGTCATTTTATCTTCAGGGGCAGGAACTGTTTTTGTCAAGCAAAATGGATCTATGTGGCATCGATAATGAAGGGCTCTTCCTCCCTGCGTGTTTCAGGACTAGAGGTCGTTACGGATTTATTTACCTGTGACTCGCTCAACTTCAGTCCGACTCCACACCGTACACTTCGATAGCTGCAGATTACAGCCCAATGTAATTTCTCTGACCCAACACAAATTGCCCCAAAATGGAAGTACTGTGTGTTTTTTATAATGGGCAAAACAAAATTGAGTCAGCGGAATTATGTTTTGATAGCCCGTAATTGAGTTGTTCTCAGTGATATGTTGGAGTGGATGGAATAAATACGCCTGTTTGTATCAACCCATAGATTTTCCATTGTATTGTAAGGCAATGGTAACGTATGGACCTTAGTTTTCTTTTTCTTCCTCACACAGTTTTGCCCAAACAAAATGGAAGGGTTGCCATAGTGACGGGGGGTGCCCGAGGAATGGGTTATGAGACTGCAAGACACCTGGCAAACCTTGGCATGCATGTGGTTATAGGTATTGTACACACACCCTTTGGTCATGACTCAGTAATCTTCCAAATCATTCTAAATTGCTCAGTCCAACATAGTTGAAGCCTGTGGGCTAACATCCTTAGGTTAATGTTTTGTTGAATTGTAGCCTAAGGAATGCTGTCGCGCTGATCTTCACTACAGCACGTAGGGAATCTAAGGGAATCTTTGATACGTTGCTAACACATCCCTGCCTAAGGCAGTTATTTCCTAACCTAATCAAATGTGACTCATCAATCAAATTTAATAGGGTTTTGCAAAGAAATCATTATTAAGGTAATAGTGGCACTGCTTCAGTGAAACCCAAATCAGAAGTGTAGGTTTAGTCTTTCACTTGGCTCTCCCTGGTCTCTATGATGAGGGGAGGATACCTGCTGCTCCAGAGTACCCCATTCATTCATTCCTCCATCCATCCTCTTTTTTTTCCCTAATCATTCCCCTCTCCTCCAGCTGGGAACTCTGAAGAGGAAGGCCTGCGAGCTGTGAAGAAGATCCACGAAGAGGGCAGCGAGGGGAAAGGTAATTTTCTCAGGACTATTTCCCTTATAGCCTCTCTCTCCCGCTCTATCTCTCTCCCTCTGTCTCTCTATCGTTTCCACACAGCCATTGCAGAATAAATAGGCTACCTCTCAAATAGGTCTGCTTCTATACACAGGGAGTAAGCTATTCAGACATAGGCCTATGTACATGAGTGCCCTGACTTTTAACTGTGTTTTCCGGGGTAAAAATGTGGGTTCGTGCTGGTAAGAGTAAACCACTTCTCCTGCTTTGTAACAGAGGGAGGATGTCTGTACACCTGCACCTTGTCAGAGGCGGCTTGGACGCCAGAGTCCATTCCAAAAGCAATTATCTAAAGGCAGCAGGTTTTCTCTTCAATTCCCATTTTCTTCCCCGGTCCCTTCCCTTAAATTTACTTTTTACATTTATTTTGATAAAATCAAAGTCGTGTCACGAGTGGGAGCAGGGGAAAGGCGAGGGAGATGTTTGTCTGTGCTTGTGTTTGATGAGTATGGGGAGGAAAGCGAACTGCTGCCAACCAGTCTCAGTTTCATTGTCATGCAGATGTGATTTAAAGAGGCTGTTTGGAAAGAAGGGAAGACGGCATCTTTTGATCCCAAGCAGGCAGCTTCTCTCTTCCCTTCCTCTCTGGTGCCGAGATGACAATGATCATAGCACAGCTCCAGTCAACCAGGGTAACATCATTGTCACGTACGCCCTGCTCCACAGAGTAATGATGACACACGTGGAAATGAGAAATGGGCTTGTTTGTATTAAAAACAGGAAATGTCCCCCTGGTGCATTGAATCCCCCCGCTCCGCCCCAGCCCTAGCATGCACTGTCAGGCAAGCGGTGTTTAGCAAGCCTCTAACAAGTTGTGTGGGAGGCAAAATGGTAAGAGTTCCTACATGAACAGGATATCTGATTGTCTTATATAGTGTGTACTGGTAGGCCTGAGAGCCAATAACAATGTCTGCCACAGAGATGCATTTCTGAGCTCATTTTTTGTATATGTGTATTTCATGCCCTCCGATATCTGAGCACGTTTGGTATTAGCTCTATATGTCGGAGTTTGTCCTCGTCACCCAACATACAATCCATATCACTGTGTTTGCTGTCTAAGATCGGATGGTTGAGAAAATGTTTGTGTGGCATGTCACCAGGAATCCTCCTCTGACCTTTGTAGGGCCAGAATGTCTAACCTCGCTTCATCAGCAGCATACGGAGACAATAGAACAGATGTGTGTGTTGTCAGAATGTGTTTGCTAAATCACCAACCAGGCAAGACGATGCTTAGAGACAGTAGCTTCAGGTCCTATAAAGCCTCATTTATTCTGCCCCCTCAACAGTTTAACCCCGTTCCTTATTCAAGACTGTCTGCTTTAAAGACGTCTCTGCATAAGAGGGGAAACGCACCAGGGCCCGGTTTCCCGTAGTGATGGAACGTATTTAACCTTTATTTAAACTAGGCGAGTCAGTTAAGAACAAATTCTTATTTACAATGATGGCCTACACCAGCCAAACCCGGACGACCCCGGGCCAATTGTGCGCCTCCCTATGGGACTCCCAATCACGGCCGGTTGTGATACAGCCTGGATTCGAACCAGGACGCCTCTAGCTCTGAGATGCAGTGCCTTTAACCGCTGCGCCACTCGATGTAACATGTGTTTCCCAAAACCCCACGCAGAGAGAACGGTCGATACTGATAGGATCAAAAGAAATGCAGCGCTGCTCTCGGATCAGTTTTCTCCCTTTTAAATCTTACCTTAACTTTAGAATTATTCCACAATACTGACATTTGATCACAGCCTATGAAATACAACCTATAGCAGGGTTCCCCAACTGGCATTCGCACAGAGGGGGCTTTCATTTATGAGCAAACAAATAAATAAATTACTAAAAACACCAGGAAATCAGCTCCAGGTGATTTTAATTTTGAAAATCTTTTCCCAAGTATTCCCACGCATAATAGAGAGACACGTGATGTAAGCAAGGTTTGAAATTATTATGTTTAGTCAAATATATCTGTTTGGGCTCCTTCAGCCTTCAAATGATTTGTAATTATGTTCTGGCCTACGACCATCCACTCAAGAAAAAATCTAGTTGATCCCTGACCTATAGCTACAAATATTTAGCCGGCTTACCCTATGTAATCTATGCAGAGATACTCCACCTCAAAAATTGCATTTGGTGAAAGGCTCGGCACACGCATACTCAGGCTGACTGGCTCTCGTTCAGGAAAATTAGAAATAAGTGCACTCAGGCTATCCAGAAGGCCAAAGTTAGTTACTTTAAGGAGCAGTTCTCTCTGTGGGTCTAACCCCAAGAAGTTCTGGAAAACGGTTAAAGACCTGGAGAATAAACCCTCCTCCTCACAGCTGCCCGTGTCCTTTAAAGTTGATGATGTGGTTGTTACTGACAAGCACATGGCTGAGCTCTTTAATCACCAATATATTAAGTCAGGATTCCTATTTGACTCAGCCATGCATCCTTGCCCTTCCAACATTTTCTCATCTACCACCCCTTCTAATGCGACTAGCCCCAATGCTCCACCCTCTTTTTTTCCCCCGCTACAAAGTTCCCCCCTGCAGACGGTCACTGAGTCCGAGGTGCTTAAGGAGCTCCTTAAACTTAACCCCAAACAACCATTTAGACCCTTTCTTCTTTAAGGTTGCTGTACCTATCATCGCCAAGCATATCTCTGACCTTGTTAATCACTCTCTCTCCTCTCTGGGGAGGTTTCCATTGCTCGGAAAGGCAGTCACGGTTTGTCCTTTATTTAAAGGGAGAGATCAAGCTGATCGTAACTGTTATAGGCCTATTTCTATTTTGCCCTGTTTATCAAAAGTGTTGGAAAAACTTGTCAATAATCAACTCACTGGCTTTCTTGATGTCTATAGTATTCTCTCTGGTATGCAAAGTCTCCGCTCAGGTTATGGATGCGTCACTGCAACGTTAAAGGTCCTCAATGATGTGACCATTGTCCTTGATTCTAAGCAATGTTGTGCTGCTATATTTATTGACTTGGCCAAAGCTTTTGATAGGGTAGACCATTCCATTCTTGTGGGCCAGCTAAGGAGTTTTGATGTCTCTGATGGGTCTTTGGCATGGTTTGCTAACTACCTTTCTCTAAGAGTGCAGTGTATAAAGTCAGAACATCTGCTGTCTCAGCCACTGCCTGTCACCAAGGGTGTACCCCAAGGCTCGATCCTAGGCCCCACGCTCTTCTCAATTTACATCAACAACATAGCTCAGGCAGTAGGAAGCTCTCTCATCCATTTATATGCAGATGATAGTCTTATACTCAGCAGGCCCCTCCCCGGATTTTGTGTTAAACGCTCTACAACAAAGCTTTCTTAGTATTCAACAAGCTTTCTCTGCCCTTAACCTTGTTCTGAACACCTCCAAAACAAAGGTCATGTGGTTTGGTAAGAAGAATTCCACTCTCTCCACAGGTGTGATTACTACCTCTGAGGGTTTAGAGCTTGAGGTAGTCACCTCCATACAAATACTTGGGAGTATGGCTAGACGGTACACTGGCCTTCTCTCAGCTGCAGGCGAAGGTTCAATCTAGACTTGGTTTTCTCTATTGTAATTCGCTCCTCTTTCACCCCAGCTGCCAAACTAACCCTGATTCAGATGACCTACCTACCCATGCTAGATTACGGAGATGTAATTTATAGATCGGCAGGTAAGGGTGCTCCCGAGCGGTTCATTACCATTTGGCTATTAGATTTACCACCAATGCTCCTTATAGGACACATCACTGCACTCTATACTCCTCTGTAAACTGGTCATCTCTGTACCCGTCGCAAGACCCACCGGTTGATGCTTATTTATAAAACCCTCTTAGGCCCCACTCCCCCCTGTCTGAGATATCTACTGCAGCCCTCATCCTCCACATATAACACCCATTCTGCCAGTCACATTCTGGTAAAGATCCCCAAAGCACACACATCCCTGGGCCGCTCGTCTTTTCAGTTCGCAGCAGCTAGCGACTGGAACGAGCTGAAACAAACACTCAAACTGGACAGTTTTATCTCAATCTCTTCATTCAAAGACTCAATCATGGACACTTACTGACAGTTGTGGCTGCTTTGCATGATGTATTGTTGTCTCTACCTTCTTGCCCTTTGTGCTGTTGTCTGTGCCCAATAAATAACACGCGTTTTCAAGGGCAACTGTAGTGACGACGGATTTGTGAAACAGTCCCGAGATTTAAAGAAGCTCCGACAAAGTTCTAACAATGAATTTAACCTCAATGGTTTTGGGAAGCCGGGCCCAGAACTATGGACGGCCGCGCGCCTCTGACCAGAATATCAGCAGTCAATTTCCCGATGATTCTACAAAACGTCAAAAACAGCCATAGCTCGTTGAAAACCCAGCAGGTGAACGCTATAACACACCGCGATGTGGGCAAAAGACAGGACAGCCACCGCTGTTTGTCGTCGCGGTGTCTGAGCCTAGTCCATATGACACATGTGGGTGTAATACTGTGAGACCGCAACCACTGTACAATCAACCTGTTATTTACGGTCATCTAGAAACGTGCTGTATCTGCTGGTATTTTATGATCAATGCCGTGTCTCAGCAATAAAAGTTATTGACATTTTTTTTTTTGTGTGTCAGAAAGCCCACCGGTTTAGTTTGCGACACCAGTTCCTGCATTCATCTCCTTTAACGACTTCCTGACTTCCATACCTCCTTTCTGCAACGGAGAGTGAATCTCATGCCAATAGACATCCTGCTGATTTACCATCCAATCGGCCTTCTCCTCCTCCTTTTCCGGAGCAGCATCAATCTATCCTATAATCTCCTATAAATAATTGTGGACGATCAATCTCTTATCAGAGTTGCAGCTGGACGGTCAAACTAGCAGCCAGCCTGTTTCCAGTCCTCTGTCCTGCTATTGGGCAGCAGCTGGTCAGTTGTCTATGTACAGCAGCGGTCAGAACTGGTCAGGGAGAGAATGTAATTCAGGAAGATGGCAGTATTTCAACACGTCTTTGGATGAGACATCTTTGTTGGTATTCCAGGTGGCACGACGCCTTCTAGTCTGTGTCCTCCAGCTGGCTCTTTGGCACTGTGACTAGTCTAGAGGATATCCTTCTTTCCTTCATGACAGCTCTGGCACCGTGACAATCTCTGGCACTAGAGATGGATTGGAAGAATATTTACGACAGTATGGATATTTTTTCCAATTAATTATTGGAATCTCTGCAAATATTGGTCAATATTGGGCAGTGATTAGAATAGAGATAGCTTATTGGGGATCACACATTCTCAGTGAAGTTATTTTATTTTTTATGGATATGTTCATTTTCGGAGGATAAATTCACCGTAAAATCCTAAAAGCTTGGTATTTTCGAGAGTTGAAGTGTTCGAGAGGAAGAAAGGACGGAGGAGAAAGAGAATAAATATGCATTTGTTGGGATATTTGTACGGTATTAGATTAATTCCACTGCAATGATTTCTGAAGCCTATAACCACCATATAGTTAGCTTACTCATACAAGGGACAAAGAACAGCCTCTCTCCACTTTCTACTCTTTGTAAATCACGGTCTCTTGGGATGACCTTACACAAGCCATTAGCCGGGGGCATGTTTTGTTATCTCCCACTTAAGATACAAGATCATTAGCTAGCAAGGCCTTTGTTGACTCACTGTGACTCACACAACACACTGCTTATTACAGAGAGATGTCCTCTGTCCTCTCCTTTCTACAGCTACAGGGCTGTCAATTGATCTCTTTGACCCCTCGCTTTACACAAATTTGTACATTACAGTTATGGGTTGTTAGCATACACACACACACACACACACACACACACACACACACACACACACACACACACACACACACACACACACACACACATATCGCCTATGGGTCTTTCCTAGTACCCTAATGAAGCTATTTTCAGAATGGTTTTAACAATAAAAGGTTGATTTTTGAAGCAAACTTCCATTTTCCTACCAAGAGTTGCTGAATATCTTTTCATCTGTAGTTCTCCTTCCCAATAGAACATCTACATACATTTATAGCGGATTTCTCGAGCTTTCTCTACTCTTATTTTCTGGAGCCATTTATATGGCAGCTCAACAATGCTTGAAACACTGTTCACTCTTTACACTCAGTGGGGAAGAGTCCCGTGATTAGTGTAATGCAGAGTAATTTACCTAATTATGGGACAATAATTTGTTTAATTATGTGCTTGAGCACTCAGTTCAGGGACGCCACAAGCTGTGCCAAGTGGTTCAGAGATATGACATTCTGATGTGTGTGTGTGTGTGGCAGGGGGGGCTGGCTAATGTCATTACTCAATAGTATTGTGTAAAACCCTGGAGTCCTAGCCGTAGAGCTAGCTTCAGTCATGACATTCTTGTTCCTGTCTCATTATAGCGTTGCCTTTTTAAAATGCTTTGACTTCATTTAATTAGGATATAATGTGGCCCTTTTTATGTTGGAGCCGTGATCAAGAGCTGTATTTATTTCCCTTGCACTGTTATGCAGATGAGTAAAGTTCAGTGAAGCACTCTGTCCACTCTGTCGCTTCCTGTGGTGATAAATAAACACGCTATCATTTGGCCCATAAGAATGATTCCTGCATACACAATTGACTCTCCACCGTTTCTTTGTAACAATGTTTCGTCGGTTATAGTTTCCATACCAGAGAATACTAGATATACATCTACTCGTGCTTTGTGCTCTTTTATTCACCTGCTGATGAGATCATGTTTAATTCATGCTAGGTCACTGAGTGTATTGCCATAATGTATTCTACCTTGAGTTTAGTTTTTGTCTCACGGTTTATAGTGTACTACTGAATGAGACCATGGCTTATCATACAGCTGCTTTATCCTTCAGGTGGAAAGGAAGTAAAAGATTAGGATTTGTATAATTAGGATTCCTGAGATATTAAAAGCAAGGAGAGGACCCTCTTCATTCCCCTCGCTGCAAACTTTCCCCCTGCAGATGGTCACTGAGTCTGAGGTGCTAAAGGAGCTCCTTAAACTTAACCCCCAAAAAAACATCTGGCTCAGATGGTTTAGACCCTTTCTTCTTTAAGGTTGCTGCCCCTATCATCGCCAAGCCTTTCTCTGGCCTTTTTAATCACTCTCTCCTCTCTGGGGAGGTTTCCGTTGCTCGGGAAGGCAGCCACGGTTCGTCCTTTATTTAAAGGGGGAGATCAAGCTGATCGTAACTGTTATAGGCCTATTTCTATTTTGCCCTGTTTATCAAAAGTGTTGGAAAAACTTGTCAATACTCAACTCACTGGCTTTCTTGATGTCTATAGTATTCTCTCTGGTGCGCAATCTGGTTTCCGCTCAGGTTATGGATGTGTCACTGCAACCTTAAAGGTCCTCGATGATGTCACCATTGCCCTTGATTCTAAGCAATGTTGTGCTGCTTTTTTAAATGTACTTCTACTCATTGAAAGCCTTTGCAATAATCTGTCTTGCAGTTTATGGACTGGTGTGATCACTGTACTGTCTGTTAATGGTTGATGTAAAACTAAATGAAAGGATGATGTCTTGTCCTGACCTGTGTTAGATGTCTGATTAGCTACAGTAGTACTATGTATTATAGCATAGGAAAATTGTAATGTTTGTTTGTGATTTGTTGATGCTATAAGCTAGATGCCGGTATATTTAGGCATAGAAGAATGTTCATGTTGTTTTTGTGTTCTGTTCACAGTGGAGTTTCTGTTCCTGGACCTGTGTTCCCTAAAGTCGGTACGGCAGTTTGTCCAAAGGTTTAAAGCCAGGGCTCTACCACTTCACGTCCTTGTGAACAATGGTACTTATACACCAAACAACCTCTTCATTCAATACACCACAATATTCACTTCTGAAGAGAGTCATAGCATAGTTATTTCATCTGAAAAATCAAGCAAACCCTGGTTGTCGTCAACCCTTGAAAATAGTGTCTCGTGGTCCTTGGGGGCCTCCGAAATGGTACCCTATTCCCTTTAGTGCACCGCTTTTGATCATAGCACTATGAGGTAGTGCTCTGCCATAGGAATTATGGTGGCATTTAAGGCGAAGCCCTATTGTGTAGTCCTCCAGGGCAGTTTGTTTGAACAAAATGGCTTTTATTGAGAGAAGGTCTTTGGAGACTCCAGTACTGACTGGCTTGGGGTAACAGTCACCCACTCTCTGCCCACAAACAGACTGAATTAATAATTCACCGGTCTGCCAGATGCTCTCGGCAGCTAACATCACATATCACACCCGGCTGATGGATAATGGATAGTAGATGCCGGAGGAAGGACGTAGGGCAGATGTTAGTGTCGTCCCATTGAGAGAGTAATGATAGGGGAAAGGTCATCGCTACACAGACCCCGGACGCATCCCAAACGGCACCCTATTCTCTATATAGTGTGCTACTTTTGACCAGGACCCGTAGGGCTCTGGTCAAATGTTCTGCACTAAATACGGAAAATACGGTGCCATTTGTCACGCCGTGAGTTTTCTGTCTATGCCCTATGCTTTAGTAAGCTAAGCAAGGCCTAATGTCACCTTATCTCTCTTTCACTTTAGCCGTCTAATGGCATGTCCAATAGTGTTATTGACAAACACATCGTCGTAACCTCCATTACCATGTAGCCAATGGTGTTGAGGTTCGAGTAATGAGCTGTTTCAACCTGCATTAGGGGAAGGTGTCTGCTTGAGAGACCATAGACTGATCTGCAGACAGGTCTCGTTGACCATCGTCTGTAAGTGTTACAGCGCACCTAGAGGTCAGTCGTCTATAAAGGGAGCGTTTTTAATGATCACGTAATAAGAATATATGCCATTTAGCAGACAGTTCTATCCAAAGGAATTTAGGCCTACACAAATTAAAAATGTATGCACTCACTGTACTGTAAGTCTTACTTGAATTGAGGATTGAACCCACGACCTTAGCAGTTCCATGTATTTATCCTTTCACAATCACTCAACAGAAGTATCAGTTACTGTATATCGGCATAGACAGCTGTTTTATCTTATTGACATATTGATTGAACATTCCTAGGGAGTTTATCCTAGCCACTCTGCTTCTGCCTCTGCATTTCTCGCTCTTTGGGGTTTTAGGCTGGGTATCTGTAAAGCACTTAGATTGAAATGTCATATTGCTTGTCCTTCACAGCCGGCATCATGCTGGTTCCAGAGGGAAAGACAGAGGACGGTTTCGAGCTGCACTTTGGTCTGAACTATCTGGGACACTTCCTGTTGACAAACCTCCTCCTGGACAAACTGAAGAGGTCTGGGAGACACGACGCCTGCTCCCGCGTCGTCACCATGTCCTCCGCCACACACTACGTTGGAAGACTCAATATGGAAGACCTACAGGGCAGGTAGGGACCAGGACCCGGGCCTGTATTCACAGAGCATCTCAGAATTCTTTTAGATCAGTACTCCTACCCTGAGACGCTTTATGAATACAGACCCAGATTATTTGGTATAGGGCTTCCAACATTGTTCTCAGGTGTCCAATTGAGTGCTGAAATTGAATCAATCTCTCGAAATAAAAATCCCGACATGGTATCGTAATCTCGTTGGTATTAGTCATGGTTGATGGACAGTCAAGTAGCACATTTAAAACCATTACCAATGTGGTAGTAGTATTTATCTGTTGGCTACGAGTGAATGTCATTCTCAATTCAAGATACAAGCTATATCCAATGAATCTCATTGACCGACAAAGCCTTTCGATTCCCTTTTTGATACTCTTAAAATATTTACCTCAATAAAAAAACATTAACGTTTTCGAAAACGTTCTTACCAGGACCAAAATTATTAGTTTTGATGACAGATAGCGTTAGCGATGACAGATAGTGTGATAAACCATTATTATACAGTCTGTACTGAGAGGCTCCTTGCCTCAAGGGCAAGAACAGCGGTGTCTCTCTTCCTCGGCTGCGAATTTAGATGCGATAGATGGCTTCGTCACATCTGGGAGAAACGAGTGGGTGATGCTGCTGGCTACAAACGGCTAGCTGCAACGGTGCTCCCCCCAGAAACAATCTCACGCTGTAAGAAAAAGAAACAGGGGGGGAAACACATTATAGATTGGGTATTTCACAGTCTGATGCTCTTATGACCTTCACAGTGCGTTTGTGCAGACACGTTGATTTGCTTTTGAACGGTGTTTATGGTGTTAACAATAAGTCTATCTATTCAGTACAATACAGACACTCTATAATAGACATTGGGTTTAGTCATGCAGACAGCTTAGTAGGGGCATTGGATTGGGAACAACAAGGTTGTAGACAACATACGGAATAAGTATGTTATGTATGTTAATTAGCTTAGGTTTTTTTGGACAAACTAAACTGTCAAATTATCATATTATAAAGCACGACTTAACCCGAGGTAAACGGTCTCTCTCGCCCTCTCTTTCTCCATTCCTCGCTCTGCCTCTCTCCATCCCACTCTCTCCCTCCCTCCAGGTCCTGCTACAGTGCGCATGGGGCCTACTCTCAGAGTAAACTGGCTCTGGTTCTCTTCACATACCATCTGCAGGAGAAGTTAACAGCAGCAGGGTTCCCAGTAACATCCAACGCAGTAGACCCAGGCATGGTGGACACTGACCTGTACAACAACCTCTGCATTCCAGCCCAGGCAGCCAAGAAACCTGTTGCCAAAATGCTGTTTAGGGTAAAGTAGAATCTTAATCTAGATGACCATTCAAATATTTAAAGGTCAGTTTAGGGTTAGGAACCTGAGACAAAATGCATGAAATATACTATAGATATGGGCCACGTGATGTGTCACTGTTAAAGTGTAGGTTTCGCGTTATTCCTTCACAAAACTAACAACAGTGTAATAGTACTCCACCTAACAGTCTTATACTTCACTATAGGGGAACGTAAACTATGCTGACAGTTCTGTACGACTGTTCAGGGTACGGTGAACGACCTTTACAAATACTTAGGAATTTGGCGTACTCGAGGGGGAAATAAATGCACCAAAGATAGATATGGTAATAGGAAAAGCTTCTACGCTTGACCAAAGCTTAACAGCGGTGATTGATGAGAATACTAAGAAGGTGCAACACATGTGGAATGGTCCAGCCTTTTACTGCTCAGGCTTCATAATGAGTTTTTTCTGTTGGTCATATTGCCACGGAATCCATGTGTTTTTTAAAAAGGATTATAATTGCAATCTTGGGGTTCTGAGATAAGAAAAGCATGTCTATTACAGTCACATTAAAGGGTGTGTTAAATGGGGTGGTCAATTTATTCATAACCACATGTGAGAGGCACAGGAGGTTGGTGGCACCGTAATTGCGGAGGACGGGCTCGTGGTAATGACTGTAGCGGAATAGGTGGAATGGTATCAAATACATCAAACACGGTTACCAGGTGTTTGATGCCATTCCATTCGCTCTGTTCCAGCCATTACTATGAGCCTTCCTCCTCTCACCAGCCTCCACTGGTGAGAGGGTGTGTGTATTTCTGAAAACTACATCACAATTTGTGAGAAACCTGTGCAAACGACACATAGTCATTCCCATTATAATTAGCAGGTTAGCATTTCTCGTCATGAATCTTGTTCTGGAGGCAGCTCTGCAGAGTGGTCACTAGTTGGAACAAAATCATCAAGTCATCTAAAACCTAACCTTAACCACACTGCTCAACCTAATGCCTTACCCTATCCTTAAATTAAGAACAAAAATAAACAATTTTGACTTTGCAACTGGCCCATCTAGCAGAGATCGCTCAATTCTGCCTTAAAGACAAGACTCGTTCCAATAAACTTCAACCTGCTTATAATTTTAGGGCAATCAACAATTTAGCTGCAAGCGAAATGCATGTGTCAGTAATGTTATTTTTTTTATTTCTTAATTATTTAAATCACCTTTGAATCTGCATCTAAAATGTCACATTACATGGTCACAGATTGATTCTGTATTAGGGCATTCTAATAGGGGCAGTGTCGTGTCGCCAATTTGCTTGTTTGCCTGAATAGTTTAAGATGACCGTGTCCTCTAACACAGAGAAATGTGCTGGGAAATTAAGCCTTACCTAGTTGGGCTTTAAGTGTTCAAAAAAAAAATACAGTATTTCAAGGGTGACAATATAAAGATAGCCTGACAAATATCTGAATTTAATTTCCTCAATACTCATATTCCACAAAGATAATGAGAGTTTATATTGATGTTTATCTCAGTCATAATTTCCTTTCGGAGGCTTTTATCTTGGAACTGGGGTCTAGTGCCGAATCATTATCAGTCTGATCGTTCGGGTTCTGTGTGTTTGGAAAGATGTCTCATATCCACTGAGGTTTGGATTGCCAAGTATTGCAGCCTTTTGTATTGCAGCATTTGTATTGCCAACTGACTGCAATATGGAGGGCAGCTATGTGATGCCCACTGGCCACAGATGGTTGCTCAATCCTATGTCCATATTACAAGTGATCACCCGAAGAAATATGAAAATGCATGAAATATTGTTTTGTACAATGTTTGTCACTTTTCCTTTCTCTACGAGTGTTTTCTTTTATAAGTGAGACATCTATGTGTGCTCTCCAAGACGTGTGTACACATTTCTGGACTGGTGGTCTTGTGGCCCATCTGTCGACGGATTTCATTAGGGGCTATTTCACATCTGCTGTTTCGAAAATCAAGCCGGGCCTGTCTGCCAGTGTCTTCATTCACATTTTCCATTCAAGGAACATCCTCAATGTTAATCACATTGACTCTGTTTTTGGCCATACAACAATTGGGATTACAAAAACCTCACCTCTAGACCAAATATATTGTGGGGAGCAAATTCTTCTGAACTCTTCGAAGTTCCCATCAGCAAAGACATTCACACTCTGTGTGTTGTCGATTGTGTTTGTGTGTTTAAACGAGGGGCGTGAATTCAGATTCCCACGGGCAGCGAGTGTAGTGTTTTAAATGCTCTGTGTTGGCATTTGTTTCACCTCCAGTGCAGTGGGCCCATTTAGGAGCACCCATATGCGCCTTATATAAGCTCTGGGCTTTCCAGAGCAGTAGGCATGGCCTGCAATAGATCAGTCTGGCTCTGCTTCCTCCTCTCTAACCTCTTTCACTTAACCTGCCTGCTGCTGCCCGGCCTGCTGCACATCACTCACCACAGGCTGCTGCTGCCAGACAGACGTGTTAGTTCACCTGAGAGCTCACAGCCGCCTTAGATTGCTGTAACAACTGTTTGTCGTTTATCTAAATAGCCTAATTCTAATCTCGTCCGCCCAGCCGCCTCTCTAGCAACTGAGCCTGGGGACAAGGTGTAACTAACTGAACCTGCTTAGCAAGTCAGTTGTGAAATGTATTTGCGTCCTGTTTATGAAAGCGTTAATGTTGCCGTTTCGAATGATTGACAGAACTGGGCTTTGTTTACAATTTTGAAAATGGAACAGAGGACCACGATGTTTCTGAAGAACATGCCTGTCCCTGCCATTCTTTTTTTTAAAGTGTTATTTCTGTGTCATCTCCAGACCCCAGCCGAGGGAGCGTCTACAGCTATCCTGGCTGCCACTGCGTCTCAGCTGGAGGGGGTCGGAGGCTGCTACTTCTATAACGGGGAGAGAGCTGAATCCGCTGACATTACTTACGATCACAACGTGAGGGCTGAGCTGTGGAAACAGAGCTGTGTGCTGGTTGGTCTTCAGGAGGCCTAGAGGAGGAACCAGGAACCATGATCTTAGAAGTATGCCAAGATCAACGGCATGACACCTCCCTCCAGCGTCAACAACAACCAAGCTGCGTCCCAATTCTCAACCCTTCCCTTCGGCCCTAAGTGTGCACTTGTTCCCTTCCCTTCATGGATCTTAAAGCACTGCTATAGGAAATATGGTAGCAACTTCCTCTAGCCTAGGCTGACACCAATCCAATGCTTTTAAATTCATAGGGAGGAGAGCACAAGTGCGTACTTTAGTAGTATCGGGATACAGCCCAAGTCAGCCCCAGCCAGCACTATATAGAGCAACAGCCTGTGGACTTAGGCTTCCTGATTACTTAGCAATATCTAGCTACAGCAAAAACTTTGGTTGTTGCCTCTACTGTAACTGTCCTCTCTTGACCTCTGTCCTCATAGTACTGCATAACACATCAGCATTGGAATCAACTCTCCAGCATATCATATCTTCTCCTCCGCAAAGACAGTTCTGAAGACATCCATTCTACCATGCGACAAGCACTATTAAACACATGCTGAACTGCACATTGAGTGATGGAATTTGTTTTTTATATTGCAATACCAGTTCTGCTGCCAAATTTATGAAGCTTTTGTACTGTAGCTCCCTCTTCTGGAATCGCAGATAACAAAACATTGAAAGACACAAGGATCAACATCGGAGCTAGTAGTGCCTCGGAGCTAGTAATATCGCTTTGAACCAGCGCCATCTTTTTTTCCTGCCTAAAATAGGACCCTCTGTCCATTCTTCTTTCTTCTACTTGGACTCCCATCAGGGGCGGACTGGCCATCTGGCATTTCGGGTAAATGCCAGATGGGCTGCTCCATTTTTAGTCTAGTGGGCCTGTGTAACAAATTTTTTCTTATCTGTTTAATAATGGGGGCCTCAAGGAAAAAGAAATTGGCCGTTGCGTTAAAATAATGCCAGAGGCAATTCCTGGTCCTAGTCCAACCCTAACTCCCATCAAGGACTGGACCATATATCTGTAGATGTACCGCCTCATAGCTGTGATCAAAAATATAATGTCAAATATGCTTTGGTGAAGGGCTAACAATGACAACCATGAGACTCAAACTTGGTTAGCCTTATTCCAGCTTCATTTGCACTTGCCTCGTTTAATGCGTGTGTCCAATCCCTATTGTTGTAATCATCAAGGACAAAAAAACTGACAGCAAGCTTCCTAATAGTACAGTAGATGCCTTTGCCTTGTTTGACTCCCTGTGCCCAGAGGGGATGTTCTGCCCTGCTATCGCCACTTCACTGTGACTGATGTGAAATGTCGTCGTGATCTTTGATGTCTCTGTGCCATACCGTGATAACAAAATGATGCTCATCTTTAAATGTCCTGAAACAGTAGTTAACATGTTAATGGATCATATTTTCATGTTTTCGCCATTTTCATCTGACTAGAAGATTCCGAATCTTTAAATGACTAAGTGGTTCTCATGATAAGAGGTTTCTAGTGTAGAGAGTTCTAACTTGGGTGCTACTTGACATTTGTGCTCGGGTTGGAGGGCCGCTTGAATTACAAACACTTGCTATGACATCTTTTTAATTAAGATGGGCACATCTTCATTATCTAACTGTGCTTCTTCTAGGTGTCTCCAATCCATTTGAAGTATGCGTGTCAACATTCTCATACAGGATATCGTCAATGTTTTGTCTAAGTGTTTTGTGTTCAAGTACTGTATGTGTATGCATGCCTCAAGCAGTGTAAGGTTCAGTTTGGTACATGCCCCAGACGATAGTTATTCAATAACAACAGTGCCAATACTCAAATGCTCCTTAGAGTACTAATGAGGAAGGTTGAAGAGAAGAGGACTCTTCTCCAAGCTTCCATCTGCTTTTGTTGTAATACAAAATGTGTTATGAGTCTAATGCTGGATAAAGGCAGACATAAATCAAATGTTATTTGTCACATGTGCCGAATACAGTGAAATGCTTACTTACAAGCCCTTAATCAACAATGCAGTTAAGAAAATATCTATAAAAAAAATTAAAAATAAGAGATAAGAATAACACAAACAACATAAACATGAAATATAATACATCAAGATGTAAACATTTCAGTAGGACATTTTAATCTGAAGTAATTAGGTTATTCATTGTATTACCACAATCACTGTGAACGATGCCTTGCTTTTCCAAGTTTTCTTTAGTTGTACTGTACTAAATAATGAAGTAGTTATTCATTTGAGTTTCTAGTCATTGTGTGATTCTTAGATGTGACTGTGTTGTCCTCACTCATAGCATAGAGAAGGAGGTCCACATGGGACACACATCTAAATAAAATCTATTGTAAATGAATTGCTATCCACAGCTTTGTTTTGCCTATTATCTTAAATCTACTGTGTACAGTAATGCGTAATGGTTGACAAAAGGGGGGGGGGGGGGAATCTGGTTCACGTCAAACACAGGCACTGTCAGAATGATGGGAGATGATTCATTCAAGGACACTCATTCTGTGTATATATGCATTAGGTAAGTAAGAAGGATCCAGTTACTCTCATAACCACGGACACGCACGCGCACACACACCCACACACACAGTCGTGGACAGGCCATGACATTTATTATGTTACTGTGTGGAAGTAATACCCCTACAGCTTGCAAGCAGGGCCTCAGTCTTTTCGAAGCATCTGACAAACCAATCTGTCCTTCTTCAGGCTAGCGCGTCATACCTAATGTGTGTCAAAGTGGACGACTTAGAACACTGTGCTCTTCAGGCACCATGAGTAGAGTAGACCACACACACATTGGGGAATCCAATGTTTTATTCACGAGTTACACAAGGATTTTTTTTTTACCATGTCTCTGTTTCCATATTATTCCTGAGATTGGGTAAGGCTCTTCTATAAATCCATGCTGGGAGAGGAGAGTCTTATCAGTGTGAATCTATAAAGTATACTGGGCCGGCCTCAGCAGCACAGCCCATGTCTCAATGGCCAGAGGATGAAGAGTCAATTATCGTCATGTTTTCCTTTTTCTTCTGCTTTTTTTTTTTTTTTAATAAGAAAGAATTGCATCAGGTCTGAGCAAAAAGAAAGTCGTTGTGATCCCTTGCGTGTGTTACGGAGACAACGCTTCCACCCTTAGCTCTGCATCAGGTTGCATCTTTTCCTAGCGCTTTTATTTTGCGTCAATGCAATTTATTACAGTCTCAAACAGATAGCTAAAGATTAAGAGCCGCAAGATCACTAACCCCGTGTTCAGATGTGTTTCTATGTTGCTGTGTGATATATAGTGAGTACTGAATAGCATTTCCTTGACTGCAGTGATTTGGGGGAAGTCAGCCATCTCTAGTTATATATGTACAGGACATCCTCTTGTTCCCTGCGGTCGTTCCAGCAGACCTGTTAGTCAGCGTAGATAAAACCAGGCCCTGGGGCACCTCAGCTAGGTAATATGCTCCATGTGGTCCCGTGTGGCTCAGAGTGTGGCGTTAGCAACGCAAAAGGTTGTGGGTTCAAGTCCCGCAGGGATTATACACATATGTGGTATGTATCTGAATAACGATAAAATCCAATTCACAGAGACCAATCGTTTGGCCCTAAAGAGTGTCCCCTAGTTAACTATTTAGCAGTCACAGAGTTAACTTGCCTCTGTGAACTGTACCGTAGAAGAGCTTAAAAATGTAAAAAGGGGTTAAGTGACGGCTTAGGCACTGGGGGCTAGTTAGCATTAGCAATGTAGCCAGAGCCACAGGGAAGCACATCTGGCTCTGTCAGCTTCATTCATATTGCGTGGTTGAAATAGCTGGCAACTCCAGAGGATTATGCGGGGGAAAGACAGATGTCTTATTAAGAATGACGTTATTTTCTTATTTCACTTTTGGTGTAGGGCTTGAGTTAAGGTTGAGGGTTAGAGTTAAAACCGAGATGTGGACATGAATCTATGGTTAGGGTTGAACCGAGATGTGGACATGAAGCTCGGGTTAGGGTTGAACTGAGATGTGGACATGAATCTATGGTTAGGGTTGAACCGAGATGTGGACATGGAGCTCGGGTTAGGGTTGAACTGAGATGTGGACATGAATCTATGGTTAGAATTGAACCAAGATGTGGACATGGAGCTCGGGTTAGGGTTGAACTGAGATGTGGACATGAATCTATGGTTAGGGTTGAACTGAGATGTGGACATGGAGCTCGGGTTAGGGTTGAACTGAGATGTGGACATGAATCTATGGTTAGAATTGAACCAAGATGTGGACATGAATCTATGGTTAGGGTTGAACTGAGATGTGGACATGAATCTATGGTTAGAATTGAACCAAGATGTGGACATGAATCTATGGTTAGGGTTGAACTGAGATGTGGACATGGAGCTCGGGTTAGGGTTGAACCGAGATGTGGACATGGAGCTCGGGTTAGGGTTGAACCGAGATGTGGACATGAATCAATGGTTAGGGTTGAACCGAGATGTGGACATGGAGCTCGGGTTAGGGTTGAACCGAGATGTGGACATGGAGCTCGGGTTAGGGTTGAACCGAGATGTGGACATGAATCTATGGTTAGAGTTGAATCGAGATGTGGACATGAATCTATGGTTAGAATTGAACCAAGATGTGGACATGAATCTCTGGTTAGGGTTGAACTGAGATGTGGACATGAATCTATGGTTAGGGTTGAACCGAGATGTGGACATGAATCTATGGTTAGAGTTGAACTGAGATGTGGACATGAATCTATGGTTAGGGTTGAACTGAGATGTGGACATGAATCTATGGTTAGGGTTGAACTGAGATGTGGACATGGAGCTCGGGTTAGGGTTGAACCGAGATGTGGACATGGAGCTCGGGTTAGGGTTGAACCGAGATGTGGACATGAATCTATGGTTAGGGTTGAACCGAGATGTGGACATGGAGCTCGGGTTAGGGTTGAACTGAGATGTGGACATGGAGCTCGGGTTAGGGTTGAACTGAGATGTGGACATGGAGCTCGGGTTAGGGTTGAACTGAGATGTGGACATGGAGCTCGGGTTAGGGTTGAAATGAGATGTGGACATGAATCTATGGTTAAAATTGAACCAAGATGTGGACATGAATCTATGGTTAGGGTTGAACCGAGATGTGGACATGGAGCTATGGTTAGAGTTGAATCGAGATATGGACATGGAGCTATGGTTAGGGTTGAACTGAGATGTGGACATGAATCTATGGTTAGGGTTGAACCGAGATGTGGACATGAATCTATGGTTAGGGTTGAACTGAGATGTGGACATGAATCTATGGTTAGGGTTGAACCGAGATGTGGACATGAATCTATGGTTAGGGTTGAACTGAGATGTGGACATGAATCTATGGTTAGGGTTGAACCGAGATGTGGACATGAATCTATGGTTAGGGTTGAACCGAGATGTGGACATGAATCTATGGTTAGGGTTGAACTGAGATGTGGACATGAATCTATGGTTAGGGTTGAACTGAGATGTGGACATGAATCTATGGTTAGGGTTGAACTGAGATGTGGACATGAATCTATGGTTAGGGTTGAACCGAGATGTGGACATGAATCTATGGTTAGGGTTGAACTGAGATGTGGACATGAATCTATGGTTAGGGTTGAACTGAGATGTGGACATGAATCTATGGTTAGGGTTGAACTGAGATGTGGACATGAATCTATGGTTAGGGTTGAACCGAGATGTGGACATGAATCTATGGTTAGGGTTGAACTGAGATGTGGACATGGAGCTCGGGTTAGGGTTGAACTGAGATGTGGACATGAATCTATGGTTAGGGTTGAACAGATGTGGACATGAATCTATGGTTAGGGTTGAACCGAGATGTGGACATGAAGCTCGGGTTAGGGTTGAACCGAGATGTGGACATGAATCTATGGTTAGGGTTGAACTGAGATGTGGACATGGAGCTCGGGTTAGGGTTGAACTGAGATGTGGACATGAATCTATGGTTAGGGTTGAACTGAGATGTGGACATGAATCTATGGTTAGGGTTGAACTGAGATGTGGACATGGAGCTCGGGTTAGGGTTGAACCGAGATGTGGACATGAATCTATGGTTAGGGTTGAACCGAGATGTGGACATGAATCTATGGTTAGAGTTGAACCGAGATGTGGACATGGAGCTCGGGTTAGGGTTGAACCGAGATGTGGACATGAATCTATGGTTAGAGTTGAACCGAGATGTGGACATGAATCTATGGTTAGGGTTGAACCGAGATGTGGACATGAATCTATGGTTAGGGTTGAACCGAGATGTGGACATGAATCTATGGTTAGGGTTGAACCGAGATGTGGACATGGAGCTCGGGTTAGGGTTGAACCGAGATGTGGACATGAATCTATGGTTAGAGTTGAACCGAGATGTGGACATGAATCTATGGTTAGGGTTGAACTGAGATGTGGACATGAATCTATGGTTAGGGTTGAACTGAGATGTGGACATGAATCTATGGTTAGGGTTGAACTGAGATGTGGACATGGAGCTGTGCTTCTACCGTGAGGTTTCTTGCTCAATCAAAGTCCAGGGAAAAAAGGTGATGCATTGTCCATGTGGCTAGATTAGGGTAAGGGGTAAATTTAGGGTTGGGTTAAGGTTTAAGTTGTACAGTACATACCTGCAAAGAGTGTGGTGACTATCATGAATTGCTCAACCTGTTAACTGCAGTGGGCTAAATCAGGGTCACCCAGAGTGTTTCTTGGTAGTCTTAAACAAATCTACTTTGAAACAGAAGTATACACCTCACACACATGGTTATGGGCTTAAAAAAGAAGACACCTGTATCATATCAGATATAGAGTTGAAAGGTATTTCATTTTGAGTTTGCATCCCAATATTACACTTTATATACATCACAGAAAACTGAAATATAACAAAACCATTTGACATAGAAACACTGGATTTTGGCCGTTTAAAAAAATAAATATTAATAACATTTCACCCATGAGGCCACTAGGTCATTTGACTGCAGGAAAGGGGTCCTGATGTATTGTTTGGCTGTTGGCGCTGTTAATGATTATTAATATGGCTGTTGTGTATGAGTGGATGTTGGCGATTTGCTCCGATTCATGTTTTTAATTACAAAACAGCAAGAGCAAGGCTGTATTTGAGCCCTACTGAGAACATAGGACTGATTAAACCCTGTGCTATTCATTCAGGCTTTTTATTGATTCATTCATCATATTTGTGCAAGAGTGCGATTAAAATCAAGCAGAAAATGAAGCAGAGTTGGGAGAAAGATCCCTGTGTGTTTTGAAGCTACCTTACCGTTCTTATTATTCAAACGAGCTTGTGCTAAAGGCTTCAATGATTATATTAGTATTTTCAGTCATGGAAAAAAAAAAAAAAAATCAAATAACCATCTGCTAGCTGCATCGCTGGCAGTACCCTAACTTGTTTTACGGCTAGATCCAATCAGTATCGCTCGATTGAAATTTAAAGGCAATGTTCCCGCGTTTGCGGAGACTGCATTCACAGTAAATGCTGCACGGTGAACGCTGCATCGGAAATGACCTTTACATTTGAATGCGGATCTTACGCAATACTTCCGCGATAACGATTGATTCCGGCCCGTAGAGTGAGTCACGGGTACAATCAATTGATAACTGAACCTTTCATTTATCCATATTACGATTAATCCCCTTTTAAAAAGGGCAACCGAGTACATTCTTGTGTTGGAGAAAGCCTAGAGTCATATGAACAGAATACAGGCCCTTTTAAACAGGCTGTGAATGCTAAATTGATGAAAGCTGAAGTGTACCAAAACCCTCTTCCTCCCTGTGGTCTATTAGATGTTGACAAATGCTGTTAGATGTTGTGTGTGTGTGTGTAACCTATGTTGGCCTAATGCCATTTTCAAAGCCATACAATTAAGCCCTGACCTCAAAATGTTTATCATCCACAATGTTCCCCCTGGTGTTGACAATGACATCCAACAAGGCTTTTCAATGTCAATCACAAAGTATTGCAGCAATTAATCATCTCATCACATATCTAATCTCATGTCATTCCACCAATAAGGTGGTCTGTACGGTGGGATCCTACCCCAACTCCTCGCTCTCGTTTTCTCTCTTTCCTCCTCTCGCTCTCTCCTCTCTCTTAAAGGAGAGAGAGGAGCTCTCAGATCAAATGCTAACAAGACAGTGATGAGTGACCTGTTTCCAATAGGTAACAGTCTGTCACTGGGAGGGCAATTCAGATATAGTAATATACGCCTTTCCTACGCCCTTCTCAGTATTTGGTGTGGCTGTCGACAGACTCACTAGAACATATCGAGAGAACGGGTGTGGCTACCAGGTGTGGTGTGGCTACCAGGTGTGGTACCAGGTGTGGTACCAGCTCTTATCTTGTGTTCTGAATAATTTTAATTCAACTGCTGAAAACCCTCCCACTTGCTGGCAACAGATTTTCTCATGGAGTTTTCATTGAATAGTGGTTCCAGTTCATTTAGCTTGGAAAGACAGTACCGTGCAGTACCGAAGAGCCCTCACTGCTGCTCGATCATCCTACTTTTCCAACTTAATCGAGGAAAATAAGAACAATCCCAAATTTCTTTTTGATACTGTTGCAAAGCTAACTAAAAAGCAGCATTCCCCAAGAGAGGATGGCTTTCACTTCAGCAGTAATAAATTCATGAACTTCTTTGAGGAAAAGATCATGACCATTAGAAAGCAAATTACGGACTCCTCTTTGAATCTGCGTATTCCTCCAGGGCTTAGCTGTCCTGGATCTGCACAGCTCTGCGAGGGCCTGGGATCGTGAGAGACACTTAAGTGTTTTAGTACTATATCTCTTGACACAATGATGAAAATAATCATGGCCTCTAAACCTTCAAGCTGCATACTGGATCCTATTCCTACTAAACTGCTGAAGGAGCTGCTTCCTGTGCTTGGCCCTCCTATGTTGAACATAATAAACAGCTCTCTATCCACTGGATGTGTACCAAACTCACTAAAAGTGGCAGTGATAAAGCCTCTCTTGAAAAAGCCAGACCTTGACCCGGAAAATATAAAAAACTATCGGCCTATATCGAATCTTCCATTCCTCTCAAAAATTTTGGAAAAAGCTGTTGCGCAGCAACTCACTGCCTTTCTGAAGACAAACAATGTATACGAAATGCTTCAGTCTGGTTTTAGACCCCATCATAGCACTGAGACTGCACTTGTGAAGGTGGTAAATGACCTTTTAATGGCGTCAGACCGAGGCTCTGCATCTGTCCTCGTGCTACTAGACCTTAGTGCTGCCTTTGACACCGCCCTTGCTGTCTCTGCCAGGCCGGTTCCCCTCTCTCCACTGGGATTCTCTGCCTCTAACCCTGTTACAGGGGCTGAGTCACTGGCTTGCTGGTGCTCTTTCATGCCGTCCCTAGGAGGGGTGCGTCACTTGAGTGGGTTGAGTTACTGACGTGATCTTCCTGTCTGGGTTGGCGCCCCCCCTTGGTTTGTGCTGTGGTGGAGACCTTTGTGGGCTATACTCGGCCTTGTCTCAGGATTGTAAGTTGGTGGTTGAGGATTTCCCTCTAGTGGTGCGGGGGCTGTGCTTTGGCAAAGTGGGTGGGGTTATATCCTTCCTGTTTGGCCCTGTCCGGGGATTTCTTCGGATGGGGCCACAGTGTCTCCTGACCGCTCCTGTCTCAGCCTTCAGTATTTATGCTGCAGTAGTTTATGTGTCGGGGGGCTAGGGTCAGTTGGTTATACCTGGAGTACTTCTCCTGTCTTATCCAGTGTCCTGTGTGAATTTAAGTATGCTCTCTCTAATTCTCTCGTTCTCTCTTTCTCTCTGAGAACCTGAGCCCTAGGACCATACGTCAGGACTACCGGGCATGCTGACACCTTGCTGTCCCCAGTCCGCCTGGCCTTGCTGCTATTCCAGTTTCAACTGTTCTGCCTGCGGTTACGAAACCCCTACCTGTCCCAGACCTGCTGTTTTCAACTCTTAATGATCGGCTATGAAAAGCCAACTGAGATTTATGCCTGATTATTATTTGACCATGCTTGTCATTTATGAACATTTTGAAAATCTTGGCTCTCTCTAATTTTCTCCTTCTCTCTTTCTTTCTCTCGGAGGACCTGGGCCCTGGGACCATGCGTCGGGACTGCCGCCCGTGGTGACTCCTTGCTGTCCCCAGTCCGCCTGGCCTTGCTGCTATTCCAGTTTCAGCTGTTCTGCCTGCGGTTATGGAACCGCCACCTGTCCCAGACCTGTTGTTTTTCAACTCTTAATGATCAGCTATGAAAAGCCAACTGAAAATGATTCATGATTATTATTTGACCATGCTTGTCACTTATGAACATTTTTGAACATCTTGGCATAGTTCTGTTATAATCTCCACCCGGCACAGCCAGAAGAGGACTGGCCACCCCTCATAGCCTGGTTCCTCTCTAGGTTTCTTCCTAGGTTTTGGCCTTTCTAGGGAGTTTTTCCTAGCCACCGTGCTTCTACACCTGCATTACTAGCTGTTTGGGGTTTTAGGCTGGGTTTCTGTACAGCACTTCGAGATATTAGCTGATGTACGAAGGGCTATATAAAATAAAATTGATTGATTGATTGATTTATCTTAAGCCATCCCTTTAAATACGGTGTACCTTTTAGCTAGAATTTTGTCGACAGACTCACCAGAACATATCGAGAGAACGGATTCAGAATATTAGGTATCAATGAAAAAAATCCATCTAAATATATGCATATTCGTCTTTGTTTCAGCACCAATTGGTAGATAAAAAAATACTCTTATATTGTATATTATTTAGGTTCAGGAAAGTAATAATGAATCATAAAAAACAAGTTCGGAGAGCCGTTACACACGAGAGCCTTTTTGATTAATTCTGAAAATGGAAAAAAGAAAATGCGACATTCAGTTCGACCCAGGGTAATGTTTGAAAATTAGTGTACATAGAATCATAATAGCAAGAATATGCGCTCGTCTATTGCCTGCACTAACAATGAAACTGTGTGACGACACCGCCATGCATCGGGTTCAAACCGTCACAGATTGGTCTGCGCTCCGCTTCATTTTCATTAGCCTGCATTGTTTTTTCTCTATACTATCAACTTTTACTAATGATCCTCATCAACAATCACACGTCAGTGACAGCGTTTACAGAGGAAGCAAATGAATGTACGCTGTACCAACTGAAGGGAACTAACAGTAAACTGGCAGTTGAATATGTTTGGTTATTAGGCCTACTGACGGTTGATACTGATAGTGGCTAATATATAATGGCGCAAGAGGGGATGGCTGCTGTTTTATAGGCTCCTAACCAAATATGCTTCAGTTTGCTGCCATATGACTGGTTTCACATGTCTCCAGCGATTTATAAGGTCAAATAGATCTAAAACAAGTGTCATTTATATTTACAATTCCCTTCTCCACACAGATTAGTAATTTACCTAGCTCTTATCAATAGCTCTTATCAAGTTGTAAATTACAGTGCATGGAGAATGTTATTTCTATTGGGGGAAATTAAGTAGATGCTTTTTCCCACTTGAAACTGGTAGGTTCGCTAGACCTTATTCATGGTTTCCTCACACGTAAATGTGGTGGAATAATTAGGTAATGAAGTCAAGGTCAGAATATAGAGTATCTGTAGACACCTCCGCCACACCTTTATTTATTCAATCTCCACCCAAAACGAATAGCGGGTGAATAGCATGCATGCTATTCTCACGCTTAAGTTCAAGGTCAGAATAAACAAAGGGAAGAACGTTCCATTTACCTGCACTTAACTCGGGTTGGAATCGGCCCCAATGTGTTTAAAGAAGATGTCACGATCGTCGTCAGGGTGGAAATGACCGGACCAAGGTGCAGCGTGGTGAGCGTACATTTTCCTTTATTTATGTAAATGTCGCCAACAAAACAAGAAACAAAGAACCGACCGTGAAGCTCACTAGGGCTATAGTGCCACTAACAAAGATAACTACCCACAAAATACAAAGGAAAAAAGGCTGCCTAAGTATGATTCCCAATCAGAGACAACGATAGACAGCTGTCCCTGATTGAGAACCATAGCCGGCCAAAACATAGAAACAAACAACACAGAATGCCCACCCCAAATCACACCCTGACCTAACCAAATAGAGAAATAAAACAGCTCTCTAAGGTCAGGGCGTGACAGAAGAGCATGATAAAAGAGGCCTCTGCATCAATTATAGTGAAATAAGTTATACCTTTGCATTAACATTTATGCTTATATACAGTTGAAGTCGGAAGTTTACATACACCTTAGCCAAATACATTTAAACTCAGTTTTTAACAATTCCTGACATTTAATCCTAGTAAAAATTCCCTGATTTAGGTCAGTTAGGATTAGCACTTTATTTTAAGAATGTGAAATGTCAGAATAATAGTAGAGAATGATTTATTTCAGCTTTTATTTCTTTCATCACATTCCCAGTGGATCAGAAGTTTGCATACACTCAATTAGTATTTGGTAGCATTGCCTTTAAATTGTTTAACTTGGGGCAAACGTTTTAGGTAGCCTTCCACAAGCTTCCCACAAAAAGTTGGGTGGATTTTGGCCCATTCCTCCTGACAGAGCTGGTGTAACTGAGTCAGGTTTGTAGGCCTCCTTGCTCGCACACACTTTTTCAGTTCTGCCCACAAATGTTCTATAGGATTGAGATCAGGGCTTTGTGATGGCCACTCCAATACCTTGACTTTGTTGTCCTTAAGCCAATTTGCCACAACTTTGGAAGTATGCTTGGTGTCATTGTCCATTTGGAAGACCCATTTGCAACCAAGCTTTAACTTCCTGACTGGTGTCTTGAGATATTGCTTCAATATATCTACATCATTTCCCCCCCTCATGATGCCATCTATTTTGTGAAGTGCACTAGTCCCTCCTGCAGCAAATCACCCCCACAACATGATGCTGCCACCCCCGTGCTTCACGGTTGGGAGGGTGTTCTTCGGCATGCAAGCCTCCCCCTTTTTCCTCCAAACATAACGATGGTCATTATGGCCAAACTGTTCTATTTTTGTTTCATCAGACCAGAGGACATTTCTCCAAAAAGTGCGATCTTTGTCCCCATGTGCAGTTGCAAACCGTAGTCTAGCTTTTTTATGGCGTTTTTTTTTTTTTTTACAGTTTGTTAACTAATTAACAGTTTGTTAACAAGAAATGTGTGGTGGTTGAAAAACGAGTTTTAATGACTCCAACCTAAGTATATGTAAACTTCCGACTTCAACTGTGTGTATATATATGTGTGTTTATGTTCAAACAGAAAAATCTGTCATATTTGTACAAGCACACTCACACAAACAGCATTCTTGTCTCACTAATTACATCAACAATGCATTGTTTCCTATTGCAATTACTTACACTTATTACTACCTTAATTGAAACAATCCAGACACAGCCATTCACATGCTTCCTTTCCCATTTATGCAATTTTCTCTTGAACCACTGGGGATTTACTTAACTATGTCAGCTCATGATTCAATTTAACATACTTAGTCTGTGTAATATATAAATCTAAGATGATCCATTATCCATCTGAGTAGAGGGCCTATTTAAAGTTAATTAGATGTGTAATGCAACAAGAAATTAATATGCTCATGTAAATAATGGGTCTAGTCTATTCTGTGGCTGAAAGATGGTTCTTGGAAATTCCCTCCGCCACACACACCACTCTCCCTTGTGATGCCTTTCAGAGGAAATGGATTGTGTCTCGGCAGATATTTCAATACGGCATGGCCAGACGGCAAAATAGGATTTCTCGTTATCCAGGGAATAGATGTACACGTCATCTGTGACAGCCACAGCACTGTCTCTTAGTGAACATGCATTACAGGCACATTGTGGGCTTTCCGTGGTAAGTCAGCCTCAGAACCTTCTCAAGCCTAGAGGAAAGAAGCATCAGTCCTTCTCATAGCTCTGGTTTCTGCCAAAATCAGTGTAAGAGAACATTTCACATACTGTTTATCTCTTTAGTATGGGTGGGTGTACTTTGGAACAGATTTGCTGATGTTTTTACAGTCTTTTGTGTCCAACAATAAAATATTTTTAAAATATATACAGTACCAGTCAAAAGTTTGGACACAGCTACTCATTCAAGGGTTTTCCTTTATTTGTACTATTTTCTACATTGTAGAATAATAGTGAAGACATCAAAACTATGCAATAACACATATGGAATCATGTAGTAACCAAAAAACTGTTAAACAAATCCAAATATTTTTCATAGTTTATATTCTTCAAAGTAGCCACCCTTTGCCTTGATGACAGCTTTGCACGCTCTTGGCATTCTCTTAACCAGCTTCACCTGGAATGTTTTTCCAACAGTTGAAGGAGTTCCCACATATGCTGAGCACTTGTTGGCTGCTTTTCCTTCACTCTGCGGTCCAACTCATCCCAAACCATCTCAATTGGGTTGAGGTCGGGGGATTGTGGAGGCCAGGTCATCTGATGTAGCACTCTATCACTCATCTTCTTGGTCAAATAGCCCTTACACAGCATGGAGGTGTGTTGGGTCATTGTCCTGTTGAAAAACAAATGATAGTCCCACTAAGCGCAAACCAGATGGGATGGCGTATCGCTGCAGAATGCTGTGGTAGCCATGCTGGTTAAGTGTGCCTTGAATTCTAAATAAATAACTGACAGTGTCACCAACAAAGCACCCCCACACCATCACACCTCCTCCTCCATGCTTCATGGTGGGAACTACACATGCGGAGATCATCCGTTCACCTACTCTACGTCTCACAAAGACACGGCAGTTGGAACCAAAAATCGCAAATTTGGACTCATCAGACCAAAGGACAGATTTCCACCTGTCTAATATCCATTGCTCATGTTTTTTGGCCCAAGCAAGTCTCTTCTTCTTATTGGTGTCCTTTAGGAATGGTTTCTTTACAGCAATTCGACCATGAAGGCCTGATTCACGCAGTCTCCTCTGAACAGTTGATGTTGAGATGTGTCAGTTACTTGAACTCTGTGAAGCATTTATTTGGGCTGCAATTTCTGAAGCTGGTAACTCTAATGAACTTATCCTCTGCAGGAGATGTGACTGTGGGTCTTCCTTTCCTGTAGCGGTCCTCATGAGAGCCAGTTTCATCATAGCGCTTGATGGTTTTTACGAATGCACTTGAAGAAACTTTCAAAGTTCTTAAATTGTCTTGATTGACTGACCTTCATGTCTTAAAGTAATGATGGACTGTCGTTTCTCTTTGCTTATTTCAGCTGTTCTTGCCATACTATGGACTTGGTATTTTACCAAATAGGGCTATCTTCTGTATACCACCCCTACCTTGTCACAACACAACTGATTGGCTCAAACTCATTAAGAAGAAAATAAATTCCACAAATGAACTTAACAAGGTACACCTGTTAATTGAAATGCATTCCAGGTGACTACCTCATGAAGCTGGTTGAGAGAATGCCAAGAATGTGCAAAACTGTCATCAAGGCGAAGGGTGGCTACTTTGAAGAATCTCAAATTTTAAATATATTTTGATTTGTTTAACACTTTTGGTTACTGTGTTATTTCATAGTTTTGATGTCTTCACTACTTTTCTACAATGTAGAAAATAGTAAAAATAAAGAAAAACCCTTGAATGGGTAGGTGTGTCCAAATGTTTGACTGATACTGTATATACAGTGCATTCGGAAAGTATTCAGACCCCACATTTTGGTATTCAGACCCCAGCCTAATTCTAAAATGGATTAAATTGTTTTTTCCCTCAACAATCTACACACAATAACAAAGCAAAAACAGGTAATTAGAAATGTTTGCAAATACAAATCTGAAATTTCACATTTACATAAGTATTCAGACCCTTTACTCAATACTTTGTTGAAGCACCTTTGGCAGCGATTACAGCCTCAAGTCTTCTCGGGTATGACGCTACAAGCTTGGCACACCTGTATTTGCAGAGTTTCTCCCATTCTTCTCTGCAGATCCTCTTAAGCTCTGTCAGGTTGGATGGGAGCGCCGCTGCACAGCTATTTTCAGGTCTCTCTGTAACACTCTGATCGGTTTCACCTGTCTTTGTGCTTGTCTCCACCCACTCCAGGTGTCGCCAATTTTCCACATTATTATAAACCTCTGCCTGCCCTGACTCCGAGCCTGCCTGCCGTCCTGTACCTGCCTGACTCTGACCTGATCATGAACCTCTGCCTGTCCTCAACCTTCCCTTTACTGCCAATGCCTTATGGAGGGACTCCATACCCTGGCAGAACGCCATGACCATGCATTCGATACATTGCTGGAGCAATTCCGTGGATTCCCTACAAGGCAGCAAGCCACACCAGTAATTTCCCAGACTCTCAGCAACTCCGCCACTAGCGACATTTATTCCCAGTCTACCCGTGTCCTGAGAACCCCGCTTACCTCCTCCGGAGCGCTACGCTGGAGATTTTGGATCCTGCCGGGCCTTTCTCTCCCAGTGCTCCCTCATCTTCGAGCTGCAGCCTTCATCGTTCCCCTTGGACCACTCGAGGATAGCGTACCTCATAACGCTGATGTCTGGGAGGGCACTCGCCTGGGCTACGGCGGTGTGGGAGCAACAGTCCGCCGTCTGCCTCAGTCTGAAGGAGTTTGTGTCGGAAGTACGGACGGTGTTCTATTCTCCGTTGTCCGGGAGAGAGGCTGCTCGTAAACTGCTCCAGCTACACCAAAACTCCCGTAGCGTGGCAGACTACGTGGTGGATTTTTGCATGTTGGTGGCTGAGAGTGCCTGGAACCCAGAAGCATTGTTCGACATATACCTTCACGGATTATCGGAGGTGACCAAAGATGAGCTCGCAGCCCAGGAGCTGCCCATGGACCTCAACCCCCTCACGCCTTGACCATCCAGATCGATGGGCGGCTACGAGAACGTAGGAGGGAGAGGGAAGCTGTTAACTGTCACCCTCACTCTCCCTCGATTCCCAACTCGCCTCAGAGGAATCCCGAAAACCCCCAAAGTACTTTCAGAGAGAATCCAATGTCACCCGAGTGCTCACGGGTACCACCGAGGGCGGTCGACTCGCCTCCTCTAGAGCCCAAGCTACTGGAAAAGGCTTTATTGTCTCCGGATGAATGTTTACACAGACTGAACACCAGGAGCTGTCTGTATTGCAGGACTGCAGGACATTGTATTTTCACCTGTCCATTAAAAAGACCAGGCTCATTAGTACGTATGACTACTCTGGTCAGCCATACAGGGATTTTCCAATCTCCCATTACTCGCACCCCTCTTCATGCCACCCTGTTGTGGGGTGACCAGTCCAAATCACTCCGGGTGCTCATTGACTCTGGGGCCGATGAGAACTTTATGTACACTACCATGGTGTTGGAGCTGGGCAACTCCTCTCAACCCCTCTCCATTCCTATGGACGTCAGAGCGCTGGATGGGCGCTCTATCGGCAGAGTCACCTGCACTAGGATTCCAATCGACCTACGAGTATCAGGAAATCACAGTGTGTGTATGCAGTTCCTGCTCATAGAATCTCCCTATGTCTCCGTAGTTTTGGGGAAATTCATGGCTCCAGAAGCACATCCCCTGGTCGACTGGGCTACTGGTTCTATCATGGATTGGAGCCCTTTCTGCCCTGCCTGCCCCGGGACGTCTTCCTGCAGGATTGAGAAACGCCACGGATCTCTCCGCCATTCACGCAGAATACCTGGACCTCCGGGTCTACGTCTCTCCCTCTGCATCGACCCTACGACTGCGCCATTGACCTTCTCCCGGGCACCACACCCTTTCGGGGGCGGCTTTCCTCCCTGTCGGTTCCGGTGACCAAGGCTATGGAGGAGTACATTGAGATATCTCTCACTGCAGGTAGTATTCATCCATCAGCCATTCCTGCCAGTGCAGGGTTCTTCTTTGTGGAGAAGAAGAACAAAACTCTGCGCCTGTGTATCGACTACAAGGCCATTAATGACATCACAGTTAAAAACAGTTTCCCTCTACCACTCATCTCCTCGGCTTTCGAACCTCTTCTGGGAGCGACCATCTTCTCTAAATTGTACCTTTGGAACGCCAACCATCTGGCTCAGATACGTGAGGAAGTTGAGTGGAAAACAGACTTTAACACGGCTAGCGGGCACTATGAGTACTTAGTTATGGCATTCGGACTGACCAATACTCCGGCGGTGTTCCAACCAGTTCGTGTTTGTCTACCTCTACGACATCCTTGTCTTTTCTCTTTCAGCTCAAGAACACGTCCTTCAGCGTCTCCTGGAGAACCAGCTTTTCATTAAAGCGGAGAAGTGTAAATTCTATCGCTCCACCATCTCCTTCCTATGATACGTCATCGCTGCAGGACATATACAGATGGATCCAGACAAGGTGGGAACGGTGGTGGATTGGACTCAACCCTCATCCAGAGTGCAGCTGCAATGTTTCCTGGGGTTTGCTAATTTCTACCGGATGAAGCGGGGGTTACAGCATCCTGGCTTCCTCCCTCTCAGCACTCACCTCTCCCAGGGTTCCCTTCACGTGGTTTCCAGCAGCTGACCAGGCGTTCTCGGACCTCAAATGTCGATTTACTACAGCCCCCATCTTAATCCAGCCCAGGACCAGAAGCTGCACCTCTGTGCTTTCCTCTCCCATCGTCTTACCCCTGCTGAGAGGAACTATGATGTGGGAAATCGAGAACTTCTCACTGTCAAGATGGCTTGGAGAAGTGGAGGCACTGGTTGGAGGGGGCGGAACACCCATTCTTAGTGTGAACAGACCATAAGAATCTGGAATATCTCCACACCGCCAAGCGCCTCAACTCTAAGGCAGGCTCGTTGACCCTGTTATTCACCCGTTTCAATTTCACTATCTCCTACCGCCAGGGGTCCAAGAACGTGAAGCCTGACGCACTCTCACAGTTGTATTGCCCCGCTGCTACTCCGTCTGACCCCAAGACCATCCTCCCTACCTCCTGTCTAGCGGCTGCAGCGACTGGGGTATAGAGAGCCTGGTCCAAAAGGCGCAGCGTTCCCAGCCGAAAACCGAAGGGGGTCCGGCTAACCAGATGTTTGTCCCGGTGCTGGAATGGGCACATTCCTCAAGACGGACCTGCCATCCAGGCTTTCGTCCGACTACGCTTTTGGTGGCCTTCCATGGTGCCGGATGTCTCCTAATTCGTCGCTGCCTGCACTGTGTGTGCACAAAATAAGACTCCACGGCAAGCTCCGGCTAGCCATCTTCAACCACTCCCTGTTCCTCACCGCCCCTGGTCCCATATATCCCTGGACTTTGTTACAGGGTTTCCCCCGTCAGACAGCAACACTACTATCCTGACGGTGGTGGATAGGTTTTCTAAAGCCACCCATTTTATGCCCCTTCCCATGTCTTCCGGATCCATGGACTTCCGGTCGACAAGGTCTCTAATCATGGTCCCCAGTTCTCGTCCCGGTTCTGGAAGGCGTTCTGCACCCTCATTGGGTCGTCAGCTAGCCTGTCCTCTGGTTTCCACCCCCAATCTAACGGCCAGGTGGAGGAAGCCAACCAGGACCTGGAGACGGCCCTTCGTTGCCTCGTCTCTACCACCCCACCAACTGGAAACATTAACTCGTGTCGGTGGAATACGTCTGTAACACCCTTCCCTGCTTGGCCACTGGTCTCTCGCCCTTTGAGTGTTCCTTGTGATATCAGCCCCCGCTCTTCCCTGAGCAAGAAGAAGTCAGCATACCCTCTGCCTCTGTTCATCCACCGCTGTCGCCGTACCTGGAAGAGAGCCCAGGACACTCTTTTGAAGACCATATCCAGGTATCGGCGACAAGCGGATCGCCACCAGACCCCTGCTCCCCACTATCGGCTCGGGCAGAGGGTATGGCTGTCCTCTCGGGACCAACCCCTCCGGGTGGAGTCCCATAAACTGACTAGTCTCCCAGTCCCTGCTGCTGAAAAATATCCCTACAGCATGATGCTGCTGCCACCATGCTTCACCGTAGGAATGGTATTGGCCAGGTGATGAGCGGTGCCTGGTTTCCTCCAGATATGAAGCTTGGCATTCAGGCCAAAGAGTTTAATGTTGGTTTCATCTGACCAGAGAATCTTGTTTCTCATGGTCTGAGAGTCCTTTAGGTGCCTTTTGGCAAACTCTGTGCCTCGACAGAATCCTGTCTCGGAGCTCTATGGACAATTCCTTCGAACTCATGGCTTGGTTTTTGATCTGACATGCACTGTCAAATGTGGGACCGTAGACAGGTGTGTGCCCATCCAAATCATGTCCTATCAGGTAAATTTACCACAATCATGTTGTAGAAACATCCCAATGATGATCAATGGAAACAGGATGGACCTGAGCTCAATTTCTCATAGCAAAGGGTCTGAATACTTTTTTTCTTCTGTTTTCACTTTGGAATTATGGGGTATTGTGTGTAGGTTGATGAGGGGAACAAATAATTTAATCAATTTTAGAATAAGGCTGTAACATAACAAAATGTGGAAAAAAGTCAAGAGTCCTGAATACTTTCGAAATGCACTGTGTAAATAAATATATATTTTAAATTATTTAAAAATAAAACAAATAAAATAAAATCTAAAGTTAAATTCGGTAGTTGGGGAAGTCCAAGGGCCCTGAGGCTGGGTTTCTATTAAGCTAGCCTTTTCGAGTACCAGGCTTCCCTAATATGGGTAAGCCTGGGAACGTTCATGGCAGAAAAATAACTAAATAGGGGTGTAGACCCAGTGTAAATCAGTGACGCCTCGCAACATGTTAAACCAATCAAATTCCTTGCTTGTCCGGCGCGCTAATAGTGCTCACTAGATTAGTATGTAGGTGCAACAGTGCGTGACGATTCATTTTACAGTCAATTTTTTTTCTTCACCTTTATTTAACCAGGTAGGCCAGATGAGAAAAAGTTCTCCTTTACAACTGCAACCTGGCCAAGATAAATCAAAGCAGTGCGGCAAAAACAACACAGATTTACACATGGGATAAACAAACGTACAGTCAATAACACATAATAACACCATAGAAAAAAAACACTATAGAAAAATCTATAAACAGTGTGTGCAAATGTAGTAAGATTAGGGAGGTAAGGCAATAAATAGGCCATAGTGGCGAAATAATCACAATTTAGCATTAACACTGGAGTGATAGATGTGCAGATGATGATGTGCAAGTAGAGATACTGGGGTGCAAAAGAGCAAAAATAAATAACAATTTGGGGAAGGAGGTCGTTGGGTGGGCTATGTACAGGTGCAGTGATCGGTAGACTGCTCTGACAGCTGATGCTTAAAGTTAGTGAGGGAGATATAAGTCTCCAGCTTCAGTGATTTTTGCAATTCGTTCCAGTCATTAGCAGCAGAGTACTGGAAGGAAAGGCAGCCAAAGGAGGAGTTGGCTTTGGGGGTGACCAGTGAAATATACCTGCTGGAGCGCGTGCTACGGGTGGGTGTTGCTATGGTGACCAGTGAGCTGAGATAAGGCGGGGCTTTACCTAGCAAAGACTTATAGATGACCTGGAGCCAGTGGGTTTGGCGACGAATATGAAGCGAGGGCCAGCCAACGAGAGCATACAGGTCGCAGTGGTGGGTAGTATATGGGGCTTTGGTGACAAAACGGATGGCACTGTGATAGACTACATCTAATTTGCTGAGTAGAGTGTTGGAGGCTATTTTGTAAATGACATCGCCGAAGTCAAGGATCTGTAGGATAGTCAGTTTTACGAGGGTATGTTTGTCAGCATGAGTGAAGGATGCTTTGTTGCGAAATAGGAAACGGATTCTAGATTTAATTTTGGATTGGAGATGTCTAATGTGAGTCTGGAAGGAGAGTTTACAGTCTAACCAGACACCTAGGTATATGTAGTTGTCCACATATTCTAAGTCAGAACCGTCCAGAGTAGTGATGCTAGTCAGGCGGGCGAGTGCGGGCAGCGATCGGTTGAAAAGCATGCATTTAGTTTTACTAGCATTTAAGAGCAGTTGGAGGCCACGGAAGGAGTGTTGTATGGCATTGAAGCTCGTCTGGAGGTTTGTTAACTCTATACACAGTGTCCAAAGAAGGACCAGAAGTATACTGAATGGAGTTGTCTGCGTAGAGGTGGATCAGAGAATCACCAGCAGCAAGAGCAACATGTACAGTATGTGGAATGTGTGTATAGAGCACACGTCTGACGAAACACAATTACGGTTTTCCTTCAGGTTTTCTTCAATTTTCTGCAATGTTGCAAACTAGAATATGGACCAACTCTCTGCAAACTGTGTCCTTCCCAGTCTGACAACAATGACGAACATATCGTAGCACCAACGGGCGTGTGTGGGGGAGGGTTCTTTAAATGTAACATCCAATCATAATCTTGCTGCTGGGAGCCTGTGTACCATTCAAAGGCGTGAGAGCGACATGATTTTGGAGGTATGGCAACGTGGGACTACTAATAAGATAACATATGGAATTGTTTTAAGATGGTCATACCAAGGATCATTTTGCTATTTGATTTAGAATTGTAGGACCCCTGTAGATATTTAAAAGAAATATTCAAAAAAAGTATTGGACGAAACATTGAATTTGGTCTTACTGCTATTAGCCCATAGAAATACACTTAATAACAGATTCACACATGGAAAAACAGATATTCAAACATATATCAAAAGGAAGAATGTTTTGAAGTGTCTTTCCTATATTTGAGAAAGATAAGAACGCTCAGGGAAAAAAAGTACAATCATTTTTATCCTGGAATTATCTGTATACCTAAATGCCCTTTCACATCCATTCATTTTTCGGCCCAGGATTTTTATTTTTATTTGTTTATTATGCCTCGAATGGACCATGGGGGAACCTCAAGCGGAGAAATTATTTTATTTTATGCCCAGCTCAAGAGGCCCCTTGATGATGTGAAGCCTGAGGCAATTGCCTCGTCTGCCAAATGGTAAATCTGCCAGTGTGAATGGGACACATTGGTAGAAGGCAACGAATTAAATTGCATTTTTACTTTAGATCAGAGAGACTTGAATCAGATTAAATCAAATAAGGGCATATGGTATAGCTCAGTTAGTCTCCATTGTCTAGTCAGGGTCATAGTGAACATCCCAGATGGCACCCTATTCCCTATAGTGCACTACTTTTGACCAGAGCCCTCAAAAGTAGTGCAGTATATAGGGGATAGGGTGCCATTTGGGATGGCAGAGTCATCGAGTCAGAGCGGTTGATTCATGTACCCCACATCCCATTTCAATCCCCAGCAGTGTCAGATTAAGTGTCCTCATTAACACAGCTAGCGACTGTACGTGACAATGTGAAGGCTAAGCCACATAGGATTTATTACACCTCCCGCTGAATTTATGATACACTCTCATCTATGATATTAACCAGCGAGAAAGAGGGGAGAGAGACAGACAGAGGGAGAGAGAGAGAGCGAGAAAGGGGGGAGATAGAGAGAGAGGAAAGAGGGGGTGGGGAGAAAGAGACCGAGAGGGGATTAGAGAGAGCAAGAGATGCAGAGAGAGCGAGAGAATGGCTTAGCCATTCAGTGCCATCTAGTGGACTTGCTAGGGCAGTTCAGTGTCCTACTCGGAAAGCACCAACTCAAGGTCGGATTTATATCTCACTGTAAATGTCAACTATAACAGTTTCATTTGTAAAATAGGTAATAAACACCTCTGAGCATAGTAACCTTGGACTGTGCAAAATGAAGGCTATGAGGTCTTATGAACCACTTTATATGGTAAAGAGTGTTTCAGGGGTATAGAAAACTAGATGGAAGTCTGTATTTGGAGGTAACCTAAACACATGGTATGAGTTAAGTAGGTGGAGTAGACTATTAAGGTAACACCCAAAATCGTATTGGACTGGTAATTCAAATGAGATGTGCAGGCTGAGGCTTGAACAGAGATCAAACGTAAAATGACGTTCAACATATCAAGGACCTTCCACTGGATCCTGGCAGACCTTATCAGTCTGACAGGATCCAGTGGAAAATGTTAGACATGGCTTAAAACCTGAATCATAAACAGATATGTGGAGAGAGACTGCGTCACACTGACCCTGTTGGTTGGCCTGTGAGATAAATCAGCCTTGAGCTAGGTAAACATACTTTGACAGACAGACATAGATAGTGAGAGAAAAAGACAGAAAGAGAGGAATACAGAGATAGCAAGAGAGTAGCAAGGGCGCAGTGCCTCTGGTGACTCATTCTGATCCACATTCCACGCCAGCCGTTTCAACTTCAAACTCCCACTGTGTGCAATTCCACAAAGCCCTGTGTTCTCTGAAGACCTCCAACTCTCTCTCTCTACTGTCTGGGCTCTAATCGCCTGGGATACGTCCCAAATGGAACCTTACTCCCTCCCACTCCTCTTTCTACTCTGGTTAGAGCCAGTTTGCGCTGTTCTGTGAAGGGAGTAGTATACAGCATTGTACGAGATCTTCTGTTTCTTGGAAATTTCTCGCATGAAATAGCCTTCATTCTCAGAACAAGAATAGACTGACGAGTTTGAGAAGAAAGAGTCTTTGTTTCTGGCCCTTTTGAGCCTGTAATCAAACCCACAAATGCTGATGCTCCAGATACTCAACTAGTCTAAAGGCCAGTTTTATTGCTTCTTTAATCAGCACAACAGTTTCCAGCTGTGCTAACATCATTGAAAAAAGGGTTTTCGAATGATCAATTAGCCTTTTAAAAATGATCAACTTGGATTAGCTAACACAATGTGCCATTGAAACACAGGAGTGATGGTTGCTGATAATGGGCTTCTATATGCCTATGTAGATGTTCATTTTTTTTTTTTAATCAGCCGTTTCCAGCTACAATAGCCGTTCACAACATTAACAATGTCTACACAGTATTTCTGATCAACAATGGTATTTTAATGGACAAAAAATAAATAATTTTCTTTCAAAAACATGGACATTTCTAAGTGACCCCAAACTTTAGAACGGTAGTATATATATATATATATATATATATATATATATATATATATATATATATATATATATATAGATATAGATATAGATATAGATAAATAAATAAGTGCATTCAGGCACCTTGACTTTTTCCAGATTTTGTTCATTACAGACTTATTCTAAAATTGATTAAATCGTTTTCCCTTCATCAATCTACACACAATTCCCCATAATGACAAAGCAAAAACAGGTTTTTAGAAATGTTTGCAAAAGTATTACAAATAAAAACCTGAAATAGCACATTTATAGAAGTATTCAGAGCCTTTACTCAGTACTTTGTTGAAGCACCTTTGTCAGCGTTGAGTCTTCTTGTGTATGACGCTACAAGCTTGCCACACCTGTATTTGGGGAGTTTCTCCCATTCTTCTCTGCAAATCCTCTCAAGCCCTGTCAGGTCTGATGTGGAGTGTTGCTACACAGCTATTTTCAGGTTTCCAAATGATAAAAATGCAAACCACACAATCTTTAGCTTTGCATACATTATTGAAGACAGAGTATTGAACATAGACCTAAAACGATTGTGAGGTGTCAGATTTTGTATGTTAACATTCTTTTGTTTGATAATCGAAACGAGGGCTATAAAATAATATAATGTACAGACAGACAAGAGAAACACGGTTCCAGCCCTTTGAATATCATAATTAGCAGCAGGTGGTTGATTTAAAAATATAAAGAAATTGCATAATAAAAAAGGTAAGAGCTAATTTTGCAAGACTACAAAACTGTACAATAAAATCAAGTAGCAAAATCAGATGTAAACTATGTAGCATTACTGTAGGCTATTCAGCAATAAAAACCATTGACTGAGAAAACATTACATTCCCCAAAAACAGTTCATGCCATAAGTACTATGCCTTAAATCTAACCTAGACAAACAATTAGACTAATACATGTGAGACAATGATTTGCTAAATATGTAAAAATATACACTCCAGTTATATTAGCAAAAAACAAAAGTGCAGGGTAAAAAAAAGTGTTAGAATATAGTGCAACATTGCATAAAAACAAATACTTTTGCCTGCACTGGCACTGCAGAAGGCTATATCAGTCTGCTAATATAGGACTATTAAAGGCCAAGTGCACTTCTGTGAAGAATACATTTTTCTTCAAAAAATTATATTTTAAAATGATTATTTAACATTTTTATTCCGATTTTTTCAGGGGGTGCTGCAGCACCTTTACTTCCCACGGCTATGAGGGAACCTATTGGTAGATGCGTAAAAATAAAACAGCAGACATTGAATATCCCTTTGAGCATGGTGCAGTTATTAATTACACTTTGGATGGTGTATCAAGACAACCAGTCGCTACAAAGATACCTTCCTAACTCAGTTGCCGGAGAGGAAGGAAACTCAGGGATTACGCCATGAGGCCAATGGTGAATTTAAAATGGTTAAAGAGTTGGTAGGAGAAAACTGAGCATGGATCAAAAACATTGTAGATACTCCACAATACTAACCTAATTTACAGTCTAAAAAGGAAGCCTGTACAGAATAAAGATTATTCCAAAACATGCATCCTGTTTATAAACAAGGTACTAAAGTAATACTGCAAAAAATGGCTAAGCAATTAACATTTTGTCCTGAATACAAAGTGTTATTGGTTTTGCCTGAAACATAACACATTACTGAGTACCACTCACCATATTTTCAAGCATAGTTGTGGCTGCACCATGTTATGGGTATGCTTATAATCATTAAGGACTGGCAATTTTTTCAGGATAATTTTTTTAAATTAAAATGAATGGAATGGCACTAAGCACAGGCAAAATCCTAGAGGAAAACCTGGTTCAGTCAGCTTTCCACCAGACACTGGGAGATGAATTCACCTTTCAGCAGGACAATAACCTCCCGAGTGGTACAGCGGTCTAAGGCACTGTATCTCAGTGCTAGAGACGTCACTACAGACCCTGGTTCGTTTCCAGGCTGTATCACAACCGGCCGTGATTGGAAGTCCCATAGGGCGGCGCACAACTGGCCCAGCGTCGTCCGGGTTAGGCCTTCATTGAAATAAGAATTTGATCTTAACCGACTTACCTAGTTAAATAAAGGTTTTAAAAAAACTTGAACACAAGGCCATATCTACACTGGAGTTTCTTACCAAGATGACAGTGGATGTTCCAGAGTGGCCGAGTTAGTTTTTCAAGTAGATTTAAGTCAAAACTATGGCAAGACCTTAAAATGGTTGTCTAGCAATGATCAACAACCAATTTGAACAGAGCTTGAATAATTTAGATAAGAATAAAATGGGCAAATGTTGCACAATCCAGGTCTGGAAAGCTCTTTAGAGATTTATCCAGAAAGACTCACAGCTGTAATCGCAGCCAAAGGTGCTTCTACAAAGTATTGACTCAGGGGTGTGAATACTTTTGTCATTGAGATATTTATGCATTTAAATTTTCAATATATTTGCAAACATTTCTAAAAACAAGTTTTCACATTCTCATTATGGGGTATTGTGTGTAGAGGCTCTCCTGGGTCAGCAAGCTGGAGCTTGTTGATATAAAACCACTGGTGCGTAACAGATCAGAGGGTAGCCTACAACTTCATACCAGACAACTGCAACCTTAGACAACTCAAAATAAGGAGCTATGATCAGAAGGTCATAAAGTGAGTATAACTGCATAGCATAATTCAAGGTGGACTGTGAATAGTTATGAGACCTGATCTTTCATCATAGCACTACACACAGCAGGCCTACCATACACTCAACAACAGCGTACCTTGTGACACATAAAGCTCCCCTACTGATCCTGATTACAGACTTAAAGGACCAGAGGCCTTTTCATTGGCCTCCAATCCTCCACTTGAACACAAAGAGGAAGTAAATTCCCATCTCAAGTCTTTCAGGTGGACTGAATGGCATCCACCGCAGGAAAGCTGGATCAATAACCGTTTAAAATCAAAGTGCTTAAAGCAACTCAAATATAAAGGGAGAATAAATTCATAGCATCACTAACAGTCTGACAGTAATACGATAGAATTGCTCCCAAGCATTGTGAAATCAATTACATTGTTTCTACCATGTGGTCAAATAACTTGAGTTTAAACACTTCCCACTTGGCAAAAACAGGTTGAGTCAACCTTGTTTCAATGCCATTTCAACCCCAAAAAATGTAATATGAAGACGTCAAATCAACGTGGAAAACTGATTGGATATGAAAAAAAAGTAATGGAAGATCATTTCATATTTTTAAAATCACCCAAATTTGAACCCAAATCCAATGACATGGTGTCATCTTTTGTCGATTTCACATTGAATTCACATTAGTTAAAAACTCTACGAAATGTAAATCAAAACTAGACATTAAACTGACATCTTTGCCCAGTGGGTTGCAGGCAGCTTTACATGTACATTAAGGGTTAAAGCAGACAAACTGTAAAACCTCCTTGGCTACTTCGGCATGATAAGAGGATTAAGACAGAAATATTTAGCCTAACCAGGGGTAGCAATCTGGCCAGTTACTCAATAGATCATGTAATACCATATTCTGTTAGTTCAGCATATTCATATAATGCCTGGGGTAAAAACCCTTAAGTATGTGTAACACCAGACTTGGCCTATGCCACAAAAAAAAAAAAACACTTGTAACATCAGACTATACCGCATTGTGTCAGTCATCCTGCACTGTAGTAGTTTATTTGCTCTTTGTCGAGTGTACTTAAGAGGCCATTCTTCAGCCAAACAGATTTGACATGGGTCTGGATTTAAATGAGCTTTTCCTGGACCCGTTAAGCTCCTCTGTCTCACAGTGTTCTGGGAACGAAGTGCTGTGAACTATCTGCGAAGATCTGAAGCGGATCTTCTGAAGTTTGGGCCTCATCTTGCTAAGGGATGATTTCCTTCGCAAGGGTTGCTGTCTGGCCTGCCCTGCTCCATCACCTGTGTCCTCCTCACAGTGACTGTGCAGTTTGAGGGGCATCAGATTAGACTGGAGAACTTTAGACAACCTCCAATGCCCCCCAGAGTCTGTGTTCTCTGAGTCCGAGTCGGCGACACCACCCGCCCCGATGATGTCACGGATATCGACGGCCACGCTGCTCGTAAGATACTGACACGCCCTTTTCCCATTGTAATCTCTGGCCTCGACGTCTGCGTCGTAGGCTCCTACCAGTAACTTCACCACTTCAACATGGTTGTGCATTGCTGCCAGATGTAGTGGTGTGTAGCCGGCACTTGACCGGGCGTTGATGTTGATGGGCACCGTGTGTTGTTTGGAAAAGTTCACGATAAGTGCCAGCAGTTCTTGTTTGCCTTGCTTGGCAGCCCAGTGCAGGCAGGTGAATCCAGTCACAAAATCCTTCTTCATGGCAAGGTTCGGTTCACAGGAAAGGAGGCGGTGGAGACTCTCCCATTGGCCGTCGGATGCACACATCATCCATTCGTGTTCCAATGGGTCCAGAGTGACTGAAGCCACAGAGGCAGAGTCACTGTCGCTCCGGGTACAGTCCCTGTACTTTGCAGACAGGTAGACGGAGTTCCTCAACACCATGCTGCGTCGCACCTGGGGGGAGCTGTTCATCATGAGCTCAATAACGTTATTATGGCTACCTTTAGGTGTGTTGCTGTCACTCCCTGATTTGCTCAGTAGCGAATCATAATTATGGCCTTCATCTGCCCCGTGCTCTGATGAAGGGTGATTGGACAGCAGGCTGTACTGTGCATTATTTGGGAATGGACGTCCGGGTAAGTGGAACATAGAGCCATCCGCGGCTGTAGGTAAAGGTGACGTCTCAATCACTGCAATTTGCGGTATGTCGTGCGGTTGCAATGTCTGTATGTCCTCCTTGGTCAATTTCTGCTCTCCATTGCCACCAAGGCCTAACGCATTTCCCATAATGTCTGATAAACTATTATTCTGAACTACAAACCTTGTTGACGCAGCTCTTTCTAAAATGTTACCTTCCAATATAATTCCTGAAATGTCAGGCGGTCTCACTCCTGCGGCATTGTCAGTTCCGTAACCCGAGCCAGGTGAAATGTCTTGTTGTGCGTCGTTTGCTGTGGTTTCCCAAGAGCGCACACCCCCAGCAGAAGATGCTGACAGATGCAGTTGTGGTGCACAATCTTCTATCAAGTTCTTATATGATTTGGATAGGACAGGGGTGCTGCTATCTTGTTCCAAAAAGGTGCCTGTCCCGTTGCCATTGCACGCGCTGTCTTTCTCCACTCGATACTTATTTTTTAAACATACACATTTAACTCCATTCTCCAATTTTACAAATGCGACGTTGTCCACGTATCCCTTGAATTTCTCCCGAACAATTGCTTTCTGTTCAGGGTCTTCCGGGAAAACAGCTTTGAAATAGTCAATTAATTCCTGTTTTTTCACTCTCCCTCCTCGATCGGTCAGAAATTGTACGACCACTTCTTGGGTGCACTCGGTCGCCATTACATTAGATTAGCTGATTAAAAAAAATACATACAAGTAGCCTTCGATATACCAAAAAAAATATATAAATTAGCTAGAGTTAAATCAGCCCGTACAATTACGGTTTTCACCTGCCCTGGTTGGTGTTGTCCCATCACATCATCCTCACAGAGCTTGTTGTGCTTCTTTGATACAGAATATAAATTAATAGAACCGTCACCACACCCAGAGTTGAGTCGGGAAGGACCCTCTTTTGCAAGACCTGTCTATCCGTTTTATTTATATGGTCACAGCGATCCACCCCAGAGATATTAGAGAAAGGAGGAGATAGAAATCATGTTGGACAATGAATGGAGGAACGTATAACTAACCCAAGAGCCTGTCGTTTCCAATGGGAACAAATTAATCATGGTGGGCAGAACAAGCAAGGAGGTGGGCAGAGGCAATCACGAGCTAGTGAGGTCCTATTGGCGCGTTCTAGCATATATTTGCTATTTTCGTTAGAAAACGCATACTTTGAAGTGCGCGTGTGCAATAACTCAATTCGCACTCCTTCTAAACAACGCTCTTTTTTTTGTACTTTGACAAAGGGTAAAGTCTGCAAAACGCAGTCCACTCTGTTTGTTACAGATTATAGTTTGAGAAACATACAACTGTATGAAGATCAAAAGTTTAATCGATTAGAAAATTAGCAGAATGTTGGCCAAAATCCATCTTCTCACACTGCCGGCCACGGTGCTTCCTCGCATCACCATATTTGGTAGTGCTTGGAAACGCCAACCGGATGCTTCACATTTATACATCCGGTTTAATATCTGTCTCATTGTTCTGTGGTATAATGCAGCGTTCAAAACACCTGGGAACTCGGAAAAATACGCGGTCAAATAGTTTTTACATTTTTTATTTAACTAGGCAAGTCAGTTAAGAACAAATTCTTATTTACAATAACGGCATAGGAACATTGGGTTAACTGCCTTGTTCAGGGGCAGAATGACAGATGTTTACATTGTCAGCTCGGGGATTCGATCTAGCAACATTTCGGTTACTGGCCCAAAGGCTCTAACTACAAGGCTACCTGCCGCCTCAAATCATGAAGTCAGAGATTTTAAGTTCGGAAAGTCAAAGCTCTAAGAGTTGGAATTCCGAGTTGAATGGCTGTTCAAATACATTTCCCCAGTCTGAGCTCGTTTTTTCCCGAGTTCCCAGTTATCTTGAACGCGGCATAACGCCCCAACAGCAGACTGTCAAACGATCGCATTCACTTGTAATGCGGCATATCGTGCAAACTAATCTTCTCAAAATCAGGGTATAAGTCGAGATACCTGCCTATTTTCCTTGAAAGTACGTAATGTCACGATTCCAAAGCTGTACGATATTTCAGAGAACAAGTTAATTATCTCACATATCGGAAAATACTTATGTTGTACTTATTGTTCACTAAATTCCTGCTAATGTTGTGTTATTGAGCTAGCGCCCAGTCGACTCCCATTCACTGTTTGTCCCAGAATTCCAGGAATGTACCGCGCGGCCCATAGACGATACATGGGCAACGTACACAGTGAACGTTATACGATTCCAATGGCGTTTTCCATCTCCTCAAAAGTATCTCTGTCCACGCCTCTTAGCAACCACTACATTGGGAAACTGTGACCCTTGAAACGCCATTTTGGAATCTAAATTAGCGGCCCTTCAGTCAAAGTCGCCCAAAGAACCAAAATGTCTATTTAGTTTCACACTATGTATGTCCAACGAATTTCCGGAAAATTGGTTTATACCATTCATTCTATGGGGGTCGCTATATGGTAACAAACAATCTTGCAGTTCAAAATAACTACTCTGTACTCAGAATTTGATAAATACATATCACAAAATCAGAACATGTAGTACCTCATATGTTTGTAAGATATGTCGTTTCTATTGTTAAACACAAACAAAGCTGTCACTCGTCTATCCCCAGCCATGGAAAAAGTTTGCAAGCCTACATTCCTTTCATGGCTACGTAGGGAGTCGATTTTTCAAAGTTTTTAGTTGAGGCTATTTTATTTACAACCTGCTAGTATTTGTAGCTATTAGCTCCTGTATTCTGAGATGACTACGTCGGATATTGCTCAGGGGGTAATTGTTGTGTTTGATTTAATCGCTAAATAATGTATGTTTACAGTTGTAAAACTTACGGCACGTTTAGCTTGCTAGTTAGCATGGTTATGTTCCAGGTCGTCTTTATTGCTGTTGCGCTGCGTGATCCTGAAAGGTAAAAACGTATCTAGGCGTTGTGAGATCTGACCGCCTGTACAGCAGGATTGCAATAAGACAACCTGGAACTGATTCAGTAACTTTTTTACTATCCAGCTAGCTATGTGGCTAACAGCGTAACTCCAACCAGAGTTTCTAAAAAGCAGGATTTTACTGCCGGAGATGGTTTACGCCCTATGAGCAAGAATGAATATATGAAATACATATAGAACACAATTAGCCATGATCTGTCTAGCTAGTTTGCCAACGCATGGGTTAGTTTGCCGATGTGGCAGCCAGTGAAAGTTAACTTTGTGTGCTAGCTACAAAATCTAGCCAAATGTATGCTGCTTAAACTGATCTGCCATCTATCTCCAGCCTTTCCAGGTCTATCCACAATCTGTGCCACAATCAGTATCAGTAAAGAAAGGGACAGGTCAGGTAGGGTGTCATTCATAGAAATAGGTAAATGTGTGTGTGTACTGTAGACAAATTTACATTTAGCCTTGTGTGGGTAAGTCGTGTACAGACAATGAAAACAGGAATATAAGATTATCTACCTAGGTTAACCAGTCCAAGCTGTAGGCAGTCAGATATAATCATATACTGAGTTGGCCTAATGTTAGGCTATGTCTCCCTATAACAGGACAAAAATGCCCGGCCCCTGTCCTTGTCTGGCCATGTTGGCTTTGACAGCCTACCTCACCAGCTGGTCAACAAATCAACATGTCAAGGTTTCTGCTTCAATATCCTCTGTATTGGTGAGTAACGTTGTGATGTTACATTAAAAGTTCAGCCAGCAGACTAGTATCCCTTTTTTAGATGGGAAAAAAATGTTGGCCCATTTCCTCTAAATTCATTTCTAAAATTTATTCTGGACCTCAGCCCAGATTCCTCAATGTCGTTCTTTGGAACTCTCTAAAATGTTTTTTTTTTCTTCATTTTCCTCAAGTTTGACCCTAATTTTACAACGCAATGTTATCACTAAGATTAGCAAACAATATTTCCCTCACTATCCAGGCGAAACTGGTATTGGCAAATCCACCCTAATGGACACACTGTTCAACACTAACTTTGAGAACTTTGAGTCGTCTCACTTCGAGCCCAAGGTGAAGCTGCGAGCGCAGACCTATGACCTGCAGGAGAGCAACGTGCGACTCAAGCTGACCATCGTCAACACAGTGGGCTTTGGGGACCAGATGAACAAGCAGGAGAGGTGAGAGAAGTGCAGTCATGATATACCTGGGTCGTATTCATTAGGCACCAACCCTAATAGCCTACCTGAACTTGTCCAATAACTTAATTAAGAAACCCTTGTTTTAGTGTTCCGTTTCAAAACGTTTTGCTACGGTAGCCTATGCCCTAATGAATATGACGCTGATGCTGAATGACAAAACAAAGCACATTATTATGTCTTTCTATCTAACAAAAATCACTTGTTTTACCACATATGCTACACAACTTCTGATGGAATTATGTCCTCTCTGAATGTTTCCTTTGGCAGCTACCAGCATGTTGTGGACTACATTGACACCCAGTTCGAGTCGTATCTACAGGAGGAGTTGAAGATCAAGCGGTCCCTTCACAACTACCACGACTCCCGTATCCATGCCTGTCTCTACTTCATCGCCCCTTCAGGACACTCTCTCAAGTCCCTAGACCTGGTCACCATGAAGAAACTGGACAGCAAGGTGAGGGCCTAAAACTAAAACTGTCACTATTGAATTTTGTTCTCTCTTTTGATTTTGTTTCTGGCACAGTTATACAGCATTAGTCTATAAATATAAACTTTCATAATTGTTGTTGTGTTTAAATGTAGAATTAAGGGGGTGTTTTACATTTTATTTAGTGTTATGGAGTATTTGGGCAGTTTAGGAAGTGTCATGGCGGTTGGTTAAAAACTGGGAGTTGCATGATGAGTAATTACTACTGTGTTACTGTGACAGGACTGAACAAGGCTGACAAAGCATAATGTTGACATTGGGCAATCACAGAAGTCTGTCCTGACTGTGCTTTAGTTGTATGTATTTTTATTTTATTTTTTTTACCTTTGTTTAACTAGGCAAGTCAGTTAAGAACAAATTCTTATTTACAATGACAGCCTACCCCGGGCAAACCCGGACGACACTCGGCCAATTGTGCGCCGCCCTATGGGACTCCCAATCACGGCCAGTTTGTGATACAGCCGAACCAGGGTCTGTAGGGATGCCTCTAGCACTGAGATGCAGTGCCTTAGACCGCTGCGCCACTCGGGAGCCCCAAAGTTGTGTTTTACAGTACTGTTCTTTCACAAAAGGTTTCTGTTTCTTCTTGAAAAATGAATTTCATGTCCTGTTTGATTCTTGAGGGAATAATGTCAATTTAGAAAGAACATGTATTATTTATAAGACAAACTGTATCTTTTTGTAGGTCAACATCATTCCTGTCATCGCCAAAGCAGACACCATCTCCAAGAGCGAGCTCCACAAGTTTAAGATCAAGATCATGAGTGAGTTGGTCAGTAACGGTGTCCAGATCTACCAGTTCCCTACCGACGACGAGACCGTCTCCAAGATCAACACGGCCATGAATGTGAGTTGTAGAACACTCCCTTCGTATTTTTCAGGATCTCTGCCCAATTCCATTCCTCACAGTGGTGAATTTGACTGTGCTAGACAGTGCACCTCAGTGAGTGGCTACATGCACACAGTAACACGATTATTGTGGGTAACATTTACATGCTTCGCAAGAAGAACGATTTCCCTAATAATCCTGTTTACACGGGACTACCTGATAGGACTTTGACCAATACAGAAAATATGCAATAAAAATAATGTTCTACGACAGCGACATGTTGTTGTTTTTTTAGAAAGAGTTTGGACTTCTAAAGTTTGTATGAGAACTACTTCAAATATTCCTACTTTCCTTTTTTCCCCAAACTCACTTCACTCACGCTAAAGAGGGAGGCTCGTTCGGCTGGTGCTAGCACATGCGCAGATAACTTATTCATACCTCGCCTATTCCTCTCTGATTTAGAAGATACTGTTGCACAAACTACATGCTGATTTAGGCCTACCACAGCCCTGGTATCAGGGTGTATTAGCTAGCTATGTTTGCTCTGACTCAGTACATTTATTAGCTAGCCAGCGGCTAACAATTAAAAACATTTGCTAAGTAAAGGCAAACTATCTGTTTGCAGACAGTAATATACACAAACTAATAGTGTCATTTTATAGAATGCTTGTGGATGTGACAAATACAATTGTGTTTTATTTTGATTTATATTAAGAAGCAAAGCAGCATCGTTATCATCAACATATTGATGAGAGAGAGAGAGATGAGTCGCATATCACATTTAACAAACCAAACATTGAAATAACACTATAGAAGAAAAAACAGTCCATGCATCAATACCGGTATATAGTAAATAAGAATATACCGCACAACCCCAGAGTAGGCTTTCTTCAATTTTGACCGTACTCCGATTTAAGATATGCCGAGTAAGGTGTTTACATTACTAATGCCATACTTATCCTACTGCCAAAATCTGTTTAACATTATCTTAGTGTGCATGTAAATGTACTCAGTGTCTTCTATGCCTATGATCTATTTGCTAATGTCAGGGTATCCTGCCTTTTGCTGTTGTGGGGAGCTCAGAGGAGGTGAAGATTGGAAATAAGATGGTCAAAGCTCGGCAGTATCCCTGGGGTGTGGTGCAAGGTTGGTAAACCTGTTTTACCGTGTAGGCTTCAGGCTTACGGCTTGCTTTCTTTGAAGTGAAGTGTCTATGGCTCTGCAGTACAAATGCCAGGAGGTAAAGGTATGTCTGCCTGTCTTGTTTCAGTGGAGAATGAGAACCACTGTGACTTTGTGAAGCTGAGGGAGATGCTGATTTGTGTGAACATGGAGGACCTGAGGGAGCAGACCCACACGCGCCACTACGAGCTCTACCGCCGCTGCAAACTGGAGGAGATGGGATTCACAGACACGAACCCAGAGAGCAAGCCAGTCAGGTACGGAGAGAGCAGTGTGTGCGCACACAGTTATCATCATTTGGGGCCTGTGATAACTAGATAAGCTGCATAGATTAAAAGGTCTGTGAAAAACCATTTAACGTTATACAGCGAGAGGAGGCTGTATATTTGTATTAAACTGTTGTCTGCAGCCTGCAGGAGACCTATGAAGCCAAGCGTCACGAGTTCCTGGGAGATTTGCAGCGGAGAGAGGAGGAGATGAGGCAGATGTTTGTCCAGAGAGTCAAGGAAAAGGAGACTGAGCTGAAGGAAGCCGAGAGAGAGGTACTGAACACACACACACAGGGTGACCTACTGTGACAGCATGCTATACAGGTCAGCAAGAGACATATAGGCCTAGACGTGGCTTTCAGACTCATGATTTGTAACAAAAAAAATTGTAGGGGAAATCATCACAGAAAACCCATCTTCAATGATCTTTCATATTAAATGCATGTATTTTTGGTTGAAGAGAAGCGTCTTTGGGTTTTAGAAAAGCACTAGAAATTTGAGGTATTAAAAACACTGACGTTTGATGTTTTCCCTCAGTTGCAAGGGAAGTTTGAGCAGCTGAAGAGACTGCACTCTGAGGAGAAGAGCAAGCTGGATGAGAAGAGACGGTCTCTGGAGGACGAGATCAACACCTTCAGCAAGAAGAAAGCAGCTGCCGAGCTGCTCCAAGGCCAGTCCTTCAACACTAACGCCAACCTCAAGAAGGACAAAGACCGTAAAAAGTAAGATGAAAGTTTTTGATACTTAATCACAGGCCTAAAGGGTTGCAAACAGGACAAAGACCGCAAGAAGTATGACGCATGTTCTTGTAAAATACCTTTCAGGACGGCTATTTAATTCCCTTCAAGATGTTTATTGCTGAAATGTTTTGGGACAGCTCAAAGCTCTATTACACATTGTTAATCACATTCAATCTATCCTAATTCAATCATAACTTATTTCCCCTATTCAAACTTTATTTCCCCTCTCAATTTCATGATGCATGTGCAGAGACTAACAAAAATGTATGTACACCAGAATGATATATTTTGTGTGTGGACTGCAGGCGTTATACAGCCATTTTAGTTAATCAGTGTGATTGCATTTCTGATTGACAGGAGTCCAGAAATGGAAGCTAAGGATGTTAACTTGTGACGAGGCTACTAACCAAAACCACAACTGTTGCTTCAGAAACCTGTGAAGTCAGTGAGATGATAGGGAGGGAAGTAGGGTATAAAGAAAACGTCAGTTTGTTTTTAGATGAGGAAACTATTGATTTGACAGTTGATAGGAAAGCTTAGTTAAGGAGTGTAGCTGTGTTGACATATTTTCTCTTTTTCGTTGGTTCTTTAGCTCTGGGTTCATGTGAAGAAATAAATGGACAAAGACCCCCTCCCACCATCAGTCAGAAGACATAAATACAAAATGGAATACATTCACCGATAGTCGTCATTGTTTGCCTTAGTCAAAGCACAAATGTTAGTCAAATACCAGCCAGAGTATTGATAAGGCTCTTTAAGACTGGTAACCCTTTGTATTACTTTTCACTTCTACAGCTAGAGGGCACCAAATGAGCAAGGTCTGGTTAGGGTTATCCTTTGAAAATACTGTACTTTACACTAAACAGAAATACAATTTGTTTGACATTCAAGATGTATTTAATTGTCCAATCTCGGAATTCGTTTTCTTACCGGGTTGTCTTGAGTATTCATTTTAAATGGGATATCAGATGTTTGTAAACCTTCACTTAATTCTGCAGATAGCAGAATATATTTGCATGTCTTTTAAATATGCTATTCACCAGTAGTGTGTATTATATATAGCTTGATATTTATTCCATGCATTATTATTGTAGACTCGTGGGTTTCTGGATGGATTCCATGTTTAGAAATACCTAGCTCTGATCCAGGACATTAGTGCACGTTCCTCATGTTACATTAGTGGAGGAACGTGGACCAGAGCTAAGTTCTACCCACCGCATGTGTTACATTCCAATCACAGGTATTATTGATATTACTTTTTAAAAACACTTATTTTATGTGCCTTACTGCCACATGCCTTCCTGGTATTTGATTCAAATGCTAAAGAATGAAGCAGCTGCTGACATGGGAATTCATTTTTGAAGAGTGAAACCATGTTTTTTTGTTGCTCAATGATCTTTCTAAATAGAGGTCTAGGTCAAGTGGTTTTGACGTTGTAAAGAACCGTCGTGCATCTAACGTCGTGTGTGTGTGGAATGATACTTGCCAAATTTCCCCCCCCTCTCAGAAGGGATAGCTTTGAAAATAACTTACCTGCAATATTTTTTGTACACAACATTTTTCTTAACTCATATGAACTGAGGTTTGTTCTTAGGTGTGGAGAAAGGGTTTATCACAAAATAAAACATATGTATGTCATGTTATTTTACTGTACTAATGAATTGAGATCTTGTTGTTGGAAGAGGTATTAATTCATGTTTATTTACATATCAAAAGTAGAACGCCATAAAATCACTCCAGCAAATACACAAAACATAAAAGCATTGTTACATAATTACAAGGCACCGGTGTTACTCTGCTCTTGACTCTAGTGACCTCAGAACGGGCATGATGTCATCCAGACAGTCAACATCTGTAAGATCAACCAAAATAGACGTACTAATAACCACATGATCAGTAAACGATTTCAAACAAATGCATTATTGGATGGTAATAACATTTCCCCACCTAGAGTCTGGAGCAGCTCCTGAACCAAAAAGTAGAATGCAGGGGGAAAAAACTCATGTTCCTTTACCTTCAAAATAATACTGACAAGCACACATATTTAACCCCAGGCAATAGGCAAATTTCATGACATTAACAACATTACTCAGAATAAAACAAAATAAATTCTGCTGCTTGTACCTGTCAATATCACTGGTTCCCAGGAGGACGTGGCCAACCGTGGCCTCTGGGGAGTCGACCAGACTGGCTACTTGGTTTACCACCTCACTAAGGGGTGCTCTGTCATCTGAAATTAAATTGTTAGAAGTGGGAAAGGAATTACATCCCTCAACCAAGTATACTGAACAAAAATATAAACAACATGTCAAGAGTTGGTTTCATGAGCTGAAATAAAATATCCCAGAAATGTTCCATACACACAATTCTTATCTCTCAAATGTTGTGCACAAATTTGTTTACATCCCTGTTAGTGAGCATTTCTCCTTTGCCAAGATAATCCATCTACCTAACAGGTGTGGCATATCAAGAAGCTGATTAAACAGCATGATCATTACACAGGTGCACCTTAAAATGTGCACCTAAGGTATCTGTGACCACCAGATGCATATCTATATTCCCCGTCATGTGAAATCCAGAGATTAAGGCTTAATTCATTTATTTCAATTGAATGATTTCCTTAAATTGTTGCATTTTTATTTTTGTTCAGTATTATGTTCTGGAGAACATGAATTGACCAGTACAGTATGTGCTAATGGTGCTGTAGAATAGCTCAAATGAGTTGTAGACAGACAGTCCTACCCAGGGCCAGGATGTCCCTGAGGTTCCTCATAGCGTTGGTCATCTCCCCAAGCCTGGTGTAGACCTCGTTCATACGTGGATACACCCCGCTGAGGGAGGTTATATCAAACAGCTTCTGGAAGTGGGACACCATGGACTGGAGAGTGTTCCTAGTGGGGCTCCTCAGCACCTGGTTAGAGTTGGTTTCACAAAGAGTTCGGCTTTCACCTATACGCAACTTTTCATAAATTTTTTTTGAAAGAAAAATAATGAGAATATCGCTGTATCACAAACATTGTACATGAGAAATGATCTGCGGTATAATGTTTTGCCTCAACTAAAAGTCTAAATTTCCATGGTTACTCCATCCACTGCTGTAAGCCAGGACTACTAACCTTATCCTCCCCAGAGTTGGTCTCCTCTAGCAGAGTGTCCACCAGTAGCATAAGGTCCTCCACTCGAACACTTTCCATGAGACTAGTAGCACCTGCTGGCTGCCATGGTAACAGTCTCAGCATCAACTTACTCAGGGCACAGTGCAGGTCCTAAGCACTCAGAGAGAGAGAGAGAGAGACAGACAAGTAAAGACTTGGGTCTCTAGACAAGAGACAATGATAAACAGACGTGGTTAAAGAAGCCTATTCTAGCCATACATATCACAGACAACTGAGATGTTGTAGATATGAAGAGTTCTTAAACTCTGGCTTTCAGTGACAGGGCAAGTTGACACTGGACTGTTGGACCTGGCTGCATACATGTTAGATGCGCTTTATAGACAGTCAGTGAGCTCTCACCTTCAGTGAAGCCAGTTGGTCAGCCCACATCTCCAGAGTGGAGAGGAGTTCGTCAAACTCGACCATCTCTGAGGCCCTGTTGGACAGCGGATGGCTGGTTGATGGCCTCGCTCTATGGAGCCTCAGTGGAGCCCCGGAAGTAGTCAAAACCGCTCTGATGTCATTCAGAACCTGAAAGTCAGGCAAGGCAAATAGTCCAGCAAAGTCTGATTCAAAAACATAAAGTAAAGTGAGTTGATACTCGCTCCCGCTTTAGACAAGGGGAGATAAACGGAGTACCTTCTCGTGTCTGGCAGCCAAGGCCCTTGCCTTCGCCACCTCCTGGTTACTTAAAGCAGCCCTCCCCTCTTCTTTAAACTCCTGAGCAGACCTGGGGTGGAGGTAAAGGAGATATGACTACCAATAGGACAGGCAGCATTCTAGGTTAAGGTAAGGAAGGTGTTAACTATGGGGTTAAGCTGTGGTGCTCGTCATATCCAAGAATGACAGTTGCATAATTTTTCCCCACCTCATGTTACTCTGGTGAATAAGTCTGTCCATGCGTCTCAGTTGTTCTTTGTAGGACTTCAGCTCTTTCACTGTGGGTCTAGATTCCAAGTCTTGCTTCAACTGCTGAATTTCATTCCTAAGCTCCTCCCTCTGAGCTTTGGTGTCCCTTAACTGTTCCCGATAGGACTATTGGGGAGAAGTAAGATTCAGAACTAAGATCATGATCATGGAATGTGGGGAAGAGGAACAGCCGTTACACTGTTCAAGACAAGTCATCCAGAACCATGAAGAGTTCTGGTGTTCATCATGTTACAAAAGTACATGAAGTCACCTTCAGGAGAGCTTTGTGATTGGGGGAGACCCCGGTGGTGATTCTCATGCTGCTCTGCGATTGGTCAGATGTTTTTGATCCCCCAGAATCTGCTTTGAGGGACCTGAGGGAAGAAGTGAATGTTGGTTAGTGACATCTGCCTACGTTTCTTTAGTCTTACAGTGAGAAAGGGTGTTGTCATAAAAATGATGCAAAACATTGAAAATAAGATTGTCTATATAATATTTACTTGATATCATCGCGGAGCTGTTCCATTTGGGCCTCATAGATGTCAATTACATCCAACACCCTGATAGAAAATAAAAGGTATTTGAAATCCTATAACCTCCTAGCCATAAATCTGTAATAATTTAGTCAAGCAAGGGTAAAATGTTGTATTATGGATCCTAATCTATGGTCTTAACGACAGCAGCGGTTTATCTTACTGCTGGTCCACTGGTGAGTTGGGCCGAGCTGATCTCAAGTGGATCTGCTGAAACACCTGGTTCTGCCTAGCAACCCGCCTCTCTTCCTCTGTCACAGTGAAGTAGAGCTTCCTCTGCAGCTGGGAAACCACATCTTTCTCCTCAGACAGCTTCTGCTCCAGGCCCTGGCACCATTTCTACCAGCGGCAGAGCAGACAAACAAAACAACAAGAAAAGACAAACAAGAAAGTTACAGTATAATCAGGGGATATCATGTGCTGTCGGAAAAAAAAGATTAGTGCCCAACTCTTGTCGCCAGTTCCCCAGACACAGATTAAGCCTCGACCTGGACTAAAAAGCATGGTGAATAGAGAATCTCAATTGAAAGTTCTTTTTAGTCCAGGACTAGACTTAATCTGTATCTGCCGGTTAAACCAACCCTGGCTATTTCCAGGGCACCACCTACCTGTGCATCTCTCTTGTCCTGCTGAAGTTGGTGCACTTTGCTGTGCTGCTGCGCGGCCGTGCCAATGTAACTGTCTTCCAGGTCCTGCAGCTTGCTCTTCACCCCGTCCAGAACTCCCTCCAACTCGGTCACCCTCTGGGACTGACGGGCAGCGCGGCTAATGTGCTGCTGAGCCTCCTCTCTGGAACAAACACCGGTAACACTTTACTTAAAGCTGACAGGTATAATGGATTATGATACAATACAGATAATTGTAAAGCAACACAAAGACAAAAATGTCACACTTCGAAGCATTGCTACTACTCCTTTGGGACACACAATTAACCCTTACTAAATGCTAGATAGGATTTAATAATCCTATGTGATACTACATTTACATTTGAACATTTAGCAGACGCTCTTATCCAGAGCGACTTATAGGACCAATTAGGGTTGAGTGCCTTGCACAAGGGCACAGACAGATTCTTCACCTAGTCAGCTCCGGATTCGAACCAGTGACTTTTCGGTTACTGGCCCAACGCTCTTAACCGCTAAGCTACCTGCCGCCTTTCTATTTTATTGGATAATAAAAATTGAGGATGGGGCATATTGAACTAATTGGGATAAGTACATATCAAACAGAAGATCTTTCGCAGGAAATAATGGTTAAGAGAATATACATAATTATTCAAGTGATCAACTGGGCAATATGAAATATAAAATCCAACTTTCAATCATATATTGATTCGTCAGATACATCAATAACCTATCCTAGAAAAACAGTCAAAAACCATCAATTATCTTTCCAGGAGAGAAGCTAAAGTGAGGTAGCCTGGAATCCAAACTGATGTTTTGGGAAAAAATACCATATCAGATTGAATTCCAGGCTAAAGAGAGGGTCTCTGACAAACAGGCTTAACATGGTGATAGATTGATGTTCAGGCCAGGTGATCTCCCTCTGTCACGCCCCAATGGTTAACACTTGCTGGCTGAGCAGCTGGTGTAAGCCGGCCCCATGTCTACCTCTTACCCCTCTCTGCCTCACTATATTAGGCTTACTACTCATGTCCACTAAGACTATTGTGTGACAACAGCTGGCAGGTACATGATCATGGATCTATATTATTAGGTAGATGGATGAACAACAGACCTGCCAAAAACATATTTCTTTCTGACATGGAGATTATTCTAATAAATCATATAAGGTGATGGGTGTGATGGAGGAAATGTTTTGAGAGGTTAGAAACAGGATCAAGTAACTGGGGGTTCAAAAATATTAGGCTTCAAGAAGTGAGGTTTCCTACATACTGGAAAAGCCATGTTCTGCATGTCCGTGAGTGTCTAAAATGATAAATATAACGATTTAATATGAATTTTATAACTCCTTACTTAAGTTGGTTGTTGGACTGGATGAGCTCCTGAATCAAGGTCTGTCTCCTCTCCGAGTCTGTAAGCATCGTCCGCAGCATAGTCCTGATGTCACAGGCCGACTTCTTCTCCAGAAGAACCAAGTCTATGAGCAAGATGACAGACATTAAAAGTTGAATATCTTATTGTCCATTTTCCGTCCAGTTCTTTTTTACCTATAGGCCTATATTGTTTGGGTACCATGACCACTGCCTCACTAAATAACATTGAGAAAACTAGCCAGAAACATTGAGACCCTGGCTGGCAGCCTACCGGAAATAGAAGAGCCAGTAAGTAGAATAGGAGCAATGCATGCGCCGAATGGTTTCCCTTTGGGAAAAGGCTCATCACACAGAGGGGCGAGTTTGAGTGCTAACTTAGATGAGATAATGCACACCTAGAGCCAATAATTATTCATTATTTGCACACACAGAAACACAAGACAGACAGTAGAATGTTCAGCGGTCTAAAGCATTTAACACTCCTCCTTATAGACTTGTTCAACATGATCCAAGAAGTGAGTTAAGACATTTAGCTAAGATATGACAGTTCAGAATGTTACAGCAAGAAGATAATACAAAAACCATACTAAACCGTTACCTGCAAGGTTCTTATTCGCGACGGGATCAGCAAAGTGAACCGGCTTGAACCCATGGTGCTGGAGGAGTCTGTTCACAGCATCCCACTCTGTCTGCTCCTGCTGCTAGGTCCAAACACACAGCAAAACCACCACATCACACAGTCCATTACAATACAACACACAAAGGATGTAGTATGATGCAGATTGTAGTATGATACAATGCTTAATATGAGCTCTGCTCTACCTGAAACTGGCTGTAGGTCCACAGAAACACGTATGTCTTGTCTCTTGAACGAAACACAGCGTTTGTGTTCTCCCTATCCATTTCCTCAGTATGTTATACACTTTAGGCTATACACACCACCCTGTCTGTTCCTGACGAGATACAGAAATTCTAAGCGTTCCTCTTGCTCCATCTTCTATTTGACAGGAGGCTGTCGGTGTGTCAGCCTCCTACTGTACCCTCCCCCCAGTCAACGCCTAACGTTATATGGGGTTATCGAATTACTTGGTCCCCCTTTGAGACCACCATGACAACACACAAACACATATAGTTGTAATACCTGTTCCATCTCTTCTCCACCCGCAGGAGTGAAAATAAGTTAGTTTACTAGCTAGCTGAGGTAGCAGTGATGTTGAACACATAGGCTACCTAGATAGCTATGTACTGTTAGCTAGCTAGCAGTCTACGTTGCTAACTAGTTAGCCAAGTATTGCATGTTTCACAAAACAAAAGATAGAATTCCTAAAACATTCTGAATACTAATTTCCTACAATAACGTTTGGCCATAACATATTCACCATGTGTGTGCTTGTGATGATTGGCTTCTCCCAAAATGTCAGTTCCCAAATTTCAAACCAAAAGCGCGGAAGTAAAGTAGAATTTATTGTGGACGGTTTCAACCAATAAAATAAAGCAAAATGTAGGGGATAGTTCATGTAGGATTTTGATTGGTGAAGTCAGATTTTTCTCAGACATGGGCGAGTTTGGTTTCTGGGTATAAAAATACGTTCCATATAATTGTATTGCAGTCACGCTGCGCAGATAATTCGACCGATGTCGAATATGACGAAGACTAGTTTGTGAATTTAACTATTATGATTTATGATCTTTTTACTATTGAAAGCAAGATGCAATGAGCATCTTGACCCACGATATGTCAAACTTGCTTCAGGAGAATAAAGCCATCTGCTATAAATCTCAAAATAACCTTATCTCAAAATGATAAACGTCTGTTCAGGAAGTTAGTGGCACCTTAATTGGGCAGGACAGGTTTGTGGTAATGACTGGAGCGGTATTATTGGAATTGTATCAACAATATAAATACAACATGCAACAATTTAAAAGATTTTACTGTGTTACAGTTCATATAAGAAAACCAGTCAGTATCTGGTGTGACCACTGTTTTCCTCATGCAGCACGACACATCTCCTTCACATAGAGTTGATCAGGCTGTTGATTGTGGCCTATGGAATGTTGTCCCACTCCTCTTCAATGGCTGTGCGAATTGGTGGAGATTGGCGGGAACTGGACAACGCTGTCTTACACGTATATCCAGAGCATCCCAAACAGGCTCAATCGGTGACATGTCTGGTGAGTATGCAGGCCCTGGAAGAACTGGGATATTTTCAGCTTTCAGGAATTGTGCACATATTGTGCACAAATGAGGCCGTGTATTATCATGCTGAAACATGAGGTGATGGCAGCTGGTGAATGACAAGACAATGGGGCTCAGGATGTTGTCATGTTATCTCTGCCTTCAAATTGCCATCGATAAAATGCAATTATGTTCGTTGTCCGTAGTTTATGCCTGACCATTCCATAACCCCACCATCACCATGGGGCACTCTGTTCACAACGTTGACGTCAGCAAACCACTCACTCACACAACGCCGTACACATGGTCTGCGGTTGTGAGGTAGGTTGGACGTACTGCCAAATTCTCAAAAATTACATTGGAGGAGGCTTATAGTAGAGAAATTAACATTCAATTACAGTGAATTAGGAAAGCATTCAGACCCCTTCCCTTTATCAACATTTTGTTACGTTACAGCCTTATTCTAAAATTTATTAAATACATTTCTTCCTCATCAAACTACACACAATACCCCATAAGGACAAAGCTAAAACAGGTTTTTAGAAATGTTAGCAAATTTATAAAAAATGTAAAACTGAAATAGCTTATTTACATAAGTATTCAGACCCTTTGCTATGAGACCCGAAATTGAGTTTAGGTGCATCCTGTTTCCATTGTCCACCTGTGGTAAATTCAATTGATTGGACAGGATTTGGAAAGGCACACAACTGCCTATATGTAGTCCCACAGTTGACAGTGCATATCAGAGTAAAAACCAAGCAATGAGGTCAAAAGAATTGTCCGTAGAGCTCCGAGATAGGATTGTGTCAAGGCACAGATCTGGGGAAGGGTACCAAAAAATGTCTGCAGCATTGAAGGTCACCAAGAACACAGTGGCCTCCATCATTCTTAATTGGAAGAAGTTTGGAACCACCAAGACTCTTCCTAGAGCTGGCCGCCCGGCCAAACTGATCAAATGAGGGAGAAGGGCCTTGATCAGGGAGGTGACCAAGAACCCAATGGTCACTCTGACAGAGCTCCAGAGTTCCTCTGTGGAGATGGGGGAACCTTCCAACAGGACAACCATCTCTGCAGCACTCCACCAATCAAGCCTTTATGGTAGCGTGGCCAGACGGAAGCCACTCCTCAGTAAAAGGCACATGACAGCCCACTTGGAGTTTGCCAAAAGGCACCTAAAGGACTCTCAGACCATGAGAAAGAAGATTCTCTGGTCTGATGAAACAGAGAGATCATTGATGAAAACCTGCTCCCAAGTGCTCAGGACCTCAGACTGGAGCGAAGTTTCACCTTCCAACAGGACAATGACCCTTAGCACACAGCTAATACAATGCAGGAGTGGCTTCGGGACAAGTCTCTGAATGTCCTTGAGTGGCCCAGCTAGAGTCCGTACTTGAACCCGATCTAACATCTCTGGAGAGACCTGAAAATAGCTGTTCACCGACACTCCCCATCCAACCTGACAGTGTTTGAGAGGATCTTCAGAGAAGAATGGGAGAAACTCCCCAAATACAGGTGTGCCAAGCTTGTAGCGTCATACCCAAGAAGAGTTGAGGCTGTAATCGCTGCCAAAGGCGCTCCAACAAAGTACTGAGTAAAGGGTCAGAATACTTTGCTGAAATTTGCTAAAGTTTCTAAAAACCTGTTTTACATTTTGTCATTATGGGTTACTGTGTGTAGATTGATGAGGGAGGGGGGGGACGGGACTATTTAATCAATTTTAGTATAAGGTTGTAACCTAACAAAATGTGGAAAAAGTAAAATACTTTGCAAATGTACTATATCTGGCAACAGCTCTGGTGGACATTCCTGCAATCAGCATGCCAATTGCACATTTCCTCAACACTTGAGACATTTGTGGCATGGTGTTATGTGACAAAACTGCACATTTTAAAGTGGCATTTTATTGTCCCCAGCACAAGGTGCACCTGTGTATTGGTAATGCTGTTTAATCAGCTTCTTGATATGCCACACCTGTCAGTTGAATGGATTATCTTGGCAAATGAGAAGTGCTCACTTACAGGGATGCAAACAAAATTTGTGCACACAATTTGAGGAAATAAGCTTTTTGTGTGTATGGAACATTTCTGGGATCTTTTATATCAGCTCATAAAACATGGGATCAACACCTTACATGTTGCATTTATATATTTTTTCAAACACATGGTTTGATTCCATTCCATTTGCTCCTTTCCAGCCATTATTATGAGCCGTCCTCCCCTCAGCAGCCTCCACTGACTTCTAGGTATGAATTTTACCCATCATTTCATAGACTAAAACACAGTATGGACATTTGAAAATCACTCTGTCCTAAGATAATAATGTTAGTAAGAAAGAGACTAAAAGGATATCTGTCAAACTCTTACACACGAGCTGGTGCAAGCTGGTGGCATTTGATGTCTTTCTCCCGTCACTGGACAGCCACACTGGAGAAAGGGCAAACCTGTAATTGTCTCAAGAAGGTCAAAATGCAAATCTTAGCCGCCACACTATCACCCATACAGTATACTCGTGAATAAATAGACGGTCTGTTTTTTAATTATTCTGTATGCTTCTTTTCAGACTTTTGGCCAGGCAAAAAAATATGAATATTGTACATTACCTGATGTCTCCCTTATTGGCCAATGTGGTGATGAAAAGAACTGTGGTCAGATACAGTAAACAACCACTTGAGACTATTGGATATAGCTGAACCATCTAAGAAATCCCATTTGTTATCCCTAGAGTATGTGTGAATGCTGTCAGGCTTTCAAATTCAGCTAGAGAATTTCTGTAGGCCTTATTCATTCTAGGCATCACCTGCTTCCCTGTGGAAGGTAGACTGGAGTTCATACAGGCAATAAGGAAAGGTCATCCCTTCCCTATACCATATGGAAATACATACTGTTGGAATAGAACCGTCCGAAGAGCCTCCATGGCTACTCACTGTCCCCACATACTGTACATCAAGTCCACCAAGCAGAACATTTTAATAGAAATTTAAGCCTTGAACTAGTGTGAATCCTGTTGACATAAGGCTGTGTTTACACAGGTATCCCAATCCTGATATTGTTGGAATAGAACCGAGCTGATCTGATTGACCAAAAGACAAATTAGTGAAAACAAATCTGAATTAGATCCGAATTGGGCTGCCTGTGTAAACGCAGCCTTAGTCATGGTAGATGGGTGGTCCCTATAGAATGATACCTGTGACCAAAGTGGATACTGGATATTGGATAACCACCATTACCACCAACCATATAAGACATTGGGCAATATAAATAAATGTCTTCAAATTTCGAGGAAAACGATGTTGTCTCATTAAATATTTACTTTGACACTTCTAAATGTGTAAGATATTTTGCAAAGAACTAGTTAATTAACCTCATGCTGTTATCTGAAATGCAGTTAAATGCCACGTAATGTCGCCAAACAATTGCCTCCTGATTGCAAATGCCAAGAGCTGACATTCACATCACCTAATGCCAAGGTCAGCTCTGCAACGTAGAATTTGGCATCCTTCTTTGTAAAAAAAAACGTACTTGGGGATTGTATAATCTTTTTTTAAATGATGCAGGTTTTTTATTGTAGTTTATTGTTTCTACTGCAAGTTGCCTATCTTCAGTTTGTTAATTAATGTAAAGAGCTTTTAATGCTGTCCTTGTATTTTAAATGAAACAGTTTAGTGGCATCTGTTTCACGTGGCCTGATGGTATAAATGTGTTTCCTTCTGCAGCCTCAGCAGAAAGCCTGGCATTAGCTTCTGTTCTGCGGTTCTTCAAGTCTCAGGAGACTTATTCTATGAAATAAACAACTAAGCAACGTGTAATGTGCCATCTGATATCTATTCTAAGGCTATTTGCATGGCACACTGGTTCATTCTGTTGTAGCTTTCTATTTTGCTGAACAATGACCAATGTACTGTATAGAAGTCAGCATTGTATAACCACTATTTGCAGTTGAGAATGAGATGCTCCCAAAACTAACATTAGGCCACACAGCAGCATGGTTATAGTGCGGGTGGTATACTGCTGATGAGGATGTCATTCTGCTGTTAGGAATGCTGCTATAGGAACTGAATGTTGTTAGGAACTAAAGTTTTGTTTTTATTGTGCAGTGCATGGGGCTGGGGCTAGGAGGGGAGAATAAACACTGCTGATGTAGAGTTCTGTCTGTTTCCTTACCATCTGTTAAGGACTAGTGCTGGATGTACGTTGGGTCCACCGCTCCATTAGGTGGGTAATGGAGGTTGATCATCATCGTCAGGGCAAATGAGCTGTGATAAATGAAAAGATGTCCAAAAGTATGGACCACTACTGTATCCAAGTCAAGAGGTGGAAAATAAAGGGGGGATGTTACAAAAGTATGCACAAGGTATAACACAAATAAATTGAAGCTATATGAATGTAAGTTTATGTCCATGTTGTATTATCAATGTCATGCAATTTAATAGACACAATATTATTGGAAAGCCAAGAAAGTCGTTTCCATTTTGACCATATTCTACAACCAAATAATACTGTATATTTACATTTGTTAACTTAAGAGCATTGTCTTTTACAATAATATAACTTGATGTATCGTTTTGGATTTATGAACTGAAATAGACAGGAGAGGGCTACAACAAATCTCCCAGCAGTCACATCTGTCAAGGTCATGGAGGGAGAACCGTTTTATTTTTCACCTTATAGAGACTTAACTTCCTGAAACATCATTTGCAGATAAAACATGAAAGTGGGGAAAGCATGAAGAGCTCTCTCCACTAATCCCACTTCCCCTTGACACACAGCCACTTCCCAGCGTCATTCTTTCATTTGTCAATTTTCATTCATTCATTAACTTCTTTCAACTGTAATGGGCAAAAAAAAACATATTTGCCACATTTCCATCTAACAATTTTTTTTCCTGAATTGGCATGGAACCTGATTACTGAGGTCTCTCTCGCTCCATTTTCTGTTTGTTTTGCTCCCTGTTGAGGCAGAAAGGACAGGTAATCCACGCGGAGATTATCTGGCTCTCATGTAGCACAGGTGCAAGAGGCTGATATGACACAAAGTAACATCCCTGCACCACCTCATGTGGAGATAGTGTTAGGGATTGTCCAGATAACATCTAAAGTCTCTGTCATGCGTTCCAGGTTTCTATGAAATATTGACCTAAAATTAAAGGTAGACTCAATGAAACGACGTTGCCACAAGCAGCACTGGAGATATTGAAATGAGCGAGATGCAACACTTCGCTCTCACACAGTATCTGCGCTTGTGCACGGGTTCGCTTCACACTGTGTATTGCGTGGTAGCCACAGGACCAAAACAGCGGAGAAATTGAGCCTCGCGTTTTAACGCTCTTAGTTGTTGCCGAAATTGACCCACTATAGAGTTTACTTTCTGCATCTATGTCATATCGCTGAGTCCACCTTTAATTAAAATATGAATTAAACAAATTATAAATAAGGATGTTAAAAAGCTATGTGCCCCTGCTTAGCCTGAGTGGGAACAACAGAGTGGTCTGGGGCAACAACAAAAAAAGCATACACTTGGATATAAAAACTAGCTACCAAATCCACATGGGGCAGGGCTGCACACAGCCTAGCAGGGCTAACCCTTCCCCCCCAAATTGCTAGTATGAATGTTCAGGATTTGGAAACATGATGGAACTACTAGATCACTTTACTATAACAGCAATAAATGCAGAGTGATTATTTTACAAGCGTGAGTCGTTTCCGTCCATTGCTTTCACTATTCTTGTATTTTTGTTTGTGGTTTCTAGGCGCTACTGTAAATTAGCTAGCTAACTGCTGCTACATATATCAGTCAATCACAGCAAACTAGGATTCCTCTTGGCATCCAACTTTTAACTACAAACCACAGGATTTAAAATATAAGGGAATGGCGATATGGTTGTTGTGTGGAGGATATACTTTGGCTAACTTTCTTGTTGGCTAGTCAGCTAGCTAAGTTAGTCTCGATAGCTAACGTTAGCATGCTAGCTTACTGTTTCTAAACAGCCAGCAGGCCAACTCTTACAAACCACAACATTTGAAATAGAAGTGACTGGCGAGATAGTTGTATAGGCTTTGTCCTGTTTGCTAACACTAGCCGCTTGTGCGCCCTCCCATAGGCTCCTTCTCCCCACCAAATAATTTGGGGGTAAAAAGGAAAAAGCTGCTGGACCCAATCACAGACAGGCCTGTCCCGGCCAAGGAGGATGATATCATTCTCCAAGCAAATTTCAAGCATTTTTTGAGATGGGGTTTAACTGAGTGGGTTTTCTCAAATGTATTATTTGTCCACAACTACAAGTAAAGGATGAGTCAACAACATTATTTGGGTATGAGCAAACAGAATATAAGCTTTTAAAGTTTGATTTTCACTGGACAGTTACTTTAATGCAAACAGAGCAGCTGCCTAGCATTGTGTTAACACCATTGCTATTACACTATTTTCTATAAAATCATCATAGTGCCACTTTTTACTTTTCATACATTTCTGTCACATTTTTTAAAAGTATTGTACTGTCAATATAATTTCTTTTTTTTTTTGTATAAAATAAGAAATTACTTAATGCAGTGAACTTGGCAGCAAATAGTGTATGAAATAAAGACAACTATATACAACATCTACCTATGTTACCATTTATTATATTTCTCATTTATAGGTCTTTTCTCATTTTCTACATGTATGATTTTTGTTTATCTGGTTTGTTTTATTTTATTTTTTCCTCATGCTTTATAGCGAGAGCTCATGCATTAGGGCCCTTATTCTAGAGACTACAGTGGACTGGGCACATCAATCAAACGGTGCATGAACCATTACAGGACGGCAAAAGACCCGGTCAAAGTTCACAGTCAACGCTCACAACTTGGTCAGAGAAAGCAAACATACGTAGAGCAGACCCCTCAGAACACCCAAAGGTTGGGAGGGAGTGATCAAAAGTTATTCACAATGGTTAACCAGCCATTCACTACTGATGCAGTTCAAGTTTTTTTTAGTTTTTTTTACATCCCAAGTTGTGCTTGGTCCCCTTTCAAAAACTGCAATTGCCTTGATTCTTGCAACTCTATTCAAAATAAACAAATAAGAAAACATGCCAGGTGCGAATGAGAAGTATGACAACACAGAAGGGGGAAAATTTCAAAATGGGCTTTTTCACGGGAGTTGTCTGATTCCAATGAGTATACTTAGATAAAGTACTGTACATTAACATTTCCGAGCCTGTTAGAAATACATGTTGGGTATATTTTCTTTTTTTGGTAACATGTTAATTGTTAAAAACGACACAGAACAGGTCAAAATGATCTACAGTTTCATACTTTTAAATTGCTACATTAACACAGGGATCCATTTCAATTCATTTCAAATAAATAGTCCAAAGAGATGACATTGAGCAGTATAAAACACAGTAATCAAAATGAAGTGACCAGAAACTTTGTTCAAACAAACATTACAGATTAAAGAAACAAAAAGCAAATAAAAATCGTCTTTGGTGAGGTAAGGCTTATGATGACAGACAAAGAAAATTTGCTCAAGTTACCTCAACACTCATGGCTAAATATGAGCTAAAATAATTTCAGTCGTTTTTTGTCAAACTCCCAACAAATGCTACATGATGATAGCAAAATGTTGTCTGTGTGTTCAAATAAAAAGCAGTACACAAAGTCCACTGCATCTGTCTGGCAACCACAAGAGCGTGAGCCATTCTGCAATTGCATAGCAAATAACCGCGCTGCAAGAATATCTTTCCATAGAAATGTACGTTTCAAAGGCCATATGCACTTTAGTATAATTTACGTCATTCACTGTAAAGGGACAAAGGAATCAAATATTTTTCAGAAGTTAATTAGGACCGACTTCAGATAGATTTAGATAAAACATCATTATCAGAAAGCATTCTCAGTCAAATTTTTGGAATCAAAAAACACACGTATCTACCACTATTCAAAAACAAACAAACATATCGTCCTCAGTTAGTGCAATGCTTTACATCTCACAGCAGAAACAAAGAAAAGACTGCACATGAAAAGTGCAAGAGAGGACATAAGCCTTCAAGACAAGAGGAACGGGCACAACACTAATACTTAGGAAAAAAACAGCAAAATAGTTATTGGTATGACCACTACTGGGAGGTGAGCTTGAACGCTTTCTATATATTTGGCATAATCATACAGTGAGTGTAGACAAGGTTTGTCTGTAGATAGCCAACTGATTTCAGTTGATTTTTGCATGTATTGATTTATAAAATGTAATCAACAAAATCCGTTTAAAAAATCCCAGGTTTCCAGTTGTACAGCTGTCGTATGTCACGTGTTAGGTTACTAGTGTAAGTGGAATAAACAACATTAAACTAACAAAACATCAATGACAATCGTTCTGTTGACGCGAACAATAATGAAAACAAGTCTTTACGGTGAGTCAATGAGGAAAAACAACAAGACAAAATTCAACCAAATTCAATGTCTCAACGGTGAAAAGTGGAGTGATCAGGAGAGGGAACAAGGGGTTGGGTGAGCGTCATCCACACACAGAACAAATAAAGTCGAAACAGCTGGTAGGAGTAGTATCTTCATCTGAGCCTCCTCTTCCTCCCGTGACAACAACCATACACATTTTAGAACAACATAGTCATCATATTTCTATGAAAACAACCCACTCAGGACTGGAGTGAGAACTGGTCCTGTTCGATAGGCTTCTTGACCCAGGCTCCCAGTCCTGCCTTGTGGAATTCCTTGGTCAGAGTCTGCTTGGCAGCATGGTACTCCAACGCTGCCTGTTTGGCGTCATGGTACAAGCTGGGTTTGGCACCTTTGATTCTCAGAGTCTGTGAAAGCTAAAAAGCAGGAAGAGAGACGTTTTAATTGGACAAGAATATAACACAGTAAGAAATGATTCAACAATCAAGTGAACAAACAGACCTTTTAAATGGAGTTCTTGGAACATAATAAGTCTCAACGACCCAGCCACGCACAGCAACAGCTACCTGAGAGTATATAAGGTGTTGTGCGGGTTAAGTAGCCTACCTTGCAGTATAGGCGCACCCAGCGGCTGTAGAGGGCGTGCTTGCAGAGCCTCGAGGGCCGTCCCAAGTCGTCCTTGCCTGTCATGGCGTTGATAACCTCCAACCCCTGGTCTCCCACAGCCCAGTTCACACTGAAGTTAGGAGCTTTACCCGGTTGCCGTGCTTCTGCGTTGCTTATTCCTGCAGAGAAGAGAAAGTGACGTAAAAAGATTCCTTTGTGAGATATACAGCACCAGTCAAAAGTTTGGACACACCTACTCATTCAAGGGTTATTCTTAATTTTTACTATTTTATGCATTGCAGAATAATAGGGAAGACATCAAAGCGATGAAATAAAACATGGAATCATGTAGTAATTTTATATTTGAGATCCTTCAAAGTAGCCACCCTGTGCCTTGATGACAGCTTTGCACATTCTTGGCAATCTCTCAACCAGCTTCTTGAGGTAGTCACCTGTAATGCATTTCAATTAACAGGTGTGCCTTGTTAAAAGTTATTTTGTGGAATTTCTTTCCTTCTTAATGCTTTTGAACCAATCAGTAACAAGGTAGGGGTGGTCTACAGAAGATAGCCCTATTTGGTAAAAGACCAAGTCAATATTATGGCAAGAACAGCTCAAATAAGCAAAGAGAAACGACAGTCCATCAGTACTTTGACGGTCAGTCAATGTGGAAAATTTCAGTGCAGACACAAAAACCCTCAAGCGCTATGATGAAACTGGTTCTCATTAGGACCGCCACAGGAGAGGAAGACCCAGAGTTACAGTACCTCTGCTGCAGAGGATAAGTTCATTAGAGTTACCAGCCTCAGAAATGGCAATGCTTGGGCCAAAATTCACAAGCAATGGACATTAGACAGGTGGAAATCTGTCCTTTGGTATGATGAGTCCAAATTTGAGATTTTTGGTTCCAACCACCATTTCTTTGTGAGACACAGAGTAGGTGAACGAATGATCTCTGCATGTGTATTTCAACCAGTGAACCATGGAGGAGGAGATGTGATGGTGGGGGGGTGCTTTGCTGGTGACACTGTCAGCAATTTATTTAGAATTCTAGGCAGACTTAACCAGCATGGCTACCACAGCATTCTGCAGCAATATGCCACCACATCTGGTTTGCGCTTAGTGGGACTATCATTTGTTTTTCAACAGGACAATGACCCAACACACCTCCAGGCAGTGTAAGGGCTATATGATTCCATGTGTTCTTTCATAGGTTTGATGTCTTCACTATTATTCTACAATGTAGAAAATCGAACAAATAAAGAAAAACCCTTGAACGAGTAGGTGTGTCCAATCTTTTGATTGGTACTGTATGGTTTTCAGGACAATCCAGGGGCTGTTGTCTGACATAAACTAAGTGGGAGCAGGATGTGGGATGAGTAGGACGACAGCCAGACCCCTTACCGCTCAGAAGTGGCCGGTTGAGGTTGAACGTCTGAGGCAGGTCCTCAATGTCAGCGATCCTCTGGTACATGGCTCTGGAGAGGTGGTCTGCGTGGTACAAGCTACCCAGGATGATGCTGGAGAAGTAGACGGGCTCTGTGAAGTAACACATCAGAGAGCCCTGGAGCCCTACTACGTTCCACCTGAGAGAAGGGCGGCAGTGAGAAGTGGTGTTCATAGGGAGGAGGCACTGCTTTATGAGTCACATGACCTTATGAGCCTCAACACCAACAAAGCACAGATGTTCCTGAGCGCAAGATATGAAAAAGACCCAAGTCTAAGTTTGAAAAACTCTTGACATTTCGGGATTCTACCCTGGACATTTTGATCAATCTGAACGCAGAGGTTGAATTTGAAAATGTCTACTTGTACCCGGTTTTTCTCCACCTGATAATGCAACCTGGGTTGAAGAAAATAATATGTAATAGCCTCTCAGTTGGACAGTTCCCATTTTTTGAACATTAAGCTCCACTTTTAGTGATGAAGGGTGTTTATTGCCTGGAGTCAGATGCTATTCAAATGATTCTGATTAGTGCATTCCTCAGGCTAGCTACCCTCGCTCAAGTCCCAATCACTTGTGTATCACTCTGCCAACAGAGCAGTGCTACAGGTGTGATTATGCTAGAGCCGTGATTAGCCCTTTGATTAATCTCCACGGAAATGGCATCCCTGCTGGGAGTGCCCTAGGAACTGTAACAGCTCGTCAATCCGCAGGTGTGTAATCATGAACAATATTGTTGATTACACACTTTAGATCTCAGTAAAGTTTGTTAGATTGTTCCTTCAAGGCTTGTTCTCTGGGCTTTTTTCTGTCCATGTGATTTGCTCAAGCAAAAGCCTTCGCGGCTATCTCTGACTTGTGAAAAGTCGGACAAAGTTCACAATAATGGCGTAAATGGTAGATTTACATTTTTGTTGTTTTTATGAATATCACATGTAAATTCTTTATTCCATGGAAATGACTGGACACCTGCTGTATGGTTACAGTTTGACTGGTTGCTAAACTGTAAACATAGTAACAAGGAGTGGTGTCAAAGAGAGAGACAGACCTGGCGATCTTGTCACTGCAGGACATGGTGAGCAGCCTCTCTCCCTGCAGTACCCCGTCCCAGGTCTGGATGGTGTTACTGACTTTCACAGGGATGGTCCCCTCCCCGGACTCTATCTTGGTCCTCAGCTGACCACGAGCCTTCCTGTTAGGGTGCCTGTCTCCCTGATCTGTGGATGAAATGGAAAGGAAATAAGAAGAAGCATTTTTAAAATGAAGAAGAAGAGCCACCTAGGGAGAAGTCTCACCCTCAAAGGCAGCCTCGTGGGGTGAGAAGATGCGTGCGTCTCCGCAGGGCGACGTGCTGATGTACAGGTGGAACTGCACGTTGTCCTTCAGACGAAAGCCCTGCTTGTTCTCACACCTCATGAATATCGACTTCTGCTGCTCCTCTCTGATGTTACTATGGCAGACGGACGGACGGACAGACAGACAGAGACGCGTGGTAAGAAAAGGGTAACCGTTTCTCTACATTGGCATTTGTTTCATCCGGTAAAATGTCATTTTTTTGTTGACCAGTCAGTTTCTACTAACCCAGTCTCCGTGGTTACAGTGACTTACCTGAGGAAGTGCTCCAGCTGTGCGTACAGGTACCTAAGGAGGGAACGACGAGCAATGATCTCAGCATGGCAGTCGTTCAAAGCCAGGCCGCGGTCGCTCATGTACTCGCCGTTTATACACTTGGTCCCCGTGGAAACACAGATCACTTGTGCCTCCTTGACATCGGTGCCTGGGTGGGATGCGTGGATTGTGCGACAAAAATGGTATAAAATACGATATAGTCTGCTGAATACAGTATATCATTTGTTCCTCTTGTTTCATGATGCAGTGATAAAAATCAGCTAGGAAATGTGAATTGATACCTAATTTACAATGTAAATTACACAAACGTCTTTTGTGATTAGTGTCTAATGAAACCCCCCCGTTGTGATCCATTCAGCACCAGCGGGGCTCTCTCGATTTGACAGAGAGTCAGAGATGAACAATCAGGTTGAAGTAAAAAAAAACGAAAGTTATTCTAACAGTACCTGTTGTCATGACAATGCCTGCTAGGACTTTCCGTCGCGCGTGAGGGGATGTGAAGTTATCCGTCAGCTCACTGAACTTGTCAACTACCAGACCGGACACAGCGTCAGCTAGAACCTGAAATAAACACCAAGCCGAGCGTGAGATACCGAGCTTCTGCATCATAACATCCGAAGAAAAACCCAGGCCTTAAAACCAGAGACTAAACCCAGACAGAATAGAACGTTCCTGGGGAAGTTCAAACGTTATGACGATGCCCTTCTGGCTCACCATGTAGCTCTGATGAAACATCTATGATCAATTGAAAATCTACATGAATGTGTACATTAGAAACCACAGAGGCAATGACAACCCAGGGTACCCCAAAGAGACACTGCTTTCTCAAACTGAAGCTCAGGTAGCAGAACAGAAGACAGGCTAGTGCAGTATAATAGATTAGCGGTGCCTACTTCTTCAGGGATCAGACATACTAACTGCAGATGAAAGGGTTTAGATAGGGATGAGTGACAGACAAGACACCAGGGAGCTTAAACGCCGCAACGCAAATCATCCATCCGCTTCATTGACTGATCTGCTCGAAAAACAGGCCAACGGAGCAGGCAGCTTGTCTAATCAATAGGTATGTTTGAATAGCATTCAGGAGCTGATGTTAATTAAGATTACAGTTTAATTTACCTTGCCTCGTCAGTCGTTATCTCAGGCAGGAGGGATTAGGGGTACGGGATTAAGTGACGTGTAAATAGATTTGAGTGTACACAATGCAACGTGGAACGTTCAAGGCTGTAATGCACCACTGTCTCTCAAAGCCTCGTCTCCTTTTCAATTAAGCCCTGTCAGAGGCTTATAATGAGCTGGTTAAACCATTAAGTCAATTAAACTGAGAATAGTTCATAGGAAGTGAACACTGAATACTGCCTGCAATGCAGGATGAACCAAACGGACATATCTGACCATTGCTCTCTTATTTCATGGGGTTAAACCACCCAGATAGAGTTAAGAAGAGTCTCTGCATACTACTACAATTGTTCTACTGCTCCACAAGATTTTTGATGGGGAGAGGGAGTTTGTCCTGCGTTATGAGTTTACTATGTGCTATTCTGTGCCATACATTCAAAGTAAAACTTTTCAAATAACCAAATGAAACAAGCATGTCATCCAACAGTCTCATATTGAACGTGGTGTCGGCAGTAGTAGTTCTTACCTGTGGCAGGTGCAGTTGCAGGCCCTCTCTGGGTATGGGCTGTCTGGACGGTGTCTGGTCCAGTTGCATGTTAAAGAGGGCAGAGAGAGCAGCCTGCGCCGCCCGGGCCTTGGCCAACTTCTTATTGCGCCCTGAGCCTTGGAACGTCTGTGTGTCCACCACCACGGACATGGCAAAGTTCTTAGCGTGGCTCTCTCCACTCTCTGACACAAAGTCGTACTTTAGCCCGGGTCGTAGTTCGTTGAGGATCATGACAGGGTTCTTGGCAATAGCGGGGGAGACAAAGGCTGGGACGGAGGGGGTGGGTGGTAGGCCTAACGAGGACTGACTCAGGCCGGTAGTACCTGAGTTCACTAGCAGGGGGTACTCTACTAGTCCCAGGGTGCTGAAGGAGCCATTGGTACCGTTAGAGCCCAGGTAGAAGGACTCCTCCGGAGGGGCCGGGGTCTCGAACCCATTAAACAACATGTCCGGGAAGTCAGCCTGGTCGGAGGTAAAGTCTGTGTTGACCGTTAGCGTCCGACCCATTGCCATGTGCGCCTCGGAGGCGTTGGGGAACTGAACGAACGACCGCAGGGCCTTCTCAGCCGAGTTGAGCTTAGCCTTCTTCTTGGTGGGGCCGGAGCCCTCGAACATCTGCCCATTGACCTCGACAGTCATGACGAACACGGGCGCATGGACCGGACCGGTCTGAGACAGCAGCTTGTACTGCAGTCCAGGCTTGATCTCATTCAGCTGCATCAGGGCATTTTTGGGCAGAATGGGCCCGGGCATTTTCTTACGCTTCTTGGGCCTGTACTTGTTATTGTGATGCCCGTTATTACCCTCTTCTAAGGGACGCTTCCTGCCCCCTCCACAACCTGCACTGCCCCCATTAGGGAGGTGAGCTGCCCCCTCACCCCCCAACCCCTCCTTGGAGGAGGAGACCACGTTGTCCAGGTTGCGGTTTTCCTTAACGTCGGTGCTGCTGGAACCTGCGGTGCCCAGAAAGAGTAACTTACAACGCCTTCGTTGCAGGATCTTGTAAATGTAAAATTTATAGATTCCTTTATCTCTCTTTGTAACTGGACAAGTGATCTGTGTTCCTTTGTATGTTAGATTTTCAAAGAGTCATAAGTAGTCATTACAGAAAACAGTGTATGTTAAATACACAGTAATATTAGTATCAACATGAACCTTCAATACAATCAAAGGGGGGCCTGAAAAGAAATTGATGAAAGGCCAGATTTCTGAGGAAAATCTTCATAGTTTATTTCTGTATTTTTCAGAATAAGCACTACCAAAGACATAGGCAGTGTAAATACAAAAGTAACCCCACCAAAATGTCTAAACATTTCAGTGTGAATCTATCCATCTGTGTTATTGAAGAACAGGCTCAAAACCTCTAGAAATGTCCTGTGAAGGACTGCATGACCAATTTAACTGTAAGGCTTGTATTAATCATGGTATCAATAAATTAGGTGTAGCTGTGGTTGAGGGAACACATATCGCCACGTCCTGATTATAAAGCTGATGGAACTTGGTGTAAATTTTCATTTATAACATCCTCCAGCAAAAGCTCGATAGGTTACTCCTTTCGGCGCTCAGGGATTAAATACATCCTTGTACAAAATGCAGGAGGAGAGAAGAAGGTAGCGACAAGGGGCTTGGAAAGAAGAGGGACAAAATAAGGATATCGCCACCTCCCAAAATGGAGGTGCTGGAGACAAACAAACAAGTGTTTTCTGGGATTTTCATGCACCACTGCAGTCAAAAATGTATTCAAATAATAACTTTATTTTCATTTTACTTAGCTCTGGACCAAGCTGAAAATCATAATTTTCTGAAACAAAGTTTACAGAGTATATATATATATATATCAGATTTTTTTTTCTGACTAGGCTGGTGGTTGTGGTAAAGTAAAAAACAAGCATGCAAGAGAAAATATAAACGGTGTAAAAAAACACAATGCATCTGTGCAACAGGAGGGGAGTAGTGATTACAACCCTGTTGGGAAAAAGATTTTTCAACAACAGAGCATTGTGATTGACCGCGCCACGACAACACTGTCCGCCGCCAACCATGCTCAGTTCTGACCCAGACACACACACATCCACCAGAAAGCTCTTGAGTAACCTTGGCAACGTCTGCCTGCCAACAACCCCTCCCTGCAGCGAGGACGTCCCTGACCAACACAGTAATCCAAGTGAGCTCTCGGCTGGGTTGGGCTTGGTGTAACAGGGAAGCAGGAGGATTAGGGTTGTCCTAACACATAACATGTCCTAACATCATAACTGTCAAGTGTGTAATGGGATCTGCATGATGTTCCTGGGGCAACGCACTGCCAGCCAAAGCACTGAATTCAACATCTGCTCCATACTGTGGGCATAGATACATACAGCCCCTCTCTCTCTCTCTCTCTGTGTACCTTACAACATGAGAAAGCCTCATTGGGATTGGGGAAAAAAATGTTTTGTTGCCAAACCCTGTATTTTGACTATAGAAAGAGCATCCTTTCCTCAATAACCCTCCCAGGCTTGTTGCAGGTAGTTTAAGACTGAACTATAACTGCTCTCAGAACCTAGAGGAGGTACTCCGTGGGGTTTTAGGAGCTTTGAGAAGAGGAGCAGGGGGTCAAGCTTCAAATCCGTCTCTTAAAATGGTCTGAAATAACGCAGGAGATATCCCCTCATCCCCCCCTGAATGGGAGATTTAAACTCTGATCCTACCCTCCTGAGCCAGGAAACCCAGTCTGATGGCACGTTCTCAAGGTCAATCCTACACAAACAAGTCAGGAAAAGGAGATTTAATAGGCCTACAATTCTCCTCCCTGGATTCCTTCCAATAATGTGGTGTTATTGGTAACAGTATCCAACTTGAAAACATATAACCGAGTAAATAGTTTTGCACAACTAGGGATATTCTACTATTGGTGTGTGTAAGCACTTCACAAGCAGAACAACAAGACAGCAAGTGGAGGAACCGGGGGTGTGTGTGTGTGTGGGGGGGGGGGGGAACTCACTCATGCTCTCTTCTTCATCTCCCTCCATGGTGAAGAACCTCGGCTGGTTACGGGGCTGCTTCACACCAGCTCGACCTGTAAGGCAGACAGAGAGAGACACACACACACATATACACCCATCAGAAAGGAATCAAGACATATCCTGCTATACAGCGCATTCGGAAACTATTCAGACCAATTGACTTTTTGTTCCACATTTTGTTACGTTCCGGACTTATTCTAAAATGGATAGATTTTTTTCTCTCTCTCTCTCATCAATCTACACACAATACCCCACAATGACATAGCAAAAACAGGTTTAGATTTTTTTGCAAATGTATTACAAATAAAAACTGAAGTATCACATTAACATAAGTATTCAGACCCTTTACTCAGTACTTTATTGAAGCAGCGATTAGAGCCTTGAGTCTTCTTGGGTATGACGCTTCTTGGGCATGACGCTAGGTTAATCTTAGAGTATATATTATACATATAGTACCAGTTAAAAGGGTTTTTATTTATTTTTACTATTTTCTACATTGTAGAATAATGTCAAAACTATGAAAAAACACATATGGAATCATGTAGTAACCAAAAAAAGTGTTAAACATATTTTAGATTTTAGATTCTTCAACAAAGTAGCCACCCTGTGCCTTGATGACAGCTTTCCACTCTCTTGGTATTCTCTCAACCAGCTTCACGAGGAATGCTTTTCCAGCAGTCTTGAAGTTGTTCCCACATATGCTGAGCACTTGTTGGCTGCTTTTCCTTCACTCTGCGGTCCAACTCATCCCAAACCATCTCAATTGGGTTAAGGTCGGTGGATAGTGGAGGCCAGGTCATTTGATGCAGCACTCCATAACTCTCCTTGGTTAAATAGCCCTTACACAGCCTGCAGGTGTGTGTTGGGTCATTGTTCTGTTGAAAAACAAATGATAGTCCCACTAAGCGCAAACCAGACGGGATGGCGTATCGCTGCAGACTGCTGTGGTAGCCATGCTGGTTAAGTGTGCCTTGAAATATAAATAAATCACTGACAGTGTCACCAGCAAAGCACCCCCACACCATCACACCTCCTCCTCCATGCTTCACGGTGGGAACCACACATGTAGAGATCATCCATTCACCTACTCTGCGTTTCACAAAGACACGGCGGTTGGAACCAAAAATCTCAAAGTTGGACTCATCAGACCAAAGGACAGATTTTCACCGGTCTAATGTCCATTGCTCATGTTTCTTGGCCCAAGCAAGTCTCTTCTTCTTATTGGTGTCCTTTAGTAGTGGTTTCTTTGCAGCAATTCGACTATGAAGGCCTGATTCACGCAGTCGCCTCTGAACATTTGATGTTGAAAGGTGTCTGTTACTTGAACTCTGTGAAGCATTTATTTGGGCTGCAATTTCTGAGACTGATAACTCTAATGAACTTATCCTCTGCGGCAGAGGTAACTCTGGGTCTTCCTTTCCTGTGGTGGTCCTCATGAGAGCCAGTTTCATCGTAGCGCGTGATGTTTTTTCGAGACTGCACTTGAAGAAACGTTCAAAGTTCTTGAAATTTTCCGCATTGACTGACCTTCATGTCTTAAAGTAATGATGGACTGTCGTTTCTATTTGCTTCTTTGAGCTGTTCTTGGTCTTTTACCAAATAGGGCTATCTTCTGTATACCATCCCTGCCTTGTCACACAACCGATTGGCTCAAACACATTAAGAAGGAAAGAAACTCCACAAATGAATGAGTAGGTGTGTCCAAACTTTTGACTGGTACTGTACATATTCAGTATCTGGACTAATCCTGTCCATGCCGACTGACCATATAGGTCTGGGCAGTCTTTAGTGACTTTAATATCTGTCCCATTATCCCTTGGTTTCAACTAGCTCAGCGTTTCCCATACTGAAATAAAATCAATTCAATTCAATTGCGCTTGGTTCATAGAGCCGCTAGATGCAGTCGTAATTAATAGAGAAGTTCCTGTTTCCTTCCGACAAATGTGGCTCTATCTTTTAAACCGTTTAAGCTAGAAAATACTATGACGCCATCGCTGAAAGATAAGACTCTCAGGAACACTTAGTTGTCTTCTGTTTCCCTCTACAAGCCGTACAGGACTCAGAATGGACAAGACCAGGCACTAAATCAGACAGCGGGGAAAAGAAAGATGTGTTCTTTTCTACACAGAAGATCATACAAAAGTATGGCCTGATGATCTTTCTGATGCATTTCAGTCACTTCCTTCAGATTGAAATATTGTCAAAAGTACTATCAGACTGATTTGTAATGAACTGTCATAGCCAGCCAGCCCCCCTCGTGGGACAAAAAAAGTTTGGCAACCCCTGAACTAGCTCTTCTGGAAAATTCTGCAAGTTCACACACTATACAGTACAGTAGCCTATGTTGTTAATTTGAGAATACACAGGAAGTCCTCCAGAAATAGAATACTTCAATTACATTTCCCCAGACAGCCATGAAAAAATGGCCATGTTAAAAAAAATACAGTATCAACGTGACAGCGTATAAGATTGAAACCCACTGACGGAATGGAGTAGCAGATATCTGAAAATAGTGTAACCAGAACAAATGTGCATGACAGTGATAGCAACTGTAGGAAGCTACGGGCCGAGAGATATACCCTTGCCATCGGGAGGAAACCACCGCTCATGGTGTTAATCTCAGATACTATATCAACCCACAAACAGACGGAGCGAAAAGTCAGGGAGAGAGGGAGGAGAAGAGGAGAAAGGAGAGAGAGAGTAAATCAATATAATAATTGTAAAACAGAGAAACAGCCTTAAGCTAATCTAACTCTACTGTTACATTTTACACAGGCCATTTCTCCAGCCAATCAACCCTACGGTCACAGAGCATTAAGGAAGCTGTTGCATATATTCGTTTGCTGAGGAAATCATATAATTAAATAGTGATTGAATCTACAGTTTATACATCAGTCAATACAAGCTGTATTGTATCGGGCATACTGTCGTTTTCCCAATACTCATCTCCACAATCTATCTTGACCAAAGACAAGAAATGTGGAAAAATAGTTGTCTGTTCTCTCTATTCCTCCCTGTGGGATTAAATAGGGTGTTAGATTTGTATTCTGTCCCCCCGTGGTCTGTGGTGTGGCGATAACAACATAGCACTTCTGTAGGAGGGAAGAGTAGCCAACAGGATGAGATGCAGTAACTTCATAGGAACACTGAGGGGGAAAACCAATTGCATTGGCGGGTTACAGAAACTCTCAGTGTTGTCCACACAGCTCTTCTTCAGAAGAGAGGGGAGAGACCCTCAAAGGACAATTGCAAATAGGCCCGAAAAAAAGCAGATTTTTTCAAATGCACATTTTCAGAGTTTCAGAGAGTGGATATATCCAACTAGGACCACAGCAGCACCTATTGCTCAAACATACCATTTCAAAACACTACTGGAGTAATCTCGACACGCTTGATTTATTTGGGGGGTGGGAATAAATGACTGAGGGTTTCAAATAGAAACAATAATATTTTGATGTAAATACTTCACATAGACCGGGAAAGTATAATTGGTGTCGCCTCTCTCGAAAGCAACCAAAATGCAAAGTCCTCCTGCCAGCTGAGAGAAAATGGAGGGAATTGAACGGAGGTGATCTGTGATTGCCGCAGAAGCATTTCTTTGGTGCCGTTGCCTTGAAGCGGTTGCATTTGATAAGCATTCCCACAGAAAAGCAGCCTGCTGAATCTATCCAATCAGGCCAGCCACTACAGACGGAGTGATTGAGGAATACAGACTCCGTATCACTTCCGTAATGACACTTTCAAGAAGAAGCGGGTGCAGACACAACTAGATATAGAACACATAAAAAAAATGTCCAACTGAAAAGTTTTTGCTTTTTTACAACTTTTCTCATTCAATGACAATGAGAAAGGAAAATACTATTTGGGAGCAAATGGCACGGTTGTTGTTGTCGTCTGAAAGCAGAGTAGATAATAGTAGATCATAGAAACCATTCATTTAGACAGCGCTTCTGCAACTGCCACCTTATTGAGTCAAATCAAATCAAAGTTGATTTGTCACGTGCGCCAAATACAACAGGTGTAGTAGACCTTACAGTGAAATGCTTACTAACCAACAGTGCAATTTTTAAGTTAAAAATAGGTGTTAGGTGAACAATAAATAAGTAAAGAAATAAAAAACAACAGTAAAAAGACAGTGAAAAATAACAGTAGCGAGGCTATATACAGTAGTGAGGCTACAACAGTAGCGAGGCTATATAAAGGCACCGGTTAGTCAGGCTAATTGAGGTAGTATGTACATGTAGGTATGGTTAAAGTGACTATGCATATATGATATATGAGAGAACAGTCTATGACTGGGTTAGCTGGGGTCTTTGACCATTTTTAGGGCCTTCCTCTGACACAGCCTGGTGTAGAGGTCCTGGATGGCAGGAAGCTTATCCCCAGTGATGTACTGGGCCGCACGCACTACCCTCTGTAGTGCCTCGCGGTCGGAGGCCGAGCAGTTTCCGTACCAGGCAGTGATACAACCAGTTAGGATGCTCTCGATGTTGCAGCTGTAGAACCTTTTGAGGATCTGAGGATCCATGCCAAAACTTTTTAGTTTCCTGAGGGAGAATCGGCTTTGTCGTGTCCTCTTCATGACTGTCTTGGTGTGCTTGGACCATTCGAGATTGTTGGTGATGTGGACACCAAGGAATTTGAAGCTCTCAACCTGCTCCACTACAGCTGCGTCGATGAGAAATGGGGGCGTGCTCGGTCCTCCTTTTCCTGTAGTCCACAATCATCATACATTGAGGGATAGGTTGTTATTCTGGCACCACCCGGCCAAGTCTCTGACCTCCTCCCTATAGGCTGTCTCGTCGTTGTCGGTGATCAGGCCTCCCACTGTTGTGTCGTCTGCAAACTTAATGATGGTGTTGGAGTGCCTGGCCACGCAGTCGTGGGTGAACAGGGAGTACAGGAGGGGACTGAGCACGCACCCCTGAGGGGATCCTGTGTTGAGGATCAACGTAGCAGATGTGTTGCTACCTACCCACACTACCTGGGGGCGGCCCGTCAGGAAGTCCAGGATCCAGTTGCAGAGGGAGGTGTTTAGTGCCAGGATCCTTAGCTTAGTGATGATCTTTGAGGGTACTACGGTGTTGAATGCTGAGCTGTAGTCAATGAAGGGAAGTGAGTCTAAGCTATTAAATGACATCGCTCACATTTCTTCTTATACCCCTTTCGCCTACCCCTTCCTGCCTGCCTGTCAGAGGGCCATCACTCCCCCCCCCCCCCCCCGCCGCCTTAAGCTGCCAGCGCTTGCCTTCCAGTACGATAAGGGACGCGACGGTGCTGTTATTCACGTTAGGTTAATCACCAAACTGCCACTCTACATGTCATCCACCAAGCAGGAAATGTATGAATGAACGAATTACCAGATAATTATCATCGCTGCTTTCTGGGCTGAAACAAACGTTGACGGGATGGTTTTTACTGTGATACTCTTAGCTAGGGATTAGGGACCTTGCTTTCATTGCTGTGGGGGGTGGTGACTGGACGGTCACTTCCTGGAGAGTGGCCTTGTGGGTAATCGCTGCCATTTCCATTACAGGGGTCAAGGGAGAGGAAGTGTCATATTTGCATCACTGAAGATTAATGGAGGTCTGGGTTAAGTTACAGTCTTACTCATTACTTTGTATAAATGTCATCTTTGTTTGGTTTGCTCTCACTTTCAAGTGGACAAATGCTGAATGAAGCACCAGGTCTATGATGGTTCATATTGCCTTGGCCCTCTGCATGAACAGATCAGTTTTGCTGAGTGATGAAGCATGTGTCAGTGCCAAAATGAGCTCTCACTGAACCAAGATGTCTGTAGCTAGTGATATCCAACCTTGCTATAATGGTATCATCCATCCAGACCCCATACAGCCACCCAGCTGCACCACGTCCTATTCCACTAACATGGTGCTGGAGGCAACTGCGTGGCTGTTGGCTCAACATGTGTCAGAGTCATATTGGCCAGGCGCAGGGAGCCAGATGGGTATTAAAGAAAGGGCAGCGGCCATTGCGGCCACAGCCTCCAGAATAGGTTTCATTAGGAATATAGTAGCTCTTTGTCAGCAGTCAGCACCATGGACAGCGCTAGTGCTGCACAGCTCTCAGCACAGCAGGCCACTGAATTGGCCAGAACCATAGCAATAAGCATATAGTGTGGTAATGTGCCCATTGCTATATTTCTCCAAGGCCACATACATAGCTGTAGACTGCTAGGGGCCATAGCTGAGCTAATATTCCATGTAGGGGAACAACAACAACCAGAATCAGCAGGGTGGTCAATGCACATTCCAGGAAGGGAAATCAGCAGGATATGTATGCTGCTCTTAGTGCTAGGAGCTGGTGGACAGGGATGAGAAGAGGGTCTTTACCTTCCTTTCTTTGACACATATGGTATTGCACAGTGCTACATACAGAGTGCTTTTGTTAACCATATGACTCCTTTATTCTTTATGGCAGTCAGCTTTCCCAGGGGGTTTTCTATGAGCCTGGTTTTAGACAGTCTTAGTAGGACGACACACAAGAATTATGCACACAACAGTGAATGGTGCACATCATAGTAAGTAAATCACATAAGTGAACCAAGTAGAAACAAGAAAGCCTTGTTGTTAAGCTGCTTTGGTTGTACGAAGACCAGAGCTGGCTTTTGTGTTAGCCAAACCAGCCTCTCTCTCTCAGCCTGAACAGTGTAATCTCGTCTCTCCGCGTGACAAGAAGTGGCCTTGTACCCCCGCCGCCACTCAACTCCTTCCTCCCGAACATTAGCACTGACAATGTTATCAGACCACCGAGCCCTGGCACCTCGCTCTGGAAATGCTGGCTGCTTGCTTTGTGTGTGCTGGATGAACGGAGACCAAGGCTTAGGTTGTCATTCGCTCACCAAGATAATGGGCGACAGAAATTAGCTGGGGCGGAATGAGAAAATGTCAACAAATGTAGCAATCTGTTAGGGAGTTTGTGTACACACATTTGAAGAAAAGGGAAGTAGGGAGACAGACTTCAAGGATTTGGAGTGGCATTCTGTTCACTGTCAAAGCTCACAGATATCAACACTGGATTGTATCCACAGCCTGTATAGCCTCTGTTAGCCATTCATGTTAAAAGGTTTCACATTGAAAACATGATTGAAGTTTTCTTGTAAGAACTTTAGCTAGCATACAGTTGAAGTCGGAAGTTTACATACACCTTAGCCAAATACATTTAAATTCAGTTTTTCACAATTCCTGACATTTAATCCAAGTAAAAAATTCCCTGATTTAGGTCAGTTAGGATCACCACTTTATTTTAAGAATGTGAAATGTCAGAATAATAGTAGACAGAATGATTTATTTCAGCTTTTATTTCTTTCATCACATTCCCAGTGGGTCAGAAGTTTACATAAACTCAATTAGTATTTGGTAGCATTGCCTTTAAATTGTTTAATTTGGGTAAAGGATTTCGGGTTGCCTTCCACAAGCTTCCCACAATAAATTGGGTGAATTTTGTCCCATTCCTCCTGACAGAGCTGGTGTAACTGAGTCAGGTTTGTAGACCTCCTTGCTCGCACACGCTTTTTCAGTTCTGCCCACAAATTTTCAGGGCTTTGTGATGGCCACTCCAATATCTTGACTTTGTTGTCCTTAAGCCATTTTACCACAACTTTGGAAGTATGCTTGGGGTCATTGTCCATTTGGAAGACACATTTGCGACCAAGCTTTAACTTCCTGACTGATATCTTGAGATGTTGCTTAAATTTATCCACATAATTTTCCTCCCTCATGATGCCATCTATTTTGTGAAGTGCACCAGTCCCTCCTGCAGCAAAGCACCCCCACAAACATGATGTTGCCAGCCCCCGTGCTTCACGGTTGGGATGGTGTTCTTCAGCTTGCAAGCCTCCCCCTTTTTCCTCCAAACAGTTCTATTTTTGTTTCATCAGACCAGTGGACATTTCTCCAAAAAGTATGATCTTTGTCCCCATGTGCAGTTGAAAACCATAGTCTGGCTTTTTTATGGTGGTTTTGGAGCAGTGGCTTCTTCCTTGCTGAGCGGCCTTTCAGGTTATGTCGATATTGGACTCATTTTACTGTGGATATAGATACTTTTATACCTGTTTCCTCCAGCATCTTCACAAGGTCCTTTGCTGTTGTTCTGGGATTGATTTGCACTTTTCGCATCAAAGTACGTTCATCTCTAGGAGACAGAGCGCGTCTCCTTCCTGAGCGGTATGATGGTTGCGTGGGCCCATGGTGTTTATACTTGCGTACTATTGTTTGTACAGATGAACGTGGTACCTTCAGGCGTTTGGAAATTGCTCCCAAGGATCAACCAGACTTGTGGAGGTCTACAAAAAAATGTCTGATGTCTTGGCTGATTTATTTTGATTTTCAAATTATGTCAAGCAAAGAGGCACTGAGTTTGAAGGTAGGCCTTGAAATACATCAACATGTACACCTCCAATTGACTCAAATGATGTCAATTAGCCTATCAGAAGCTTCTAAAGCCATGACATAATTTTCTGGAATTTTCCAAGCTGTTTAAAGGCACAGTCAACTTAGTGTATGTAAACTTCTGACCCACTGGAATTGTGAAACAGTGAATTGTAAGTGAAATAATTTGTCTGTAAACAATTGTTGGAAAAATTACTTGTGTCATGCACAAAGCAGATGTCCTAACCGACTTGCCAAAACTATACTTTGTTAACAATAAATTTGTGGAGTGGTTGAAAAACGAGTTTTAATGACTCCAACCTAAGTGTATGTAAACTTCCGACCTCAACTGTATGTTTACAAGGATATGTAGCATCAACATATTTGAGCTTATTGCTATTCACAGTCACTATCCCCAAGTTATCAATGTTGGGAGTCTTAGGACTATGAACATCAAACCGCGATATTAGCAAATCAATGCGAGTACACTATTTCATCCTAAAGACCAACATGTCAAAGCCATAAAGGATTGCTATAGCCATATTTACATTGCTGATACACCATCAAATATGTGGTTCTACAGTACAGTATCTATAGCAGCATATGCTGTCTGTGTGGTGTAAACATGCGTTTAATAGGAAACCCAGGAGAGTCTGGAGCTGTGTGTCTGATACATGAGAAGCCTGTCATTCACATCCTATGGAGAAACAGGCAGTATCTCACACAGCCTGGACCACGGAGACGAACACCTAGTTACCATGTCTGCCGATGTTGTTCACCTTCAAATAATACACTCCTGTCTCAGACATACATAGACATTCATGCGCCCCAGCACACAGATACGCAGGCGGAACATATCTTACAAATCGTGTTATGTACTCATAGTGTACTGTACAAACAAGCAGGCTTGCACGTGAGCGCACACACGCATGCTGTGAAATGGCAGGACCATATTAAAGTGTGTTGAAGTAGCATAGAACTAGACAATATGAGCAACATACCTTCTGTCATTGCTTTGCAGATAACACCTATGAAAATAAGAGAAAATAAGAATATTATTATTATTATTATGGAAATATAAAAATGATATTCCATAAAATCGGAGGTATTGTCCCCTGATAAGATAAACCCATTCCATGCTTTCTGGTGATGAAAAAGAATCATTCGAATTTTTGGGAGCGAAAATGCGGAAATATGAAATGTAATGTTATGATATACTAACATGAAGTTCACCACAATATGTATTTAACCACCTGGTACCCTGGTCTCAATCAGCAGTCAACCATCATCAGCCCTTGTCAAAAGCTGGTAATACCCTCAATAAACCACCGACTCAAATCCCATCAGAGAGGAAAACAATGCTAAACTCATGATGATGATGACGGGAGACGCTGTGAGGAAGACACCAGCCAGAGGTGTCAGAGCGAACCAGACAACGCATGAGGAGACACTGATGAATGGAAAGTTGGGGAAAGTTTTTGTTCTAGAAGTGGAATAGTAACACAGCTGGAGGGGAATTCGGAAACCAACTGTCAGAGGCACCCCTCGGTGGTCTAATGCAGATGGATCGATCCACTGGGTTTGGGCGGACTGGGGAGAAATAAGCTGTCGGTGCCGGCACAAAAAGCTTCCTTGAACATTGCCGGCAGCAGCGGCAGCATATATTTCTCTCTCACACCCTCCATTTTCTCCCCGTGAAATATCATTTTAGACACGCTGGATAGGACCCTCGACCAGGCACCGTCAAGCCACAGGCGTGACTTATCGATGTGCCATGGTGAGGTGATGAGATGAGATGGTGGAAGGGAGACGGAGGCAAGTGAGAGCTGAAAGGAACAGACAGACTCTGTTAAAAAAAAAAAATGTAACCTTTATTTAACTAGGCAAGTCCGTTAAGAACAAATTCTTATTTACAATGACGGCCTACACCGGCCAAACCCTAACCAGGACGATGCTGGGCCAATTCTGCGCCGGCCTATTGGACTCCCAATCACGGCCGGTTGTGATACAGCCTGGAATCGAACCAGGGTCTGTAGTGACACCTCTAGCACTAGAGATGCAGTGCCTTAGACCGCTGCGCCACTCGGGAGCTGTCTGTACCTCACTACTTTTTATTTGTCTTCCTATAACAGGTTGAGAGAGACAATCCAAACATAAGATGTATCAAATTAGAAGACCAAACCTCCAACCAAATCATCAGAGTTCCTACTGTATGTAGTACCTCATTGGCTATAAAATGAATCACAATCAACTACCAGATCGAGAAGGAACTGAGCAGTAGGCTAGTTCATAGCTTTTCCTTTTATTTTCTTCATCAGCAATAGTGTACAAACTGAGGGAGCTAATTGAAGATGTAACAATGACATGTTATTAAAATCACACAATTGTTGACCTTATAATGCAATCGGGTAAATCAACCTTATTGGTTGACCTTTTTCAGTTTGTCAGGTACACATGTTGTGGCTATTAAACTGAAAGTTCCAAGGGGAAAAAATCATTTTGCAGTAGTCAATGGAAATATGACATTTAGGGCAAAATCACATGAAAATCTAAAATTAAGAAAGCATACCTATTTAAACCCTGAAATGGGCTGAAACTGAACTGCAATAAATCAAAAAGCATTACAGTATATATCAATCTGTCTGATATACAGTACCAGTCCAAATTTTGGACACACCTACTCATTCAAGGGTTTTTCTTTATTTTTGACTATTTTCTACATTGTAGAATAATAGTGAAGCCATAAAAACTATGAAATAACACATATGGAATCATGTAGTAGCAAAAAAAGTGCTAAACAAAACAAAATATATGTTATATTTTAGATTCTTCAAAGTAGCCACCCTATGCCTTGATGACAGCTTTGTACAATCTTGGCATTCTCTCAACCAGCTTCATGAGGTAGTCACCTGGAATACATTTTAAATTTTTCCACCCAACCTTCTTAGTAAGGGTGAGTCCTGTCCATTTTATTGTAAATGGTAGCCTTAGCTAATATAGATCAATGCTCCCATTGCTGCACAGCAGCGGGCTAGGGTCTGTGGGGTCAGCCCCCCCTGTGGGTCTTCTCCAATGGGAGAGAAGTCTCCAGATCTATGCTGATGACAGCCTGGCATTCATACGCAGTATTCAGTCACCTCTCTCTCTTAACTCACGCACGCAGGCACAAACACACACTATGCCATCACCTCTCACCTTCACTCTAAGGGCTCAGCAGAGCAGAGGGGTCTGTCACTGTCATGCTCAAGGGTAAACAAGGGTTAACCTTAGGCTTATATCTCTCAGCCCCTGGTCTGCAGGTCTGATGACGACAAAGGCAGAACACACAATCATAATCACAAGTTGATATTATTTGATCTTTCTGGGAATACCAGGTCAGACTGGAAGCCAATATTCCGGTTCAATTCTTCTAGCTGCCCCGAGTCCTGAAACCTTGATGCAACCCACCGGAGCAGCCCCTCGTCCTTCCTATCCAGCTGGCTGACTGGCAGTTGGATCAAATCCATTTAACGCCATCACAGGTTGCCCTGTGGTCCCTGGCCTTCAGTGCTGAAAATTGCTACTGTGTAAATGCCCTGTATGTGACGGTCCAACTGTGTCCCAGGTAGCCAGCTACCTTCCTAGACTCAGGCAGGTGATTTTGTACTCTCTCCCACACTGTACATTGAGGAGGCACACCATTTTTTTCATGTGCTCAGCAGGTAGGTACACGACAGATGAGAGATTCCAGGTTCCTAGCTCTGCCTAGCTCTGCCGCTCTCTTCCCATCCCCAGCCATTCTCTCCGCACCACTACCCCCATAGCTCACAACAGATGACTATCGCTGTCTTCCCCTGCTGCCGCTGCCATCAAGGCCGGGCTAGGTGCTCCTCTATCTCTGGGAGAGAAGGGAGGGAATGGAGAGAAGAGAAGGGTAAGATGTTGAATTTCACACCTCAAGGCTCCTGGATTAACCAGGTCTGGAGGTAATGTTGACAGACAGGCCGACTACTCAGGAGAGGGGTGAGGTGGGGGACGGGGAGGGAGAGGTGGCCCCTATTTGAGAGGGTCAGCTGCATGTAACATTATAGTTAGTGGTGTAGTGGAGGTTATACGCAGGTATACGGCGTATACCCATTTATTTTTCAGTGGGCATTGCGTATACTCACTTCTTAAGCCCCATGATGCGTATCATGGTAGTGTAGTGGAGGTATATGCCATATCAATTAATAAGGCTGATAGATCAGATCAGAATGTTTAGCTTAAAATGTTGGTGAACTATTATTTCTTCACATTTTCAGCGCAGCAATGTGCACATGGCAGTAGGCTAAGCACAAATGTTCTAAAATACAATTTGCAGAAAACACATGTTCTAAAATGCAAGTGGTTCCATAGACAGAAATATCCATTCAAAATGTAGAAAGAGGGGAGATCTAAAGATGCAACAACTAATATGACGAGGATAATGCCTTCTAGACAATGAAAGAACGTTTAAAGAAAACCAATAGAACAGGAGAATGCAAATGAGGAAGTCTTTATAAAATAATTGCTTCCACATTTCTATGGTGGGATTTACGCTATAGGCAACTTTGACGCAAGGTAAGATGTCTTAATAAAATAATATGAAGTAAAACGTCCAGGTTACAAACAATTAAAGAACTGTCACTGTTTCCTTCGCTGAGTGGGACAATTTTTTTTTGTGTGTGCAAAATTGGATTATACCCACATCTCCAGCTACCACTGATTATCGTGGCGGTGGTATCAAAGCCAAAGCTACAACACAACCTAGGTTCATTAAATCATATGCCTAGAACAACCTAGAACGGAACGCAGCTATCTTAGGGTTCACTGGAGACCAGGATTATCTGGATACAGCAGAGCCACTTCATCAAGCATCACTATCAACCCCCACCTATCAGAGAAGAGGATACTGTTATGTCTGACAGACAGACTGACGGAGATTCGTGACGTACGGCTCAGGCAGACTAGACAGACGCATTCCTTTAGCGTCACGGGGCAGCCAGGTACGTCTCGCAGAGGAGCCGTGTGCGCTGTCCATCCGCTGACCTTGTCTGGAATTCACTTTCCTCCCCGGTAGATTAAACTCAACAGGTCACGTCACCTCGCAGCACACCAGTTAGCATGAAGGTACAGCGGAAATGACGGTACGCATAGCTTCCCAGTGTGCAGGGTGTAAACAGTGGGGAAATTCTTTGTAATATTGTTTTAAATATTTACCTTGTTTTTACAATGGGTTAGAGCTACATTTATGTATTTTATACATGGGGCAGAATGAGACAAAAGTCATTGCTGCGTTGCCTTTTGAGTGTTTCAAGATGACAGGGAATCTGCATTCAAATATTATGTGAGGGTTGTGCTGAGTAAGCTTCAGAGTTATTAAGCCACTGAAATATTAGCAGCCATTGACAATCATGTCTAAACCCAACGAAGCGAGAATATTACAAAAATGACTTCAGCAGGCAGCACAGCACATTACAGATAATGCTCTGAGAGACAACAATATCTTCAGTCCCAAATATACTCACTAAATGTTCCACTACAATAGATTTGATTTACTTATTCAGTCACGGGAGGCTGCTTTATGCCAGAATATTAAACGTGTCTAATAATTAAAAGGTTCTGCTGAACTTCCCTTTAATTAATTCATATGATTAATCTGCCAAGGTGGCAACTCATTGTTTACCTCTTGACAGACTATTATAGCAACAATGTAATAATCCCTACTGGCGGCCTTCCTCATAATGCATCAACAGATAGATTATTATGTCGCTCTGAGGAATCAGACCAAGCACTTCAAGAAATCATTGGAAGACTGGGGGAAACTAAATTCCTCTAGTTTCTTATAAAGTTAGACATTGTCTATAGCGCTCGCGCTGTCTATAGCGCTCGTGGATGTCGATTATGGCAGATTCAGAGGGGTTGGGTTTAAATGCGGAAGACACATTTCAGTTGAAGGCATTCAGTTGTACAACTGACTAGGTATCCCCCTTTCCCTTTCCTAAAAAACGGAAACGAGTTACCTCTGGTTCGTTCAGCCTGTCCTATGGGGAAAATGAATGGAGAAAGAATAGGGTTTTGGCATAAACGCCAAAAATCAGGTCTGAGGTCAACACGGCCTTAGGAGATCTAATACGTTTTGTTCTATGAGAAAATATCTGTCAGTTAACATGACCTTTATGAAGTATGAAGCCTTTACGTTCTTTACCTGCTTTTTAAAATTGACATAAATGCAACAAAAAAAAATCACAAAAAGTGACATTAGCTGGTGAAGATTATCTCATAGAACAAAACATATACGATATCCTCAGCCTGTGTTGACCATAGACCTTATTTTTAGCATTTATCCCCAAAACCCCCCTCCCCAAAAACATTTATTTCCCCATAGGCTTTGACCAACGAGGCATGGCGGAGAGACGCTATTTGTCACGACCCATATATGACGAATGAGTGGACCAAGGCGCAGCGAGAAAGAAAGCCATCTTCTTTTAATGAAGAAAAACAAACACTTCCTAAACGAACAAAAAACAAATGTGAAGCTAAAACGAACTAAGTGCACACATGCAACATAGACAATTACCCACAATCACCTAAAGCCTATGGCTGCCTTAAATATGGCTCCCAATCAGAGACAACAATAAACAGCTGTCTCTGATTGAGAACCAAACCAGGCAACCATAGACTTTCCTAAACCTCTCTACTGAACACAACCCCATACACTATACAAAACCGCTAAACAATACACACACCCTAAACTAGACAAAACACACAAACATCCCATGTCACACCCTGACCTAACTAAACTAATAAAGAAAATCAATATAACAGAGGCCAGGGTGTGACACTATTACTATTTCTCTCTATACCTTCCAGACTCTATATAGGGTGAACAACTGAAGAAACAAGTGCACAAGAGTTCATCCACTTCAGGAATATTATTTGATTTGTGTATTTTTTATAAATCAACATCAGATTTAAAAGAATTACTAAACCATCACATTCCTAATCTACTTTCAGTTTCCCCTTTCTATAGTCGAGCTTTGGATCTCAAAGACTGTGTATGACGGGGACACATTACAGTACGCAAAGAAACAAAACTGCCTATCGCCATGCTGTACCCACGCTCCAGAGATTAAAGCCCAGGAGTTGAAGGAGTGTTTATACTTCCCACATGGACACCTCTCTGAATTGAAACTCCTATCTGCTCGTCTTGCAACAGACTACCGGTTCCCCCATCGTTGCAGAAAGTTCATATATCTGCCTATTGACATCACCCAAAGCAACGGGCGTGGAACTGAGCCTGTATCCTGTCATAGAAAATTACAGAATATAGTGTGTGAAGTCTGAGTGGCACTGACAGTACGCTTCAGAGTTAAATGTACGACAACAATAGTGCTGTTTAAAGGGGAAAAACGAGATCCATAGAGAAAGTGACAACAGATGTGTGGCCTGAGGCAGGGCCGGTCCTGGCCGTTCTGCCACCCTAGCATGACGGCAGCTCCTACTAGAATAGTCCAAGTAAGCAAGATTACATGTGATATAAACACAGTTCTAGATCCTTCTAACACAAATACGACAATACAAATAGATGTTTCTGTTCCTGTGGAAAATAAAGTAATACTATTCTACTACAAATACAGGTTTGCCTCAAAAACTTTGAACATGCATTTAAGGCACTCAACCACAACATTGTACATTTCTACGCCTGAATTCTCCACCATATAAATCATCACAAACTCAATGACATATTTCCAGTATCTGAAAACTGCCTGCATCACTCTCAGACACAACATACGCAGTAATAACGCTCACAACTCTGTAAATACCAAATACACAAGCGCAATCCTTGCATTACGCAATCAACCAATACATCAACGTTACGTACAGTCACATGAAAAAAACAGAACTACAGATACACACACAAGCCCACACGAGCACTCCCCTCCACACTCACAATGCCTATCCCTCCGAGCTATCCTGGAGAGGAGTACCTTTGCGCTCGGAGCGTTTCTTGCGCCTCCTCTTGAACCTCCTCCGGATCAAGCAGTAATAGGCCCCCGCGGTTCCCACGGCCTGGGAGCCATCCAGAAACAGAGCCATGCCAAACAGGGCTCCTCTGTTGCCCCTAAGCAGTCCTTTTGCCCCTTAGGCTGCCCTGTTGCCCCTAGGCTCTAGCCTGGAGAGTCTAGGAGGCACTGCACTTCCCCTCCCTCTCTCACTCAGCTAAGTACTGTACAGGCGCCAGGCGCAGACCCTCCCTCCTTCCCCTCACACTCAACTTTGGGAGGAGGAGGAAGGGCGAGGAATAAGTGGAGGAGGGGCAGTCAGGCTATGACAGAGGAGGAGGAGGAGGGTGATGTCTGGCATGTTGATCCAGCATGGTAAACAGCTGTCAAATGAATATAGCAAAATACGCCTCTCTTTCTTGCTCTCCTCTCTCTCTCTCTCTCCTGTCTGTCGTTCACACCATCAGATGTCATGAGCTTTGCCAGCCGGTACTTTTACATGAATGCTGTAAAACGAACCAACGTCACTCCAGTGGTAGCCAATACTCGCCCTCTCCTTACGGACCCTCGTGATCTGAGGAGACACATGTCACAGTCACATATGTCACATTCAAAGGATCTATATTGTCCCATTGCTGTCATGGTGTCACAGTTACCCCAGTGTCACATTCAGGTATTGCCTAACACCTGTCCCCCATCCAGACCTCTCTAATCCTGGGGGTAATTATTGTCCTGACATGCACCAGTGGCTCCCTGGCTGGGTGTCTGTAGAAGCGCCACACCACTTAGTGTCCATGTCTACTATCATTCAGGCATCAGCTAAATCTGGCCTGTAATTATAATGAAACTCCCCACCCTTATAAAGAGAGGGAGATTAGCTGTAATTGTATTGTATAATTGTAGATTAATTACACATACAGTAAGAAAATACATACAAGTAGTGCATTGTGGGTTTCGTGAAAACACCCAAAAGACTAACTTACTAGTGGACCTCTGTCTCCCTCCAGTGAACGCGATCCAGATATTTTGGAACGAAAACCTGACATGGTATCACAGAGTTTCTTAACCCAGAGGCACAACATCGCGAGACTTCCGGGAACGCTTGCGAAACAGACCAAACAGACAAGGCCGGAGTTTTGGGTTTGAAGAAGTCAATGAGAGAAGTGAAGAATTCTACCTTAGTTGTTACTTTTCTCGAAATCTAAAGGCACAACCCTCGATTATAGCCAATGTCTTACATAGTTGAACATGTTACTCCTCCAACCTTCGTGAAAGCGACAAACTAACACGTTTTCATTTTCGACAAAGACAACTTCATATCGAAGGAGCGCCTTTTATTTGACGGCCTGCACATGCACCGTTAGACGCGATGACGGCCATCTACTGATAGTAATGCTGTAACAACGCCAGATGAGAAACAGGTTCTCAGGCCTACACTGCCACCCTGTGGGATGTCTTGGAGTGGTGTACCACCACAAAGGAACCAAGCCCATTTGAACAACATCATAAATCGACCCATTTCCCGGCCGCGTCATGAAATGTTGCACGCCGTTTCGAATCAGAAAGGGTCTTGTCTACATTGAAGGGAATGTGAACACATACAACTTCAGATGCAGCTCATGTAAGTTAATATACTTGTACCTGTATACGGGTTGAAAATGGCAGATTTGGGCATTAATAAGTGCCTGAATTGGAACACATTGGTTGTACAGTAACGTACTATCAATGACGTCAGATCTCACGCTCTGCGATTCACAGCATTGTATGGGTTTTGACTGACAGACATTCTGATCTTGTGCACCCCATGGAGAATTTGCCCCCCATCTTTTCCGCTAATTGGGCAACTTTTGCTAATGTTTTGCTGTCTGAGTGATGGAAATGCTGTATATTAAGAGGACTCGATGTCATTTAAAAGATGAGACGTCGAAGATTATAATAAATACCGCTTTGACGTCATACAAGCAAGCCAAACACCCGTCCAAAGGTGCACTTCACATTTCAAATCATACAACTCATGTCAAATACAGTGTCAACGTTCATGATCCGGATGTTTGATGTACAGTTACAAGATGACATGGCTTTATACCCTGGGTTGTTCTGAACAGAATGAGCCTGTGTTTGTCTATTGTAAAGAACACCCACCTAAATGCACCTAAATGACTCCTTTCTATGCTCACCAAAATGACAATTTGTTTCTCTGATTTGCCCTGTGAAAGCCTATCACTGTAAGATTATATTTTATAACTTAACTAGTCATGCTGGCAATAGAACAAGCTTTCCAATGATGCCCACCTGGTCCAGATTGCGATTTGTAATGGGCCGCTTTTCGATTGCGTAAACAACAAAAGTAATTGTGTGTGATGGGGGGGGGGGGTTGTCTTCCAAACAAAACAACTACAAGTGTGCTTGCTCTAGTTCCTCAACGGCACAGCTAGGAGACCTCAAAAAAGCACCGGAAGACTATTCTTTGAGTCATAAAAGTGCATTGAAATTACATAAGAACTGTGCACAGGTGTGTGGCGGTGTGTGGCTACCTCTCACTCAAACCCTTTGTCTTCTCACTCAAACCCGTCATTTTTTTTGTCTTATGTTGCACCTACTCCACATTTTCCAGGAATATTCTTATCATGTTACTGAATGTATCCAGAGTATTTTCCGATGTTGTTATCGACAAATGCGGCAAAAAGTACAGCAAATGTAAAACGCACATCAAATCAACAGTGTAACGTTTGGACCGAGTCTCACGTGTGCCCTCAACTTTGGTCGAATAATTTCCCCATAATCTCCAAACTGTTCCCTTTCTATTGCGTGCATGCTCATGTAACGGATGTGAAAAGGCTAGCTAGTTAGCGGGTACGCGCTACTAGCGTTTCAATCAGTTACGTCACTTGCTCTGAAACCTAGAAGTAGTGTTGCACCTTGCTCTGCAAGGGCCGTGGCCTTTGTGGAGCGATGGGTAACGATGCTTCGTGGGCGAACGTTGTTGATGTGTGCAGAGGGTCCCTGGTTCGCGCCTGTGTCGGGGCGAGGGGACGGTTCAAAGTTATACTGTTACACTCATGCATATGCATTTCATATTTCTTCTGTAAGAAACATTTCAATTTATCCCTTTCCATATAGGCCAATTCCACACAAGTCTAAAGGGTTAACAAACACGTAATAACATGGTTATCCTCTACAACATTGCAGATGTCAACGGATGATTGATATACCTAGCAAGCTAGCAAGGCAAGGTGAAATATCACAAATAGAGATAGATTAAGCCAGAAGAAGAATATACTTGTCGATCATAGCTAATCAGTCTTGTGCTTTTACACAGCAATCATCCACTCACTGCTAAGTTTGTCAAGGTCCCGACATCAGTGTATAGCTATTCTGCTACAGGGCATTTTGATGCAAGCATGCGCACGTATGTATCACTTAACGTGACATTTGCTTGTAAACAAAACATTTCTCTATATAAGTTGGCTATACAATGCCAAAGTCGGGACACAACTATTTTTTTTATTATCCATTTTGTATTTATATTTTTAAAGCCTGCTATTTTGTTAATCCATAGAGAAAATGACCACAGATGAGTGGCCTGAGTAGGGCCGGTCCTGGGCGATCTGCCACCCTAGCATGACTAAAAAACTGCAGCCCCTACATGAATAGTCCAAGTAAGCAAAATTACGTTGAAAAGACAAATAAAATATGGATTTTTCCAACCGTTGAAGTTAGGTTCAATTTAGGTTCTGAATGAAAGGTGAAAAGAAGTCTTTTCCGGACGTTGAAATCAGGTTCATTTTCGGTTCTGAATGAAGTTGAAAAGACGTAATTTATAGACTTCTATGTTAGAGCCAAAACAAGGCTGGTCCAGACCGGACAAAATCGGAACCAAAAATAGACGTCTATGATTGGTTCAAATTTGATCTGGACCAATAACCGACGTCCTTGGACGTGCAAATCAAGGCCGGTCTGGACTGCACCAAAAAAAGACATCCAAAAGGCGTCAGTGTCAGTCCGTGCTTACTGAGGTATAGCCTACAGTGTCGCCTGAAATGGAATTTTAGGAATGCCCACCTATGTGGTAGGCCTACCTTCTATAAAACACTGCCGATCCGGTCAGGAACAAAAAAATAAATCTAAAAGACAGAGTGTAGTCCATCATGTTGCCCACATTGGAATTTGATGAATGCCCATCTATGTGAATTTGATGAATGCCCATCTATGTGAATTTGATGAATGCCCATCTATGTGGTAGGCCCACTGTTTGTAAAACAGGCCGTTGCCTTGGCTTTATTAGTCCTGATTCCTGTGACCTAATCAATTTGGCTATTTAAGCTCTGAACATCAGCTACATGAACATATTTGCAATGTGTTTACACAGCAGGAAATGAAGCAGTATTTTCTTTTTCGCTATGATCAGCTCGTAAAAAACTTGAAACGTGAAACCACTGATCATGGCAATTTAGCCCATGGGACCAAACTCCTGGACATCAGTTGTGAGTAGGCTGATTGTCCATTCCATATTGTCCATTTTACTTTGACCTGTCCTGTTTTTAGGATATACTGTTTGTTAACATGTCAGTGCATTTTTGTATTTGATTTGGCACCATTTAGTTTCGGCAATTTGATCTGAGAAACTTACATGATGTAAATGTTTCTGTCTCATTACATTGTCATCCATTTTATCTCCAGCCTGTAGGCTACAGAAAAGACCACATACTCTTTCTACCATATGCTTCATTTGCTACGTGATTTATATTCGATTCTTTTTTGGACGAAATGTTGGCAGCGATGCATCCTTCCAACAGCACCCTGGAGAGGAACGCTGGGAATGGACAAGATAAATATTTAGTGTCCCTGACTTTGGCAAAGCGGGCACTGCTTATCACAAGGCGGCATCAGTGCTCACCTAAAAAGACCAAATGCCACTGGTTGAGAGAAACTGTCATTGGTTTGGGGAAGAACTTTGTGAGGTTTTATGTGTTGATGGAGGTGCATCCTGGTCAGTTTAGCTCAGAAAATGCTGCCACAGGCAGCCGCCTAAATCCTGCCTAACGAGCGGGCCGGCCCCTGGGCCTGAAAACTAAATGAAAAGTCAATCAAATTAGAAAATGGGTCACCCACCTGATTTATACCTGCTGAGGGCTCTGGGTGTAATTGGTGGATCCAGTGATCTGAAAAAATGATAAAAACAGTAAGTAAATCACTTGTACAGTTCAAACTGCCAAGCCTTTGCAGTCCTCTGGCTGTGGTAACAGTGGACAATCATGTAGTAGCATCAAACACCCACTAGATGGAACTCTTGAACTACTCACATCATCGCATTCTATGACATTTTGGTATATCACATTGAAATGCAGTGGTGTGGTGTCTGGGAGCCACACCGGGCACATTCATTAATCATGCTCCTTGGTCAGGTGCAGTATGATGCTGAATCACACCATTAATGCAGGGTCGGGGCTAGATCCCAACCTCTGACAACACAGCACGGAATAGCACCACACGACAGTAGGATCATTTCAGTGGCTGCTCGGTCCTGTTGAGAATACACTATAACAAACAGAGTGTGATGACGATCAGAAGTGGACGCGCTAGGAGGGCGAGTGTATGGGACTCCGCTCACTGCTCGGTTTGTCAGTGTGCCACGTGGGTCGGTCTGACTTGACGGCGGAGATGCCTCTAACCCCAACCTGAAACCTGAAACGAACTAAGGACTGGACAGAATGACACTCTCCCCTTATCTAATATCAACACAGTTACAGCCTACTCTGGCAGCCCACAGAACTCAAAGTCAAAGTAACAGTTGTAGGTGCAGGGAGCCAGGGCCGGCCATATTCATCAGAAAACGAGAACAATTGAGCATAGCATTGGTACCGTTACGGTAACGGGGTTACCCTCACTCGTGTCCTGTGAAGGAGTCGAACGCAGTGTGTGCTCTTGTTAAGCAGCGAATCAAGCAAAAATACGCGTGTGTGTGTGTCTTATTCACAACATCTGAATGTAATTCCAGGGCACAGATGCTGCCTGCTGGACATCACAGAGACGCACTTCCTTTGACACATCACAACTTCCTCCACCGAGACAGAGGTAGGCATTCACGGCTCCAGAATAATGCTAACGAGGTCCTCCATTCCTTCATAGATCTACTGCGTGCTCCACTCCAAAACGGCAGCTTAATTTACAGCACAATGGCTTGTGCCATGGTTCCGATGTTTAAGCAGGACGCACTCTTGTGTTCTCTTGGCCTTTTCAACATCACCATGTATTAATTGCTTCACTTAAACAGCTCCGAATCTCTTGTTTGCCTCGATTTTCATCATAGATCATTCCAGGTGTCAAAACAGTTAGAAGCATTCTGGGATGCATTGCACAGACAGTAATCTGCAGATAAGTGGTGATGAAGAAAAGGCACTCTATAGCAAACTGCCTGCTCTTTCCCCTCCTTCACTATCCTATCTGCATGCAGGTCTCGTCAATACTTTGACAGCTTAATCAGTTACTGGTGTCAGCTGCATCATTTCTCTCCCCCTGCACATCAAAATGCTAGGGACTAGGTACAGGGTAGAGTAATCAAGTAGTATTTCAGTATCCAACCCGCTCCGAGGGCCTGCGTCCCAAACGTCACCTATCCGTCTCCCTACCTAGTGCACTAGTTTTGGCGTAACACAGGTTTCTTGACCCCCCGCAAGGTTAAAGTTCGCCCCCCCTCCCCTCCATAAAAAAACTAATGTGGAATGCGTCAGCTAGACTTACATCGATGATAGTCTTTCTGTGGTACCAGGGCATGTAGCCTATAGCCGTGCTTTAGGCATTTGACATTTTAGTCATTTAGCAGACGCTATTAGCAGACGCTATTTAGCTAATGGATATATATTTATTGGTAGGCCTATTTGGTCATTATTTTCTCATGTTAAGCCAAACATTTCACGAAGCTATACATGGTGTCGCAAAGCTGCCATGATTTAATGAAATGAAATACAGCATACTAATCAGCAACCAATATTTTTTTGGTTTGTTTAAGCCCTTTAAGAACTGTTCTCCACTAAAGATGATCTGTTTGCACCTGCCAATGAATTGCCTGTCCAGTATCCAGATGACATATCCCAGAGCTCCCTATACAGTTCATCTCTTTCCGTAACGTGCTGAGGCCGGAAAATAAGGAGAACGCGAGAGGCTCAATTAAAGACGTTACAAAACTGCGGCGTTTGAAGCACCAATCCCTTCTGCCCATTTTCCCTGATGTTGCTACGGCAATCAAGCTGTTTTTACCATTCTGTTACTTCTGCGGAGAGATCGTTTTCTAAACTTAAACTCTACCTAAGAACAATGCATTAAACTCCCGGTCTGATTTGTGCTTTTGAACCCCTAAGTAAGCTCCACTCATTCCACCGGCACCGTCGTAGCCGTTACCCCGGCATTTGTTCACCGATATCCCCTTACTTTCAATCAATTATTTCTATTTCAAGGCCTGAGGCACTATGATCAGTCACATTCTTGTGGCCCAAGAAACAAATACTTAGCTTCCTAGTGCATATGGAAATTAAAAATGTTCATTAATGACTCTTTTGAGGATTTACTTTTTTTTTTTTTTACATCGAGAGAGCTTGTGGGGGCTGCAGTACGCCAGTGGTTCTGGTCAAAAGTAGTGCACTACATAGGGAACAGGGTGCCATTTGGGACACATCCCAGAGGGCTCGAGGGCTATGGGGTAGGTTACTCAGGCAGACCCACATGTGCTGAGGGTAATTTGCTGCACCAGTGATTCCATTTGATGCTTTATGGTGCCTGATGTTTAGGGTAATTTCCCTGTGCATAGAGAGACTGTGGTCACGAGTGACAATGGTTTGAAAACTCAGGGTGTTCGACAGAGTATTGGTACAGTTTACAGAGTCCATAGTGCTTCTAATTGCCAAGGAAATATGACACAAAAATAATAATTAGAGCACATTTTGTGGGAGCCACATGCAAATAAAACCTGCACTAGCTCTATTTAAAAAAATACTGGATATCCCCTCACTGAACCATGCAGAGAAACCAAACATTCCCAAAGTCTGTTTAAGAGGGTCTCTTTCTGAAGGTGGCCCTCGTAAAGGGCTGATAGAGCTATCCTTGTCCACAACCAGACCACAGAATGAGAGCGAATGAGAGGAGGAATACAATTTTGGCAGGTAGAAGAAGGTCGCAGTTAACAGCGCACTTGCATATTGTACTGTGTGACGATGAGCCTATGGATTTTTTCCACCTTCTTCCTGAGGGGAGTTCACTTCCTCACTCGTCTGTTCCGACCCCTTGGCCTGTACGGTGATGTTGACTCACTGTCAGAGTGCTCTGCTTTTCGGACAGTCCTGATGACGAGCAGTCTGGGGTGGCTCTTTTAAACATGTGGGATTTAGTGTATACGGCTATTTCATTACAGTTTCACTTAATGGAATTCATGTTACATTGATGTTACATTGACACTACATTAACGTTACATTGACTTTACATTGACGTTACATTGTGATGACCGATTTGTTTCACTGTTAAGTATTGGTGTGTGAAACTTATACAGTAGCCTATGTAATGTTAATTTACAAGCAGAGCGAAACATCAAAGACATTCTCTGGTACTTTAGCGACTAAGAAAGCATTTTTTAAACCTCCCGCTTTGGGCTGGATGTGTCAATGTGTAGTTCACACATGCATAATCTATGAGCAGAATTACTGTCATACCTCAATTAGCCACAAAATCCCTAGTTTGAAAGCGACCGTTTTCTTGAAGCTGAGCCATGCCATTTTCCCTGCATTTCCCCCCACCTTGGCAAGGCCTCTAGCAATTTGAGTTCTATCCAATGAGGTTCAGCCCCTCGCATTTAAGTGACAGCTGGCAAGAGGTCTGCCCAGCGTTATCCAATGAGGTTGCAGGGCAGGCCCAACAACTCAGTGGACACAGCAGAGAGAGAGAGAGAGAGAGAGAGAGAGAGAGAGAGAGAGAGAGAGAGAGAGAGAGAGAGCAATGATGTGGCGCACATATCCGCACATATATGATGTAGTACGCAGTTTTCGGGGACCACTTTTGGCTCGTGATTGCTATTTTCAGAACTACTGGCTAAAAAGTACACAATAATCTCTTTACGGGGCAATCTGCAGTTAAGCGGTCACCCACCAGCTCTGATTTGGTAAACAGATGAGGGATGGGACTGGAAAAATGTTACCCCTCTAAAATGCATAGACAGAGCTATGGATGCAAGGACTGCCCATCTGTGATCAATATAATAGTTTTAAGGCTATACAGTGGCGCAGTGGTCTAAGGCATCTCAGTGCTAGAGGCGTCACTACAGACACCCTTGTTCGAATCCAGGCTGTATCACAACCGGCTATGATTGGAAGTCCCATACGGCGGCGCACAATTGGACCCACGTTGTCTGGGTTTGGCTGGTGTAGGCCGTCATTGTAAATAAGAATTTGCTCTTAACTGACTTGCCTAGTTAAATACTTTTTATTTTATTTTATTTTTTTACATTGTTTACAAACAAAGGAGTAAAACAAGCTTTTATTTTGGGTTCTCACATTGGTAAGACAACTGAACTAAGCTGATCAGGAATTTATAAGTTACATTCCTCAAAAATGTATTCTTCAAAAATATAGTGAATTTAAAAGTCCAAAAATGTATGCAGCAATCACAGATTGCACCTTTAACAATCTGGTTTATGGTATTGGGCTGATGCACAGGCTCCAATAAATCCCTGAGGTGACAGTCTCTACAGAGAATGGCTCCCGTGTGACCATCAAACCAGTTTTACGGCTCTCAGCAGTGAAACGCATGACTGAATATTATGGATTTATTTAATGCACAAGAGTAAAATCCCTATTCATCTATTCACTGCTGGTAACATCCCTTTTAAATGATGATGGTATACTGATGGAGATATATGGCTATACATATTCTGCATAGCTATATCTGAAATACTGCATTGCTGCAACAGTAAAAAACAAAATATTTCTATGTTCTATTGTCACATACTCTGGATAGGTGCAGTGAAATCTGTTGTTTCACAGGGTCAGCCATAGTAGTACAGCGCCCCTTGGTGCAAATTAGGGATAAGTGCCTTGTTCAAGGGCACATCGACAGATTTTTCACCTTGTCGGCTCGGGTATTCGAAGCAGCGACTTTTCGGTTACTGGCCCAACACTCTAAAGCTTCTAGAACACCATTATATTGTCATTGATAATACACTACCACTATGTCTGGTGTAATTATCAAAGGACAGGCCTATATCCGACTGTACACACGATACATGCATAGTCGATTGTTCATACACTGTAACGAAAAACTGTCATTCATACAGTCATTTTGAGTGTTGTCAACAGTAAAATACTCTGAAATGGTTTACTGCAGCATACTGTAAATTATGGTGCATTGTGGGAAAATGTTTTGTGGGCGGGGAAAGAATTGCTGTATTTCCAACGGCACTGTAATCAACCCCCACAGAATACAGTGCCGTACCGTATCTTTGTAGAGCCAAAAACCCTTTTGACCACTAATAGTTGCATGGTTTGTTGTTTCTGGCTCATTATTAACATATTGTGAGGTGTGCCTTGTAAGAGGCTTTATTTGTTGCACCCGTGAGTGAGGATGCGGTAACCATTTGTACTCCTATGTGGTTATAGTGCCCCATCAATTTGTGTAGGGGACAGAATGGAGTGGCAGCAAGTCTTAAACCTTAAACGGTTGAGCAATTTCCCATGTCCTTTTGTTCTGTTTTGCCCTGTAGTTGCTGCCAGGATGGGAGCCTTCGTTAAGGCCTCTAGAAGTGCCACCAAATATTCATTAATATGGTGTAATGTGTAAACACTTCACCTAGCAGCCAACCTGCTTGCACCGTTCGCTTGTAATTACAGTAAACTACTGTGAAATACAAACCCTCAATGAATTTCATTCATCCATTCATTCTGATTAAGGTAGCGTTGACTTTTTTTTTTACAGTATAATACAGTACATTTTACGGCATTGTATTGTATCATCACACAGTACTTGCTCTGATACCGCATTTATATTACAGTAGGTGTACTGTAATATGAAATACAGAATTTGACTTGCCACCTAGCTGCCTGTAAACTACTGTGAAAATCATGGTAACCCCTTTAGTGTAGGGATACATACATAACCGATGATTCAAGGAAACACAGTAAGGGTGATGCCTGCCCTGCACACTATGTCTCCATAGTGCACAGATCAGCATGTTCCTATCAGGGTGGGGCCCACAGGGCCAGATGGCGCTTCCCCTGGTTTCTCTGCATTTAATCTGTTTTCCACAAATAATTTCCAAGAGAGGAGATTAAGATTCAGGGGATTATATTACTGGGCCTACAGTATGACGGAGGAGCACCTGCAGTGGGGGATGGCAGAAGAAAATAATCCACACCGAAAATAAATCATTTGCCCTGAAGAAATAATAGAGAGATCCAGGAGAGGATGCTCGCCCCACTGTATCAGAATGCCTTCACATCCTGGTTCCTCATATTCAAATGATTATGTGGGAAACGGTGCGACCAATAGCCATCTCTCCTAATCTGTGATACCCGGAATAATGACAGTGGGAACTGAATCATGGTTTATTAAACTTCCTAGAGCTTTTTTACACAACACCAGAAAAACCTCACAGACAGGCCTCTGAATTTATGTTAATGTCACCTTTCTGTGTTATTTCCTGTCTGAGTTCACTAACCATCAGGGAAAAAACTAGTCCCGTAGGGGCAGGGAGTACAGTACACATTCTTCTTCACCTCACAGGTAGTGGAGATTTTTCACCTTTAGCCTTTTACTGCAGTGGGCTAAATCAGGGTCACACAGAGTGTTTCTTGGTAGTCTTGAACAAATACTTTGAAACCAAAGTCTAAACCTCACACACATGGTTATGGGCTTAAAAGCCATGTCAGATATAGAGTTGAAATGTATTACATTTTGAGTTTGCGTTGCAATATTACACTTCATATACATCACAGAAGACGGAAATATAACAAAACCGTTTGACATAGAAACACCAGATTTTCAGCGTTACATTTTTTCGTTTTGTTTATTAATGATGAAAAATATGAATAACATTCCACCTATGAGGCCACTAGAGGGTGATTTGGTCATTTGACTGCAGGAAAGGGCTAATTGGTGAGACAGGGTACTGACTGCTATTGACCCGTTTTCTGACAAACATCATGTAGCATGGGAGGTCTGAGTTCTTGGTCTGTATTGACACTGTCTAAGGCTGCGTTTACACAGGCAGCTCAATTCTGATCTGTTTTTTTCTTCTCACTAATTGGTCTTTTGACCAATCAGATCAGCTCTGAAAAAGATCTGATGTGAAAAGATCGGATATGATTGGTGAAAAGAGCAGATAGTGGGAAAAAAAATCTGAATTGGGCTGCCTTTGTAAACGCAGCCTAAGAGTATAGCTGATCTATGTCAGGTCTCCCCTGTCCAGATGATCTTATTTATTATTATCTAAAAAGTCACCACTCCTACACTTTATAAATACCTTCTGACTTGTGCTCCTTCTCAAAATTAAAATCCAAAAAGCCAGCAAAGTGTCCCTTTGGAGTCATTTTACTCACTTCTGTCAATACAAACAACAGTGCTCCCACTGAGACAGATGGTTTCTGATGCATTAAGAGACACAATGCATCGAGCGGTCCCGGTCTCCATGTAACTCTACCGTACTCTGGGGACTCATTCACTGTAGTGGCCGTAAAGAGAAAAGCTCAGAGAACTGTAAGCGAGATTTCACCCTGTCTGAGACCATGAAGAGCCAGGCCATGAAATCTGCCTTGCTACAGATGTAGGATCTTAATTTGAGCCAGTTTGCTACAGTGGGGAAATAATCCTGCAGCAACAGGAAACGTGAATTATAATTAATTGATATTTTTGTAGGGGTTGATACATTTTTCGTTAGTGCAAATCAAATCTGAAATTTCAGAGCGGGAAATTACCAACTTTAGAAGACTTTTTTTTTTTTTTTTTACTCATAATACACAAAAAATGTGCATTTCCAAAAAATGTGCAAATTCTCAGAAACAAAAGAGGGATCAAATTAAGGACACAAACAAATAGAGCCTTAAACTTTGAAAAACTTATGCCACTTAGCAGACACTGTCTTTATCCAAAGCGACTTACAATAGAATATGATCCTAGAAAAGGATGTGCTCCCATTGCTGGGAGTGTTAAGCAATCATGCGAACATGATCCTGGACCAAGGACCATAAAACATAAATGTAACCTTTATTTAACTAGGCAAGTCAGTTAAGAACAAAGTCTTGTTTACAATGACGGTCTACCGGGGGAACAGTGGGTTAACTGCCTTGTTCAGGGGTAGAACGACAGATTTTTACCTTGTCGGCTCAGGGATTCGATCCAGCAACATTTCGGGTTACTGGCCCAACGCTCTAACCACTAGGCTACCTGCCGCCCCTACACTCTAACCACTAGGCTACCTGCCGCCCCTACGCTCTAACCGCTAGACTACCTGCCGCCCCTACACTCTAACCACTAGGCTACCTGCCGCCCCAAAGACCCTATCCCTTTTTGATTGAGCTTTTCTAGCAGGCGGAATTCAATGTTCTTCTGGACAGACTTAAAAGCTGCTAAACACTCTCTCAAGGACACGCCTGTAGAAGCAGGCAGTACATTTGGCTAGCAAGCAGGACAGGAAAAGACCCCAGGGTGACACACACCACACCTCCAAGTTCAAAATGTCCTACAGCTGTGCAAATAGCACTTAATAAATATCCAAACCATGCAGAGTGAGTGTAAAAATCATGCTGAACCGATACCATGTGTGGTGTGTTATAAATCAGAAAGGGGTGGTGAATGGAGCAGCAGAATCCCTGGTGGACAGAGAGATGTCTGGACAACATACACACCGGACACGAAGCAGCTCAGGCTGGAAGAAGAGGCTAACATCTGATAATGTACCGCTCCAGACACTATTTACGTTGTCTGTCTGCTGCCACGGCCCACATCTGCACTGCATTTCACGCGCGCGCACAGACACATGCACGTACGCGCGCACACACACACACACTGGAGGCGGATGATCGTGATCGAAAGGGCAGCAGTGGGATGCAGTGGCTCACACTCTCCGAAAAGCTCCAGTCCCAGGCCTGTCTAGTCCACATTGCCTGCAGTAATTTGCCAATGGAGGCCGCAGACAAACAGGCCTCCGACACAGTGACAGGGAGAGAGGGGAGCGAGACAGAGAATGGCTCTCCCCTCAGGTGGCGCAGTGAAGCAAAACCACCGTCAATCCCCGAGAGACAGGAGAGTGAGGTAGAGCGTGTTATGTTTGTGAGGATTCAATCTGTTCTGTCAAAGCAGTCCAGCCATGTCCAGTCCAGCGTGCTACTGGACAAATGAAAGCCGACAGAGAGCAGTAAATAAAACGCTGGGGAAAAAGTGTTATTTGTCACATGCACAAGTACAGTAAAATGCCTAACCTGCGAGCCCTACCCAACAGTGCAGTATTCAATATCCAAAAAGTATAACTATAAGAAAATGTAAATAAATAAAAACGCAAGAAATACAATATACAGAATATACAAAAGTATGTGGACACACCTTCGAATTAGAGGATTCGGCTATTTCAGCCACACCCGTTGCTGGCAGGTGTATAAAATCGAGCACACACCCGTGCAATCTCCATAGACAAACACTGGCAGTAGAATGGCTCAGTGACTTTCAACGTGGCACCGTCATAGAATGCCACCTTTTCCAACAAGTCAGTTCATCAAATTTCTGCCCTGCTAGAGCTGCCCCGGTCAACTGTAACTGTTTTTATTGTGAAGTGGAAACGTCTAGGAGAGACGGTTGCAACACTCACTACTCGGTTGCAACACTCACATTCCCAAGTTCCAAACTGCCTCTGGAAGCACAAAATAACTGCTCGTCGGGAGCTTCATGAAATGCCTTTCCATGGCCGAGGAGCCTCACAAAAGCCTAACATCACCATGTGCAATGCCAAGTGTCGGCTGGAGTGGTGTAAAGCTCGCCGTCATTGGACTCTGGAGCAGTGGAAACGCATTCTCTGGAGGGATGAATCACGCTTCACCCTCTGGCAGTTGCATTTATACTATTGTTCAGTATATATACGGGGTCAGTTCCAACTCCATATTTACAATGTTTAGGGATAATGGATCGATAGAGGTAGATATGGTGAGGGGTAAGGTGAGTAGGCAACAGGATATAAGACAAGCAGAGTAGCAACAGCTTGTATGTGAGTGGGTGTGCGTGTGTGTAGAGTCAGTATAAATGTATGTGCATATTACGTGTGAGTGAGCAGGTGATGGAGTGAGTGAGTGTGTGCACGTGTAGGGCCCTGTGAGTGTGCATAGAGACAGTGCAAACATACAAAGAAACGGTCAATAAAGACACAAGGTCAACTCAGATAGTACGTGGAGATATTTAGTTCGCTTTTTATCAGTCGTATTGCTTGGGGATATACGCTGTTCAAGAGCCCGTTGGTGTCAGACTTGATGCGCCGGTACCGTTTGCCGTGCGGAAGCAGAGAGAATAGTCTATGTCTTTGGTGGTTGAAGTTTTTAACGATTTCCCGGGCCTTCCTTCCTTCCTTCCTGATATAGATGTCCTGGATGGCACTGGGGCTGAGCTCCCAGTGATGTACTGGCTCCAGTGAAATAAGAGAGGAAGTATTTGATGTAGATATGTACACTACCATTCAAAAGTTTGGGGTCACTTAGAGATTTCCTTGTTTTTGAAAGAAAAGCAAAAAAAAATTGTCCATTAAAATAACATCAAATTCATCAGGAATACAGTGTAGACATTAATAATGTTGTAAATGACTGTTGGAGCTGGAAGGCAGATTTTTTATGGAATATATACACAGGTGTACAGAGGCCCATTATCAGCAACCAACACTCCTGTGTTCCAGTGGCACGTTGTGTTAGCTAATCCAAGTTTATCATTTTAAAAGGCTAATTGATCATTAGAACACCCATTTGCAATTATGATAGCACAGCTGAAAACTGTTGTCCTGATTAAAGAAGCAATAAAACTGGCCTTCTTTAGACTAGTTGAGTATCTGGAGCATCAGCATGTTGGTTCGATTACAGGCTCAAAATAGCCAGAAACAAAGAACTTTCTTCTGAAACTCGCCAGTCTATTCTTGTTCTGAGAAATGGCTATTCAATGTGAGAAACTGAGCAAGAGGACAAGTAGAGTGTCTAGTCTGAGAAACAGACGCCTCACAAGTCCTCAACTGGCAGCTTCATTAAATAGTACCAGCAAAACACCAGTCTCAACATCAACAGTGAAGAGGCGACTCCGGGATGCTGGCATTCTAGGCAGAGTTGCAAATAAAAAGCCATATCTCAGACTGGCCAATAAAAATAAAGACTGGTGTTTTGCTGGTACTATTTAATGAAGATGCCAGTTGAGGACTTGTGAGGCATCTGTTTCTCAAACTAGACACTCTAATGTACTTGTCCTCTTGCTCAGTTGTGCACCGGGGCCTCCCACTCCTCTTTCTATTCTGGTTAGAGACAGTTTGCGCTGTTCTGTGAAGGGAGTAGTACACAGCGTTGTACGAGATCTTCAGTTTCTTGGCAATTTCTCTCATGAAATAGCCTTCATTTCTCAGAACAAGAACAATTTTTTGCTTACTACATGATTCCATGTGTTATTTCATAGTTTTGATGTCTTCACTATTATTCTAAAATGTAGAAAACAGTAAAAATAAAGAAAAACCCTGGAATGAGTAGGTGTGTCCATACTTTTGACTGGTACTGTACATCTGGTGAAATATCTGTCTTATTGTTCTATCTGTGGTGTTAGTGTGTGTGTGTGCAAGAATTTGAGTGTAGGCATGATAGGTGCATATACATGTAACCGGGGCTCAAAAGTGACTGGTAGCAGGAATACATAAATACTGATGGCAGACTGTGTTTGTCTATTGTTGTGACTTAGATGAAGATCAGATCAAATTTCATGACCAATTTATGCAGAAGTCCAGATAATTCCAAAGGGTTCACATACTTTTTCTTGCCACTGCATGTGTGACGGTGACGAAGATAAAACTGTGAGGCATCCGTACTGTTCTTGCCGGACAGCCTGTATTGAGTCAGGACCTTTAACAATCAGCATTAAGTGCTAGCGGGTGATGGCATCTGAAGCCAACCGCTCAGTTGAGCTCCTGCTAGCAGTTTTTTCAATCACCAACCTGAATAGAAGGATACACTAATGATTGTAGACAGTAGAGAACTGTATTACTAATGACTGTGTAGGCCTATATTACACAGAGAGAGATATTAGTCGGCCAATCAGTGGCTTTGACACGAGGATGCCTGAGGCACTTCCTGTTCTTACACCCAATAGCCTTGAGTTATTGTGTCAGTAGCCTAATTCAAATGAGAATCCACCCCTCGGAAGATGAAATACGTTTCATAGGCACTTAAGCACGACACTTAAGCTGTCGTGGGGTTCCACACTCATCACAATTCTCACCAGGAAGGGAGAACAACGTACAGTGAAGCAAAACCTGGTATGGATGGTTGCTGACTTGCTCAGATTTCTAGCCTCATACAGTTGAAGAAGGCTATCAACACTCTTAGACGATGACTGTGAGGGACACTGAAATGTGCGGTAAGCAAATTGCTACTTTTTCTTAGCAACTCCGGGTTACATTACTGCACTATAGAATCCGGTTATTCGTTCTAACTAGATGCTTTACCCGAAATGACATTCAGAGGACTTGATAACTCACAGCCGCGTCATCAGGCTAAGTCCCTTTGTTGTACTGCAACGTTTTTCAGCTGGAGGACAGAGCCGGCCAGAGAATGTGACAGGTCAGGTTAGCGTGTTTGGTGGAGAATAATGACTCTACCCAGACCACCACTGACTAACGCCACACAGCGCGCACGAAAACTCCTTTCCTCCCTCCCTTTCTCCTTCCCTTCTTCCCGCCAGAGGGCTAGGGGTGCGGCGCAATGACTCGGCGCCATCCAAATCGGGGCAGGGAGGTAGAGGACGGGGGGGACGGGGGTTTGACTCAGCAAGTCTAGCATTCTCCCAACAGGGCAGAGCAGCGCTGCACGCTACCCTGTCATGTGTCCTATTCCCCCTCTCATCTGAGTCCCACTGGTCTGACTAAGGGGAGCGGGATACGAGGCTTCTCTGGCCACTGGTAGCCCTCAAGGGCCCTGTGTGTGAGTAGAGGAACCCTGGTCACGTGGGGGGGCCCCTCGTGGTGCCTTCAGCCTGGTACTGAACCACAGTGATACCAGGTAAACAGAGCCACCTGGTACAGGAGCCACCTGAAGCTTTACTAAGAGGTATAAACACTGAGAAACAGGGTATTTGGACTCTTACAAATGTGCCATGTCTAAGGGGGCAAAGACAACAACGGATTTGTTTAAATAATCCATCATCAACGTAACCCCTGTGTGACGGCACATTCGCATAAAGCAAAAAGCAGGGATTTCTTCACTTCATCACAGGAAAGCGATCTCTTCAACAGAACTCCATTCTGAAATGCTTGCATTTGCCACAGACATTATTTAACTAGAACTAAGCAGCTCCAAGCAACCACCGTTCTATCTTACTGCTGCATTATCTTCCTCTCAGACTCTTACAGTCTGAACCAGAGAAAATAACTGTCGGTTATGAATTCTATATGTATGGTCTGCAAAGCCTTCATAAAGCCACAGATGATATCTTAGTTACTCACAGTATATTGGAGAAGAGAAGCAGGAAGTAGATCAGGGTCAAGGGTCGTCAATCAGTTTACTCACTGTTCAGTTCATCCCTGTAAAAGAGCAATACAGCAATGTTAAGTAAACGGTGTTAGTAGCCTGCTAAACTAGAGCCTCTGACCTATACAAATGTAGGATCTTCATTTGAGCCAGTTTGCTACAGCAGGAACATAATCCTGCAGCAACAGGAAATGTGAATTATTATGTGAATTATAATGAATTGACATGTATTTTAGGGGTTGATACATTTTTCGTTGGGGCAAGTTTGCATTTCCTGCTGCAGGAAAATTCTCTGCAACAAAAGAGTGATCAAATTAAGATCCTATATCTGTTTGAGAACTCAGAGAACAATAGGGTTGCTGGGTAGAACCTCTGTCGTCTGTAATGCCCTGAAGCATGGTGGCCAGGCTCACTCAGCTCCGTTTGTCAAAGAGGGTTTTAATACACATTGGTAAAGTAGGGCATGGTAATGAGAGAATAGTGCCAGGCTAATACTCTGATAACTCTGCTGGCCGCTTCACGTCCCCCTCAAGGGAGGGACTAGGGAGAGTGCAGGTCTGTAGAGTGGGACTAAAATAACCACTTTGGACAGGATTGACACTCTCATGTCAATGTTCCCTCTAATTGTCTTCGGCACTGAGCATATTTCAGGTCTACGGAGCTCAAACTTGAACGTTGTGAAAATTCTGTGCAAATTCCAGTGTGTGCTTACTGTGCACACTGAGGCTATACCCTGCTTCAAGTTACAGTTTTGACAGTGGCCAAGTAGGCTACTGTGGCTATCTGATCATAATGTAGGCCTACCCGAGTGGCCTACCATCAAAAACAATGGAGAAAATGCTTCCCATACCTTGGAAATAGCTGTTCTATCATTCAGACCACAGTGGCAGCCAATGTGTGGTGTTCAATGTCGGCCGACATTCCATGAGACTTTTGAGAGAGAGAAAGGGCTTGACATGAACCTGTTTATCCACTTGTCTTTCAGACAAGGAGGTGACTGAGCATGTTGTTGTCTCGTTTGATGCAAGGAACCACTTGACCGTTATTACAGAGAATCAGACAAATGATGCTACCCTCTTAGCTTATTCTAGCCTGCCTCAAAATACAACACTGCCCCTTTAAAGACAAATAAAAGTGGTTTTCTGTTCTACCTGATAATGAAATTGCACCCACCTGGTGACCCAGGTCTAAATGAGTCCCTGATTAGAGGGGAAGAATGAAACAAGCAGTGGAACTGCCTTCCAGGTCCAGATTAGGATTTGATGATGCCCGGCACCAGTACAGCACTACCGGGTCAGACTAGCGGAAAAACGAAAGACCGATGTTCTACCTTGTTGAGCAGCAAGCCCAATCAGAGACACATCTGGCTGGTAATGTGACCGTGATGAAGGCAGCTTCGCTGTCCAAACGTTGATTGTTGTTCATTACATCTACTGCGTTGGTTGCCAAATGAGAGGGTGTTGCCTAACTTTTCGGGTAGTGCTACTGTGTCAGTCATTCACCCTCTGTGGCTCTATGGTGGAGGTATGGGGTTTCCTGGCTGATTCCCTCCCAGGAAACGGAACCGCCAGCTGAGCACTCAACCTGACCTGGCTCTGCACTGCACCTGACCTGCAGCGGTGACGACACTGCACCAGTCCCACGGTACAGTCCTGGTCATAGTGACCTACATCTCTCCACCGCTCTCTATTTGAGCATGATGGATGTAGCCCTGCACTAGCACAGCGGCAGGCAAGGAAAAACTCCCTAGAAGGAAGAAACCTCGAGCGGAACCAGTCTCAGAGGTTCAGTCTTAGAACAAAAGGTCCTATCTGGAACCTAAAAGGGTTCTTCGGCTGTCCCCATAGGAGAACCATTTCGAAGAACCCTTCTGGTTCCATGTTTTAGGTTCCATGTTGGACCCTTTGAACGGAGAGTTCTACGTGGAACCCAAAAGGGTTCTACCTGGAACCAAAAAGGGTTCTCCCTGGAACCAAAAATGGTTTCCCTATGGGGACAGCCGAAGAATCCCTTTGGAACCCTTTTTTCAAAGAGTGTAGACAGTGGTGTCTTATCAGCCATTCATCTCCCTGTAATGGGAATACATCAACCAACATGTCCTCTGATACCATACACTGTCTGTTTGAAACAGGAGGGCCAGACAAGCTGCCTGCCACAGACTCAAAGGCCTTATTAATACCAGCCCAACATAATATATAATTCATTGAGGCTGAATGGCTACAAGTGCAGGGGCAGCTGTGAGGGATCTGTACAGAACAGGAGGCCATCGCTCTCCCCGTGTCACAGAGGATACGGCTGGGCTAGCCTATAATACTTAATCTTCTCAGTCAGCGCTGCGGAGAGGTAGAGAGAGAGGTAGAGAGAGAGAGAGAGAGAGAGAGAGAGAGAGAGAGAGAGAGAGAGAGAGAAATATAGGGATAGAGACAGGAGAGAGGATGGGAGAGAGAAAGAGAGAGGGAGAGCGAGAAATAGAAAAAGGGAGAGAGAGAGAGAGAGAGGGAGAGAGATAAAAAGATAGGAATGGAGACAGGAGAGAGAGAGGAAGGGAGAGAGAAAGAGAGAGGGAGAAATAGAAAAAGGGAGAGAGAGAGAGGCCAGACCAGACTGCTGAGACTGAATTGTAGGGAGACCATACTGAGGATAATTTGTTAACAGCTTCACACCACACGTGATATACAGTATAGAGATAGCAGGAATTTGCACATGCATGTCTTGCATTGTTTATTCTTATTCACACTCCCATCACAAACAAACACAATGGCATGCACACACATACACAGACAGTGTGAGGAACACCTGCTGAGATGCTAGGGAATCACAAAGTGTTGATCTGAGCGGGGTGTGTGTTGGATCTGCTTTTAACGAGCACCGTGTCTCCTGGCCTGTTCACCGTACGCACGCACGCGCACACACACACACACACACACACACACACACACACACACACACACACACACACACACACACACACAGTCTTCCGGCCTGTTCACTATCTCTATTAAAGAGACCGGTTATGAATCATTAAAGGACCACAGCACCATATTACAGACGTGGGCACAACCCCTGTGTTAGAATAATAACACAGGGGGACAGACGGGAAGTGAGCAGCACCGGCTCCGCGTTACGGGGTGGGGGGAGAGGTGACGCAGGACACTCATTTGCTTGTCTCATTATGTGAAGGAGATCAGATTATGCATGCATGATATCGAAACTGAACACATTGGTTCACCAAGACAAAAAATAACAACGATGTGAAAGGAATAACGTCTAGCCTATGTTTACCCACCGAACGACTGTAACGACGTACTAACGCCATGATATTTGTCGTCTGTAGCAGGTGCTGGTTTGGTAATAACCGCGGTGGTCACATGAGAGATACAGGGGGATCCTGTCTATTGAAACAGCATTAAAGGCATCCCGTGGTTTCTTGGCTTCGGCCAAGCATCTCCAGCAGGCAGGGATAACATTTAGGAGTCTAGTAATGAACCAGTGTCCTTTGTTCCCCGGGTTGATTAGTGTTGGAGAGAGAGAGAGCGGGAGGGAAGAGTGGGACCACAGCCAGGCTTCGGAGAGAGGCCTCTGAAACCCAAACGAGCTGGTGACTGCCGGGCAGTAACTCCAGTCCTCAACCAAGAGGAGAACAGTGGACACAACGTACTACACAGTGACTTCTATTATTCAACTCTTTTTCTCACCAGGCACTCGCATAACGATCACTCACATAACGATCACTCACATAATGATCAATCGCCCTTGTGGATCGAAGAGTGTTTTCCAGTCATTTCAGTGACTTGAAATTCAACGTCTTTTTTAAAATGACCCACGGGCTGCGTGGCCTGGCAGAGAATTACTGGATCAACTCAGCCGTCAGTCAGTCAGTCATTCCGTAGCTCTGCGCCTGCGTCCTTCCTCTTCTCAAACAGAGAAGAGCCCTCTCCCGCTCTCAATGAAGTCAAGGGTACCGGAATAGCGAAGCAGTTTGAATATAAACGGAACAATACAAACAGGCATATTTGCATATTGGATTCATTTTGCCTTTCAGTAAATCTAGATGGTATGAAAAAAAAAAAAGCATTTCACTACACCAGTAATAACATCTGCTAAATATGACCAATAACATTTGATTTGAAACGCTTTGCCCACTGAGCACCCGTAGCTAATACCCGTAGCTAGGCCTACATGTATGTGAAGAGGGACTTGAGTTAAACTAGAAAGGTGAGAGAGGACACTGGGGGATAAAAGTGAGAGGCTGTGTTATATTGACGACAAGGCTGAGAGTCCAAGGGCTGGGAAGGGACAAAAGCACCGCTCTTTTCTTTGCTGCAGTGGAGAGAAACGTTCTGGTGAAGGGCAAGAGGTTGGGAGGTCTACACTGCTCCTGTCCTGAGAGGGTTACATGATCACCCTGTCTTAAGCTCTGTCTAGTCCACTGCGCTGATGGTACATCGTTATACAAGCCAGTTGGTCATTTTAGAAAAACCCTACTAAAATGTCACACAATGGACATCTGTCAAATAAATCTGATTTGCCATTCGTTTACCCATCAATGTTGGTGTACCTCCCTCTCATAACCTGTTAACATGACAGACATATACGATCATAGATATTCCACAGATAGCCATAGAACAAAGTGGCCACTATCGCTTTTAATAAAGTGAAGTGATGGCATTCTCTCTTTGCAGTGGCAGTGATGGTGTTTATCGGAGAAAAAGGAGAGGAGGATAGATAGGGAGAGAGAGATCTTGGAGGATAGAGAGAGAGAGAGAGGATAGAACAAATTCATATTTTCAATGACGGCCTACTGGGGAACAGTGAGTTAACTGCCTTGTTCAGGGGCAGAACGAAATATTTTTACCTAATCAGCTCAGGGATTTGATCCAGCAACCTTTTGGTTACTGGCCCAACACTCTAACCACTAGGCTACCTGCCGCCCCTATATAGCTAGCTAGAGAGAGAGACAGATAGAGAGAGGGGGAGGCGAGAGCAAAAGACAGAGGAGGATAGAGAAAGGGGAGGAGAGAGAGGGGGGGGGTAGATAGCTAGAGAGAGAGGAGAGAGGGGGAGTAGAGAGAGACAGACAGCGGAGGAGAGAGAGGGGGATAGATAGCTAGAGAGAGAGAGAGGAGGAGAGGTAGAGAGAGACACAGAGACACGGAGAGAGAGAGAGAAGGAGAGAGAGAGAGGGGGTAGATAGCTAGAGAGAGAGAGAGGAGAGGTAGAGAGAGACACCGAGAGAGAGAGAGGAGAGGTAGAGAGAGACACCGAGAGAGGAGGAGAGAGACAGGGGGGGTAGATAGCTAGAGAGAGAGAGAGAGAAAGATAGATAAAAAAGAGGATAAATAGAGAGAGAAAGGGGAGGATAGATGGAGAAATTAACCTGGAGAAGAGCCCCCTGAGCAGGCGGGTCCTGGGGCTCTGTTCACAAAGACAAATAGACCCCACAAAGCCCCAGGACAGCAACACAATTAGACCCAACCAAATCATGAGAAGACAAAAAGAGAATTACTGGACACATTGGAAAGTATTTACAAAAAAACAGCGCAAACTAGAATGCTATTTGGCCCTAAACAGAGAGTACACTGTGGCAGAATACCTGACCACTGTGACTGACCCAAAATTAAGGAAATCTTTGACTATGTACAGACTCAGTGAGCATAGCCTTGCTATTGAGAAAGGCCGCCGAAGGCAGACCTGGCTCTCAAGTGAAGAGCCTTTTTGTACTTTAACTATTTGCATTACAAAACTGTATATATACATAATGACATTTGAAATGTCTTTATTCTTTTGGAACATTTGTAAGTGTAATGTTTACAGTTAATTTTTTATTATCTATTTCACTTGCTTTGGCAATGTAGACATATGTAGAACCGCACAGTACAGCCCTGCAGATAAGCAACTCTATTTGTACAATATTATGGCTGTAAAACAAGGCAGACAGGCTAATATGCTAACAAGCGACACTAATCTTCACGAGGCTTAAATTGATTCCTTTACAACAGATCTGTTGTTGTCACCAACCCCAACTCACACCCACCCACACACACAAATCCCCAATTACAATCAAATGGAGAGAAAACAAGTCACCTTGATTATAGTATTATTACATATTATATTATTAACAGTGTACAACAATGAAAGAGTGAAGGTTGCCTTATATCCCGACAAAACACAATGAGAGATAATTGGAAGAAGCCTATAACACTGTTGCCTGATGCTGAGAAATATGGCCACATTGAAATTCATAGTCGTAGCCCTAGGCCTACACCCCCCCCCCCCCCCAAAAATGGATCCAAGTTTGACAGAGTATTTTCCTTCGCACAAAACCCTCAGCTCTTATCAGTAATTACAAAGGATTCACTGTTCTGTTCTCACAAATCATTTCCTGCCATTTAAATGTCACAACGAGTGTGACAGAGTGGAAAACAACACAGCTTTTCTTCTTCGTCACGTTTTACTGCTCGCTGCTGTGTGTGTGTGTGTGTGTGTGTGTGTGTGTGTGTGTGTGTGTGTGTGTGTGTGTGTGTGTGTGTGTGTGTGTGTGTGTGTGTGTGTGTGTGTGTGTGTGTGTGTGTGTGTATTAATGTGTGTCTGCCATGCCTGGCCTCACCCTCAAATCAGCAAGACTGTTGAAAGGTTACAATGAGCTGACTTGCCTAAATAAAAAGGCCCAAGTCGCCTCACTCTCGACAGCTATAAATACATCAATGACTTCAGCAAAACGGTCCTAAGGACCGGACCGCATGAAAAACACAATCTGTTATCACTCCATGTCAATCTCCTCACGTAATGCTACAGCCATTTGACCAGTAGTTGTGTTTTTTCTCCGGCACACAATACAGCCTTTATCCATTTGACATGAGAGCACATCATGCCAGGACATAAAGAGAAAGTCTACATTACGCCCAGAGAATTGCAAATGCTGCGGTGCATTATAATCAGTTAATGAGGACTGGTGATGTGGGCGAAAAAGCGATACAGTTACATATCGGGATATTCTATTTGATGATGTATCTTATCGTTTTGACAATATCTTAATATAATTTTTGCGCTAGTTTGCTGCACCTGCACCAAAACTCCAGTGTAGCTTGTTCTCCTTCTTCTTTTTAAATCGAGAGCCCATTTGTTTTCAGCACTTTTATTTCCATGACTGACCAAAACACATTTTCTCATGGCTGTCTCTTGTCCGTCTGTAGCAGATATATGTTGAGCAATATGGTTGGAACATCAAATCGCAATAAAATTACAATACGTAGAATCGTGAGAGTTGCAATACATATCTTATAGGCACATACTGTGAATATCGTGAATATCGCTTCAGTCTGGTTTTAGACCCCATCATAGCACTGAGACTGCACTTGTGAAGGTGGTAAATGACATTTTAATGGCGTCAGACCGAGGCTCTGCATCTGTCTTCATGCTCCTAGACCTTAGTGCTGCCTTTGATACCATCGATCACCACATTCTTTTGGAGAGATTGGAAACCCAAATTGGTCTACACGAACAAGTTCTGGCCTGGTTTAGATCTTATCTGTTGGAAAGATATCAGTTTGTCTCTGTGAATGGTTTGTCCTCTGACAAATCAACTGTACATTTCGGTGTTCCTCAAGGTTCCGTTTTAGGACCACTATTGTTTTCACTATATATTTTACCTCTTGGGGATGTCATTCGAAAACATAATGTTAACTTTCACTGCTATGCGGATGACACTCAGCTGTACATTTCAATGAAACATGGTGAAGCCCCAAAATTGCCCTCGCTAGAAGCCTGTGTTTCAGACATAAGGAAGTGGATGGCTCGGACAAAACAGAGATGCTTGTTCTAGGTCCCAAGAAACAAAGAGATCTTCTGTTAAATCTGACAATTAATCTTGATGGTTGTAAAGTCGTCTCAAATAAAAAACTGTGAAGGACCTCGGCGTTACTCTGGACCCTGATCTCTCTTTTGACGAACATATCAAGACTGTTTCAAGGACAGCTTTTTTCCATCTACGTAACATTGCAAAAATCTGCAACTTTCTGTCCAAAAATAATGCAAAACAATTTATCCATGCTTTTGTTACTTCTAGGTTAGACTACTGCATTGCTCTACTTTCCGGCTACCTGGATAAAGCACTAAATAAACTTCAGTTAGTGCTAAATACGGCTGCTAGAATCCTGACTAGAACCAAAAAATGTGATCATATTACTCCAGTGCTAGCCTCCCTACACTGGCTTACTGTTAAGGCAAGGGCTGATTTCCAGGTTTTACTGCTAACCTACAAAGCATTACATGGGCTTGCTCCTACCTATCTTTCGGATTTGGTCCTGCCGTACATACCTACACGTATGCTACGGTCACAAGACGCAGGCCTCCTAATTTACCCTAGAATTTCTAAGCAAACAGCTGGAGGCAGGGCTTTCTCCTATAGAGCTCCATTTTTATGGAATGGTCTGCCTACCCATGTGAGAGACGCAGACTTGGTCTCAACTTTTAAGTCTTTACTGAAGACTCATTTCTTTAGTGGGTCATATAATTGAGTGTAGTCTGGCCCAGGAGTGTGAAGGTGAACGGAAAGGCTGTGGAGCAACGAACCGCCCTTGCTGTCTCTGCCTGGCCAGTTCCCCTCTCTCCACTGGGATTCTCTGCCTCTAACCCTATTACAGGGGCTGAGTCACTGGCTTACTGGTGCTCTTTCATGCCGTCCTTAGGAGGGGTGCGTCACTTGAGTGGGTTGAGTCACTGACGTGATCTTCCTGTCTGGGTTGGCGCCCCCCCTTGGGTTGTGCCGTGGCAGAGATCTTTGTGGGCTATACTCGGCCTTGTCTCAGGATGGTAAGTTGGTGGTTGAAGATATCCCTCTAATGGTGTGGGGCTGTGCTTTGGCAAAATGGGTGGGGTTATATCCTTCCTGTTTGGCCCTGTCCGGGGGTATCATCGGATGGGGCCACAGTGTCTCCTGACCCCTCCTGTCTCAGCCTCCAGTATTTATGCTGCAGTAGTTTATGTGTCGGGGATCTAGGGTCAGTTTGTTATATCTGGAGTACTTCTCCTGTCTTATCCGGTGTCCTGTGTGAATTTAAGTATGCTCTCTCTAATTCTCTCTTTCTCTCTCGGAGGACCTGAGCCCTAGGACCATGCCTCAGGACTACCTGGCATGATGACTCCTTGCTGTCCCCAGTCCACCTGGCCGTGCTGCTGCTCCAGTTTCAACTGTTCTGCCTGCGGCTATGGAACAATGACCTGTTCACCGGACGTGCTACCTGTCCCAGACCTGCTGTTTTCAACTCTCTAGAGACAGCAGAGATACTAGAGATGATCGGCTATGTAGAGTAGAGATACTCTTAATGATCGGCTATGAAAAGCCAACTGACATTTACTCCTGAGGTGCTGACTTGCTGCACCCTCGACAACTACTGTGATTATTATTATTTGACCATGCTGGTCATTTATGAACATTTGAACATCTTGGCCATGTTCTGTTATAATCTCCACCCGGCACAGCCAGAAGAGGACTGGCCACCCCTCATAGCCTGGTTCCTCTCTAGGTTTCTTCCTAGGTTTTGGCCTTTCTAGGGAGTTTTTCCTAGCCACCGTGCTTCTACACCTGCATTGCTTGCTGTTTGGGGTTTTAGGCTGGGTTTCTGTACAGCACTTTGAGATATCAGCTGATGTAAGAAGGGCTATATAAATACATTTGATTTGATTTGATAATATCGTATCGTAAGGTCCCTGGGAATTCCCAGCACTAATGGAGACTTAATGAATATACTGTAGAAAAGCCTTGGTCTATAAGCTGTAAATACCTACATGTGTTCTGCATTATTGGGGCATCAACAAATAACAATACATTTGTCATGTATGGTGTTGTCTCCCTAAAAATCGCACAATTGTCCAGCGACGTGAATAATCCTTCCTCCTCCATTTCTGTTCCATAAAACCGTTTTATACAGCACAGTAGCAGGTCCCCATATTAGGGATAGTCTCATTATAATGATGAAGACTGGAAATGGCTTACTATGGAGGTTAAAGGTCAGAGAGACAGATTAACTGATGGAGAGGCTTCACAACAAGTTCCCCTCAAATCCATAACCTCTAGTTCTGACTACACTCTCCCCTCCCCTAATCCCTACTTGTCCAAAGCATCCTTCTCCTCTAAAATCACTCATTTGAAGCCACTAGTCTGCTTTAAAGGGGCTTATAGAATCACAGAAAAGGCCTCTCGAATGTAGGTAGAGGGGACTTTTAGCTGGCCATGTCTGTGCCTATCGATGGAGAGCTTGAGCACTTTTCAAAACATATTTTCAAACTACAATAGGTAGTCTATATTCTCTAATATATATATATATTTTTTTTTTATCAAACGTTCAAATCTCCAAGTCTCTCAAAATTGTTAGGAATTTGTTTCTCTAGTGTAATTCAAAAGGCTGATTGTGGACCTTTTTATTGAAGAATTTGTTTTCTATGATTTGTGTTTTGCTTTTCGTGCATTGATGTTAATATTGATGTGTATATTGATGTGTATAGTGTATATTGATATGTATATTGATGTGTATACAGGGCTCATCTGTAAAAGAGACCTTGGTCTCAGCATTACTCCCTATCAAAATAAAAAATAAAAAATAAAATACATCTTCAATCTACAATAAACCAAGATGAATAAATTAAAGAATTTAAATTAAAGAAATTAAAGATGTTTTTTTTTATATAACAAACATCTTTGATGGCATTGTTTCTAGTGATCTGTGATCCCAGTATTATTCATCAAAAGATCATCTTTATGCTCAAAGTGAATACCTCATAAAAGATCTACTGACGTAAAACAACAAAGATAAATCTCATGACTGAAACGATAAAGAATAAAAGACGCAATTTAATAAAAGCAAGAATAAAAACAATTGAACTATTCTACACAACAACCAGAGACTCAAACCAGGTTTATAAACGCACAAAGTTTGCAAAGAGCACTGACCTTGGTAACACATTGAAACACCAAATAAGTCAATTGAGAATGTTTGGAGCCCTAGGCATTAACCACTAACCGTCAAAAGGCCAATAGGTTGACTGACTTGAGACCACATACATTTTTGTCCACTGGTGCTTTGTTTGAAACTATTTACCGTATGTGATGTCTTCATTTCCTACTTTAAACCCGACCCAAGATAAGCCAATAATGTTTTTGATGAACGAAAATTGGAGAAAGTGTGATTGAAATGAATCTATGTACTAAACATTGAACTTAATAGGGAATGAAATCAAAAAGCGTTTAAATAACAGACAAAAAAAAGTGTTTTGGACCAAAGAGAAGAGGCATTCGGCAGAGTTATACATGCTATAGCCTACATTAGTAATAACACATTTTACATATGTTTAGTGATTCTTTCTAAAGCAATCCCTTTCAGGCTACAGGGCAGCTTGTAGCCTAGCAGTTAGAGTGTTGGGCCAGTAACAGAAAGGTTGCTGGTTTGAATTCCCATTGCTACAAGGTGAAACATCTGTCGGTGTCCCCTTGAGCAAGGCACATAACCATCATTTGCTCCAGGGGTGCCATACTACTATGGCTGACCTGTAAAACAACACATTTCACTGCACCTATCTGGTGTATGTGTGACAAAATATTTTTTTCCCCTCAGTAACATTGCCATAGCATCCTAGTCCTAGCCTATTTAGGAACATGTGAACTTGTATGCCCTTGTCCACACCTGTCCGTATGGGAAGTCAAACTACAGATGCAATTGCCATTTAGCCTAATAATTGTGACCTCTCCTGATATCAGAGAACTGTTATGTGGTGAAGAGGTGTAGCAAGGTTCCTTTCAAATAAAATTAAACCGTCCCATGATCACAGAGATTTGACTGAAAGTTTCTAATAGGCCTAATATCACAGTTATTTTATTTGGAATATAGGCCTAATGATCACCATGGTGATGCTATCTCTGTCGTGATGGTAATAACTACCTTAATTAACACTGCATGCGATGTTAAATCCAAAATACACAAGGTTTTGGGGGGGGTTATGCAATTTATTAAAGGACATTAATATAAACACCGCGTGTAGCCTAGGCAACTGCAATTCACCAGAATGGCTATTTGAACAGATATGTAGACGGTAAACTATAGCCTACGTAGGATAATATAATAAAACATGACTGATCTCGTATACAATACATCATATAAGACGCCGGTACTTACAGTTTCTGGGGCAACCAAAAAGGAATGGTTCTTCTCAAAGCTTGATCGAATCTACAGTCCCTCGTCCTCTGTCAAAACCCGCTCACTAGACACTTGACGGGTGATGTGTGTCCAGACGCGCTTACGCTGAATACCACTGAGCACAACAATGGTGATGGACCGCAGCGAAACTTGGCAGGCAAAAAAAAAATCTACGCAGACAGAAATAAAAATTAAGAGAAGCACCGACTTCATTGGATAAGGAAATGTTGGAGCGATGCTGTTGCTTCCTTATTGGACACAAGTCAGACGATGCATGTCCCGATTGGATAGGAGAAAAGAGGTGGATACGAATAAATTGGACAAGATTGGTGAATTTTGACAAGTGATTTGCGCACGGCGATTGGACACAATCATCCTCATCACTGACTGTTTTCAAACGTGTAACTATTTAAATTATTCTGATTTTAAATGTCTGTATAGATCATTGATAAAAGATGTATGCACTATACATACATGCTTCACAAATAATTTATCAGCAAAGTCATCATATATAAAGCATCCATAAGAGCATAGACAATAACCTATGTATATTCTGAGGCATGATATGGTTTATCAGAGCCAATTTGCCCAGAGCCTCATAAAAGGTTATAAAGGGTTTATGAATGCTTCATTAATTGGGACCATTATTCCCTGGGTGGAAAAAAAAGTGCTAACAGACTGTTAAATAGTTAATAGTCAACGTCCTGAATTTTTGTACGAAATCCTTCAATGTCAAGAACTTGCAGGACACAAATATTTATTCCATTGCCATGGCTGTGTTAATCTTAATTACGGTTCAACATCATTCTTAAGTGAGGCCTCCTCTCAATCATGTAGGCACACGCGCAAAATGGCAAAATTCCCTTTCCTCCTCATAATCTCCCAAATACTGTATCTGTCATCCACTCATGAATGGAACATTTAGTACTGTGAACCAATAGTCTCCTAAACAGTGACACTGAATAAAACAGAGATTTTGACACTCAATCTATTTCAGCTTAATTTAAGTGAAACTCTACACTTCTTTATAATAATTGACTATCTTTGAAGAGATCAGGCATAAATGATTGTATACTGAACAAAAATATGAAGGTAACAATTTGAAAGATTTCACAGAGCTACAGTTCATATAAGGAAATCGGTCAATTGAAAAAGAAATCATCTAATCTACGGATTTCACTTGACTGGGAATACAGATATGCATCTGTTGGTCACAGATACACTACCATTGGAAAGTTTGGGATCACTTAGAAATGTCCTTGTTTTTGAAAGAAAACTTGAGCCACTGTGGCATTGTGTTGTGTGACAAAACTCCACATGAGAGTGGCCTTTAATTGTCCCCAGCACAGGGTGCACCTGTGTAATGATCATGCTGTTTAATTACCTCTTTGATATGCCACACCTGTCAAGAGGATGGATTATCTTGGCAAAGGACAAATGCTCACTAACAGGGATGTAAACAAATTTTAATTTCTTTTGTTGTGATAAATACGCTTTTTGCACGTATAGAATATTTCTGGGATCTTTTATTTCAGGTCATGAAACATGGGACCAACACTTTACATTTTGCGTATATATTCTGGTTCAGTGTATAATTTAGGCATATTTTAATATTCAATTTGGAGCTGAATAGGATGATACTTAGTCAAACAATAACTACAGTATGCTCATTAATCCTCGCATTGCACATCAATCAATAATTTTGAATATCTGTAAATATGCTGTCATGGCCACATTTGCAAACAACTGGCACGCATAATATACCTTATATGTGCTACTTTTCTAGCTCTGCTATGTCATTCATTATTGACAGGTCTTCACTGCACTGCTCTGAACAGTGAATGTACTGGGGTGAATCCTGTTACGAAAAGCAGTAGGCCGATTTGCATGTTTCAATATTTACATTAAATCACTAAATAAAGGGCAGATAAATAAAGACTACAGAATAAGTGTGTGTGTGTGTGTGTCTAAGATTCACTGACTCACCTCACCTGCCTGGAGGGAGAGCGACTTAGAGACTAGTCACGTCTGCAAACAGCCCTGAAGACGTTCCACAGGAGCCAGCCAGCCAAAACACTGATGAGCAAGGAAAATGTGTTCCAACCACACACACACACACACCACACACACACACACACAACACCGCTGGCTTCCTGTATGAATCACATAATAGCTACACTCTGGTGTATGGTGAGTCACTCCCCAATGTCCTGAAGACTGCAGCCGACAACAGAGCATTTGTGGCTAACAGTCACCTCTAGTTAGTTAACCATCAGATCCACTAAAGACATGGGGATATGGGAATACTGTAGTTTCTTTAACGCTAATGGAGTAATTCTGCATAGTGTATTCAATAAAGCACAATTTCCTCATTAATGAGTAGGTTACTAGCCGATGACTATGTAGTACATGAGCATAATAAAACAGTTATGGATTATGTTTTTAATTGTTTTTATATAGCCAAGCCTGCTCAGGATGGTACTGCAGATGCACAATACAACTACAGTATGAGTCATATATGAGAAATAGGGCAGCTGGGCTTGAGGAACAGATACAGACAAAACAGAGAGAATACACAACAGACAGACATTAAAACGTCCTGGGTCTAGAAAAACCATCTACAAACCACCCAAGGATATGTGTTCACAAAAATGAATAGACAAGACAACACATCGCTCATGTAGAATGGAGAGCAACAGATCATTATTTGCAGTTCAGTTGAAAAACATATCACACACTATGCTCTCCCACTGACCTAGGCCATCACAGTAACAACAGCCTGCTACCCAGAGTATCAGTCGAAGCACCGCTCATTTAAAGCCCCTATACTGGACAGGAGACTAGAGCAATCACTCACGAGGCTGTCAGAGTAACCCTGACCTCACACCCAGAACCTCTGTTACAAAAGACTAGTGTAACCCTACTGACATATACAGAGCAAAAAATTCCATGTACCGTTTTGAAATAGGCAGTGGGAACTGAACAGCTTTGCTTCTGGTTACAAAGTCATGCCCAGTATTTGAAATTAAAACAGGATGGATAGGTGGTGCTGAATGGTAGTGCATTTGCCTGCACTGTAATGATTAAAACATTAGCCTGTAACCGGGGGGTAATAGCAGACTGATATTTGCACTATAAACTGCCATAAGCCCATGTAATGCATTAATGCTTCATCGAACGCCATAGAGGCTGACATGATTCATAATGGAGTAACCTAGACCTACTCCCTCCATCAACAAAGTATAATAATAGATGCTATTTATCAGACGCTTTTATCCAGAGACAGAGTCATGCGTGCATACATTTTACATACGGGTGGTCTCGGGAATCAAACCCACTTTCCTGGCATTGCAAGTGCCATGCTCTACCAACCGAGCTACAGAATCCATCTACTGTAGATCCACTGGCTATCAGTCTTCATCCTGGGTTGATATGAAGGACAGAATGTCCCTGTTACATGCAGAGTACTCAGCATGTATCGGCTACACAACTCTGGTTAGGACTCACCCAGCACTATTGTCTATAGATATTCATCCAATCATATCATGCATTACTAATGAATGCGAATGGCCCGTTCCGGCAATAAACATACCTTCTATGAATTGGCTATTTCTTCTTCTCTCAAACGTAATCGGATTGGTGCCTGAATGGGCAATGAACCTCTAGGCCCACCCCCCCATCTCTGATCTCTTTCTCCGTTCCCTCTTAATCTTCTCCGTACCCTCTGTCTGCATCCCAAATGGCATCCTATTCCCTATAATGCACTATTCTTCTTGACCTGGGCCCAAAGTAGCGCAATGGTGAATAGAGTGGCATTTGGGACATAATCTCTGTGGCTCTAACCGTCTGAAGTGTCCATCTACATCCATGCTTATCATCAGTTCTAGGCTGAAGATGTTTCCTTTCTATTTCTGGACCTGCGTAGCACACCGCCGTTGCTACTTATGCTCACTGATATGACGGGTTGGTTTCCATGGATATGCTGCTGTTCAGAGCCTCAGGCCTTGGGATTAGAGATTGCAGTTTAACTATAATGAATTCAGAACATGACTTCCAAAATGGAATCTTTCCCGTTCCATATCCATCCCAATCTGATCTAAATTCGTATTCATAAACATCACAACGACGTGACACATACATAGTGTCATACAAAATGGAAGGCAAGTTTGAATGTACTGTATTGCATTTTTAATATCGCCTAAAAGAAATGTGGAAGAGATACTGTACAAAAATCGAAAGGAGTCATTTTGATGACAGATCTATTCTCAACATTTACAACATCAGTTTGTTTTTCCTCATCCACAAAAGTAACTTCATTTTCAACTTCTCCAGAACTGGGGGCATGATCTAATTAGGGGTTGTAAACATTGCCGTTACTTGTAAGTCCTCTGATGTTTTACTGGTATAGTGCACAATGACCAAAACCACTTCAATCAAAAGATCTCATTGATTTTGGCAGGTTTGGTAGATTGGGCACAGATGAAGGCATCAGGGTTTCCCTTAAATAAAAAGGCAGGGGCTTTCTTGTGTCATGGCCGTGTTCGAAAGCATCAATTTATGACTGATCTACAAATTATAGTAAGTAGTTATTTAGGATGCAAGGTTATTTCTAGATCAGTCAGCTAGTCTGCAGTTACCGACTGCAACGTAGTCGATCTCAAACACGACCCGTCTCTGGGTAGGGGGGGGGGGGGGGGGGGGGGGGGGGGGGGGCGCTCAACTGCAGATCCAAATGGCGTCTCCAGTCGAACAGGTTAGCTAGGCCCCTGCTCCTCCTCCTGCTTCAGTCTCTTCCTCAGATGCTCACCAATAGCTGCCAGAGGGTTAGTCTTGCTGTGTGCCAGGTTCTTCACGGCTTCACTAAAGCGGCTGGTCTCACTCTCCCTGAGATCAAAACAAAACAGGTAGGTTGTAAGGTAATAATCAAATAAAAAAAAGAGTAATAATAACAGTAAAAGTAAATAGCAGATGGGCGGTTTATTATCTTGTTTGCTCTGATAAATCAGCAGGATGCAGGATAACATTTTCATTTTAGCTCCATGTCATTTTCTCATGGAGAATAATAAGTTAGACATGTGATCATCAGTGGTGGTTTGGCCATGGTCGGGCACAGGTTAATGTGAGGTCTTACAGGAGTTTGCGTTTTTGGGCTGGCTTCATCAGGCTGAAGTCTGTTGGTTCTGGCTTCTTCTTCACTGGCCTGAGAGGGAGAGACAAAATGATAAAGATGGTGAAAAAGTGATTGATTTCATATGGAATGATTATGGTTAAAAACAAGATACAAGTAAAAAAAGAAAGAAAAAAAAGAATGAGTTAGGACCACAATGTGGACGTGGAAGAAAACATTCCCATAACATCAAAGATCCACCTCCATATTATACAGTTGGTATGGGGCTCTTTTCTGCTCATGCCTTCTCATTTCAAACCTCGGCTAACCGCCGTTGAGCAAACTCTAGGCATCTACATTTGCTGGATGACATGAAAACATAGCTCTTGGGCCACGCACACCCGTGGTAGGTTTGACTTCGAAATGAGAATGCATGAAAAAAGAAACCATACCTACTGTTAAATATGGTGGTGGATCTTTGATATTATGGGGCTATTTCGCTTCCACTGGTCCTGGGGCCCTTGTTAAGGTCAACAGCGTCATGCCCTTTACCCAGTACCAGGACGATGAGTGAAGTAACCCCCCCCCCCCAGCCAAACTGTCCCCAACCTGGACGACGCTGGGCCAATTGTGCGCCGCCCCTGTGACACAGCCTGGGATCGAACCCGGGCCTATAGTGACGCCTCAAGCAATGCGATGCAGTGCCTTAGACCGCTGCGCCACTCGGGTGACACCTCACTTGTTAAACAAAATCTCTTTAATTATTTCTTTTATACAGTCATTTTTGCTCATCTTTATCAAGGGTGTCAACAATTTCAGACCCCAGTGTACATACACATCTTTTTCCTAACAAACATTCTATCTACCACATACACGGCAAGAGGGTCCAAGTTGTCATGGGTAGGCTAGCATGTATAGGCGCCATCTGCACTCTTACACTGGTTGAGTTGTATAAGGAACCACACAACCCCCCCCCCCCCCCCCCCCCCCCCCATCTTCTTCGAGGAGGCGTCTGTCAGTGTCAAGAAGAACAACCTTCCTCTGGGGGTGAAAGTTCAGGTACTTACTTGTTAAACAAAATCTCTTTAATTATTTATTTTATACAGTCAGACTTATTACATAAAAAACACATAACAAAGACGTTTTAGGATTTTGATAAAAAGGTGGAATTGAAGGAATATTAATCTGACATTAAGTCAAACAAATCATCGGAATGAATCTGCCTGATACCGTTTTGATCCACTCTGGAGAATTCCAAAATTCTAACTTCAGTCAGGGAGGATTTCCAGTGTCACACAGCCGGTGGTCATAAGTCTGTCTTGTTCACACTTCACACACACTTATAGTCATTGCTGACATCTCTGGCCTTGGCTTATGTTAGGATCCCCGTTTCACACTTCAAATACATCCATATGTCAGCCTGAGAGATCAGCATTAGGCCTTACATGATATCCTTGTATGAATATACAGCAGGCATATAAAAAAAAACGGGTACAAAAGCAATACTCTACATCCAGCTCATGGTCTTCATCAAAAGACTGCCTTTCATCAACAAATAACTTTTCCTTGACCTTCTCTATAGTGCCTGCTACTCCGGGCTCCTGGAAGAATGAACTTGTGAGAAGTGAGCTAACGGCATCACTGCCTAGCAACCATGTCTCCATGGACTCTGATGGAAGGCTTTGTCAGAACCAAAAGGTTAATTACATGTATTGGAACAGTTTAAAGGGCCCTTTTATACACCCTATATGGTGCATTGCTTTTTTGAGTCTGATAGGCCTACCTCCTAACTGTAACTATGTGTGCTCGGCTGAGCTCGCCATCTTGGTTTACTTTAAGCTGAAGAGAGAGCGAGGGACACAGATAGAAACAGACAGGAGAGAAAGAGAGAGAGCTGCAGTAGCACATTAATATTGACTGCAATAAATAACCCTGGAGGCATCCAGACACCAAAGAGGAACGTTATAACGCACAATTGAAATGTCCTCAGAACAATACCAGACTTCATTTACTTGCAAGAATGCCGTTGGAGGTGATTTCTTCCCCTCTTATTTAGTGTATTTTACGGCATAATCTCACCCATTGGTGTATTCATTAGTCGAACTCCATTGCAAAATGTTTGGTGTGTTTACCGTTTACACTAGGAACCAAATGAAACGGGGAGGGACCTACCTGCATTTGTCTAATAGAAAGGTTTTTGTTGCAAAACGTTTTCCGTTTCGAGTAAACGGTTTCTGTTGCAAAATGTTTTGACCAAATGATTTGCAATGGAATCGAACTAATGAATACACCCCAATTCTCTTCCTTCCTGTTTTGAACAGAAGTCAATTGCTTCCTTAATATCTGCAACCCTGCCACAGAAGCCAAATCTGCCCTCTACACCTCAAAATGACTTACGAACGTCTGACTAATTCTGTGCTGAAGGCCATACTGTAGAGGTAGGGTAGTATTGTGGCACTCTGATTCTGTCATAATGTACTGTGTGGAAAATATATGGGAATTTACATCCAGGTATGTCCTGTAACATGGCTCATTAACCCCAGTGACAGGGTCCTGAGGCACTGCTGCTGGGCTGGCCCCTTCTACCAGGGGCCCCTGAGACCAACCACTGGGACATTATGAGCTCATGTATTCCTGTGACAAAAATGCTAAGAAAGACCTAAAACAGAGGATTGAAATTCACTTGGATGAACTCAACTTGACAAAGGCAGTGAAAGGGTTGGACAGTGTGAGGAGACGACAGAGTGCCAAAAACGTAAACGATGACATGGTGGTAAAGAAAACGATGACCCATTTCACAGATGAAACAAGGCCTGCTAGACAAACCAACAGCTGTAAGAAGAGTCAGTGGGTGTGAGGAGAAAGACGATGGTGTGAAATCATAGCATTGCTGGGGTGTTCCACAGGGATGTGTACTTACACCCTATTCTTTCTGGAGGCCTTTCTGGAGGTCTTGGTGGTGGAGGGGATGAGCTGGCAGAGTTCTGGTAGGGCGTCTGCCAGCGGCCTCATGTCACCCACAACGGGCATAGCCGCCCTCTTAGCCTGGGCCACTTGTTGCTCCTTGGCCAGCTTGATGGAGCTGATCTCTAAATATCATACAGAAAAAGCATATCAATCAGGTTAGTTGAGGTCATTTGTACATGTGAGTGGTGAGTCTCTGATCCACCTCTACGCAGACGACACCATTCTGTATACTTCTGGCCCTTCTTTGGACACTGTGTTAACTACCCTCCAGGCGAGCTTCAATGCCATACAACTCTCCTTCCGTGGCCTCCAACTGCTCTTAAATACAAGAAAACCTAAATGCATGCTCTTCAACCGATCGCTGCCTGCACCTGCCCGCCCGTCCAACATCACTACTCTGGACGGCTCTGACTTAGAATATGTGCACAACTACAAATACCTAGGTGTCTGGTTAGACTGTAAACTCTCCTTCCAGACTCACATCAAACATCTCCAATCCAAAGTTAAATCTAGAATTGGCTTCCTATTCCGCAACAAAGCATCCTTCACTCATGCTGCCAAACATACCCTTGTAAAACTGACCATCCTACCGATCCTCAACTTCGGTGATGACATTTACAAAATAGCCTCCAATACCCTACTCAATAAATTGGATGCAGTCGATCACAGTGCCATCCGTTTTGTCCGCTCTCGTTGGCTGGCCCTCGCTTCATACTCGTCGCCAAACCCACTGGCTCCAGGTCATCTACAAGACCCTGCTAGGTAAAGTCCCCCCTTATCTCAGCTCACTGGTCACCATAGCAGCACCCACCTGTAGCACGTGCTCCAGCAGGTATATCTCCCTGGTCACCCCCAAAACCAATTCTTCCTTTGGCCACCTCTCCTTCCAGTTCTCTGCTGCCAATGACTGGAACGAACTACAAAAATATCTGATACTGGAAACACTTATCTCCCTCACTAGCTTTAAGCACCAGCTGTCAGATCAGCTCACAGATTACTGCACCTGTACATAGCCCATCTATAATTTAGCCCAAACAACTACCTCTCCCCCTACTGTATTTATTTATTTTGCTCCTTTGCACCCCATTATTTCTATCTCTACTTTGCACATTCTTCCACTGCAAATCAACCATTCCAGTGTTTTACTTGCTATATTGTATTTACTTCGCCACCATGGCCTTTTTTTTGCCTTCACCTCCCTTATCTCACCTCACTTGCTCACATTGTATATAGACTTATTTTTCTACTGTATTATTGACTGTATGTTTGTATTACTCCATGTGTAACTCTGTGTTGTTGTATGTGTCGAACTACTTTGCTTTATCTTGGCCAGGTCGCAATTGAAAATGAGAACTTGTTCTCAACTTGCCTACCTGGTTAAATAAAGGTGAAATAAATCAAATGTAGGTAGGGGTGAAGTGACTATGCATAGATAATAAACAGCGAGTAGCAGCAGTGTACAAAACAAATGGAGGGGGGTCAATGTAATAGTCCGGTGGCCATTTGATTAATTGTTCAACAGTTTTATGGCTTGGGCGTAGACGCTGTTACGGGGCCTTTTGGTCCTAGACTTGGCACTCCGGTACCGCTTGCCGTGCGGTAGCAGAGAAAACAGTCTATAACTTGGGTGACTGGAGACTCTGACAATTTTATGGGCTTTCCTCTGACACCGCCAATTATATACAGTTGAACTAGTAAGTTTACATACACCTTAGCCAAATACATTTAAACTCAGTTTTTCACAATTCCTTACATTTAATCCTGGAAATGTCAGAATAATAGAGAGAATGATTCATTTCAGCTTTTATTTCTTTCATCACATTCCCAGTGGGTCAGAAGTTTACATACTAATTGAGTGTATTTGGTAGCGTTGCCTTTAAATTGTTTAACTTCGGTCAAACGTTTCAGATAGCCTTCCACAAGCTTCCCACAATAATTTGGGTGAATTGTGGCCCATTCCTCCTGACAGAGCTTGTGTAACTGAGTCAGGTTTGTAGGCCTCCTTGCTCGCACACACTTTTTCAGTTCTGACCACAAATGTTCTATAGGATTGAGGTCAGGGCTTTGTGATGGCCACTCCAATACCTTGACTTTGTCCTTCAGCCATTTTGCCACAACTTTGGAAGTATGCTTGGGGTCCTTGTCCATTTGGAAGATCCATTTGTGATCAAGGTTTAACTTCCTGACTGATGTCTTGAGATGTTGCTTCAATATATCCACATAATTTTTCTCCTCATGATGCCATTTATTTTGTGACATGCACCAGTCCCTCTTGCAGCAAAGCACCACCACAACATGATGCTGCCACCCCCATGCTTCATGGTTGGGATAGTGTTCTTCAGCTTGCAAGCCTCCCCCTTTTTCCTCCAAACATAACGATGGTCTTTACGGCCAAACAGTTCTAGTTTTGTTTCATCAGACCAGAGGACATTTCTCCAAAAAGTACAAACTTTGTCTCCATGTGCAGTTGCAAACTGTAGTCTGGCTTTTTACGGCGGTTTGGAGCAGTGGCTTCTTCCTTGCGGAGCGGCCTTTCAGGTTACGTAGATATAGGACTCGTTTCACTGTGGATGTAGATACTTTTGTACCTGTTTCCTCCAGCATCTTCACATGGTCCTTTGCTGTTGTTCTGGGATTGATTTGCACTTTTCGCAAGCAAAGTACATTCATCTCTTGGAGACAGAAGACGTCTCCTTCCTGAGCGGTATGACGGCTGCGTGGTCCTATGGTGTTTATACTTGCGTACTATTGTTTGTACAGGTGAACCTGGTACCATCAGGCGTTTGGAAAATGCTCCCAAGGATGAACCAGACTTGTGGAGGTCTAAAAAAAAATGATGAGGTCTTGACTGATTTCTATAGATTTTCCCATGATGTGAAGCAAAGAGGGACTGAGTTTGAAAGTAGGCCTTGAAATACATCCACATGTACACCTCCAATTGCCTCAAATGATGTCAATTCGCCTATCAGAAGCTTCTAAAGTCAGGACATAATTTTCTGGAATTTTCCAAGCTGCTTAAAGGCACAGTCAACTTAGTGTATGTAAACTTCTGACCCACTGGAATTGTGAAACAGTGAATTGTAAGTGAAATAATTTGTCTGTAAACAATTGTTGGAAAAATTACTTGTGTCATGCACAAAGTAGATGTCCTAATCGACTTGCCAAAACTATAGTTTGTTAACAAGAAATTTGTGGAGTGGTTTAAAAACGAGTTTTAATGACTCCAACCTTAGTGTATGTAAACTTCCGACTTCAACTGTAGGTCCTGGATGGCGGGAAGCTTGTGATGTACTGGGCCGTACGCACAACCCTCTGTAGCGCCTTGTGGTCAGATGCCGAGCACTTGCCATACCAGGAGGTGATGCAACAGGTCAGGATGCTCTCGATGGTGCAGCTGTAGAACTTTTTGAGGATCTGGGGACCCATGCCAAATCTTTTCAGTCTCCTGAGGAGGAAAAGGTTTTGTTGTGCCCTCTTCACGACTGTCTTGGTGTGTTTGGACCATGACAGTTCGTTGGTGATGTGGACACCAAGGAACTTGAAACTCTCGTCCCGCTCCACTACAGCCCCGTTGATATTAATGGGGGCCTGTTCGACCCACCTTTTCCTGAAGTCCACAATCAGCTCCTTTGTCTTGCTCACATTGACAGAGAGGTTGTTTTCCTGGCACCACCGTTCTCTGACCTCCTCCCTATAGGCTGTCTCATCGTTGTCGGTGATCAGGCCTACCATTGTTGTGTCGTCTGCAAACTTAATAATGGTGTTGGAGTCGTGTTTGGCCACGCAGTTGTGGGTGAACAGGGAGTACAGGAGTGGACTAAGTGCACACCCCTGAGGGGCTCCAATGTTGAGGATCAGCGTGGTCGACGTGTTGTTGCCTACCCTTACCACCTAGGGGCGGCCTGTCAGAAGTCCAGCCTTACCAAGATTACCTAAAACCCTTTGTAGAGTGGCATTGATACACTACATCAGCAAAAGTATGTGGACACCTACACGAACATCTCATTCCAAAATCATGGGCAATTAATATGGAGTTGATCCCCCTTTTTGCTGCTATAAACAGCCTCTACTCTTCTGTGAAGGCTTTCCACTAGGTGTTGGAACATTGCTGCGGGGACTTGCTTCCATTTATCACAAGGGCATTAGTGAGGTCGGGCACTGAGGTTGGACAATTAGGTCTGGCTCGTAGTCGGAGGTAGCGTTCTCCTGGCATCCGCCAAACCTAGATTTGTCCGTCGGACTGGCAGATGGTGAAGCGTGATTCATCACTACAGAGAACGCGTTTCTACTGCTCCAGAGTCCAATGGCGGTGAGCGTTACACCACTCCAGCCGACACTTGGCATTGCGCATGGTGATCTTAGGCTTGTGTGCGGCTGCTCAGATGGAAACCCACTTCATGAAGCTCCCGACGAAAAGTTATAGAGCGGTCGTTGATCCAGAGGCAGTTCGGAACTTGCTACAGCACTCGGCGGTCCCGTTCTGTGAGCTTGTGTGGCCCACCATGTCACGGCTGAGCCATTCTTGCTCCCAGACGTTGCCACTTCCCAATAACAGCGTTTACAGTTGACCGGGGCAGTTCTAGCAGGGCAGAAATTTGTCGAACTGACTTGTTGGAAAGGTGGCATCCTATGACGGTGGCACGTTGAAAGTCTCTGAGCTCTTCAGTAAAGCCATTCTACGGCCAATGTTTGTCTATGGAGATTGCATGGCTGTGTGCTCGATTTTATACACCTGTTAGGTGTGACTGAAATAGTCGAATCGACTAATTTGAAGGGGTCTCCACATACTTTTGTATACAGTATATAGTGTATCAGGAGAATCTCTCTTTCTTGAGATGTAAAAAATATGGTTAAAAGCATGGTGGTTTGGGCCTCTTGGCTTTCATCATAGAATGGTGTTGATTCCATCCATTTCAGCCATGAGTTATGATGACTATGAGCCATATGGTTTCTTATGTGCAGACTTGCTCATGTAATTGACTGTGAGTATCAACTGGCGTATCAGCAGCAAAACACTAAACCCTACATCACCACAGACTTTCAGAAATACTGTGATCAGAGCCAGGGAGGAATATTCAAACAAGATGTCAACGGTACAGGCGTACAGTTCGTGAACAGTTGAAAATTGAGGTGCATTAAACTTTATGGCTTTAAGTAGAAATTCCGACTTTAGTGGATACGATCAGATCATAGACAGGATGTGTTGAAGGTATTAAAATGGCTGCTGAAACATTATTCACTGTTCATGTAATTTAGGCTAATCCTTAGGCTATTTCCAGATTGTGCAGAACTGTAGGATAGATACTCGTGCAACGCGGCTTTGATTGAATTGCCACCTCCGTCTCTTATTTAGGCTAAACGAAGGAACACATTGGGCATTAAATCACCTCTGGAATATACAGTCGAAATAATAACCCTTATTCGTCAACACATATTTTGCACAACTTCATCAGTACAGATCCAGTGGACGCCACGCTGCAGAAACACAGACAGCCCTGCCTCTTCCTGGAATACAGTTGGTCTATGACAGAAAAGCAATTATCAGATTTTTTTCTTTCTTTCTCCTTGTTAATATCCGAAAACTGCAGAGGTCTGAGGCTCACAGCCCGTCTCTAATTTCAGATGGAGTCAAAAGGACCATTAGCGCCTAATGATATGCATAGAGGAGACATCTTGTGTTACACAGAGAATTGATTGGATCAGCAGATTGGGTTACTAAGTGATCACAATTCTAGAAGAGTAGGTGGTGGTGTTAAAAGCGCAATAAGGGATCTGGGAATCTGTTCCAATGGTCATTTCAGAGGCCTGCTGTTTGGCTGGATACCAAATGCCAGACTGTAGCTTTAAAAAGGGGTTGTAATTACATAGACACAGCTAGCTCTGTCCCGGGCTGGACTGGCACAGCGCAGAAACCTCAGCTTCTCAGTAGAGATCAGTGGGGATGGGGCTCCTCATTTTCACCAACCTAATGCTGTTATGTCCCGAAGGCATCTATATCTTGCCTTTCAAACATTTTTGAACACAAAAAGGCATAATTCTACATTTTATAAATTCAAACGCTTTTGGGAGAGAGCACCAATGTCAGGAGTAGGGAGTGTCGAAAGGTAAAAACGTGACGGTTGAAATTGTCAAAAGACTCCAGCTAGCTAATTTATAGACTGTTCTCTCTGCTACCGCATGGCAAGCGGAACCGATGCACCAAGTCAGGAACCAACAGGACCCTGAACAGCTTCTACCCGCCAAGCTATAAGACTGATAAATAGTTAGTTAAATAATTAACCAATACCTACCCTGAATATCTGCACTGACACTTTTTGCACCAACTCTTTTGACTCGTCACATGCACTGCTGTTACTGTTTATCATCTATCCTGTTACCTAGTCACTTTATCCCTACCTATATGTACATAACTACATTGTACACCTGCACATTGACTCGGTACTGGTACCCTGTGTATATAGCCAAGTTATTGTTACTCATTGTGTATTTATTACTTGAGTTATTATTTTGTGTTATTTTATTTCAATTTCTTATGCTATTTCTATTTTACTTGCATTGTTGGGAAGGGCCCATAAGTAGGCATTTCACTGTTAGTCTACACCGGTTGTTTACGAAGCATGTGACAAATAAACATTGATTTGTTACGGAGTCCCCTGCCTGTGAGTCCTATCACTTAATGAAGCTCACTCCACCAATCCTCAAACAGTGCCAGAGATCAGGGGGTCATGAACTGGCTCCCCAATCTCTTATTGACCTCTGTGACCAGGCCACTGACCGGTTGCTAGGGTCTGGTGGTTGCTATGGAACCGGACACAGTCCTCTTGCCTGCTCAGAGCCTGCTCTCCAAGTGGACATGAGTGATGGTGTGTGGGCAGAAGTGAGTACCACTATCACTATACAGCCCATATTAGTATTACTCTTGGATCTGCTTAGTCATTCATTACCATGATATGTTTATTACGTACAGTATATCCATTCATCATCTCTCTTTGCACAGAACCAAATTAGTCACATATGTTCCCACAAATAAAGTTCCCGATTATGTGTAACTCTCTGCGAGGGTGCCTTATTCCTGCTGACAAAGGAAAGGTGTCTGTGGGTCACACACCAGTCAAATAGGAGGGTCTCCCTCATAGAAACAGTACGAGTCAGATCTATGTTAAGTTGTGATAATACTCACTGTTTAGCCACCTGTCTCGCCTCTCCTTCATCTTCTCTTTCTTTGTCTGCTGCTTCTTCTCCTCGGGGACTGGGAACAGACAGACAGAGACAGACAGAGACAGAGCCAGAGACAGACAGACAAGAGCGTGAGTGGACGTGCATCCACAATGTTACACTGGTGCTTCACACATTCAGTAGAGAAAACATACATCGCAGCTTCTCCTCGTGGGTATGTGAAGCGGTCATCATCAACAATATAAAATAACATTCAAAGCAATTCAATTCATTAACGATAAAGGAAGAGGGACGACTTTTTATAATGCTTTTGAAGTTGAAATGTGCCAGATCTTTTTCAACAAGATAATTGGAACCAGTAAAATGTTCCCATTGCCAAAGAAATAATTCACAGATGAATAGGATTAAAATAATAGATTTGAGTTCGGGGTGTACATTGCTTTTTAAATTTCCCAACGAGAGCTTGATTTGACGGGAAAAAGAAAAGCCTGTCACATGTCATCTTTAAAACAAACCACGGCTAAAAACTTTAAGCTCAAAAGGGAGAAAGTAATCGCAGTAGTGTTGCGAGCGCCTCAGAAGAAGATATGGCTCGATCAGGTCATGTGGCTTGTCTTTCCTGGTTCAAAGGCATGGAGAAAGGGAAGAGATAGAGACAGAGGGAGGGGGTTGAGAACAGAAAACACTACCTACTATCTATTTTTCCCCTCTTTAGAAAAACATCCTGTCCGGGGATGGAATGTTTTCAGCAATTGGGAAATCCACGTTGAGGCCCCCTGTGCATAGGGTAACCCCAGTGGTGTTTGTGATGTGTGTGTGTGAGCATTTGTTCCCATCTCTGCCCTTCCTGACAAAGAAAGAGTTATCACTGACACTGGGCGATAAGAGCAGAGGTTATCACACAGAAGGTTGCTTCCTGTAGCACAATGACAATAACAGACGCCGGACAGTATGCTTATTGTCACTGTCTACCATATCACTGGAGTGTCTAGTGGAAAATGTAGAAATTTTAGTGAGGGAAAATGAGATGGAGCTGGTAAAGAAAATCACTAATTTAAAACTACACCACAACGGTTGAATTGCTTTGAACACAAAACACGACCTTGATATCTGTGGAGCATTTTTAGTTTAAAATTTTTTTTAATCCCCCCACCGTGATTTTACTCTCTGTCGATGAAATCGAGAGAAAAGGGATCGATGCGCTGCTCCGTGACTTTGGGGAAATGAAGTGTCAGTGTTGAAGCCTGGCCCTATATATAGCTAGCAGAGCTTACTGGCGGAATTGGCTTGGTAATTAGCAATGCAGCAGTCCTTGACTGGCATGTCTGAGGAGGAGGATAAAGTGGAACTCCATGGCACCCAAACGCTACACGCCACAGCATCTCTAGCAGGGACTTACCTTACTCTCATGTTCCTTATGTCAAAACACAGTGCCACAACTGTCTTTCTCTGAACAGGCTACATTGTAACCTGGGACAACATTTTCTGAGGATCCTACAGCACTTTAAGGTTGCCTATTCAGTGATAATATATTGTTCCTGTCATACTAATACAAGGGGATCTGTTTAGTTTGATAGATGTTGTTTCAGTCTGCAAATGACAACTATGATGATGGATCAATAACTAGGCCTATTCATCCAGGCTCTTTGAGATAAAACACGTTACATCATCATTACCATGACATTGTAGATGTAGTATCTACAGGTTAAGTCGAAAGTTTACATACACCGCAGCCAAATACATTTAAACTCGGTTTTTCACAATTCCTGACATTTAATTCTAGTAAAAATTCCCTGTCTTGAGTCAGTTAGGATCACCACTTTCTTTTAAGAATGTGAAATGTCAGAATAATAGTAGAGAATGATTTATTTCAGCTTTTATTTCTTTCATCACATTCCCAGTGGGTTAGAAGTTTACATACACTCAATTAGTATTTGGTAGCATTGCCTGTAAATTGTTTAACTTGGGTCAAACGTTTCAGGTAGCCTTCCACAAGCTTCCCACAATAATTTGGGTGAGTTTTGGCCCATTCCTCCTGACAGAGCTGGTGTAACTGAGTTGGGTTTGTAGGCCTCCTTGCTCACACACGCTTTTTCAGTTCTGCCCACAAATGTTCTATAGGATTGAGGTCAGGGCTTTGTGATGGCCACTCCAATACCTTGACTTTGTTGTCCTTAAGCCATTTTGCCACAACCTTGGAAGTATGCTTGGGGTCATTGTCCATTTGGAAGACCCATTTGCGACCAAGCTTTAACTTCCTGACTGATGTCTTCAGATGTTGCTTCAATATATCCACATAATTTTTCTCCTCGTGATGCCATCTATTTTGTGAAGTGCACCAGTCCCTCCTGCAGAAAGCACCCCCACAACATGATGCTGCTACTCCCGTGCTTCACGGTTGGGATGGTCTTCTTCGGCTTGCAAGCCTCCCCCTTTTTCCTCCAAACATAACGATGGTTATTATGGCCAAACAGTTATATTTTTGTTTCATCAGACCAGAGGACATTTCTCCATGTGCAGTTGCAAACTGTAGTCTGGCTTTTTTATGGCGGTTTTGGAGCAGTGGCTTCTTCCTTGCTGAGCGGCCTTTCAGGTTATGTTGATATAGGACTTGTTTTACTGTGGATATAGATACTTTTGCACCGGTTCCCTCCAGCATTTTCACAAGGTCCTTTGCTGTTGTTCTGGGATTCATTTGCACTTTTCACACCAAAGTACGTTCATCTCTAGGAGACAGAACCCGTCTCCTTCCTGAGCGGTATGACGGCTGCGTGGTCCCATGGTGTTTATACTTGCGTACTATTGTTTGTACAGATGAACGTGGTACCTTCAGGCATTTGGAAATTGCTCCCAAGGATGAACCAGACTTGTGGAGGTCTACAATTTTTGTTCTGAGGTCTTGGCTGATTTCTTTTGATTTTCCCATGATGTCAAGCAAAGAGGCACTGAGTTTGAAGGTAGGCCTTGAAATACATCCACGGGTACACCGCCAATTGACTCAAATTATGTCAATTAGCCTATCAGAAGCTTCTAAAGCCATGACATCATTTTCTGGAATTTTCCAAGCTGTTTAAAGGCACAGTCAACTTAGTGTATGTAAACTTCTGACCCACTGGAATTGTGATACAGTGAATTATAAGTGAAATAATCTTGTCTGTAAACAATTGTTGGAAAAATTACGTGTCATAAACAAAGCAGATGTCCTAACCGACTTGCCAAAACTGTAGTTCGTTAACAAGACATTTGTGGAGTGGTTGAAAAACAAGTTAATGACTCCAACCTAAGTGTATGTAAACTTCGACTTCAACTGTATCATTAGTGTTCAATTAGAAACTTCCAATCATTGAATGGCAACTTGAGGTTACAGCATTGTGCAGTGCAGAGACAGAGAGCCTAGAGATGTTGTTTAATGGGGCACCACTCCCTTCACCTCCCCGATCAATAGCATCTCATTTAAAGACGCAGATGAGTTTGCGTTAGATGAGCAGGCAGCAGGATAGAACACGGATGTTGGATATAACCTACATGGAGGCATACAGACAGGTGGTACGAGGCAGTGACGTGGGGTGCGTCAGCAAAGTATTCTGTTAAAGCTAGAATCGTTCAATCAAAAAATAACAAAGCTGCACCCCGCCTCTGTTTTGGTAAAACACTGAGGGATGGGCCTGGAGAAATGTAACCACTCTCAAACTCATAGACAGAGCTAGGGACGCAAGGGCTGACCATTCATTATCATTTTTCTTGGTTTGTCTTAACCATGTTTTGAGGCAATCCAGTGTTTGTTCATATTTACATTCTTTACAAACATTGGAGTAAACAAGCTTATTTTGGGGGTTCTGATGGGGTATGATAGTTGAACTAAGCTCATGAGGCATGCATAAGTTATATTCTTCAACGGGTATATTATTCATTATATTAAGTCCAAAAATGGATGTAGCAACTAAGGATTCTAGCTTTAAGGTACTTCCAGTTGAAATGTAAGCTTTGAAAACACAGTCCTCGCGTTGCATTTCTGAAAACAGACATTTGGTACAACAGACAGACGTTAGAAACACATGGGAATGTGCGTGTGTGCTGGAATTGGCCTTGGGGGTCCTAATCACTGTACTGGGTTGAGTGTAGCTACTATGTTACTGGCCATGACCCCACTCTCAGAGGGTGTCTCAGCGGGAGTTCGGATATACATGATTTTATTTATTTTTTAAATGTCCAATTCACACATATATAAGAACCCACCTAATTATTACTAATCATCTGTACTGTGCCTGTCCATCTCTGAATCCAGCTGCCTTGTAGAATGTATTTGAATAGGTACTGTAATGTGCTAGAAATGGATATGGCTTATCAAGAAAAGTGAGGAGGAAAGGCAGGAAATAACTAGTTATAATACAAGAACAGTGTCCACACTGTAAAGGATTTTTTTTGGGGGGGGGGGGGGGATGACTCCCCGCTAATAATAGCAGGAAGGAAAAAACTAAAAGGAGAGGAGTGGGCAGCGTGGTTGGCAGGGGGAGCTGGCAGTGATGTCCGGGTTGTGTGGTGGTAGCTAATGTCATTCTGCGGCAATGAAACTGTCAGTGTGGGACAGTGGGAGTCAGTCACACATGAGAGAACTCATAGTGTTCGTTTATCATTCCCCTGCCACCTCCTCGCCTATTCACTGCTATTAAAAACACCCTACAGCTTCTCTCTTTATGCAAACAAACATATTATGGTATGGACTAGGATTGGGCTCAATTTCATTTCAATTCCAATCAATTTAGAAAGTAAAGCAAATTCAGATTACACTTTTTTTTCGTTGAAACGCACTGGATTTGTTTTTTTTTGTTTTTTTTAATTGGGGTGTCAGAGTACTTCCTGAATTGAAATGGACCCCAACACTGGTATGGACTGTCCAATAATACCTTTCACAATAGTATTTCAAATGTAAATTACGCCCAGGGGAATGATTCACTTTGACGAATAATCTACATTGAGGTAATGTCCTCCATATCTGACTCATGCTCGAGCTAACATGGTTAAACGTGCTCATGGTGGGTGAGTGCGCTGCTGCACTGGCCTGCTTTCTACTTTGTCCCTTATAGATCTCCTGCTGTCCTCCTGCTGTCCCAGCCACAAGGTTGAAAGGTTCAACAACAGTCAGCCAACAAAATGTTATTCCAGTCATTTCAATGACCACAGCACGGTTGATGAGCAATGTGGATAAAACCATTGGGCCTGGCAAGCAGCAGTTATGCAAGGTATTGATCGGTAAAGTGACAATTGTACTCTGCTCTCATTGCTTCTTTACCCGGGAAGCAAATAGTGACGGATCCCGACCAAAGCTCATCCTTAAGATAACAGCAGCAACTGGCTCACAAAGAGATCAGAGTTCTGTACTACGAATCTATATAGAGAAGACAGTGAACTAACTTTGGCCCACTCTTGAGTTCAACTCGTGATAGCCTAACTGGAGATGTGAAAGTGGGTCACCTTTTAGCCAGGTACATTTCTATGGCAACGAATCCAAATCAAATCTTATTTGTCACATACACATGGTTAGCAGATGTTAATGCGAGTGTAGCGAAATGCTTGTGCTTCTAGTTCCGACAATGCAGTAATAACCAACGAGTAATCTAACCTAACAATTTCACAACAACTACCTTATACACACAAGTGGAAAGGGATGAAGAATATGTACATAAAATATATGAATGAGTGATGGTACAGAACGGCATAGGCAAGATGCAGTAGATGGTATCGAGTACAGTATATACATATGAGATGAGTAATGTAGGGTATGTAAACATTATATTAAGTGGCATTGTTTAAAGTGGCTAGTGATACATTTTTTACATCAATTTTTCCATTATTAAAGTGGATGGAGTTGAGTCAGTATGTTGGCAGCAGCCACTCAATGTTAGTGGTGGCTGTTTAACAGTCTGATGGCCTTGAGATAGAAGCTGTTATTCAGTCTCTCTGTCCCTGCTTTGATGCACCTGTACTGACCTCGCCTTCTGGACGATAGCGGGGTGAACAGGCAGTGGCTCGGGGTGGTTGTTGTCCTGGAGGGCAGGTAGTTTGCCCCCGGTGATGCGTTGTGCAGACCTCACTACCCTCTGGAGAGCTTTACGGATGTGGGCGGAGCAGTTGCCGTACCAGGCGGTGATACAGCCCGACAGGATGCTCTCGATTGTGCATCTGTAAAAGTTTGTGAGTGTTTTTGGTGACAAGTCGAATTTCTTCAGCCTCCTTCAGAATGAACCTGCTGTGGGGCGGGCTAACTCCACTTACAGTGAATGAAGTGTTTGAGCCGTGAGTTGAGGACCAATGAAATTAGATTCCCTCTTGCAAAGAATGCATCATCCCTTCAAGCCGTGGATGTCGATTAACGCAGCCCCCTGCACCTCTCTGATTCAGAGGGGTGGGTTAAATGCGGAAGACACACTTCAGTTGTACAGCTGACTAGGTATCCCCTTTCATTCAGAAGACTGGGGCGGCAGGTAGCCTAGTGGTTAGAGCGATGGACTGGTAACCGAAAGGTTGCAAGATCGAATCCCTGAGCTGACAAGGCAAAAATCTGTCATTCTGCCGCTGAACAAGGCAGTCATTGAAAATAAGAATTTGTTCTTAACTGACTTGCCTAGTTAAATAAAATAAAAATATATATAAAAAAAGACTAGATATAAATATTTTATTAATCTAATGTTCTTGTGTGTTTAATTTTTTTCCAAATACATGACACATTTAGTAAATTGAGGATGAATTCGAAACTTCACGCATAGTAAAACTTTCGTATGACTTTATAAAAATTGCGAGGTTAAAATCAATAGGAGTGGGGGGAAAGAGGTCTCGTGCATTCCTAAGCACACCAAAGCACTTCTAAAAGGCCATTTCACACAAAAGCTCTTATTGCTCCTGTAAATCGCTCTGGATTAGGGTTAAGTGCCTTGCTCAAGGGCACACCGGCATATTTTTTCCCCTAGTCGGCTCGGGAACTCGAACCAGCAACATTTTGGTTACTGGGCCAACGCTCTTAACCGCTAGGCTACCTGCCGCCCTATATTCCACACTGTAGTATCCCTTGATCATGTGTGGTACTTACTATATCATTTTGTAGTATACTATACACTGTAGTATACGTCGAATCTGTAACGCTTACTATAGAATTGTGTAGGACACTATAGAATACTATAGTAACTATTACAGTATTATCCACACAAAAAAACACTGTAGTAAATACTACGGTAAAACATTACACTTTAACTACAGTAATATTAAAACAGCATTTAATTTGCATATACCCCACCTATTCCCATCCCCCAATTTGTGGCACCCATGACTGAGAAACCTACATGCCAAGTATGTTGTGTTCCCTACAGGTTACGCTCTACCAACTGAGCCACACCGAACCACAACCTAGATCTACTGATGTTACTGACTCGCTTCTCAGTGACAGGATGACCTCACCAATTTCCCAGCCACCCACACTGCTGTTGCTGCTGCCATGGCGATAAGACGGGTCAGGACAAGACCTCCCCACCACATCACAAATCAGGGTCATTCGTATCCCCTGGGGTGTTTCACGGCAACTAATAAATCCTTGCAGAAAATGTGTCATCTCTAACCCTATATCGAAAACGGCTTCAATTATCACAGAGTTTATCTCAAGCCAAAACATGGTGGCATAAAATGAACTATCGAAACCAAGCGAAAGTATTTTCATCGCTCTCTTTTCATTTCCACGTGCATCTTCACCCATGCTCAGATACAGCTCTTCCAGAAGCAACACACACACCACCTTTCATCACAGGGCAGTTAGTTCCTTCCTGCCGGGTCCAATCTTTAATCTGCCACCGCAGTGTCAACAACATGGGTTGTCCTGCTGTAGCAGCAGAGGTACAGGGGCCAGATAGGCATCTCTACTCCTGCTGCATCCCCGTCCCTGACAGCCCTGGTCCTGGACTGCTGATGGGTGAAACTCAACCCGACCTGGGGCTGTTTGTGGTGGGGAGAGAGCCTTACTTACCACCTCCCTGGTCCTCCCTGTACCCCCAGAGAGGATCGGGTTCTCAGCACACAGTGAAATAGATAGCACCGATTAGATAGCAAGAAAGGCATTTCACTGTACTAGTGCACGTGACAAAAACTTGAAACTTGATTGGGCTTTATTATGAGTGGTTGGGAAAATTCCATATTTCCTTTCCTGCTTGGGTTTGCCCCCGCTTAGCCTCTCCGCTTTCCCCTTTTCTCTGGCATAATTGACAGGCAGCTCTCTGTTAGGTGGAGGAGAGGAGGAGGTGCAGTGCCTTTCGGGAGTTGACAAAAAGATGGAAGAGGTGGTTTCACAGGGTCCCAGCTCAGATACGGATATCCCCGATTAAAAAAAACGCAGAGAGGGCTCTTTGTCAAAACAGAGGTGGTCACTGAATGATCGATTGCCGCAGACGTCACTTTGAGCATCACGCCGTGGGAATGGCAGCAAGGAGTTCTGCTCTTCGAAAAACAGAGTTTTCCGGTCAAGACTAATGTAGCACGGAACACGCGGAAGTGAACAGGGCTCGACAGCGCGACCGTTTCACTCGCATATGAGCTGAAATATTTTGCCGTGCGACCTGGAATTTTTATTTAAGAGCATCAGTGTGACTAGAAGAGAAAAAATCTCAGAAAATTGTTGCAATGATTACTTCACTGTACCGCAGCCTTGGACAATACACTGAGTGCAGATCCATGCTTGCACCATTACTACAAAGAAAACAGCATCTTGCTTTCAATATTTTTAATTGTGCCCCTTAAATTATTTAACGCAGGCGCACACGGGCTCCTTGTAAAAAGTCAGCGTAGAGCCCTGGTGAAGACTATGAACTAAGGCACTTGAATAGGCCTAATAGAAAATCAACTGCAGAGACTGATATTCAGTCAGGAGGATGGGGAATTTGTATTTTTTTTATTTAACGAGGCAAAAGGCATGCACAAACATGCACACACACAAAGTGTGCATTTGCTGCCAATGAATATGCCAAGCACCAACAGTAAGTGTGCATAATAACACTAATTAAATCAATCGAATTAAAAGTGGAAGATAAGAGTTTATATCTGCTCGGATACAAGCACCCAGGGGGGCCTACAAGAGGCAACGGATGAAAAGACATGACACACTCACAGCATTCGCTTGCTTCTTTCTGCTCTGGCAGAGAGAACAGAGTATTTTATAATTAACAGCATAGTAGAGTGGCTAGCTGTATAGATGCCTGAACAGAAACCAGAAGGCTTTAATCCCCGTGGGTAGAGACAGACACCGCCAAGGACGGGGTGCTCGCAAAGACAAACCAAAAGAAATGTAATATTAATGTAGTAGAGTCAGTGAAAGTGAATTTGGAATAATTCAGGTGAAATACCCCTATTAACACGACAACGTGGCAGCGTTCAGCTGAAATGATAAGCTGTAGGCTAAAATAATTGATCTCTATAATGCCGGCTCCCTTCCGTTCCCTCATTGTTAATGTGTAGAAGGAGGCAGTGCTTTAATCACAGCAGCTCACACAGCTAGAAGAGCCCACAGTTCGCAATGTCTGTCTGCTTAGGCGAGATGGTAAAAATCCAATTCATACCATTTCCGTGGACGGGATTTAAAAACAGAATTGTTATTAAACCCTTACTTATATCGCGTCAATTTTATTTTCCCACGAACGTACTGTCAAATTAGATTTTGCTTTCCAGAACCTACTTACCATTTCACAAAGAGGTCAATATAATTGTCTACATACACTGTTTTGGGAAAACAAGAGCACACTGACAAGCATTTCACCATGGCAACAGATGGAATACTGCATCTCATTGCCCTGTCCTTTTTTTATTTCATAAATTTGTCAGCAGCCAGGAAAGCACTTGCTTTAATTAGTTAGCCTAATCAAAAGACACAGCTAAATATACCCGGCGTTAATAGATCACACACATCCAACGTATTAAACACCCTTTTAGCTTCAATGCAAGAAAAGGGCTGAAGAGTGAGTACTCGTTAGCAGTGTGTGTGCGTCTGCAAGCGAGGACGAGAGAAAGAAGAGGAAAGAAACAGCAGAATGCAGAAACTGAAGCTATTTAAATACTTGCTCACTAGCTATAGGGAACAGCCAGATAGATACCTTCTGCAGAGGTTGAGTGAGCCAGCCAGGGACCTGGCACCCCTGAACACCTCTCCCACCATGCACTACAGACAAAAGCCTAAACAAGCAAGAGACAACAAGACATTGGAACAACCTTGAGGAGAAATCCAAACCGTAAAAGTGACACTCAATACATCTCCCGAACAGTCTTTCTGACAAAGAGTCAGGGCAGACTACTTACTACACACCGTGTATCGACATCCGTCACTGTTACACTGTAATGCACAAGGGACAGGACCACCTGATGCTTTCCCACGGGGCCGCAGCGAGGTACGCTACCAAGAGAACTACACCCTGCAGCACCAGCCTCCTCGGTGCGTCAGCGGTGCCACGACTCATCTAGTCAGGGAGAAACACTGATGCAGGGGAGCTAGGAGGCCGAACTGAACCTTGATTTCATGCATGAACTATTCATGCTGCAGAGAGGCTATAAATAGAACCAGTCCTCTGTTGTCGAATAAGGAAGATGGGCTTCTTGCTGCAGCTCTGCCGCTGCAGCTCTGCCACTGCAGCAGCCACTCCGACTGACTGACGTACATTGGGCTTAAACTTACTTGAAAGAGCCTAGGTTTCAAGAGGGAAGAGGTTGGCAGGTGCATGGAACATCAATGGAAAAATATATACTGTTAAAAACATGTCAGATTGAATAAGTAAATGAAATAGGGTTCCAATAAGCCTCCATATAACAAATAATTTGGATGGTTAGTTTCTTATCTATATGTTACCATCATTCTTACTTTTCTTCATTACACCTTTTATACCAATGGTAAGTAATATACTGCATAGACTAAACTGTTGCCATCGTCACATCACAAGTCACTTTCTGTCGAGTGATTCCTTTGTATTTTCTGCCCTCTTGTGGTAGGAGAGAATGACATAACGTGTACAGAGAAATACTATGTGCCTGGTTGATTTTGCTGGAAATAAAGAATGTCTCCAGGACGTTTTGGGGAGCTAAAACGTCACGACAATTAAATGCATGTACTTGAAGGTAGAATATGATTCGTTATTGAGACACACAGACAAGTACTCTCGTGCAGATTTCCTTGGATTAACTAGCTAAATATTTGGTTGACAATCAAAGTGTATTTACCTTTCTGTGCAGGTGGACCAGTGTCATTGGATGGTTCTTCAAACTTCAGAGTTTGCACGAGGGCTTCAGGGCTGATTTGTGTTCCAGCAAAGATTCCACTTGGAAAGGAACTCAGTGGGGTCTGTTGGAAGAGAACATCCACATTGACACTCAACATAAATATAATGCAAAACAAATACACGCTTCATACTAATTTCTCTATAGCCAGCTAAATGTATACATTATGATCCTAACTAGCTGACAACTAGCTAGCTAGTGAAATATCTAACTGTTAGCTAGCTAACGTTAACTGTTCTAATAGCTTTAGCGTTAGCTAAACCATCTAAAAGAGACGGAGTTGGCAAGCGAACGTTAAATTATGTGTTGATAAAATACCTTCGCGTTTTCATCCTTCTTATTGTGCAGCTGTGCATTGTTTGTCTTGCTTACATCGAAAATGAACGAACCACTTGTAATCACAGGAATCGGTGCCTTTTCTAAATCTGTGGATCTTGCGCCACCGAACGGTGGACTGTCAAGTTTAACCGCAGCCTGATGAAGCTTTTCGCGGACCCGCTTTATCTTTCCAACCATACTGCCTCTTAGTTACTGAGTTAAATAAAGATACAATCTGTCTCCGAAGCCACACTCATGCTCGAACTACCTAACAACGTGGAAAATCTTTTGACAACAACAAAATGTGCGCCCCTGTGATATGTGACCGGGGGAAACAATTTTGTGCAAACTATATTTCCGCCTCTTCCCCACAAAGTCCCGCAGTGACTGATGGAGTGGCCAAAAAAATAGGCCTACAAGAAAACAAGATGGGTGAAGTAAATCAAGACCGTATATCTAAATTATTAAGATGATAAAATGTCATATGTACTTTATCTTTGTATATATAGATCCATGATCTAATCTCACCAGTCTCTGAACTCCTTAGATAAATGAAAAGTATCTTTATTTGCAAATGGATATGGCAAATAACTAACTACAGTAGTACATGCATAGATAGCTAAATACATATACAAATAATACAGGTATATGAAGTCTGAACTGGACAATGTTACAAAAAAGAGTTAATAGATATGCTATAACACAATACAATAGGCTATACATCAGGGCTCTCCAACCCTGTTCCTGGAGAGCTAACGTCCTGTAGGTTTTCACTCCAACCCTAATCTAGCACACCCGATTCTAATAATTAGCTGGTTGATAAAGCTGGTTGTTAGTTACAACTGGGATTGGAGCGAAAATCTACAGTAGAGTAGCTCTCCAAGAACAGGGTTGAGAAGACCCCTGCTATACATCACAAACACACACAGTGTGTGTACAAAAATATACAACTATTAACCCAGCAGCAAATATTTAAATCTACTAAATTATGCAAAACAGATGACACGAGTTGAGGCATTTTGAGTTCCGCTATAATTGCTGTTTATACTAAACGGATTGTTCAGAATATTGTTCATGGAAATGATAATATGCATTAGAGAGCGAGTGAGAGATGAGGAATGGAGTATAGTTTTCATTGGCATCATAACCCATTTTAAACCAAAACTTGCCAATAGGCAAAAGAGGGAGGAAAAGTGTCCTACAGTAAGCCTAGGCAACTCTAACCAAACAGCCTCATCAATGGTACGTTCTTGAGGAGCTTGGTTCATAGAAAATAATGTGGTGTGGATAAGAAGACTGACTGAAATTAGGTTGAAATGTGTCATTACTCTTGACCAGTGGGTGGCACATTTCTCCGCTACATATCATTGCAGCAAAACAAAAAAGAATCTCAAGTACAGTTGTGTAGTTGACTAGCATTTGATGACATAGAGCTGGAAAAACAGAATCATCCCAGAGCCAGTTCTTCAGTAATACATCTGATTGGGAATACACATTATAAATATAGAATTGTAGATTACAAGTGAAAACCACACCAATCATACTTTTTAAAAGTACATTAATAGTTACAAAAAACATTTGGCTTAGTATATGCACAACATTACATACTATTTTGAGGAAGTAGCTACAGAAAGTATTCATGACATAGTTTGTGAAACTAGCTCTTGAATGTCAAAACTTTCTGGTAAAACTATGAACGAAAGTTTGTTCTCTTTTAGTCACGTCTTCAGCATCTTCACCATCAGTGTCTTCCACCTTCAGTGTGTTCCATCTACAAGTCTTGTAAATGCCAGACAGGTAAGCAGCGACTGGAATCTCTAACGTTCAGCTCATACAAGGTTAGTGATTCTAACATGTACAAATAAGGAGGCGGAAGGAATACTGGTTCCGTCCTTAGACAGGAGGTGGATATGACGGTATCCTGGAAAAGGGAGTAAAACAGCTGTAGTAGGTCATTGATCCCATCGTATTACTATTACGTACACTACCGTTCAAAAGTTTGGGGTCACTAAGAAATGTCCTTGTTTTTGAAAGAAAAGCAACACTGCAACACTGCTGGACACTGCCGTTTCCAGCTACAATCGTCATTTACAACATTAACAATGTCTACACTGTATTTCTGATTAATTTGATGTTATTTTAATGGACAAAGAATGTGCTTTTCTTTAAAAAACAAGGACATTTCTTAGTGACCCCAAACTTTTGAACGGTAGTGTGTGACTGTCATATTAGGAGGTTACATATTGAGTTTGTACAAAATGCTTAAATACATGGATGAGCATTACCTTGCTGAATACATGAGAAAGGCAAGGTATACTGTCCGACAAAATCATTCCTTGACGCCTTGTCGTAGTCCTCCACCACAAAGCGTACCAGGGCCAGTTCAGGCGCATGGATGGTGAACCGTAAAGTGTCATACCACACTGGATTGAACCCTGAGCAAACACAATTCATTAACATATAAAATAATATAATACTGTAATATACTGCTTTTATGTATCAGCATTTCTGTAAAAAGCTACATTATAAGCATTTATGTGATTATGATTTAACGGGTGTGTATATTACCATTGTTGTCTATGTATCTGGTCTCCTGCTTGGCCTGGTCTAGAGGAAGTCCATGGATCTCCACTCTCACAAACGGGTCCACATATCAAGCTCTCCTTGATATTCACTTTGGGAAGCAGCTGTCCACTGATCACCTTGCAAACACACACAAATATATACACACACAGAGAGAGCTTGAGGTCAGATTGGTAGGTTAGCGTTCCACTTGGTTTCTGTAGTTTGTCTGTTGTAGCTCAGGTTGTGTCTTAGGTAGGTCTCAGTTTGTTATTTGTACCTGAATGCAGAGACTGCGAGGTTGGTAGCCTTCCCGGTTCTGTGGAACCTCAGGATCGAACCTCCTCTCTGACATCCTCATGAAGTCAGGTTTGAGGACATAGCCACAGCGGCCATTTTGACTGAACAGTCCATCGTTGAGGTCCATCTCAACCCCTGCCGTCTGGAAATTCAACGCAACTGAGGTAGCAAGGAAAACAGAGAAATTAACCAACTGATCCAAATGAACAGAAATATGAGCTTAACTCGCTTCACAGTCATGTTTGTAAATTGGACATTTATATTTTGTTTAATCATTGTTTCGTGCCTTAGAACAACCTAAAATGGCCCTCACCTATTTGAGTCCCTGTGTTCCACATCTCCTGTGGGTTGAAGTTGGAGGAGTTGTAACGGTTTTCCTCCTCCTCTTCATCCGATGAGGAGGAGCAGGGATTGAACCAAAATGCAGCGGAGTCTGAAGACATGATTTATTGAAGAAAACACGAAAACACGAACTTGACTAAACTAACAAAAACAACAAACGGTGTAGACAGACCTGGACGACGAACTCACATAAACACGAAGAACGCACGAACAGGGAAAATAGCCTACACATAAAAATGACGAATAACAAAACAAACCGAACAGTCCCGTATGGTGCGACAGACACAGGAGACAACCACCCACAACAAACACTGTGAAACAACCTACCTAAATATGACTCTTAATTAGAGGAACGCCAAACACCTGCCTCTAATTAAGAGCCATACCAGGCAACCCATAAACCAACATAGAAACAGAAAACATAGAATGCCCACCCAAACTCACGTCCTGACCAACTAACACATACAACAAACTAACAGAAATAGGTCAGGAACGTGACAGGAGTCTGTTCTGAGGCCACTGGGATAAACCCTGGTCAGCTGCCTGGCATTGTGATGCACAAACTCTTCCCCTGGAGAGACAGACAGTTAACCATACATGAGATGAGCTTGAGGAACCATGCAATTGAACAGTACACAGACAAAGCACTGGGTCTTCTCGTCGTTCTGCCTCTGTTTCGGCCCTTGCCACTGAATGAATAACTGACTAAATGTCACTAATCAGACAACATTTCCTTTTAGTAAATCAACAACTTTTGGCTTCTGTTTTGAGGTCCAAACAGAACGACACAAACTGTCCTGAGTGAGTGAGTTAGTGACTGGTTGACCCTGACTGATGATGTCATGAGTTACTGTAGGGATTCAAGCCCCACCTGCCTCTCTCAAGTGTTTGCGGGCTTTGGACTCTGTGAAGGAGGATATCTCGTAGAACTTGGAGTGAATGCGGGAGTGCTTGAAGCTGCTGAAGTGGACACTCTTGCAGTAAACGACGCAGTCCGACAGCTGCTTTGACAGACGCTGCTTCGATTTCTGAAGAAAAGAAGGAGAGTTGAATTGAATAAACTCTATCGATCCACAACGGGGAAATTGGAGTGTTGACCTTACTAAGCTACATTCAACTCAACTACATATAAATTGGGCAATTGCTTGGGGAAACTGCTCTAGGAGGATTGGATATATACAGTAAAACCCTAGTTTTGACAATAGACAAGGCTGTGCGTTAAGAGCAACGTGGCACTCGTAAAGTTCGAGAGGAGTGGAGTGTAGCTAGCCATGGGTGAAAGCTGCAAGTGGACCGGGACAACCCCAATATGGAGTAAGTGATACTTCACTATGAAGCCAACCACAGTAGGTCTGCCAGTGCCAATCAGGCTTCGATGACCGGAAGGTTGAGGTATGCAGGCGGGCACAAGGCCAGACTAATTAGCGATGCAACCAGGTCTCCCCAGTCCTAGTGTCCACCTGGGCTGCCTCTATATGAAAGCAGATCCGGAGCCGAACACAAACAGAGACTCTGAGCTGCAGTCTGTCTTTAGGAGAGGACAGCCATCATCTGAGTAGTTACACCAGGGCCAAGGGCATCCCAGAGGTCACTGCTCCTGTAGACTACTGGCTTTACCCCTGATTACCATATTGATCAAACCATGTCAAAACCCTAATATGGCATTCTAATTTATGCCGTTCATTAAACATAGAGTATCAATGTTAAATGATGTCTTAGATCCATGGACTCCATCTAATCTTTTAATGGGCACGACTTGTTATTGACCGATATCATGAAAGACCTAAGAATAAAGTCAGAGGTGCTTCAGTGTTTAGCTACAGAGGTGATCCCTGACTTCAATTAAGTGTCTATTTTTAGAGGGCTCTCTACCTCTACCCGCAACCTTCCACCCGACAGTCAGTCAGTCAGTCTTCTCTAGCCCTATATCTTTCATGAGCGATGTCATGAATGCGACCCTTGGATAATATCAGACCTATAACAGTGTTATAACTTGGTTAAGTCAACACATTAGCAGATTCAGACTAAGATGATACACTTTGCCCTGATGGAATTGAGGGACAATGGAGGAGTGAGTGACGTCTTCTGCTAAGTGGATATGAGAGCGGGACATGGAGCTGAGAAGGAGTGACTGAAATATATATGACTACATCCAGGCAGGCCCAGAGTTTAGTGACAGGACTAGGGTTGCGAAGCTACCGGTAGTTTACCAAAGTTACATCTATGCCAATCTATCGTAACTTTAGTAGTTTATACTTGAATAACTTTTTTTTAAATGTATTCATATATGGTATAAATTGTTTTTTATCTGTTTCCATATTGTTCTTGAGTTTCTAGTAGGTAGACCACATGGTTCAAGAGAAAATAGACTAATTAATGAAAAAAAAAATCTACTCAAGAATGGCATTATTTTCAATGAACCCTGAAAACTATTTTTCCAGTTTGGTTGGCAAAACATGAACAACAAATATTGACATAGTAAAATAACTAAAAGTGTGTACATTTTTTTATAAAGGATACAAATGGTATTCAGAAAGTTGATGGTATATGTAGGATAATGTTTTACAGCTTTGTCATTCTATCATCTTATTGAATTATTTCATATATTTTACATGTGATAGGCCACACAGAGGGACAGAGATAATTACAGACACCTGTGATAATCTGAAGTACCCAAAAGGGTGAAAGATACCAAAATTCTGGTAGTTTACTGGTAAACTTCGAAAGTATCCAGTAATATACCCTCCCTTCGAAACCCTAGACAAGACACACAGACAAACGTCTCGCAGGTCGAACCCTAGACGAAGTGGTGAGAGGTCGGACAGCTCAGTAGCCCACCTTGGATGTCACTGCGGAGGTTACCCTCGTCAATGTTGCATGTACAATTCCGGCACACAGCCCCCCCCCCCCCCCCCCCCCACACACACACACACATACCCACACCCACACCCAGTAGCCTACCTTGGCCGTGCGTCGGAGGCTGTTGCAGTGGAGGCTGTCCTCATCGATGTCAGCCGCCTCGTCCTCGTCGCTCACCTCTCCTGTCAGAGAGTCCTCAGGCTCCACCAGCCCGTTCAGACTCTCCTCCAGACCTCCGATCTTCTTCCCCTTGAGAAGAATCTTCCCCTTCAGCTCCTGTTAGTCAGAAGAATGGATCTAGATTGTTTCATCACCAGGGAATAGATATCATGCTTTTGTACCAGGGCATGTTTCAGAAAGCCTCTCGACTGCACCTCTCTCTCAACCTATCTCTTTATTGCATATTGATTGTAACGACTTTCTTCTTCTGACGAGGAGTAAGAGATATCGGACCAATGTGCAGCGTGGTAAGCGTCCATTTTAATATATAAAACTGAACACTACAAAAATACAAAATAACAAAGTGAATGAACAAACGAAAATCGAAACAGTCCCGTATGGTGCAGGTACAGACACAGGAAACAACCACCCAAAACACAAAGGAAAACAGGCTACCTAAATATGGCTCCCAATCAAAGACAACGACTGACACCTGCCTCTGATTGAGAACCATACTAGGCCAAACACATAGAAATAGAACAACAGAAGAAAACATAGTAAAACAACATAGAATGCCCACCCCAACTCACGCTCTGACCAAACTAAAATAAAGATATAAAAAAGGAATTAAGGTCAGAACGTGACATTGATAATGGAACATAATAGATATTTAGAGTCACCTGCGTACTTGATGATTGTGGGCGCAGTATTCTACAATCACTGAGGCAGAACAAATATACATCATGCACAGACAGACCATAGTCTTTGCATTGAGATACAGGGCATATAAAGTCTTTGCATTCATTGTCCTACATGGACCTGCAGGTCACGCCCAATACAATGTCGAAAGATGAGGCTGAGAGAACAATCAATCATATTCTATTCAGTGCTGAGAGAACAATCAATCATATTCTATTCAGTGCTGAGTGAACAACACTGTGGCTTTTTAATAGTTCACGGTGCCAGTGTTGCATCTTACAGCACAGATCATATGGCCCGGGCGGTACTGACAGAAAGGTAGGTAGCAAGACAGTCTCTACTCACTCTACAGCAGGGTTTCCCAAACTCGGTCCTGGCCCCCCCACTCGTCCTTTAATCTGGGTTCTATGTTAAAACTGTCAAATATATGTGTAACAAAGGGCCTCCCGGGTGGTGCAGTGGTCTAGAGCACTGCATCGCAGTGCTAGCTGCGCCACCAGAGTCTCTGGGTTTGCGCCCAGGCTCTGTCGCAGCCGGCCGCGACCGGGAGGTCCGTGGGGCGACGCACAATTGGCTTAGCGTCGTCTGGGTTAGGGAGGGTTTGGCTGGTAGGGATATCCTTGTCTCATTGCGCTCCAGCGACTCCTGTGGCGGGCCGGGCGCAGTGCGCGCTAACCAAGGGGGGCGGGTGCACGGTGTTTCCTCCGACACATTGGTGCGGCTGGCTTCCGGGTTGGAGGCGCGCTGTGTTAAGAAGCAGTGCGGCTTGGTTGGGTTGTGCTTCGGAGGACGCATGGCTTTCGACCTTCGTCTCCTCCGAGCCCGTACGGGAGTTGTAGCGATGAGACAAGATAGTAATTACTAGCGATTGGATACCACGAAAATTGGGGAGAAAAGGGGATAAAATTTTACAAAAATAATAATAATAAAAAAATATATATATGTGTAACAGTTTAACTTTAGACCGTCCCCTCGCCCCGACACGGGCGCGAACCAGGGACCTTCTGCACACATCAACAACAGTCACCCACGAAGCGTCGTTACCCATCGCTCCACAAAAGCCGCGGCCCTTGCAGAGCAAGGGGAAACCCTACTTCAAGTCTCAGAGCAAGTGACGTAACCGATTGAAACGCTATTAGCGCGTACCCGCTAACTAGCTAGCCATTTCACATCCGTTACACTCACCCCCCTTTCGACCTCCTCCTTTTCCGCAGCAACCAGTGATCCGGGTCAACAGCATCAATGTAGCAGTTTAACTTTACGGCGTCCCCTGGGCGCGAACCAGGGACCCTCTGCTCACATCAACAACGGTCGCCCACGAAGCATCATTACCCATGGCTCCACAAAGGCCGCGGCCCTTCCAGAGCAAGGGGAAACCCTACTTCAAGTCTCAGAGCAAGTGACGTAACTGATTGAAACGCTATTAGCGCGTACCTGCTAACTAGCTAGCCATTTCACATCCGTTACATATGCATAATTTATTTTAGCTTTCTGCCACATATTCAGTATTTGCATATCTCAAATGAGTATTTATTATTATTTTGATTACATGTAATGTATTGGAATACATTCAGATTTTGCACAATTAACTTTTGGGCAGGTCAATCTGTTTTATAGCCTTTTATTAATATGATAAAACAGTGATTATAAAAATGTAATCTGAAATTCTTTGTGAATTCTGATGAATGTGCTCTTCAATTATCTTTGAGGCATTCTATCAACACGAAAAAAATGGCTTAATAATGTACACACTGTACACTGACTCCACCCTAAAGTGTTTTGTTGAGGGCGGCAGGTAGCCTAGAGAGCGGCAGGTAGCTTAGAGCAGGATTTCCCAAACTCGGTCCAAAGTTGTTCACTCACTCACTCCCTCTAGCTAAATTGAGGGCCGAGGGGGCAACGTTAGTGAATTGGACCTCCACTTAAGATGGCAATCAAACTGCATCCAGTTTCAACTGGGATTCCCCCGAGGGAAAGTGGATAGCGCAATAGCTGAGGGGGTCAAAATAACGTGTCTGGACTGCAGCCCATAGCAATTTGATATGGGTAAACTCAATATGGCCGTCGGTCCACGCATTGCAGAATGCTGGCTTGAATTGGAATAGTAATGTCCGTTGTAGTAATTGTATTTCGGTGGGACAATTATGTCCCATCACCACCACCATCGCGCTACATTTGCCCTTGACATGACGTGGTGAGAGTCAGATCAGAGCAGATTACCTGGCTACTGTTCCTGGTGCCTGCCTCACCCCAGGAGAAGGAAAGCTGACGGGTATCTTTCCATCCAGGGGGCTTTTCAGCAGCTTGTCCCCAAGGATGGTGTTGAGGTGTTGGGCCATGACTCGCTGCTGTTCAACACCGCAGTGGTTCTCGGTGGACAGGATGACCGGGTACTCTGATACCTAGGAGGGGAGGAAGGGGGGAGTGAATAATTCAACACTGGACTGCAGCGTTCTCAGTGTGAGGAGAAAGGCTATACCTGCTACCAGTCTCTATACACCAGCTGCTTCTTCACTCAGGCAGACATGACAGGGGTCGCATGGAGCAGCTCACCATCCAGTTGCAGACAGACAGAGAGTGTGTCCCAAATGGCACCCTCTATGTAGTCCATCCACTACATTCTGGGCTGTCCTGTATGAGTGGCTGCATCCTAAATGGCACCTTATTCCCTATGCAGGGCACTACTTTTGACCAGGGCCCTGAAACCCTGACACACAACATGAACCTGGCGGCACGGAGGACAGTTTTGGCACAGAACAGGATAAGTCTTTGACAGGCCGGTCATGTGCTTGTTTACTGTGTGAGGGCTCTGCTTTCTGAAAGGGCCGTGGCTTTGGGATATCATGACGGAATGATCCCCCTCCTGACTCATACACATATAATGAGGTCTGAGTGAGGAGTGGGTTGATACTGCAAGTTCTTGGATTCCTGTGTGCAAAGTACTGCACTGGTAAATGGACCATGAAAATGCTAAACAATGATTGGATCTGAATAGTTAAAAACACCCCTGTATTCTGTACTGATATGTAAACATTATGTCATGATAGTGCAGAGAATACTTGTGAAGCATGCCATACAAAGAGGTGTAATCTTGTCATTACAATTTCTTCGGATGAAATAAATACCTTGAAGGCATAGTTTCTCAGTGCGTTCACAACATCTTTGAAGAGGATCTTGGAGGTGAAAGTGTGTCCGTGGTAGACGATAGGCTCTCCATTGGGACCGTCCCAACAGTCTACTTCTACACACCGACAGCCTCGCTTCAAAGCCCTAACGAGGAAGAAACAAGTTAAAATGTTGTGACTTTGTCTCAGAGTATATTCATTTCAATGGACAACGATCAATCCCTCAGATTCTGTCTTCCAAAAGTTGTGTCGTAATTCACCTCAAGACAGAGATCACGATCATCTCTCAAGAACGGCCTACTAAGCCTTCCCATCAGCCACCACTGGTGTAGAGTACATACCGTATGTATCCCTCGACACTGCTGTGTCCTCGAAGCTGGTCCTCCATCAGGTATGTGTTGTGTGAAGAGGAGATGAAGTGGTGGTTGAGGGGCTGGGTCATGTCCTGGTCCAGGCTCTGTTGTCTGGGGTGGAAGATGGAGCCCTCAGCCGACGCCAGGTACATCGGGAAACCGTCGATAGACATGGCCTTCAGTATCTTGGCTATGGAAAACAAAAACAAAGACAAAAAATGAAAAATTGATATCAGTTCAAACCATATACAGTGGGGCAAAAAAAGTATTTAGTCAGCCACCAATTGTGCAAGTTCTCCCACTTAAAAAGATGAGAGAGGCCTGTAATGTTCATCATAGGTACACTTCAACTATGACAGACAAAATGAGAAAAAAAATCCAGAAAATCACATTGTAGGATTTTTTATGAATTTATTTGCAAATTATGGTGGAAAATAAGTATTTGGTCACCTACAAACAAGCAAGATTTCTGGCTCTCACAGACCTGTAACTTCTTTTTTAAGAGGCTCCTCTGTCCTCCAGTCGTTACCTGTATTAATGTGGCACCTGTTTGAACTTGTTATCAGTATAAAAGACACCTGTCCACAACCTCAAACAGTCACACTCCAAACTCCACTATGGCCAAGACCAAAAAACTGTCAAAGGACACCAGAAACAAAATTGTAGACCTGCACCAGGCTGGGAAGACTGAATCTGCAATAGGTAAGCAGCTTGGTTTGAAGAAATCAACTGTGGGAGCAATTATTAGGAAATGGAAGACATACAAGACCACTGATAATCTCCCTCGATCTCACCCCGTGGGGTCAAAATGATCAAAAGAACGGTGAGCAAAAATCCCAGAACCACACGGGGGGACCTAGTGAATGATGGGCTGTTTTTCTGCAAAGGGACCAGGACGACTGATCCGTGTAAAGGAAAGAATGAATGGGGCCATGTATCGTGAGATTTTGAGTGAAAACCTCCTTCCATCAGCAAGGGCATTGAAGATGAAACGTGGCTGGGTCTTTCAGCATGACAATGATCCCAAACACACCGCCCGGGCAACGAAGGAGTGGCTTCGTAAGAAGCATTTCAAGGTCCTGGAGTGGCCTAGCCAGTCTCCAGATCTCAACCCCATAGAAAATCTTTGGAGGGAGTTGAAAGTCCGTGTTGCCCAGCAACAGCCCCAAAACATCACTGCTCTAGAGGAGATCTGCATGGAGGAATGGGCCAAAATACCAGCAACAGTGTGTGAAAATCTCGTGAAGACTTACAGAAAATGTTTGACCTCTGTCATTGCCAACAAAGGGTATATAACAAAGTATTGAGATAAACTTTTGTTATTGACCAAACACTTATTTTCCACCATAATTTGCAAATAAATTCATAAAAAATCCTACAATGTGATTTTCTGGATTTTTTTTCTCATTTTGTCTGTCATAGTTGAAGTGTACCTATGATGAAAATTACAGGCCTCTCTCATCTTTCTAAGTGGGAGAACTTGCACAATTGGTGGCTGACTAAATACTTTTTTGCCCCACTGTATTTATATTTTTCATTACAACCATCATGATTTTCATTCAAATATATTTGTTCTTGGTTGAAATAATAAGAACTGCTTGACCATGATGTTGACCTGATGATATGGTTATTGACCTGATAAGTCGTAGGTGTTACGTTCTCCAGTTTCTGTGTGTAGCTTTTGTATTTGAGTGTGTGTGTTTCAGGAGATAGCTTCCTGAGTTCTCCCCAACCAGCTGATTGGTCGACTCAATGGCTAATTGATGATTGAAGAGCTGACCCCGCCCCCTCGTCAAGAAGCAGCTGACTCTAATTACTATTGCCACCTGAAGATATAAAAGCCAGTGTTCTGTTTCAGAAGAAAAAAAGATTAGAGAGAGGGAGGATAGGCAGGGTGAGATCATTGAAGGCTGAGGAATGCAGAGAGTTTGATTTGAGAGATATTTGCTGAGAGAGGAGGCTGATGGCTTTGGGGTAATTTACTGTGTTAGTTGTTGCTGGGAGTAGTTGGTAAATTCTGTGAGTTTGATGCTCAGTTAGACAGAGCCTCATAGATGTCCTGTGTTTCTGAGTGTTTGTGAAATTGTTAATAATTATTCTGTTTCATTTGTTCCCAGGGGGGAAGGAGAAGGCACCTAGGGAGTGTTTAGGCAAGAGGCCCACGGGCATACATATACCCGTAGTATATTCACTGTCTAGGCACACTAGGTAAGACCTGGGCGGACCACCCCCTGTATTTTGGTTAGGGCACCAGGTGGTGCTAAGTTAGGTAAGTTAAGTGGGTAGGCAGGTTAGATGGGAGAGGGGGAGCTTTGATATTTACTTTCTTTCCTTTGGTTCCGTCCAGCCCCTTTTCCCCATATTACCGTGTAGGAAATAAATCCTAGTAAACGTAAATTCTGCCTTTGTCGTCCTTTCTCGCACCTACAGTTCATACCTCTTTTGCTTCACGGGGAGTTGAGTTGCAGCAGGGTGTTGCGTTCCTTCTCAGAGGCGTGCGTAACAGTAGGGTGTGATTGTTCAGCTATAGCCACAAATCATGCCATGGTCAGAGGTCAGTACTACCTGTGTCAGAGGGTTCGTAGCGCTCGATGAGCTCCATGGCCAGCTGCTGAACCCCGTCCACCTCCTCCAGTTGTTCATCTCTCAGGAACTCCTCCAGGTCCCGCAGAGACAGCTTCTGTCCGTCGCCAGAGTAGTCCTGGAACACCCTGAGAACGTCCTCTCTCTGGGTCAGCATCTTGTAGAACAGGACAAACTCATCATCCTCCAGAGTCCCCGTCTGAGACTTGTCTGCCGTCTGTGGATGAAATGGAGAAAGGTCTTCAGGCCTCAACAGACACCAGCAATGTACAAGAATCAGAGATATACAGCCTTATTAAGATCTCAGGGCTTCTACCATGAAGAGTCGGTGAGCGTGATGTTCGTTCATGTCCACGTTCATCATCTTCAGCAGGACCCTGATCTCCCGGAAGTTCATTCTGCCGTCGTTGTTCTTATCAGCCTTCTTAAACCATTCACAGATCCACCTGGAAATGTCGCTTAAGGGAAACGTCATGCTACAGCGAAACTACAGAAGCTATAACACAGACGATACTCTGCTATACACGTGTATAGTGCACTTCTTAACTTCATTAAGCAAACTAGCTAGGACTGTGTCGTATTTGCCCAGGTTCCTGTTAAGAACTTTGTGACAACTGTTGATATAGTATGCAGTGCTTTGTAAATACATTTGATTGATTGGTTTAGCTTGTCAGAAAGGATACTGGTCAAGCTTCTCACTCTCGCCCATGTTCTCCAGGTTCTCGATCAGCTTCCTCATGCCTTTGATCCAGGACTGGGCCTCATCCGCCGAGTCTGCCACCAGGTCCAGGTTGCCACGGCGACCACGGAACACCAAGGTGAAGCAGCGGCCCGGGGGAAACTCGTCTGCGATGCTTAGCAGAACCTCTGACTGGTGGCCCTCACGCACCGTCTCCATGTCACTCACAAAGACTGTTGAAAGGGAGAAGAGAAGCTGAATACTATCTACTTAGGTATCTCTTTAGGTATTCAGCTATCTCCTTAGATTTTCTTTAGGCCCTTTGCTCCACTCGTGGCCAAAGGGAATAAGTCAAGTCTTTAGGTACATGGTGAACCCTATAGCCCAATATTGTCACTCACTTCAGTGATGATAAAACTAGAGCCCTGCAATGACAAAATTACTCAAAGGAGTGTACAAAACATTAGGAACACCTGCTTTTTCCATGACATAGACTGACCAGGTGAATCCAGGTGTCACTGACCAGGTATCACTTGTTAAATCCACTTCAATCAGTGCAGATGAAGGGGGCAGACAGGTTAAAGGAAGATTTTTAAGCCTAGAGACAATTGAGACATGGATTGTGTGTGTGCCATTCAGAGGGTGAATGAACTGGTTTGAGTGTGTCAAGAACTGCAACATTGCTGGGTTTTTCACGCTCAACAGTTTCCTGTGTGTATCAAGAATGGTCCACGAACCAAAGGACATCCAGCCAACGTGACACAACTGTGGGAAGCACTGGAGTCAACATCCCTGTGGAACGATTTTGACACCTTGTAGAGTCCATGCCCCGACGAATTGAGGCTGTTCTGAGGGCGAAAGGGGGTGCAACTCAACATAAGGAAGGTGTTTTGTGCAGCCTGCTGCCGAACATAATCTTGATGTGGACAATGATATGATAAGTATCAAATGTGACAAAATGTGTGTGTCAATAGGTGATGTTGTCTAAACGTTGCCAAAACATTGTCTTTGCATGTACTGTAAATGTCACTACTCACATGTGCAGTGGGTGTTCCCGGCCTTCTTGGACTTGCAGTCCTCCTGCAGCTTGAAGTAGCGCTGCTTCTTCCAGGTGCGAGACTTAATCTTCCTCATCACCGTGCCAACGATCATGGACTGGAGGTTGTCATCCCCCTGGATACCTGATCAGACACATTAGGGAAAGTAGGAGTCAGGGGCCGAAGTCGAGTAGGAGTCAAGGCCCAGATAACTGTCCTGTCCTGACATACATTATGGCAACCGCTCAATATCAGTCAACAGTAGCCTGGTCCCAGATCAGTTTGTGCTGTCTTGTCAACTCGTACAGATCTGGGATCAGTCTAAGTGAACGGGACATCCATCTCGCACAGACCCAGAGATTCATACACACGACCCACTGGGCATACCCTGGTTCAATCAACGTTGTTGGAATGTCATTTGTCAACATATTTTGATGTGGAATCAACGTGGAAAACGTAGAAACATAAAAAAAATATTTTCATCCTATATTCAATATATATTGGGTGGTTGAAATTATGTTGAATTTCATATTTGATAGACATATTTTATTTGACCTTGTTTCAATGTTGATAGTAAAATTGTATTTTTGAATCAACGTCATTGTTTCAACATCATGCCATCAACCTAAATAAGGAGGTATTTCAAAATAAAATGTGAAGGCACAGTCCAACGATTCCTGCCTGAACAGTGACTCCTACTGGTATATGAGGGGGAAATGCACTTCAGTGAGAACAAGTCTACCATCCAGATGGCTACATCTAAACTCAGCAAAAAAAGAAACATCCCTTTTTCAGGACCCTGTCTTTCAAAGACAATTTGTAAAAATCCAAATAACTTCACAGTAAAGGGTCTGTACAATTCCCACTGTTCCCCATGCTTGTTCAATGAGCCATATACAATTAATATTCAGTTTCTGTTAGTCACATGTCTGTGAAACTTGTTCCGTTTATGTCTCAGTTGTTGAATCTTATGTTCATACAAATATTTAAACAAGTTAAGTTTGCTGAAAATAAACGCAGTTGACAGTGAGAGGACGTTTCTTTTTTTCCCTGAGTTCATGTACTGTACTTAGCTTTGGAAACAAGCTGTGTTCGTTTCAGCTGAGCTCTTATGTAAACACATTTTGACACTGATCAGCTTCCATACTCATTTGCGTACACTACCTAAATAACCCTAACATATCAATCATTCATTTGTAGACAAATTGGATATTGAATTGTGAACGCAATTGATATGTTGGATTCACGTCTCCATCTCAACCAAAAATGTAAGTTGAAGAATAGCACTAAATCAAATCAAACTTTAAATGAACTTCACATAAAGTTTGATTTAGTCCTATTCTTCTACTTAGATTTTTGGTTGAGATGGCGACATTAATACAACATATTAATAACTTGTAGATTATATTACAAATCAATCAACCATCCTTCATATAAAAGACAATATCCAAAGGTAAAAGTATAGTTTTAATAAAATTCATTTGGCATCCTATTTATAGGGCTAATGGCAACTACTTCCAAAGATCCAATCAACCATGGATGAATGATAGTATACCAAGCTACATGTTGAAATTATGGGCTGCATTTACACAGGCAGCCCAATTCTGATATTGTTTCCACTAATTGGTATTTTTACCAATCACATCAGCTCCTTTTTCAGAGCTAATGTAATTGGTTAAAAGACCAATTAGTGAAAATAAAATATCAGAATTGGTCTGCCTGTGTAAATGCAGCCAAAGAGTCCTTTGTTGGGCAAATCAGGTGTCAATGTTGCCTACATAAACTCAGCCTCACTCCAAATTGACTTTCACATACAGCTTGTGTTAGAAAAGTTAGAGTTACCTTTAAAACTATTTAACGTCATTTAGGTAGTCAACACAAATGAGTATGGAAGTTGATCAATGTCAAAATGTGTTGAGATGATAGCTCAGCTAAAACGAACACAGCTTGTTTCCAAAGCTGAACTGGGTACATAGCGGTAGTAATCTGGATGGTGGACTTGTTCTGACTGAAATGCATTACCCCTCATATACCAGTAGGAGTCCCTGTTCAGACAGATATTGTTGGACTTTGTCTCCACATGTTATTTCAATATACCTCTTTATTTAGGTTGAAATGATGACGTTGATTCAAACATACCATACTACAACATTGAAACAAGGTGAAATAAAATATGTCTAATCAAATCTAAAATTCGACATAATTTCAGTCACCCAATTGAATATACAATCAAAAATATTTTTTGCGTTTCTATGTGGAATTTTAAACTCAATTTCAACAAATACATAGTTCTGATGATTATGTTGAAATTAGATTGATGTAACAACCTGTTAATCAGGTTAAGTCAATGTATTTCAGTTTAAGTTTTACCCTAATTTCAATGTTTATAAAGCTGGTTGAAATTAGATTACATTTTTCAAATCCAATGTATTTTCATGTTGATTCCACGTGACAAATTACGTTGAAACAACGTTGATTCAACCAGTGTGTGCCCAGTGGGTATTGTTTTGATCAATTTATTTAGATCAATATGCATATATTTTATATTTTTGGTATCCAACTTTAAGTCTCAAGAATAAACTTACGCAGGTCACTTCCCGTAGAAGCCATTGGTGGTTGTTTTACGCTTTTTCCATCTGCTGCCCAGCAAAAAGGTTGACAATAAAATGTATGGTAAGACATCAGAACGTGTGAAGAGAGGATAGGTGCTAGGATGAGATGGGATGAAAGCAAAGTTGGAATATTTTACAACCAAATGATAGTTCACAGTGGTGTAAATTAATACTTAGAATGTCATATTCAAACTACAGCAGACTTGATATAAATAAATAATACCTATTTTGTATCACTCCCTGACTTTGCCAGAGCAGTTTTTGGATTTGACTCTCCACCTGTTGGGTTCAATTACAATGGATCAACAACATTGTAGTTACTCCACACTAATTGACAGAGGGAAAAGGAAGCTTGTACAGAATACAAATATTCCAAAACATGCATCCTGTTTGCAACAAGACAATAAAGTAATACTGCAAAAAAATGTGGCAAAGCAATTCACTTTTTGACCTGAATACAAAATGTTATGTTTGGGGCAAATCCAATATATCACATTACTGAGAACTACTCTCCATATTTTCAAGCATAGTGGTGGCTGCATCATGTTATGGGTATGCTTGTAATCATTAAGGACTGGGGAGTTTTTCAGGATAGAAAATAAACAAAATGGAGGGAAGCACAGGCAAAATCCTAGAGGAAAAGATGAATTCACCATTCAGCAGGACAATAACCTAAAACAAACACAAGGCCAAATCTACACTGGAGTTTCTTACCAAGAAGACAGTGAATGTTCCTGAGTGGCCAAGTTACAGTTTTGACTAAAATCTGCTTGAAAATCTATGGCAAGACCTGAATGGTTGTCTAGCAATAATCAACAACCAGAGGTTATTCTAACATATATTGACTCAGGGGGTTGAATACTTGCACTTTGACATGAGTATTTTCTGTAGATGGTTGACAAAAAATTTCAATTAAATCCATTCAACTTTGTAGCAACATTTTGAAGAAGTCAAGGGATGTGAATACTTGCTGACGGCACTGTAAGTACTGTAATTGCATGCATGTATTTTCAAAAGTAACAAGAAAAATAATGTATCCAAGGTCTTTACAGGTAACATTGGTGTATTAGGATGTGGATATTTGTGGTTCAATGTATTATAGATACATTATAAAGTCTCTGGGTTCACGCCCAGGCTCTGTCGCAGCCGGCCGCAACCGGGAGGTCCGTGGGGCGACGCACAATTGGCATAGCGTCGTCCGGGTTAGGGAGGGTTTGGCCGGTAGGGATATCCCTTGTCTCAGTATATAAAATGTATGCACTCTACTGTAAGTCGCTCTGGATAAGAGCGTCTGCTAAATGACTAAAATGTAAATGTAAAATGTAATGTTGGTAAGGTAATGGTTCTCAGACTTTTCCCCAATTTGAGCTTTTTAGCCATTTCGAAAAGTGGGGTAAAGGGGGTTGTGTTGTTATGTGTTAATAACATTTACGTTACCCAGCAGTCTATGCGGGCGCTGGAGAAGGTGGAAGAATTCTTTGTTGATTCTGTGGAAATATGCAATGCAGTAAATGCTGAATGGATTGTGCCAGTGACTGTGAATGAAACTGTAATACCATTCAAGCTTGATACTGGAGCACAGGTAAACCTGTTATCGCTGGATGACTACAAAACACTGAAGGTGAAGAGCAAAATACACCCAGTGAAAATTAAGGTTACTGGTTATACTGGGGAGAACGTACCAGTCAAAGGTAGCTGCATAGTAACTTTACAGCACAAAGGAAAACAGTTCAGAGCACAGCTGCTGATTGTGGAAAAGAGTGTACAGCCTATTCTAGGAACCAATGCATGTGAAAAGCTCAATTTGTTGTAAAGAGTATGTAGTGACATCACAGACTGAAAATGACCAAGAACCAATACTGTCTGAGGATGAGGATGTGTTTGAGGGTCTTGGATGTTTACCAGGAGAACACAAAATATGTACTGATGACAAAATTACTCCAGTTGTGCATACATGCAGAAAAGTTCCATTTGCACTGAGGAAGAAACTCAGAGGAACTCGGACGCATGGAAAAGATGGACGTCATCACAAAAATGGATGAACCTACAGACTGGGTAAGCTCACTGGTTATTGTGGTGAAAAAGAATGGCGATTTCAGGATATGTCTAGACCCGAGAGATCTCAACAAAGCAATCAAGAGAGAGCATTTCAAGTTGCCAACCAGAGAAGAGATAATGTCGCAGTTTGCTGGAGCAAAGTAGTTCAGTAAGCTTGATGCCTCATCAGGATTCTGGCAAATGAAGCTAGATGATGCAAGCTCAAGGCTATGCACATTCAACACACCTGAGGGCAGGTACAGATTTCTTCGTCTACCATATGGGATTCTCTCAGCGCCAGAGGTCTACCACAAGACAATTCACATGATCTTCGAACACATTCCAGGAGTGGAGACTATGATGGATGACATCATTGTCTGGGGGTCCACAAAAGAAGAACACGATGCGAGAGTGAGACAAGTGCTGGACCTGACACGGAAAGTCAACCTAAAACTAAACAAGGACAAATGCGAGTTTGGTGTGAAAACACTTACATTCGTGGGAGATGTACTTTCAGAGGACGGAGTCAAACCAGACCCGAGGAAAACATCAGCCATCAACAACATGGAGCGCCCGAAGAACAAGGACGATGTGAGACGCTTCATCGGCATGATCACCTACCTTGCAAAGTTCATACCTCAACTGTCAGCACAGTCCGCTCCACTCAGATGTCTTCTGGAACAGAAAACTGAATGGGAATGGTCCCATGAACAGGAAAACTGCTTCAAAAACCTAAAGAAGTCAATCACAGAACAGCCAGTGCTCAGGTTCTATGATCCAGAGAAAAGCACAAAGATTTCTGCAGACTCGTCACAGTTTGGCCTGGGAGCAGTTCTTCTGCAACAGCATGACGACACATGGCAACCCGTCGCGTATGCGTCCAAAGCCTTGACAGGCGCAGAGACAAGGTATGCACAAATAGAGAAAGAACTACTGGCAAGCACATACGCTTGCGAAAGGTTTCACCAATACGTCTACGGACAAGACTTCGAAGTAGAAACCGACCACAAACCATTGGTGTCAATCATGTCTAAGCCACTGAATGATTGTCCAATGAGAATCCAGAGAATGTTGATCAGACTGCAAAAGTATGATGTGAAGATGATCTATACCCCGGGAAAGTTCATGTTCGCCGCCGACACTCTTTCTCAAGCAGTCGACAAGAAGGAGAGCTTCGACACACCGAAAAACACAGATTCAGGTCTACGTCGAAATGATCGTAGCATCACTTCCTGTGTCTTCTGAGAGAATGGAGCAGATCAAAAGAGAGACCGCAGCTGACCAAACAATGACATAGTTGAAAGAAACAACACTGATAGGATGGCCTGCACAGAAAAACAACTGTCCAAGAAGAATACAGGATTACTGGATGTGCAGAGCAGAGCTCACCGTTGTGGATGACATAGTGTAAAAAAGGCAACAAGATTGTCATTCCCATGACACTACGCAAAGAAATGCTACAGAAAATACACGAGGGCCACTTGGGTGAGGAAAAATGCAAACGACGAGCACGAGAAGTAATATACTGGCCAAGAATGAACCCGGAAATCAGCCAGACCACTGCTTCATGTGAACTGTGTTTGACCTACAGGCCAAAGCAGCAAGCAGAGCCGCTAATGTCTCATCCAGTACCCAACAGACCCTACTACAAAGTTGGAGTTGACCTTTTTGACTGCAATGGCAAAAGTCACATTGTTGTTACCGACTACTACTCAAACTACCCTGTAGCAACACTGCCAACGACCTCCAGCAAAGCTGTAATCACCTACCTGAAATCAGTCTTTGCAAGACATGGGGTTGCGTCTGAACTGTACTAAAAAAAAAACTGTACTAAAAAAAACTGTACTAAAAATTTGTACAAAAAAATAAGGGGCACCTGCACCTGGACTGAATGTTTTGTTAATGTGAAAAGAAATAGAGCCACAATAGAGTATTGTTGGACAGACTATATTTAGTTGAAAAAATATTAAATTTTTCAGGATTTTTTTTGGGGGGGGGATAAATGTGTTATTGAAAATTGCATGTTATGCACGTTGAGTAAACAAATGTGATGTGACATGTGTAGTGACATAGAAAAGTAGTTTTCTTTTAAAGGAAAGAAGATGTGTTGTTGTGTGTTAATAACATTTAGACTATGTTACCCAGCAGGATATGTGGGCGCGGGAGATGGTTGAAGAATGCCTTGCATGGCTAAACATGGAGTTTTCTATCTGAAGTATATGTTCATTAAAAGTAGTTAAACCTACGCCCTGGTTTGTCATTATATAAGGAACAAACATAACAGGGGTGTTTGAGAAATAGAACCTCATTCTGAAGGCATATAAGCGAATAAATTACCTTAACTTTTGCTCATCTAAGGACTACTCCTGTAGATGATGCGTCATAGGTGAATAAAACTTTATTTAAAAATTGTAGTTATACAGGAACTTGAAAAAGTGTTATGGGTTAGTGATGGAGGGCGGAGCTAGCATGTTGGAGTGAACGGCTGCGTGTGAGAGGCTCCTGCAACTTTTTTGCGAAATAATCTAACTTAACCTACTTTATGATACTTTTTACAACAAACGTTTCTTTCTAATACAACATCGTAACTTTCTGTGTAAAAATGCCGAGTAATAAGCGACCAAAGGACAATAAATCCACATCGGAGGCCTACTCCACACCAAACAACGAGACAGACATGGCGGAAGGCACAGGCAACAACGTGACACTTAAAGAACTTACCCAGGCTTTGGGAGAACTACGTGTTGCTTTAGCTGAGGATCTTAAGGCTACTATTGCTGAACTGGACACCAAAATCGAGGGCACCATTCGAGCGGTCGCTTCGCAGGGCCAGAGTATTGTGGACCTTGAGAGGGCTTCTGAATTCAGCGCTGGTAGGATCGACGAGTTAGAGAAGCTGTGCTCGTCACTACAGGGTACTGTGCAGAGGCTTTCTGTGAAAGTGGTCGACCTGGAGGGCCGTTCCAGACGTAATAACCTTCGCGTTGTTGGTCTGGCAGAGGGGGTAGAGGCGGGCTCTCGCCCCACCGACTTCTTCGCCAAGCTATTGAAGGATGCAATGGGATCGGACGTTTTGGCTTCGGACCCCCAGCTGGACCGTGCACATCGCGCCCCTGTCCCAGTGCCTGGACCGGGTCAACGCCCTCGCCCAGTAATCATCTGTTGTCACAGTTTCAAGACCAAGGATCTTTTCCTGCGCGAGGCCCGAATGAGGGGCAACCTGTTACATAAAGGGCACCCCTTCCGTGTCTATGATGATTATGCGCCCGATGTGGCAAAGGACCGTGGCGGCTACAGAGATGTCATGGCCAAACTCTACAAACTCCATCTTCGCCCAGCCTTGCTCTTCCCTGCAAGACTAAGAATTACCCCGCCCTCTGGTGAGAAGATGTGGCTCTCCTCGGTTTTGGACGCAGAGAAGTTTATCCGGGAACATACGCCAATCCCCCGTACAGGTTAGAGTGCCTTGTCATTGTGTGTTAGGGTCTGCTCATGGAATCGAATCCATACTAAACCATAACGGGTGAAACCGTATTGAACGGTCTCAACAAGGGCTACCGAACATGTAAGATGCTGTGGAGGGCGGTCTTGGCTCTCAATTAAAGTCACTTTCATTCTGGCTGTGTTCAGAGCGATGCCTATTTAGGATGCCTTCCAGGTTTGATCATTGACACTTTCGGATGAATATACTTATATTCCCCCCATTTTTTTTTTGTTTCGTTATTTATTTTTTAATTCTTACATTTATTGTTATTACAATACCATTTATTTAAAGCTTGCAGGGGACTGGGGGTGATGGTGGGGAAGGGGCAGACACAGACACCTGGATAGCAAGTGGATGTTTTGTGCCGTTCTGCCTTTGATATAGCCGAGGGCCGCTCTCCCGATTAGATCCCTACCAGCCCTCTGCAGTGTCTAGGTAGGTGTGCGTACATATAATTATTATTTGTACTTTATAATTATTTTCTCTTAGCATGTTACTATTATGTATGTGTATATTTTAAATTAGTGTAGATTATTACTCTGGGGCATGAATGTTTCTGTATGTATGGGTATGTATGTGTATATGCGCATATGTAGATATGTATGGGTGTGTGTGTGTATATGTATATATGTATATTTTTAAATATATACCTTTATATGTATTTTTTGGGGATGTGTGTGTGTGTGTATGTGTTTGTATGTATGTATGTGTGTGTGTGTATGTGTATGTATGTATGTATATGTATATATATATATGTGTGTATATGTATGTATGTATGTGTATATATGTATGTATGTATATATATATATATATATATATATATATATATATATATATATATATATGTATATGGGTAAGTATGTGTATGTGTGTGTATGTATACATGTATATAACCTTTTTATTTATTTATTTTCTGACTGGGGGATACGTTTAATTTAGAAAAATTCTTGTTTCCGATCTAACCCACAATATGTAAATGTACGGCTGTCTAAGTTGGTTGCTGATGGTTCATGTTTAGACCGGCAGTGCTTAGCAAAATAATCTTGTGATGCTATATCTTGCTTATCTCAGGGATAGATAGACCCAAGATGACGCTTAAGTGCGCAATATGTTTAGGTTGCAACTTATTCTCTTTAGGTTTATTACATGCTAATTGGACACTTTATTCGCGGGAGCCTCCTCAGTTCATATGTTAGTAGAAGTTCTAGGATACTGAGAGGTGAACGTACAGTTGGGATTTTATTTTTGTTTCACCTCTTGTTCGAGGTCGCGCCGTGCTTTTTTTGGCATCGGCCAGACAATGTGTTTATTATTTTAATTTTATTTTCTCTCCTATTTGTGTATGCCTGTTAAAGGTGGGTTGGGCGGGGGGGGTAAATAGTGGGGAAAGTAGGGGAACAGGGTGGGAAGTAAAGGGGCTTGCAGGGGGGGAGGGGCTGGTTGGATACTGCTCGGGTGTAGCTGCTACATATGCTGATCGTGATGGTTTGGTGCGCTTTCTTACCTTTTTATTGAGTTACAAGTTATGCAGGCCACCATAGGAACTACAAATGAGAGGGGGGCGGGGCTCACATTCACTTCCTGGAATGTCAAGGGCTTAAACCAGGGGTGTCAAACATACGGCCCGCGGGCCGGAACCGGCCCCCAAGGAGGTTCGATCAGGCCCGCAGGATAATTTGAAAGTGGAAAAAATGCATAAAAGACATGGAATTAATATTTTTAATTCGCTGCAATTCATGGATTATCCGCTAAGGGGCGCACTCTTTCCATCAGAGTAGAAGACAAGCCGCATCACTGAGACAGACTGAAAACAGCAGACGGTATCAATGCGCCATCTGCTGCTTGTTACGACGTTGTTAATACCTTGGTCTCTACCTCTCCGCTACACCCTCATTAGCCAAAATGTCGTTATCCAAACGGAGAAAAGTAGATAAGGAGTGTAGAATTTTCAAAGAAAAATGGACCACGTCCTATTTATTTACAGAGATGCACGGAAAACCTTTGTGCTTGGTGTGTTTGCAACAAGTTTCGGTATTGAAGGAATATAATATTCGACGCCACTACGAGACTCATCACAGCGAAAAATATGACGGCTTGCAAGGACAACTGAGAAGAGATAAGATTTTTCAGTATGTATTGTATGTGTATGTATGTTTCATGTATGAAGTTTAAAGATTTACAGGACAGGCGAACACTTTCTTCATTACACATTTAAAATCACTCTCCTTAGTTTGTAAGGTGTACGCAGGGATTACATTTAGATTTTATATGCGTATGTGTAAGTGGTTTAAAAATTCCTTTCTTTAAAAGTCTAATTTAATCTTAAAGTGCATTACTATATTTTTCAGTACCAATTAAAGTTTTGTGCCTTTGTACAATCAGTGGGATCAGTTGCAATGCATATTTGTGAATGATAAAAGTAAATTGCACATTTGTCTAAGGAAATATGAGGTGTTTCATGAAATGTTTTGTAAAAGGATAGTTCATTAAATTTCAATATTTTCCTAATGTTCTTGTGCTTCTTTACACCAAAACAAAGGAAAGACATGATATTTTGGTTATTTATAGCAGAGTATGGTATAATTTTAATGGTCCGGCCCACTTGACATCTCCCTAGGCCGTATGTGGCCCACGATGCGAAATGAGTTTGACACCCCTGGCTTAAACGAACCAATTAAGAGAGGCAAGGTCCTAGCCCACTTGAAAGCACTCTCGTCTGATATCATATTTTTGCAAGAAACCCATCTGAAAAATAATGCTCACAGCAGACTTAAATGTAGGTGGGTGGGGCAAGTGTATCACTCTAACTTCTCTGCCAAAACGAGAGGCACAGCGATTCTGGTACGGAAAGGAATTCCCTTTCTACATAAAACCACTATTGTGGATAAAGAGGGTCGTTATGTGATCGTAATAGGAGAGATCCACTCTACCTCTGTAACTCTACTAAATATCTATGGGCCAAACATTGATAACCCCTCTTTTTTCAAAAGAGTCCTTGCCCTGATTCCAGATATCTCCCATACTAACCTGATCATTGGAGGGGACCTTAACTGCGTGCTAGACCAATATTTGGACAGATCCTCTACCCGGCGAACCCCCACCTCCTATTCAAGTGAATTCTTGAATACCTACATAAAGAATTCTAACTTATTTGATATATGGAGGATCACTAACCCTACAGGCAGGGAATACTCCTTTCACTCTCATGTTCACAATGTTTATACTCGAATTGACTACTTTTTGGTTGATGCTAAACTACTCCCCTATACCTGTAATGTGAAGTATCATGATATTATAATCTCGGACCACAGTCCACTCACCTTCTCCCTGAGATTGGGTGACATGGTACCAAACGAGAGGGTCTGGAGGTTAAATCCTCAGCTCCTCACAGAACCAACATTCTGTGAACATCTTAAAGACCAAATAACATTTTTCTTTGATACCTACGACAACACAGAGACTTCCCCAGCATTACTGTGGGAAACACTTAAGGCTTACTTGAGAGGCTGTATCATCTCCTATCAGACGGCCAGGAGTAGGCAAAACAAGGGAAAATTGGTAGAACTGGAGGGACAAATTCACTTACTGGATAGGGAGAATGCTAGACATCCATCTATGGAGAAACATAAAAAAATTACCTCTTTAAAATTTGAATATAATCAGACTCTCTCAGCTAAAATTGCTAAATCTTTTCTCTACGCCAAGCAAAAATATTTTGAGTTTGGTGACAAACCACACAAATTACTCGCCAGACAACTTCGAAAAATTGTGAGTGACCGAATGATTCACAAAGTTAAGTCTGCATCTGGGGAATTACTCTCTTCCCCCAAAGACATCAATGACAGATTCCGTCAGTTTTATGAGACTCTATATACATCTAAAGCCGATTCTAACCCCTTAATTATGCAAAACTTTTTGGATGACTGTAATCTTCCTGCCCTGAACCAGGAAGATTCTAACTTCCTGAATAAGGAAATATCTCTTGAAGAAATTCGAGAAACAATCAAAACTCTAAAGAGTGGCAAGACCTCGGGCCCAGATGGATACCCGGGTGAATTCTATAAAACATTCAGCAACATGCTCTCTCCCTACCTGCACAAAATGTTGGTTCAGTCCAGAGAGGATGGAGCTCTCCCATCTACTTTGGATGAAGCATTCATTACAGTTATACATAAGAAGGGTAAAGATCCGGAAGAGGTAGGGTCGTACAGACCAATATCCCTCCTCAATACAGACCAAAAGATTTTAGCAAAAACCCTGGCTAACAGGCTTAGCACTTCAATTGGCAAACTGGTCCATTCGGACCAGACCGGCTTTATCCCGAACAGAAACTCATTCTTCAATCTCAGGCGCCTCTTCAACATTATGTATTCTCAGAGGTTACCAAACATGGACCTTGCCGTTATATCTCTTGACGCCGAGAAGGCTTTTGACCAAGTTGAGTGGTCCTATCTATTCAAAGTCCTACAGAAATTTAATATTGGAGATGGGTTCATAAATTGGATCCAGCTTTTATATAGGAACCCCTGTGCGAGAATACTCACTAACCAATCATTGTCGCCCCGATTTAACCTCTACAGAGGGACAAGGCAGGGTTGTGCGCTGTCGCCTATGCTCTTCGCCCTAATCATTGAACCTCTCGCTCAGACGATTAGATCTGATGCAGCAATACACGGCTATAATACTAGATACTCTAAATAAGATTTCCCTATACGCAGATGACATTCTCCTCTATGTAACAGAACCCCAAGCTAGTATTCCAGCTATTCTTGATGTGATTAATTTGTTTGGTACCTTCTCGGGATACAGAATAAATTGGAACAAGAGTGAATTAATGCCCATACGGTTACAAAACACCTCCTGGCTAGAACATCTTCCACTTAAGTTATCTTCAATTTACCTATCTAGGAATTGTAGTTACCAAACAATATTCCTTACTATTTAAAGAGAATTTCCCCTCGCTGATGCAAAAACTAAAAACAAACATACAATTTTGGAGAACTCTCCCAATTTCTCTGCTCGGAAGAATTAATGCCATTAAAATGGTCTTCCTCCCACAACTGCTCTACCTATACCAGAACATCCCAGTATTCATACCTAAATCCTTTCATAAACAACTGGACTCAATTATCAATCCTTTCATCTGGGATTATAAAACACACAGGATAGGTAAAAAACACCTCTGCAAATCCAAGATGGAAGGAGGATTGTCTCTCCCAAATTTTATATTTTATTATTGGGCCGCTAACCTCCGTGCGGTTACGTTTTTGCTGGATGACGCACGTCCGTCACCCACCTGGCTTAGTATGGAGCGTGAGGAGTGTCACCCCTTCTCTATTGGTGCTGTGATTTTGTCGCCTGTCAATCTGGAGAGGTCACTTTATCGTAACAATCCTATTATACATAGCACAGTCCGAATCTGGAAGCAAATTAAAACCCACTTTGAGCTTAGACCAATGTCATTCATGCTCCCTGTTGCCAGGAACCCCTGCTTTGCCCCCTCCAACCTTGATAACACCTTTGAGCAATGGGGAGAGTTGGGGATAAGTACCATAGGGGATTTATATATAGAAGGGACCTTTGCTTCCTTTGAGTTGCTGAGGGAAACTTATAATCTTCCCAGAAATAACTTTTTCAGATACCTACAAATCAGAGACTATGTTAGGAAACACCTCCCAACATTTGGGAACGCTAAGCCTTCCATGTTTGACGGATGCATAAAAACATCCCCCACCTCAGACAAACTGATATCTCGTTTATATGACTCTTTTCAATCGGTTAGCACACCCTCTACAGAGGCCATTAAGGCAAAATGGGAGGAAGAACTAGGGACTGACATTTCGATGGCAGACTGGGAAGATAGCTTGGAGTATATCCACACCTGCTCCATTAACTCCAGACATCGGCTCATACAATTCAAGGTATTACACAGATTACACTATTCCAAAACCAAACTGCATAGGATATTTCCTGATACATCCCCTTTGTGTGATAAATGTCAGGCTGCACAGGGTACACTTCTCCACTGCTTTGCCCTATGGTCTAGCTTGCATGGTTACTGGTGTGGAATTTTTAGGATCCTCTCTGAAGTTCTGGAGACTTCAATTGACCCAGACCCGCTTCTGATAATCCTGGGAGTGTCTGATTCCCTAATCGGACTAACCAACCCCCAAAAACAACTCATCTCTTACAGTCTCATTTCGGCAAAAAAACTAATCTTGTTGTTCTGGAAAAAGAGGGAAGCGCCCACTACCAAATTATGGCTCAGCGAATTGGCAAACACTGTACACTTAGAAAGGATTAGATATATTCTGAACAATAAATTATTAACATTTGATCAGATCTGGCAGCCTTTCCTCTCTTACTTGGACCATTCGGCGCTGTGAATTTGTACTTAACGCACTCTCCATTGTAATATTTTAATCCACCTCTGGGCAGCACGTGCTGGCACCGCCACCCGAGCAGCGGGGAGGGGTATAAGGGGAAGGGATAAAGGGGGGGAGGGATAAAGGGGGGGAATAAGGGGGGGGGGGGGTGACACCCACCCTCTTTCTTTCTACCTGTCCTTGTTTTGTATGTCTTGTTTTGTAATAATTGTTTTGTACCCAGAACTCTGGATCTTTTTATTTCTGTCTGCTCTTTTATGTTTAGTTAAAAATTGTATACCTGCCTTTCATACCTATACACCATTCCTGTGTGTGTTCAATAAAAAATATTTGAACGAAAAAGTGTTATGGTAATGAGACATGTCCACAGACACTGTTTTTGAGTAATAAATATTACATATACACTACCGTTCAAAAGTTTGGGGTCACTTAGAAATGTTCTTGTTTTGAAAGAAAAGCAAGTTTTTTGTCCATTAAAATAACATCAAAGTGATCAGAAATACAGTGTAGACATTGTTAATCTTGTAAATGACTGTTGTAGCTGGAAACGGCAGATTTTTTTATGGAATATCTACATAGGCATACAGAGGCCCATTATCAGCAACCATCAGTCCCGTGTTCCAATGGCACGTTGTGTTAGCTAATCCAAGTTTATAATTTTAAAAGGCTAATTGATCATTAGAAAACCCTTTTGCAATTATGTTAGCACAGCTGAAAACTGTTGTCCTGATTAAAGAAGCAATAAAACTGGCCTTCTTTAGACTAGTTGAGTGTCTGGAACATCAGCATTTGTGGGTTCGATTACAGGCTCAAAATAGCCAGAAACAAATACATTTATTCTGAAACTCGTCAGACTATTCATGTTCTGAGAAATTAAGGCTATTCTATGTGAGAAATTGCCAAGAAACTGAAGATCTTGTACAATGCTGTGTACTACTCCCTTCACAGAACAGCATAAACTGGCTCTAACCAGAATAGAAAGAGGTGTGGGAGGCCCCTGTGCACAACTGAGCAAGAGGACAAGTACATTAGAGTGTCTAGTTTGAGAAACAGACGCCTCACAAGTCCTCAACTGGCAGCTTCATTAAATAGTACCCGCAAAACACCAGTCTCAACGTCAACAGTGAAGAGGCGACTCCGGGAGGCTGGCCTTCTAGGCAGAGTTCCTTTGTCCAGTGTCTGTGTTCTTTTGCCCATCTTAATCTTTTATTTTTATTGTCTTAGATATGGATTTTTCTTTGCAACTCTGCCTAGAAGGACAGCACCCCAATCTTGATCCCAAACTTTCGAACAGTGTAGTTTCATGTAGTATACAATTGTTAGGATTTATGGACAAACTACACCATCATTTTTTGTGTTTTATTAAAATAAGTAAGGTTTTTGTAAAGTAGAATTTTAGAAAAATGACCCAAGAATTTAATCTGGACGCATATCGGTAACGAGAATTTGTGGTGAAAGTGTACAAAATCCAGGCACATTTTTTAGATTGATTTAAAACAAGAAACTGCCCAAAACTAGATACCTTAGTCTTCAGAATGATAGATTATTTTTGCAGATGCATCATGGTTTTGTAACAATTTGCTACAGACATGTTTAAACTGGTTTCATAAGAATCACCCCAATGCTGCACAGCACAGCACTTTTTAAGTCCAGGATCAGCAGCCTCTTTGTCCAACCCTCATCGTCCAAACTTCCTCCATTTAGCCTGTACCAGCCGGGTGGAAAGCACCAGCTCTGTTTTGCTGTGTCATGTTTTCACTGAGTAGTCAGTCTATGACTTTGTCCTCTTCTTGTTTTGAGAGGAGGAATTCTGAGGGCAGCAGACACACAGGTTTTGTCATCTCTGCCATTGTTTGGAATGGCACTCCATTCACTAATTTTAGCAATCCTATCTAGGTAGATTGATGAACAATGTATAAAAATAGTTTATAATCCGCTTATCAACCTTTTCAGTGGTACTCAAACCCATCTAAAATAATGTCTGGTGGGACAAGAGTTTAATCCCTGTCCCAGGAAATGATCTCACACCTGGCCATGTTTATGACTGATTACATCATCACACCCCAAAACAAATGGAAACACTTCTGATAGCATTCTCTTTTTTTTTAATCTTTTTTTTTTTATCCCATTTTCTCCCCAATTTTCATGGTATCCAATCGCTAGTAATTACTACCTTGTCTCATCGCTACAACTCCCGTACGGGCTCGGGAGAGACGAAGGTCGAAAGCCATGCGTCCTCCGAAGCACAACCCAACCAGCCGTACTGCTTCTTAACACAGCGCGCCTCCAACCCGGAAGCCAGCCGCACCAATGTGTCGGAGGAAACACCGTGTACCTGGCCCCCTTGGTTGGCGCGCACTGCGCCCGGCCCGCCACAGGAGTCGCTGGAGCGCGATGAGACAAGGATATCCCTACCGGCCAAACCCTCCCTACCCCGGACGACGCTATGCCAATTGTGCGTCGCCCCACGGACCTCCCGGTCACGGCCGGCTGCGACAGAGCCTGGGCGCGAACCCAGAGACTCTGGTGGCGCAGTTAGCACTGCGATGCAGTGCCCTAGACCACTGCGCCACCCGGGAGGCCCCTCTGATAGCATTCTCACTGAGAAACGTTCGTTGTACAATGTGCAGTATATGGTTGGTTTGCATATTAACACACCTATCAAATCTTTGAGCTTCCAGAGCCAAAAGCAATACAAAGTTCATGTAAAGCTATTCCATTTGCTTAATCTCATTTGAATGATTCATTGTAAAACTGTGTTATTGTGATCAATAACACACCTGCCATCACAACACTCAAGCATCACTTATGCTATGCTGTTCTATTTGCAGTATGTTTAGCAATTGAGTTTCATTATTCATGTCCCCTCTTGCTAATACCTTTTTAAGTCTTCCGGTCCTCTTCTCATACTGACACCAGTTATACACAAGTATAACATACTGTGTGTGTATATACAATACCAGTTAGAAGTTTGGACACACCTACTCAAGGGTTTTTCTTAATTTGTACTCTTTTCTACATTGTAGAATAATAGTGAAGACATCAAAACTATGAAATAACACATATGGAATCATGTAGTAATCAAAAAAATATATATTATATTTGAGATTCTTCAAAGTAACCACCCTTTGCCTTGACAGCTTTGCACACTCTTGGGATTCTCTCAACCAACTTCATGAGGAACGCTTTCCAACAGTCTTGAAGGAGTTCCCACATATGCTGAGCATGACCTCAAACCATCTCAATTGGGTTGAGGTCGGGTGATTGTGGAGGCCAGATCATCTGATGAAGGACTCCATCACTCTCCTTCTTTGTCAAATAGCCCTTAGTGTGTGTTGGGTCATTGTCCTGTTGAAAAACAAATGATAGTCCCATTGCTGCAGAATGCTCTGGTAGCCATGCTGGTTAACTGTGGCTTGCATTCTAAATAAATCACAGACCGTGTCACCAGCAAAGCATCCCCACACTACCTCCTCCATGCTTCACGGTGGGAACCACACATGCGGAGATCATCCATTTACCTACTCTGCGTCTCACAAAGACACGCAGTTGTAATCAAAAATCTCAGATTTGGACTCATTAGATCAAAGGAGAGATTTCCACCGGTCTAATGTCCATTGCTTGTGTTTCTTGGCCCAAGCAAGTCTCTTCTTCTTATTCGTGTCCTTTAGTAGTGTTTTCTTTTCAGCAACTCGACCATGAAGGCCTGATTCACGCAGTCTCCTCTGAACGGTTTATGTTGAGAGGTGTTTGTTGCTTGAACTTTATGAAGCATTTATTTGGGCTGCAATTTCTGAAGTTGGTAACTCTAATGAACTTATCCTCTGCAGCAGAGGTAACTCTGGGTCTTCCTTTCCTGTGACGGCCCTCATGAGAGCCAGTTTCATAATAGCGCTTGATGGTTTTTGCGACTGCACTTGAAGAAACTTTTAAAGTTCTTTAAATTTGTTGTAAAGTAATAATGACCTGTCGTTTCTCTTTCCTTATTTGAGCTGTTCTTGCCATAATATGGACCTTGGTCTTTTACCAAATAGGGCTTTCTTCTGTATAACACCCCTACCTTTTCACAACACAACAGATTGGCTCAAACACATGAAGGAAGAAAATTCCACAAATTAACTTTTAACAAGGCTGTTATTTGAAATGCATTCCAGGTGACTACCTCATGAAGCTGGTTGAGAGAATGTCAAGAGTGTGCAAAGCTGTCATTAAGGCAAAGGGTGGCTACTTTGAAGAATCTCAAATATAAAATATATTTTGATTTTTTGAACACTTTTTTGGTTACTACATGATTCCAAGTTTTATTTAATAGTTTTGATGTCTTCACTTTTCTACAATGTATTTAAAAATATATATATATACAGTTGAAGTCGGAAGTTTACATGCACTTAGGTTGTAGTCATTATAATTCATTTTTCAACCACTCCACAAATTTCTTGTTAACAAACTATAGTTTTGGCAAGTCGGTTAGGACATCTACTTTGTGCATGACACAAGTAATTTTTTCAACAATTGTTTCCAGACAGATTATTTCACTTATAATTCACTGTATCACAATTCCAGTGGGTCAGAAGTTTACATACACTAAGTTGACTGTGCCTTTAAACAGCTTGGAAAATTCCAGAAAATTATGTCATGGCTTTAGAAGCTTCTGATAGGCTAATTGACATCATTTGAGTCAATTGGAGGTGTACATGTGGATGTATTTCAAGGCATACCTTCAAACTCACTGCCTCTTTGCTTGACATGATGGAAAAATCAAAATAAATCAGCCAAGACCTCAGAAAAAAATTGTAGACCTCCACAAGTCTGGCTCATCCAACTCCTGAAGGTACCACGTTCATCTGTACAAACAATAGTACGCAAGTATAAACACCATGGTACCACGCAGCGTCATACCGCTCAGGAAGGAGACGTCTTCTGTCTCCTAGAGATGAGCGTACTGTGGTGCGAAAGGTGCAAATCAATCCCAGAACAACAGCAAAAGACCTATATCCTATATAAAGTATCTATATCCAAATAAAACGCGTCCTATGTCGACATAACCTGAAAAGGGAGCTCAGCAAGGAAGAAGCCACTGCTCCGAAACTGCACTAAAAAAGCCAGACTACGGTTTGCAACTGCACACGGGGGGCAAAGATCGTAATTTTGGGAGAAATGTCCTCTGGTCTGATGAAACAAAAATAGAACTGTTTGGCCATAATGACCATCGTTATGTTTGGAGGAAAAAGGGGAGGCTTGCAAGCCGAAGAACACCATCTCAACTGTGAAGCACAGGGGTGGCAGCATCATGTTGTGGAGGTGCTTTGCTGCAGGAGGGACTGGTGTGGATATATTGAAGCAACATCTCAAAACATCAATCAGGAAGTTAAAGCTTGGTCGCAAATGGGTCTTCCAAATGGACAATGACCCCAAGCATACTTCCAAAGTTGCGGCAAACTGGCTTAAGGACAACAAAGTCAAGGTATTGGAGTGGCCATCACAAAGCCCTGACCTCAATCCCATAGAAAATGTGTGGTCAGAACTGAAAAAGCATGTGCGAGCAAGGTCTACAAACCTGACTCAGTTACACCAGCTCTGTCAGGAGGAATGGACCAAAATTCACCCAACTTATTGTGGGAAGCTTGTGGGAAGCTATCCGAAACGTTTATAAATCAATAAATCATTCTCTCTACTATTATTCTGACATTTCACATTCTTAAAATAGGGAATTTTTACTAAGATAAAATGTCAGTAATTGTGAAAACCTGTGTTTAAATGTATTTGGCTAAGGTGTATGTAAACTTCCGACTTCAACTGTATATTTAACTATGTAAGTCAGTTAAGACAAAATCTTATTTACAAGGACGGCCTACCCTGTAGAAAATGTAGAAAAAAGTAAAAATAAAGAAAAACCCTTGAATGAGTAGGTGTGTCCAAACTTTTGACTGGTACTGTGTGTATATATATATACACACATACATGTTGTTATCCAAACTATCTTCTCCACTGATTCTATTTCTTCTACGTCTTCTAAATCTCTCTGTCATCCCGTCTGACCACATCATTTCACTGGGTTCAGAAAAACTAAAACAAAACCATTTCTTACAAATAATTGAATTCATCCTCACCAAGAACCCTGCAACACATTTAAATAATGTTACTAATTGAGGCTTATATTACAGTCACGTTTTTCTCTACATACAACAGTAAGTAGGCTAGCAAACATGACGGAATGAATGTATTTACAGACATAAAATGAAGAGACAGCAGGTAGAGAGAGGATAGCTACTGACTCACCCGATGGAGGGGCATCTCAGCTGGGTCCAGGTGGGTGCTGTGCCTGTTGTGGTTCTGGAGCTTGAGACAGGGAGGGGAGCTGGCCCTGTCCCTCTGGGTCAGCTCTGACTCTGCATGCCGCTGTGGAGCGCTGAGAGAGGCAGGCAGGGATAGCTGATCCTTACTGAGTCAACACAACGGTCAGACACACCCTCTATCCCGCCCTCCATTCATCCAACCTCATCTTTGTTTCGTTTTTTTCCCACTCAAAGGGTCCTCTTTAGTGTTAAATGGCCAGTCAGTTTGAAATGTAATGAGATGTACAAAGATCAAGTACCTGAGCCAACAGCCCAGACGTTATTACTTTAAGCTTCAGCTACACATTTTAGGTCTTCTTTTGATACATAAAAAAGGCACTATTCATTCATAAATGAGGTGAAAGGTTATGTAGGCACCCCAAACTGAACAACTGGGGTCATACTTTTCCATAAATGACTATCCCCATGTTACCAACATTACTCTACTGTATATACAGCATATCACACATCATTGTGCTTATTTTGTATACACACTGTTTAAGGACTTTTAAAGCAGAACTTAACCATGTTAACGCATTGAAATTATTTGAGATTTGTTCAAGACAAAGACAACTAAACCTGCTGCAATGAGCCCAAGTGAACCCACACGAAGAAGCTTTAAGCTACCAACAGACAGGGGGCAAGTACATCATCAAAGATGCAGTACCCTCACACTTGGCACATCAGGTCAGTGTTTTTAGAACAATGCATAAGCCAGCCTAGGGGTCAGAGGAGAGTTTAAAGAGCAAAGACGCATTACTCAATGTTTTTTTTAACCTTTATTTAACTAGGCAAGTCAGTAAAGAACAAATTCTTATTTACAATGACGACCCACCGGGAACAGTGGGTTAACTGTTCAGGGGCAGAACGACAGATTTTTACCTTGTCAGCTCGGGGATTCGATCCAGCAACCTTTCGGTTACTGGCCCAACGCTCTAACTAGGCTACCTGCCACCCCAAGTTCACATGCTTTGCCACTGACAGATAACAAGGTTGTGTTGAGCACTGAGAATATTAACTTATCTTTCTGTGACCGAGTCTCCATTCAGGTTCCAGAGCATCAATAATACACTGCAGCAGCTCAGGTTTCACATAGATGGACAGGGCCAAGGCTCAAATGGGGGGTCCCTTAATCTGTCAACACTGAAGCACACCAACACGTTTACTTGCAACCTCTAATGTACACAATACAGAAGCAGCTTGATTTCAGTTCATTTCCATACGCTAGCCTATTTGAGATGTGTAAATCAATTACACATCCATGTAACTACAAAGCAGTTACTTTGTAATATGATATTACAATTAATTATTACACAAGAGAAAGTATGCCACATAAACAGTATCGCACATGTCAAGGTGTAACATTTTATCGTGCCGTCTACTTCAATTTCAAAACACTCAGTGAAGTGAAGACTCCAAATGTCCTTGAAAAAAAAAAAATAATATATAACTAATAGTTTGAGACCAAGTGAAAACGCATTCATACACTTCTGGAGATAGGGCAGGCGGTTTGATCTGAATGAAAGATACTGTAAGAAAACGTCCGAGTACAGGGCTTTCATTCAATAGTCTTTCTTCACAAAATAAGTGCCCCTTTGTGAGTCCGTCAGTCATTCAAACTGGTGGCTTTTTCCTGTTTCTGGAAGCTGGGTCCTTGCTGGTGGGTGTCACTCAGTGCAGCTGCATGGTAAGTGGGGTTGCAAAATTCCAGTAACTTTTGCAAAATTCCCAGGTTTTAAATAAATCTAATTTGGAAAATTCCCTGGAAAGTCTTGGTAAACGTGGGAATCATGGGAAAGTTACCATAATTGTGCAACCCTGCTGAAAAGGTAAGGGGAGCTACTGTGTGGGCAGAGGGATGCCCCTGGGGTCTGTGACTTGGCCTTCCTGTAGGTTCTTCACCAGCTGTGCCAACCAGCGTTTGGTGGTGGTGTCGTCCTTCAGGACCTGGGCAAACGTGGTGTCTTTAAGCTGGTCTGGTAGACACTGACGGAGGGCCTCTCGGGCTCTGGTGTGGGGGCAGAGGTGAGAAAAACAAAGTCATGTTAGTTATGATAGTGAGTAAGCCACTTTCAGCAGAATCTATTATCTATCAAGATAAGACCATGAACACATCCACTGTTTTCAGAGTTCCCAACATAATTTCCTCAAGATGTTTTTGTTGTTGTAATTCCTGGAAAATTGCTTCAAAACACTGAAGGATTGAACACAGACCAAATGAGACAAGCAACAGCAGGTCGAAGAGTTGATTTCAATACCTGGAGTTGTCTGACAGGCGTAGGTAACAGCGGACAACATGTTTCAAAAGACGAGCGGAGGGCTCTTTGGAGAGCTGAAGAACCATTTTGCCCTGAAAAAGACAGTTGTATAAAAAATTATTTAGGAGGCAATCAATGTCTAGAAAAGTATAATATTTTGAATATTGGTTAACCTTGAACTTACAAGTATCATGGCCACATGGGAGAAGCGTTCATATGTTTGGCAAATGTACGCCAGCCCTGTGTCATCAAGGAGTATTTTCTGTAGTATAAAAGTTGCTACCTGTGGAACAAAAAATGAGGGTTGAAATACATGTATCTTTAGAGATACAGAGAGCGAGATACAGAGAGTGCGAGAGAGATGCAGAGAGAGAGCGAGAGGCAGAGAGCGAGAGGCAGAGAGCGAGAGGCAGAGAGCGAGAGGCAGAGAGCGAGAGGCAGAGAGCGAGAGGCAGAGAGCGAGAGGCAGAGAGCGAGAGGCAGAGAGCGAGAGGCAGAGAGCGAGAGGCAGAGAGCGAGAGGCAGAGAGCGAGAGGCAGAGAGCGAGAGGCAGAGAGCGAGAGGCAGAGAGCGAGAGGCAGAGAGCGAGAGGCAGAGAGCGAGAGGCAGAGAGCGAGAGGCAGAGAGCGAGAGGCAGAGAGCGAGAGGCAGAGAGCGAGAGGCAGAGATGCAGAGAGCGAGATGCAGAGAGCGAGATGCAGAGAGCGAGATGCAGAGAGCGAGATGCAGAGAGCGAGATGCAGAGATGCAGAGAGCGAGATGCAGAGATGCAGAGAGCGAGATGCAGAGATGCAGAGAGCGAGATGCGAGAGAGACATGCAGAGAGCGAGAGAGACATGCAGAGAGCGAGAGAGACATGCAGAGAGCGAGAGAGACATGCAGAGAGCGAGAGAGACGCAGAGAGCGAGAGGCAGAGAGCGAGAGGCAGAGAGCGAGAGGCAGAGATGCAGAGAGCGAGATGCAGAGAGCGAGATGCAGAGAGCGAGATGCAGAGAGCGAGATGCAGAGAGCGAGATGCAGAGAGCGAGATGCAGAGAGCGAGATGCAGAGAGCGAGATGCAGAGAGCGAGATGCAGAGAGCGAGATGCAGAGAGCGAGATGCAGAGATGCAGAGAGCGAGATGCAGAGATGCAGAGAGCGAGATGCGAGAGAGACATGCAGAGAGCGAGAGAGACATGCAGAGAGCGAGAGAGACATGCAGAGAGCGAGAGAGACATGCAGAGAGCGAGAGAGACATGCAGAGAGCGAGAGAGACATGCAGAGAGCGAGAGAGACATGCAGAGAGCGAGAGAGACATGCAGAGAGCGAGAGAGACATGCAGAGAGCGAGAGAGACATGCAGAGAGCGAGAGAGACATGCAGAGAGCGAGAGAGACATGCAGAGAGCGAGAGGCAGAGAGCGAGAGGCAGAGAGGCAGAGATGCAGAGAGCGAGATGCAGAGAGCGAGATGCAGAGAGCGAGATGCAGAGAGCGAGATGCAGAGAGCGAGATGCAGAGAGCGAGATGCAGAGAGCGAGATGCAGAGAGCGAGATGCAGAGATGCAGAGAGCGAGATGCAGAGATGCAGAGAGCGAGATGCGAGAGAGACATGCAGAGAGCGAGAGAGACATGCAGAGAGCGAGAGAGACATGCAGAGAGCGAGAGAGACATGCAGAGAGCGAGAGAGACATGCAGAGAGCGAGAGAGACATGCAGAGAGCGAGAGAGACATGCAGAGAGCGAGAGAGACATGCAGAGAGCGAGAGAGACATGCAGAGAGCGAGAGAGACATGCAGAGAGCGAGAGAGACATGCAGAGAGCGAGAGAGACATGCAGAGAGCGAGAGAGACATGCAGAGAGCGAGAGAGACATGCAGAGAGCGAGAGAGACATGCAGAGAGCGAGAGAGACATGCAGAGAGCGAGAGAGACATGCAGAGAGCGAGAGAGACATGCAGAGAGCGAGAGAGACATGCAGAGAGCGAGAGAGACATGCAGAGAGCGAGAGAGACGCAGAGAGCGAGAGAGACGCAGAGAGCGAGAGAGACGCAGAGAGCGAGAGAGACGCAGAGAGCGAGAGAGACGCAGAGAGCGAGAGAGACGCAGAGAGCGAGAGAGACGCAGAGAGCGAGAGAGACGCAGAGAGCGACGCAGAGAGCGAGAGAGACGCAGAGAGCGAGACGCAGAGAGCGAGAGAGAGACACAGAGAGCGAGAGAGAGATACAGAGAGCGAGAGAGAGATACAGAGAGCGAGAGAGAGATACAGAGAGCGAGAGAGAGATACAGAGAGCGAGAGAGAGATACAGAGAGCGAGAGAGAGATACAGAGAGCGAGAGAGAGATACAGAGAGCGAGAGAGAGATACAGAGAGCGAGAGAGAGATACAGAGAGCGAGAGAGAGATACAGAGAGCGAGAGAGAGATACAGAGAGAGAGAGAGAGAGATACAGAGAGCGAGAGAGAGATACAGAGAGCGAGAGAGAGATACAGAGAGCGAGAGAGAGATACAGAGAGCGAGAGAGAGATACAGAGAGCGAGAGAGAGATACAGAGAACGAGAGAGAGATACAGAGAGCGAGAGAGAGATACAGAGAGCGAGAGAGAGATACAGAGAGCGAGAGAGAGATACAGAGAGCGAGAGAGAGATACAGAGAGCGAGAGAGAGATACAGAGAGCGAGAGAGAGATACAGAGAGCGAGAGAGAGATACAGAGATCGAGAGCGAGATACAGAGAGCGAGATACAGAGAGCGAGAGATATGTACCGTTTTGGAAAGCTCACTGCCAGACTCCATTATGCGAAGGCACAGAGGAATAATTTCTGTTGTCAACAGGAAGTTGATCACTTCCTGCTCATCTGTTTTGACCAAGGCACCTGCCAATCAAACAGAAACAAGTTATAGAGAAACATACATGACACATACTGTATTGTCAACGTAATTGGATCATTTCATTACTTAGGCAATGACAACATCAGAGAGTGAGATTGAGAGAGAAGAAAAGACAGAGAAGGCATAGCAATAGAACCACAAAAATGATATAAAGGATATTTACCGATGACTCCTAGGCTGGTGAGTCGGAGGTACTCAAATGGTCGTGTTTTGCTGACAGTGTGTAAGAAGGGGTACAGGAATAGAGGAATGTGTGCTGCCAGAAATGCCGATCTGTGAAAGACAACAGTAAATAAGTTAGACATTTCACATCATATAGAACACATCATATAGAAGAAAACACAGACTGTTTTTGTTAATCGCATTGTACAATTCAATCATGATGATAGAAAATCAAGTGACCCACCTTGTCTCTGGATGAGAGGCTACACACTGCAGAAGTGCTAATGCGTTGCATACTCTGTTGGACTGGTGAGCGGTGAGGGTCGGGGGGTTTATTGAAGGGTAGATGTTGACAATTTCCTATTTATGAAAGCGTAATTAGAGGGTCATCATCACGTTTAGAGCCACACTCACAGAAAGGAAAATCATGTTACATCCTGTTAGAGACTAGCCAGTGAGTGATGTCCACAATCTTACCTGCAGGAGAGCAGCTATAGTTCCACAGGAGTGCCATAGCATTGGAGCCAAATCTGGCACGGACTCCCGTTTTTTACTGAGCTCAAGCAGGGCATTCTCGCGGGTCTCTGGGCTGGACAGCTCGTTGATCCACTGGTAGATCTTTTCTCTATCCACTTGGGCCAGAGCCGTGGTTACAGCCTGTTTTACAGGAGAGGTGGACACCGTGAGCTAAACTGACATTGTGTTGGAATTATTCCGTAAACAACAGTGTTCCGTTAACAATGGTGTTTCTTGCCACCTTAATGAATGAATGAGTTAGCTAGTGCTAGGTAGCTAGTGCTAGGTAGCTAGTGCTAGGTAGCTAGTGCTAGGTAGCTAGTGCTAGGTAGCTAGTGCTAGGTAGCTAGTGCTAGGTAGCTAGTGCTAGTTGTCTACCTAAACGGTAGCTAACAGTCAACAACATGTACATTAACCTTACATTCATGGATACGTTAACTTTCCCACAAATAGAAGTTAGCTACCATAGCTAATAGCTGGCTCATTCAAATGTGAATATTATCCAAACAGTTTGCCACATGAGGGGTTCAAAACAGCTCTGTAACAAGTTTAGCATTACAGCTAGCTAGCAACTGTACTGCTGGCCAAATTCAAGCCAGGGATTGGCCTTGTGCTAGCAAAAACAAAAGCCTTGTACTAACTATTGTTAACCTAGCTAGCTAACGTTAGCAACATATTTCGTGTACTTACTGCTCCTGTAGCCAGCATTCTATGCAGCGCTTGGATATTTTCGAGAAACGTCTAGTAAAATCTGAAAATGTGTTATGTTGTGAAAACAGAGAACGAAGCTCGCGAGAGCGCCACTGCGTTCAACCTTTCAACTCAGACGTGCCTCATGTGAAACGCCGGGAAAGTGACGTGACTATTTCCGTCTTTTTCTGTTTTTGACCACTTCAATATTATGCACATTGCAGCGGACCGACTGACAGATCTACAAATAATTTAGCACCATAAATAACTACTCATTATTATTTGTAGATAATTCAGTCAGTCACCATTTACCTACAATGCGTCATGGATTTGATGCTCCCCAACACGGCCAACATAATCCAATTCATGAAAAAACGATATATGCTATATGCATAATTATATAGGTATTTGTGGAATAATTTACCTCTACTGGTGTATTTCATGAAGGCATTCGTTGTCGTTTTTGCGTTATCGTTTTTGTCAATTTTGAGTTTGAGGTCCATTAAAAAATCGAGGGCGTTGATCCACAAACTCTCAATTGAGCTATACTATCCCATTACTACATGCCTAAATATAAACCTTAGCTACATAGATTTTTAAAAAATTTAACATTTATTTATCTAGGCATGTCAGTTAAGAACAAATTCTTATTTGCAATGACAGCCTACACCGGCCAAACTCAGACGACGCTGGAGCAATTGTGCGCCCTGCCTTATGGACTCCCAATCACAGCCTGTTGTGATACAGTCTGGATTCAAACCAGGTTGTCTGTAGTGACAGTAGCACTGTAGTAGCACTGAGATGCAGTGTCTTAGACCACTGCACCACTTGGGAGCCCCAAAATAATAACAATAATGTCAGAGTGGTAATCTTTGATAATATTCAATTTTATTATACTCACATTTGTGATGTGTGTACATAACATGAACACCCTTTTCTGATGATCTGCATCCCACACATTGAGCAACTAAAGATTGGGTTGAGCACAAAGTGAAACAAGGAGTTAGACTTTTTCATTTTATTTAAACGATTATCTGATTTTATTCATAGGCATTGAAGTTAACGTCATGCATAGTACCAATGTATGTCAATAGGACCAGGTAGTAGGAGGAGTATTCCACTGCACCAATAAGCACTCAAAGATTTGTCTGTTAGTGCCCAGTTCTATAAATGCTTCTCGATCCATCCAGATCCCCTCTGTAGCATTACTCATTAACCAGTCCAGCCAGCCGACTGTGTTTGTTTTGTTTTGGGGGGATGATGTGATGCAACCATAGATGGGTGTTCATTAATTGATGTTAGTTAATCCTTCAACAGTTGGCTAGAACAGTCTCTAGCACAGAACAAGTTTCAGAAACACTGGGCTAGATAGCACAGCCTACAGCCTCAGTGGTTGCATCTTCAGTGTATCAAGACCAAAGTAGTAGGCTACATCTTGTATAAATCTAACTGATCGATCTGTCAATGTGGATCTGTCAATTGGCAGGCCGTCATTGAAAATAAGAATTTGTTCTTAACTGACTTGCCTAGTTAAATAAAGGTTAAATAAAAAAATTAACATAATAAGAATCGGCCTGCTTGATTGCTACTTGCTTTAATGCTTTGATCACCTAGCTCAATGCTGATTGCTGAGGATGTTTGACCATTCGAGACTGTTTAATCCTTTGGGACAAATGTCACAGAGGCTATAATAGAGCCACTACTGCCATAGCTAATAATAACCAACATGAAGCTCTTTGATTCAGATTTAAGAAATCCTATTGGTGATGGTGCTTATTATGTGTACTATTTAGGAAACGGTGTTACTGGTACCAAAATGTTCACAAACTTTGCGTACCATAAATACAAGACATGAATACACAATGAATGCAATATGATAATGCAGCGGTGGGTCTAGATCTGTGCACCACTTCACATTTCAATCATAATTATTGGAATTCTCATCCTCTGATCCTGAGATATCATCCAATATGACTTAGCCAAGCATGTACTATGGCTGTGGTGAGAAAGCAGAGGTAACAGCTAGAGTGGAGAGTTCACCAGCTATCTGTCTGTCAGCCTGGATACCTCCTTTGATCATACTGGATTTATTCCTTCACCATTCGCATCCGGTGCTCCAGTATTTAAGTCTAACCTATGGGGAATCAGGGATTAGTGCCTGCGAATGTTTCATGTGAGGCTGGCACCATCCGCGCCAGGTCCTGGTAAATATTAGACTAGAGCAGCCTGGGAATCAATGCCAGCTGACCTAGATAAGAGGACAGTGAAGCAAGTTAATGATTCAACCAGCATTACAGAGGGACAGACTGCTTAAATGTCCCGTTTGGGGATGAAGAGACAGACTGGATGGGTTGGTATGTGCTCGTGGAGCAGAGAGAAAGGGGGAACACACTTCTGCCTTAAATTGGTCTGAGTCCTTGTCTCGGACGACCCAACTCTGTGATTATTACGCATCATGGCTAAGCTGGTGGAGTGTGTGCCCAACTTCTCCGAGGGCCGGAACAAAAAGGTGAGTGGGCATGGGAGATACAGAAAGTAGGTTACCTGTTGGCACAGCAGAAGGAAGCTGTTAGTTATAGTCTGTGGTGTGATTAACACAATGCACATGATAGCTTTATATTGGTCATGTAAGAAGACTTTCTGTCTGAAACATCGATCTTGATTACCAATAACATTATTTTTATTTGACATTTTTCTATATTTTATGAGATCAGTGTGTCTGGAATCAAGGGGGGCTCATGGAGACTGTGAATACCTAAGCAAACAAACAATTTTACAGTATAATCCTGAATATGATCTCGAGATACCAACAAAATGTTTTCTGAATAACTGTATGTGGACGAAACAAGTTATAAAAGTCAATGTGATTTGCTCCCATTCCAGGTGATTGATGCCATAGCAGAGGCCATATCCAGCACGGAGGGATGCAGTCTGCTCGACGTGGACCCTGGATCCTCCACCAACCGTACAGTCTACACCTTCGTAGGCTCGCCACAGGCTGTGGTGGAGGGTGCACTGAACGCTGCACGCACTGCCTTCCCACTCATTGATATGACCAAACACTCAGGTAGGAGATAGAGAGAGAGAGAGCTAAAAAGAGAGACTCTCACATGACTTAGTCAAACAGTTATGTTCAAAGATATCACACAACTCCTCTCCACCTTTTATTTTATACCTTTATTTAACTAGGCAAGTCAGTTAAGAACAAATTCTTATTTTCAATGACGGCCTAGGAACAGTGGGTTAACTGCCTTGCTCAGGGGCAGAACGACATATTTTTACCTTGTCAGCTCGGGGATTCGATCTTGCAGCAAGTCCAACGCTCTAACCACTAGGCTACCTGCCGCCCTGCCTCACTTTTAAGTGCAAATAAAGGGTGGCTAAGTACTGTTGGTAAGTTGTTAAGTGTGTTTAGTGGAATAATATGTATGTTTGTTGTAGGGGAGCATCCACGGATGGGCGCCATGGACGTGTGTCCCTTCATCCCTGTCCAGAATGTCACTATGGAGGACTGTGTCAACTGTGCCAACATTTTTGCCCAGCACTTAACAGATGTGCTGCATGTACCTGGTAGGTTTTCCTCTCTGACCTATTGACCTATAGTTAACATATTGTCCATTTGCTTAGCTGTAGACAAAGCCATAGGGTCAGTTTCAGTGCAGTGCACCTTGACTCTGTGTATTCTTTCTCATATGGTAATCATCTCCAGCTTACAATTGGCTCATTCATCCCCCTCCTCTCCCGTAACTATTTCCCAGGTCGCTGCTGTAAATGAGAATGTGTTCTCAGTCAACTTACCTGGTAAACTAATGGTATTGTTCTCAGAAAGCCACACAAAGGTGAATAAGACACATTGTCGTTTCTCCAAAGTGTATCTTTATGGAGAAGCAGCGAGGAAGGAGAACAGGAGATCTCTTCCCTCTGTCCGGGCAGGGGAGTATGAGGCCTTGTCTGAGAAAGTGAGTTTGACCTAACTTCATTGTATTCGTACCCTATGGGCAACATTACCCTCATTGTAAAAGAGCATAGATCTGTGAAAAATAAGCTAAAAATGAAAAGCAGTACTTTACTTTACAGACGTTTTTTTGTGTGAGAAGAACCATTTTCTGGATCCGCCCTTGTCTCACTAACACTGCTCTAGTTCAACTCCCAGGCTAATGATTGGCATCGGCTGATGCAGAAGAAATAGACGAATCCAATGTAAAAAAAAAAAAAAAAAGTCTGTAGCTCAAACACACAATGTTTAAGAGGGGTTGGAAGCACTAAATTATACCGATGTGTCTATTGTCCTCAGTTGAAGAGGACAGAGTGGGCTCCTGACTATGGCCCTGCCACCTTCGTGCCCTCCTGGGGAGCTACAGTAGCAGGCGCTCGCAAATTCCTGGTTGCCTACAACATAAACCTCCTCAGCACCAAGGAACAAGCCCATCGGATCGCACTAGATATCCGGGAACAGGGCAGAAGCAAAGACCAGGTAGGGTAGGCTCGCTACTGATCCATCTTGATCGCCCAATGTCAGAGATGAAGGACACACAGCTACTTTGGCTTCGGAAGAGATTCCACTAATTTTTCGGAGACATCATTGTCTTCCTCTTCTTTATAACTGATGCTGATCTAATAAAGGCCTATTTTTGAGTCATATGCCTTGTCTGCTTCCAAAGAGAGTAACATGGTCGATTTGTATTGTAGCCGGGTCGGCTGAAGAAGGTGCAGGGAATGGGCTGGTACCTGGAAGAGGCGAACATAGCCCAGGTGTCCACCAACATCCTGGACTTTGAGCTGACGCCCGTCCACGCTGTTTACGAAGAGGTCTGCAGTGCTGCCAAGGTACAACAACACAACAACAGCCACAGCTGCAAACAGTACAGCATTATTGTACAAAACTCTCTCACTGATCTGCTGGTTTGAACCAGTGACATAAGGACAACTAATAATGTCAAAATTTTCAGCCAGTTTGACACCTTTCCTTCCTTCCTTCTCCTCCCCAGGACCTGAACCTGCCAGTGGTGGGCTCTCAGATTGTAGGCATCATGCCTCTGAGAGCCGTGCTGGACTGTGCTGACTTCTACATCCAGAGAGACAGGCTCTTCATTGTGGAGGAGGAGCACAAGGTCCGTCTGGTCATCAGTAAACTTGGGCTTGATTCACTTGGGCCTTTCGTCGCCAAAGAGAAAATCATAGAGTGAGTACCAATGAGTGCACTATTATCATGGTCTAAGGGACTTTTCCCATTCTAGGTATTCAAATCTATTTCTATGGTTGTGACTCTAGGTACATGGTGGAGAGGACTGAGGAGGACAAGCGTCTGGTGTCTCTGTCTCTGCAGCAGTTTGTCCGCAGCGTGGGGGCCAGAACCGCTGCTCCAGGAGGAGGGTCAGTCTCTGCTGCCGTCGCTGCAATGGTACAACCATCTTTAATATCATGTAGATGACTATTTTCCCCTTATGACCTTGCCCAGCACATAGGAATAAACCAATTTAAAGTATGTACAATACAAGGAGTCAAAGGTGTGTGTGTGTGTGCGTTTCAGGGGGCTGCTCTGGGAGCCATGGTGGGTCAGATGACCTACGGGAAGAGGCAGTTTGACAGCCTGGACAGCATCATGAGGAGACTCATCCCTCCCTTCCATCAGGCAATGAATGAACTGCTGGTCATGGTGGACGCAGACTCCAAGGCATTCAGTCGCTACATGGTGAGAGGAAAACATATCATAGAAACCTTCAGTCTGGGTTAACCGGGCTAGGGAAAGCAGGAACTATACAGGGAAAAGCTAGACTGAAATCCTAACTGAATATTTTTCACTATTGTTTCACTTTATTCCGTTTCAGAGCATATTCAGATTGGATTCCAAGCTAAGAAATAAAATACTTAGCTTAACTTATGCCTTGAGAAAAAAGAATCAAAAAAGAAATGTTTTATTGTCACGTACACCGGATAGGTGCAGTGAAATGTGTTGTTTTACAGGGTCAGCCATAGTAGTACGGAGCCCCTGGAACAAATTAGGTTTAAGTGCCCTTGCTTAAGGGCACATCGACAGATTTTTTTCACCTTATCGGCTCGGGCATTCAAACCAGCGACCTTTCGCATACTGCCCCAATGAGCTAACCGCTGGGCTACCTGCCGCTCGATGCGACCCCACCCGACGCGACCCTGCCCTGCCTTTTAGCGAAGCAGAGAGTTGTACAAAATATGATGAATATTTCTTCTGATGATAAAAGTTCAGGTGAAGAGCGAGTGATAAAAATTATGTTTTTGTTCCTTGTAAATGCTTACTTTGAAGGTTCGACCCAAGGTAAGATCTTGATGTTTGCTGTATTGTGACTTTGCTATGAAAATATAGTGGAATGTAATCTTTTACTCCTGTTTTATAAGGTTTAACTTTCTCGTTTTCAGGCTGCATTGAAGATGCCAAGAAACACATCAGATGAAGTCAAAAGGTGATTGCCATGCTACCAACATATGGCAGTTCTGTCGAATCCAAGATGTCAGAGAAGCATGTCATTCAATTAGATGTGTAATTAAGCACACACACACACACACACACACACACACACACACACACACACACACACACACACACACACACACACACACACACACACACACACACACACACACACACACACACACACCTCTAAACAGCACAGCACGTTGGAACTGTTTCAAACCATCTTTACTTCAGATTGACATCTATGGAAACTCATTACTGTACATTCTCCTGTATCCCGCCCTCACCTGTCACCTCACATCATTTTACCTGTCAAGCAACCTGGCCTATCCCTGTAAACATGTAAAGCAGGGTTTCCCAAAGAAGACGGGTTTACTGTAGTTCATTTACTGCCAGCTCACCTGTACCAACTGTACGTAAGGTGTAGTCTTGTAGTCATGGTGTAGTCTTGTCATGCTCCAAATCGATCTAATTTCTCTACTCTTCCTCTTTCCTATACCTTATACCTATCCCCACCCCTAATCCTGCTTCTACCCCTACCCTGGTCTTGCTTCTGACCTGCCTCTTCCCCTATCCCTACGTAATTCTGCCTTACCATTACCCCTATCCCTGTTCCTGCCCCAGGAGGGAAGATGCCATGCAGGAGGGTCTGAAGCAAGCCGTGGCGGTCCCACTGTCTCTGGCGGAACGAGTCAACCTGCTGTGGCCTTGTCTAAAGGAAATGGTGCTCTACGGAAACGTGGCCTGCAAGTCTGACCTCCAGGTACCGTGACTGAAACCGTAGAGAAATTGGAACTTTGCAAGCACACCTGAGTGGCTTCTATGCAGTCGTTTATTTGCTTGAGGGCAGATACCGACATGCTTTAATGACCTAACTGTGGACCATTTTGTTTCGTGCCAACTGCTTATCTACACATACCATCTTACTGGCATACCGTAAAACAGCATCTCAAAACACCAGGGCACCCATAAGTGTCTCTATTAAGTCTGGTTGCAAAACATTTTCTGACAGATGCCCCAGAGCTATGACATGCATTGTACTGTAGACAGCCTACAAAGCATCTTCCTTATATGGTTATTATTTGTGGTGTTGCAGGTAGCAGCTAAAGCCCTGGAAACGGCAGTGTTTGGAGCCTACTACAATGTTGCGATCAACCTCAAGGGTATCGCAGATGAGTCCTTCAAAATGTCTGTAAGTTACAATGTAGCCTATAGGTCTTTCTTGCTCCAAAATGATGTAGCCTAGGTTACAACGTAGGTAATCTATCAGTACTGGAAAATGAATCAAAACAAAAAAAGGCTCGATTTTGGTGAGAGCCAGTGGATTATTACATTGTTATACAGTTATTTCATAGTTACACTTATACACTCGTGTTTTGTGTTTTGCAGATTCAACAGAGAGCATCAGCTCTGCTTACTGAGGCCAGGGAGAGTGCTAATGCAGTCCTGGATGCTGCAGAGAGAAAAGAGTGAAGAAGTTACCACATTACTAAAGCATCACCCACTGCCCGCCTAAGCCTCAAACCAGGCTTTCAAAACCATCAATTCTCATAACACTTTACAAAATAAACTGGGTTCACATCAATAAATGCTTGATCAACTACTCCTCAATGGTACTCTTTTGCTTTATTAGGAATTCAAGAAATACTTGCGTCATGTACTGTATAGCAGCAGCCTACACCAAGCCAAGATATCACAGTCAAAGGTGTTCTAAATCACATTAAATGGAATAGTACCACAATGTTTCTTCTTCTCTCTTCCATGTGAAGCTATGCTGATAGAGTAGTATTATTTGCTTCTGAATGACAAAGTGATTCAAGGTGTGTTTCGGGACATGAACCCCGTCCATACCTCCAACTGTGTAGTACAATAACCAGGATGACATGACGGGAATAAAAGGGTGTAGTCTATCCAGTTTGTTTAAGTAAGAGAACATCCTTCACACAAGACAAGGGACAGAATCGAGAGCTGCTTACGTACCAGTTACAGGCGTGTACACTCTTCATTTAATCTGGGTTCTATGTTCAAAATGTAAAATATATGCACTATTTATTTTAGCTTTCTGGCAGATATTCAGTATTTGCATATCTCAAATGAGTATTCATTATTCTTTTGATTACATGTAATGTCTTGGAATACCTTCAGATTTTGAACAAGGAACTTTTGGGCAGGTCAATCTGTTTTATAGCCTTATATTAATATGATAAAACAGTGATTAAAAAACGTAATCCTTTGTTGCAATTTTCTTATCAAAGTAACATATTTAATCGCCGGAAATGTTTGACAGCAGCTCAGGTAAAATACCCTCATTGTTTTGTCTGCTCGACATAACATTTCATGAACATATTTTGCCTAGCCGTGTTTTATTGATCATTTTCTTTTTGACTGCTTGTCTCTTCTAGGGGGTCGTCACCCCTCGGGGTATGACTTAGATCAGCAGAAACAGCCTCATGGTGGCCCAGGGGGACCGGGGGGCTGTCCTCCTGGGGATAAAGACCACCACTCTGGGGGGAAGAGACCATGGTCCTCCAGAGGGTTGCTACCCCCCCAGACCGCAGAGGCAGTGGTGACCATGGAGGCAGACACAGCCCTGGTGGCAGAGATCACCACGTGTTGCCATGGTGGTCACCGCGGTTGCCATGGAGATCGTGGCGGTAAACACGGTAACCCTGGTCGTAGAGACCATCACAGTCATGGTAGTGGTAGGGGAAAGTGATAGCGATGGTGGTCATGGTCACGGTTGTTGAGGAGGCCATGGGCGTCGCCACAAGAGGCACCGAAGAGTAATATAGTAAAACACTTTATAAGTGAAATTCAGCCATGATTTTCTGAATTACCTTGACCCAATAACACTATACATCATCCATGTACCCATTGTATAAACTTGCTTTCAATTGTATTTGAATAATCTTCAAAACTAATAATAAACCATTGAAGCAAACTGTTTGGAAAATTGAGTTTTCCTTTGAAGATTTACAAAAATTATTGTAACAACACAAGGAACTTTATCTAATGGTTAAAATATTGTGTGCTACCCTTATTTACTCAGTAGCCATGGAGCTAACACTGACATAACCCACGGTCCAAAATAACATGATGCAGTCACCACCATGCTTGAAAATATGAAGAGTGGTACTCAGTGATGTGTTGTGTTGGATTTGACCCAAACATAACACTTTGTATTCAGGTCATAAAGTTACTTACATTTATTTGCCATATTTTCTGCATGTTTTAGAATATTTTTTATTCTGTACGGGCTTCCTTCTTTTGACTGTCGTTTAGATTAGTATAGTGGAGTAACTACAATGTTGTTGATCCATCCTCAGTTTTCTCCTATGACAGCCATTAAACTCTGTTTTAAAATCACCTTTGGCCTCATGATGAAATCCCTAAGCGGTTTCCTTCCTCTCCGGCAACTAAGTTAGGAAGGACATCTGTATCTTTGTAGTGACTGGGTGTATTGATACGCCATCCAAAGTGTAATTAATAACTGCACCATGCTCAAAGGGATATTCAATGTCATTGTTTTTTTAACCCATCTACCAATAGGTTGCCCTTCTTTGCGAGGCATTGGTATACCTCCCTGGTCTTTGTGATTGAATCTGTGTTTGATGTTCACTACTAGACTGAAGGACCTTACAGATAATTGTATGTGTGGGGTACAGACATGAGGTAGTCATTCAATATTCATGTTTAACACTATTATTGCACACAGATTGAGTCCATGCAAGTCATTATGCGACTTGTTATGCACAGATTTACTCCGGAGCTTATTTAGGCTTGCCAAAACAAAGTGGTTGAATGCTTATTGACTCGAGACACTTCAGCTTTTCATTTTTAATTCATTTGTAAACATTTCTAAAAACATAATTCCACTTTGACATTATGGACTATTGCGTGTAAGCCAGTGACACAAAATCTCAATTTAATCAATTTTATATTCAGGCTGTAACACAACACGTGGAAAAACTAAACTATAGTTAAGTGCTTTATGTTTATACACATTATCGCCAAATGATTAATTGTTTCCACTTCAGTAAAGTGAGTGTACTATAGAATGTATATTTCTACTGTAATTGTATATCTTTCAAATTGACTCTATACAACAAAAAAAGTCGACAGTGCATTTGGAAGGTATTCAGACCCCTTGACTTTTTCCCACATTTTGTTACGTTAGTTTTATTCTAAAACTGATTTTCTGTTGGATTGAATTCCATTCAAAAGCTGTGTTCATGCTGGCCTGGCTGACACACAACAGGACTCCTGCTGAGACTACGCCACCCATTATGGATGAATCCTGTATTAATCCACTGGCATCAAAGCAGGTTTTATCACTTCAGATATTCAGATATATCCTATTCACAGCATTTTGAATGAGGTTTCTGGTCGTGCTTTAGGGGTAGGGGCACTTGGTACCTCAGAGAATGTGTGACTTCTGTTTGATCCATTGATGATCTAGCCATGTTTCTTTGAGTTTTACTCTTTCAAGCATCCCTTTTGTTCTGACCCATTCAACATTCAGATAAGCCGGTTCTTGCAAATGCTGTCTGAATCAGTGTCTGAGATCAACAGCACAATACAGCACTACTGAATAGGAGCCGTCTACACTAATAACGACATCCATGTTTGTATCCCTGTAACAGAAGTGTCAATGTCCTTTGAGAGTGGCTCCTCGGTGACCCTTACCTTCCAGATGCCTTTTCCAGTCATGCACAACAGAGAGAGGTAGCCAGTCATCTAGCAGTCAGCCAATCCATAGCCAGTCCTCAGCCATCTATGCCCACAACGGCGAGTCCAGAGAAAACATTGCCTTCAGCTATCTGACGACCCACACCCCTGCCATGTTACTCTGTGTCAGCACCTACCATCAACAGTACTTGGCTATCATCCTCGCTAACAATGGTTGCTATCTTTTTCTATCTCCATCCATTATTCTCTGTCTTCATCTCTCAACAACATTGTAAGATTAGAAGCTTTTTCAGACTTTCTTAACTTTTGTAGGGAGTCTGCAGATCTGGTACCGTCTGAACAGAGAGAAGAGAGCAGAGATCTTTACTCCAAAAGTCTCCAGCCTAGCCGATGGGGAGCTCCACCGTGTCCAAGTACACCGGGAAGGCAAAGACCTTTATGTCCAGGTCAGTGATCTCTATCTGAATCTATTTCAAAATAGCAAAGCATTATGCTTACAGCATAGGCAGTCAGCCCACCTTGATGGCATGTTCAAGTGTATTTGGAAATGTTTGCTTTTTTCTTAAACCAGATTGACAAAGACATCGACCAAAAATACAACCTTTCTTCTGGCATGAAGATGAACACACTACGATCTCTGACTTTAGGTAAAGTCACAGGTACATCAGCAGGACATGCTGGTTTGGATGAGGAAGTGCTTAGGGCAGGATCCAAGGGTTTCATTGGCTGCCTGTCGTCTGTCCAGTACAATCATTTGACACCGCTGAAGACAGCCATTCTGAGTCGTGGAAGCTCATTGGTCCATGTTCTTGGCAATCTAGTTGAATCGAACTGTGGAGCCTTGGCTGATAGTACAACTTCACAATCAGCATCTGGTGAGTTTAATAGCATTGATGTGAATCATGTTCAGCTTCACAATATGGATTTTATTTATGTAATTTTATTAGCATACAGTGCATTCGGAAAGTATTGAGTTTTTCCAAATTTTGTTACATTACAGCCTTATTCGAAGATGGATTAAATTGTTTTTTCCCCTTCATCAATATACACACAATACCCCATAATGACAAGGTGAAAACAGGTTTTTAGAAATTGTTGCAAATTTATAATAATACAAAATAAATGTACATAAGTATTCAGACGCTTTGCTATGAGACTCGAAATTGAGCTCAGGTGCATCCTGTTTCCATTGATCATCCTTCAGACCTTGCTACAACTTGATTGGAGTCCACCTGTGGTAAATTCAATTGATTGGACATGACTTGGAAAGGCACACACCTGTCTATATAAGGTCCCACAGTTGACAGTGCATGTCAGAGCAAAAATCAAGCCATGAGGTCGAAGGAATTGTCCGTAAAGCTCAGAGACAGGATTGTGTTGAGGCACAGATCTGGGGAAGGGTACCAAAACATTTCTGCAGTATTGGACTCCATCACCTGCCTGATTACCTTCCCTATATACAATATGTCACTCCCTTTGGTTCCTACCCCAGGCGTTATTGTTTCTGTTTCAGATTCATGTCTGTGCGTTGTTCGTGTTTCTTGTTTTGTATTATGTTTTGTTTATTTATTAAATTATTCACTCCCTGAACTTGCTTCCCGACTCCCAGCGCACACATTAGACGGACTCCTCAGTAAAAGGCACATGACAGCTCGCTTGGAATTTGCCAAAAGGCACCTAAAGGACTCTCGGACCATGAGACACAAGATTCTCTGGTCTGATGAAACCAAGATTGAAGTCTTTGGCCTGAATGCGAAGCGTCACATCTGGAGGAAACCTGGCACCATCCCTACGGTGAAGCATGGTGGTGGCAGCATCATGCTGTGGTGATGTGGTGGCAGCAGGGACTGGGAGACTAGTCAGGATCGAGGGAAAGATTAAATGGAGCAGAGTACAGAGATCCTTGATGAAAACCTGCTCCAGAGCGCTCAGGAACTCAGACTGGGGCTATGAAAAAGATATGAGAAAAGTGAGGTCACAAGCCACCGACTAAGTCTCTGAGGGGCCAAACATTAAAGATTGGAGTTTATTGGTTTGAGGAAAATGAATGAATATGATATTGCTCGTGAATAACTAATCTCAAGTGTTAGTGTTGCTTTCATTGGATTTGACTGACTTCGTATTCCCAGTCCCTGCTGCACAATAAGCATTGTGTGTTTGTGTGTTTGTTGTTCATCTGTACAGGTGCAAGTGAACATCAACATTAGCTAATTATTTTGAATGTACCACAGGTGTATACTGATGTCATCAGTTTGTTTGTTTTCATTCAAGTATATCCACTTCAGCTGACTGTTGCAGGCAATGGTGATATACAGTACCAGTCAAAAGTTAGCAATTGTAGAATAATAGTGAAGATGTCAAAGCTATGTTAGCCATAGTAGAATAATAGTGAAGATGTCAAAGATATGAAATAACACATATGAATCATGTAGTAACCAAAAAAAGTGTTAAACAAATCCAAATCTATTTAATATTTTAAATTCTTCAAAGTAGCCACGCTGTGCCTTGATGACAGCTTTGCACTCTTGACATTCTCTCAACCAGCTTCACCTGGAATGCTTTTCCACCAGTCTTGAAGGAGTTCCCACATATGTGAGCACTTGTTGGCTGCTTTTCCTTTACTCTGAGGTCCAACTTATCCCAAACCATCTCAATTGTGTTGCGGGAGGGTCATTGTGGAGGCTAGGGCATCTGATGCAGCACTTCATCACTCTTCTTCTTGGTCAAATAGCCTTTACACAGGCTGGAGGTCTGTTGGGCCATTATCCAGTTGAAAAACAAATGATAGTCCCACTAAGCGCAAACCAGATGGGATGGCGTATCGCTGCAGAATGCTGTGGTAGCCATGCTGGTTAAGTGTGCCTTGAATTCTAAATACATCACTGACAGTGTCACCAGCAAAGCACCCCCACACCATCACACCTCCTCCTCCATGCTTCACGTTGGGAACCACACATGCGAAGACCATCTGTTGACCTACTCTGCATCTCACAAAGACACGGTGGTTGGAACCAAAAATCTCACATTTGGACTCAACAGACCAAAGGACAGATTTCCACAGGTAAAATGTCCATTGCTTGTGTTTCTTGGCCCAAGCAAGTCTCTTTTTCTTATTGGTGTCCTTTAGTAGTGGTTTCTTTGCAGCAATTCGACCATGAAGGCCTCAATCACGCAGTGTCCCCTGAGCAGTTGATGTTGAGATGTGTCTGCTACTTGAACTCATTGAAGCATTTAATTTGGGCTGCAATTTGAGGCTGGTAACTCTAAAAGAACTTGTCCTCTGCAGCAGAGGTAACTCTGGGACTTCCATTCCTGTGGCGGTCCTCATGAGAGCCAGTCACATCATAGCACTTGATGATTTTTGCGACTGCACTTGAAGAAACTTTCAAAGTTCTTGAAATTTTCTGAATTGACTGACTTTCTTGTCTTAAAGTAACGATGGACGGTCGTTTCTCAAATCAAATCAAATTGTATTAGTGTTAGGAATTTTGTTAATAAATAGTTAAAACAAATTCTAGCTTTAGATAAAACTATAACTAATTGAACTCTGCACGCCTGGTGAAAAGAGATTTGTGTTGTGGGTTATAAAATAAGCAGAAAGGGTCGTTAAACTATGGTTGAACTGACCCAACTTAGCCCTGAGATGTTTAGATAAGGCTGTGGGTAACTTTTTAGGTCTTCCATTATCTTGAGTTGTCTGCTAAAGTGGTAATAAATTATAGTGAGCCTTCAGGATAATTGATTATATTGTGTGTCATGTGTGTGCCCTGTGAAGTTGGAATGAACTTTTGAACCTGTTTTCTATTTGTCAGGACAATGAGACTTATTCTGTAACCTATGACGTCATATCTTGTATATAAACCTGTGTTTATGATCAAATGGCAGCGTGCTCCGAGAATAAACACTATTATCTAATTTTAATAAGACTGTATCCTGTCTATTTTATGTTAATAAGTATCTTACAAATTCTTATAAATAGACAGTGTTAACGGTGGTTCTCCTCCTCTTCAACCGAAGAGGAGGAGTAGTGATTGAACCAAGGCGCAGCGGGTTGTGAACACATAATTTATTTAAAGACAAGACGAAAAAACACGAACTTCACTATAACTACCAAAACAACAAACGGAGTAGACAGACCTGGACGACGAACTTACATTAAACACGAAGAACGCACAAACAGGGAAAATAGACTACACAAAATGACGATGTACAAAAACAAACCGAAACGTCCCGTATGGTGCGACAAACACTGACACAGGAGACAACCACCCACAACGAACACTGTGAAACAACCTACCTAAATATGACTCTCAATTAGAGGAACGCCAAACACCTGCCTCTAATTGAGAGCCATACCAGGCAACCCTTAAACCAACATAGAAACAGACAACATAGAATGCCCACCCAAACTCACGTCCTGACCAACTAACACATACAACAAACTAACAGAAATAGGTCAGGAACGTGACAGATTGAATTTAATTAATGAGTACATTAGAGGAATTATTTAATTCCACTAACAATTAGTCACATGCACCGAATACTACAGGTGTAGACCTTACATTGAAATGCTTACTTACGAGCCCCAAAAATGCTTACTTACGAGCCCCTAACCAACAATGCAGTTAAAAAATACCGATAAGAATAAGAAATAAAAGTAATAAGTAATTACAGAGCAGCAGTAAAATAACAATAGCGAGACTATATACAGGGGTGTACCGGTACAGAGTTAACATGCGAGGGCACCGGTTAGTTGAGGTAAAATGTACATGTAGGTAGAGTTAGAGTTCTCTTTGCTTATTTGAGCTTTTCTTGCCATAATATGGACTTGGTCTTTTACCAGATAGGGCTACCTTCTGTATACCACCCCTACCTTTTCACAACACAACTGATTGGCTCAAAAGCATTAAGGAAAGTAATTCCACAAAGGAACTTTTAACAAGGTACACCTGTTAATTGAAATGCATTCCAGGTGACTACCTCATGAAGCTTGTTGAGAGAATGCCAAGAATGTGCAAAGCTGTCCTCAAGGCAAAGGGTGTTTACTTTGAAGAATCTCAAATGTAAAATATATTTTGATTTGTTAAACACTTTTTTGGTTACCTCATAATTCCATGTGTGTTATTTCATAGTTTGTCTTCACTATTATTCTACAATGTAGAAAATAGTAAAAAATAAAGAAAAACCCTGGAATGAGTAGGTATGTCCAATCTTTTTGACTGTATTTATTTCAATGATCAAACAATAAAGATATCATTTTAAAGATGGATGGTATCTCCCTTTATTCATTTTTTTGGGGTCATTTAGTAGACACTCTTATCCAGAGTGACTTATAGTAGTGAGTCCATACATTTCCACACTTTTAACTGGTCCCCCTTGAGAATCGATCCCACAACCCTGGCGTCGCAAGTTAACCACACGGGACTGTATATGGTTGAATATTGGCATGGAAAGACATAGGAGTCCCTATTCATTCATTATACAAATGTTACAGTAGTTAGCTAAGTCTTTTATGTTCATGCACATTACCACCAAATTATTAATTGTGTAATGCATATAATAATATATAAGTGTAATGTATATTTCTAAACTGACTCGGTACCAAAAAAAAAAGTTATTTGTTCTGGAACGTGACTACTGAAGTTCAAGGAGAGGAAAGGACGGAAATGGGCTTCAGTATAAAACTAGAAAACCAAAAGATCAGGTTCCACATGTCTGTTGGCTCAGTTGCAGTCCAAGTCAGGTGTGTTCTGAAACATCTACAGAGGGATGGATAAAATGTCAACATGAGCAAAGTGTCTTTAGGGATGCAAAACTACCATTGGTCAGAGGGACAAAACAAATGGCATCATGATGGCATCGAATATGCAACACGCACATGCATTCCAATCAAGAGATTGAAGCATTTTTAGAGGACGTTGCGTACTGGTTAGGAAATGGAGCAGACTACAGACAATCATGCATACGTGAGCCTCATGCTGAAAACACAAAACTAGTGTACTACAGGTTACTACAGTAGGTACTAGTGATTATTTGGCACTATTGAAACATCGCCCACAGCCTATTATTACTAGCGAAGACATGCTTATTCGGAGAAAACGGTACCGTTCAAAATACCTGAAAGTCTTCAGCTAAAAACTCTCCGAGATCAGACGCCTGAAGCGAGTAGTATGATAAAGAACAACAATGGACGAGAAATGCAAGGGACATATACGAAAATGAATGCTTTATTCAATTCTTAGTGTTTGGCATCAGACTGCAATTGAATTGAATTGAATAAACACCAGAGGGGAAGTTTAACTCACCACAGCATCAATTTCCTTTGGACCAGTCCAACACTGGAACACTGGTGCAACGCTCCTCTTCAGCTCACCGAACACGTCTGGCGACATGGGCATCATGTTGTCTTGCAGTCTAGATGGGTGACTAAAACCCATTGTGAAAATAACAGTTAAATCGGATTATAAAAATCATACTCAAACCAGACTATTGCAACTACAACTAAAGTATTTTATAGCATCTTCACCTTTCACAAAAATGAATATGGAGTATTATGAAGGATACTCTAGACCTACACTTCTGACACCGATATGAGTTCTGTCTTCATGTATCCTGTGCTGCTGGAACTCTCCACATCCATAGGCTCCGATGCTGAAAGATGAAAAACGGCGGACCAGCGATATAAGACCACTTGTCCCAGATCTGTCTGTGATCTATAGCCAACTCTTATGGTCATTCAATGCTATACAGAGAAAATTGATTGATCGAGAGGTTGGTCATAAAACACGACCCCGATGGTCTACCAAACAGACATCCGGGTCCTTACAGGGGCTTTGTGTACATCAAAAATAACACTATTGCTACCAAGGTGAATGATTGAGGAGCAAACTGAAGAGAGAAGAATTTTCAGCCACTCTTTGTGGGACAATGGAAGTAGATTTCAGTAATGCTTCTTTATTCTGGGACCACCCATACGTAAAATGTATGACTAAGTCGCTTTGGATAAAAAGTGTCTGCTAAATGGCATATATTATTTATTATAATATTCACAGGATTGAAAAACAAAGAGGTCACTGGCTGCTTACCCTCTGAGGCCCTAGCGTAGTACTTTCCGAAGGACTTGTCTTTGGGGATGTCTGGGTAGAGGAAGCGGAGTGGGTTCTCTGGGATGTTCTCAGCTGCCATCACCTTGTAGGTGCGGATGATGTCAGGCAGAGAGACAGCAGACAGCTCCTTCTTGGTGTAGGGCTCCACTGCATGGAATACAGGCTTATCTGCGAAACACACACATCGAAATATATCAACCTTTTAATTGTAATTGGCTAAAGGGGCGCTGTGTGTGTGGTGTGTGTTTTCACAGACTCACCGTATTGGTCGTGTTCCACCCAAGTGAATGTGATGGCTCCGTCTCTGCTACTCTCACTGAAGCGTAGCAAGAACGTGCCTGGACACTTCCCAGTCAGCAGGGCCTTCTCCCTCTCCTTACTCACAAAGCCCAGGATGCAACTGTGTGGGTGAGAAAAAGAAAATAAACAACATTTCTTAACCTCTATGTTTATTTGACAGGGGAAATTCACATTGTTCAACAATTCTGTAAATGTACAGTGCATTTGGAAAGTGTTCAGACCCCTTGACTTTTCCACACTTTGTTACGTTAAAACTTCATTCTAAAAGGGATTCAATAGTTTTTTTACTCATCAGTCTATCAGTGTTACTTGCCTCGAAGCAAGCATATAAGTTATTTAGCTAGTCTGGTAGGCTCGTGTCACTGGGCAGCTCTCGGCTGTGCTTCCCTTTGTAGTCTGTAATAATTTGCAAGCCCTGCCACATCCGACGAGCATCGGAGCCGGTGTAGTACGATTGGATCTTAGTTCTGTATTGACACTTCGCCTGTTTGATGGTTCGTTGGAGGGCATAGCGGGATATCTTATAAGCTTCCGGGTTAGAGTCCCGCTCCTTGAAAGTGGCAGCTCTACCCTTCAGCTTAGTACGGATGTTGCCTGTAATCCATGGCTTCTGGTTGGGGTATGTACATACAGTTAATGTGGGGACTACGTCATCAATGCACTTATTGATGAAGCCAGTGACTGATGTGGTGTACTCCTCAATGCCATCGGAAGAATCCCGGAACATATTCCAGTCTGTGTTAACAAAACAGTCCTGTATTTTAGCATCTGCTTCATCTGACCACTTTTCTAATTGACCGAGTCACTGGTGCTTCCTGCTTTCATTTTTGCTTTTAAGCAGGAATCAGGATATAATTATCGTCACATTTGCCAAATGGAGGGCGAGGGAGAGCTTTGTACACATCTGTGTGTGAAGTAAAGGTGGTCTAAAGTTCTTTTCCCCTCTGGTTGCACATTTAACATGGTGAAAGAAATGAGGTAAAACTGATTTAAGTTTCCCTGCATTAAAGTCCCCGGCTACTAGGAGCACCGCCTCTGGATGAGCATTTTCCTGTTTGCTTATGGCGGAACACAGCTCATTGCGTCGGTCTGTGGTGGTATGTAGACAGCTACGAAAAATACAAATAAACTCTAGGTAGATAATGTGGTCTACAGCTTATCATGAGATACTCTACCTCAGGCGAGGAAAACCTTGAGACTTCTTTAGATACCGTGCACCAGCTGTTGTTTACAAATATACATAGACCACCACCCCTTGTCTTACCAGATGCTGCTGTTCTATCCTGCCGATAGAATGTATAACCCGCGAGCTGTATGTTATTAATGTCGTCATTCAACCACAACACGGTGAAACATAAGATATTACAGTTTATAACGTCCCATTGGTAGAATATACGTGCTTTTATTTTGTCCCATTTATTTTCCAAAGATTGTACGTTGGCTAATAGTACGGATGGCAAGGGCAGATTAGCCACTCGTTGCCTGATCCTCACAAGGCACCCGATCTCCTTCCGCGAAATCTCTGTCTCTTTCTCCTGCAAATTACGGGGATGAGGGCCTGTTCGGGTGTTTGGAGTAAATCCTTCTCGTCCAACTCATGAATGAAAAATTATTAGTCCAATTCAAGGTAAGTAATCGCTGTTCTGATTTCAGAACCAGTTATCAAAACAACTCTGCCTCGATATAAGAGAACCGAATTGAGCGTTCCTCAGCTAATTGCAGAAATTGTAATTAACAGTATGAAGTCTGTTGTGGCAAGCTATAGACACCCTTCTGCTAACTCTGAGATAAAGATAATGTTCAACCGACTGATAAAGAACTAACTCACCCATCGTTCCACAGGGACAGCAGATGTCTCTTGATGAGGTCCAGGATAGCTTCGATCCACAGCCAGAAGGGAAAGCTCTTCTCACTGAGACTCTACAGTAGACAATGTGTCTTCAGATGTCTAGATGGATTACTAGGTCCTTCTATATTACAACTGTAAAGATGTTTTATTCTGTATATTGTAGTCATGCCCTACCTTACAGAACTTGGTCCAGGGGATAAGGCCCTCAGGATTCCTCTGTGCTTTCTGGCCTGTTAGAAAATGTATCTAGATTAACCTCATCATGAAGTATCGGGAGTTTGTAAATCAACCAACAACGTTATTAGAAGTATGGTAATATAACAAAAGCCAATCCCCCATCGTGACTCACCCAGGAGTTTGTCGGCCAGCATGCCTAGCTGCTCTTCATTGAGTCCCCTCTTGGTGACAGAGGAGAACTGCCAGCTCAGCACCTCAGACAGCTGTCCCCAGGACGCTGCAGGAGGGCTCAGGAAGAACTTCAGGTTCTAGGACAGACCAGGGAAACGAGCGAGACAGAAAAGGAGAGCGGTGCGTTTGTGTCCTGTCCATGTCTTATCTGATTTAGACTGGCTGACGCGCGGGCCTTCTGAAAAGGTCTCTCTTGCAATGCGATTTGATCTCAACGCAAATGACATGTATGAAAAGGTTCAATCGAATGAATGCACTGTACTACCTTGTGCTCGCTGGTCAGCATGTTGTACCACAGGATGGAGGCCCAGCCACTGGGCAACTGGCTGACGTTGGAGATGACCACGATGGGCAGGGAGATGGTCTAAGAAGGACCAGAGGCCAGAGAAAGTCAAAGTCAAATGAAATAAGGTCAGAGTGCTGTTGGACCTTATGAAAATGGGAGTGTAGACCTAATATAAATAGATAATAAATAGCCAGTTCAGATAGGGAACCTGAGTCCCCGCCTCAGCTGTAATTGCTAGTATGCGTTTGCTTCTTTTGCTGCATTGACGCTGCTGCTGTAACTAGCCGTTTCTCACTATGCTGCGTTTTTCTGATCTGTATTTTCTTTGCGAATGCTTGCTAGCTGTGGTTGAACCTCATTCCACATGCTCATGTGGCATGTCTGGTTGCTGAGGGGATGTCATTGACTGCGAGGATCAATCCACGTCGCAGCTCTGCTGTTGTCAATAGCGGCTACAACTAGCTAGCGAGTAGATTTGTCTCGGGAGAATTGTATACTTGGTTTGTTTGTTTCCAATGCCAGTATCGGGCAGAGTCCGTGCGCTCGGGTAACACACCCCATCACAGAGAAATCGACTCGCCTATACAGGAGGAAGTAGCCTACACTAGCCTTTATGCGTCGATATACAGCGAGTACCAATGTTTTCTTGATGACACGAGCAGGTTGGCGATTTGATAGTATTTGCGGCCGCTAATTTGTTTAGTGCAGCAATCAATCTAGATAGTAGCGTATTATGTGTCGCACGGGACACCAGACCGCTGCAAAACACTATAGTACCAGCTATACATTTACGGTGTATTCCAGTCACATTAGCTAGTGTGACTTGCACCGGCAGTCACACTTACAATTTCGTACATATTCTGACTGAAGGTGTATCATTCTGGAACCTTCCCTTATACATTTAGCTAAAAACACTCAATTTAAAGTGCAGGTCTGAAATAGTGTGCAATTACAGCTATACTTGCCGCTTCTGTTCTGAGCTAACTAATATGCAGGCATATTTCAGTATCTATTTGGTCTATTTCTTCTTGTTATCAGGTCATCATCTATCTTCTCTCAGGGCTTACCGGCTAGACAGCTCAGCTCAGGTAGACTATATTGTCGACCTATGGTTTTAGATGATCATGTCACTCTCCCTCTGCACACTCGTGCATGCACCTGCATGTTGTTTTATGCTACGTGCGTAGCCTAATCAGGATCAACCTTTCCGCTCCTCTCATGGACTACGGAAAAGCCTCTCTCTCCTCTCTCAGTAGCACAAGTTTGAGTCCAAGTTAAGGCGAAGGTGTTGTAGTTGCATTGCACTTTTCTAGAGGCGGGGTCCGTATGATGGCTTTATGGGTTCTTCAGTCTGAAATACACTAAGTGCTCCTTCGCTTTAATCTTGCATGATCTCTTAAGTACTGTTTGCATTATGGACACTCACATTTTAAGCGTACTCTCATACAACTCTAGATGAAAGAGGCCAACGCACTGTTAGTTCTGCTGATGACAACTGATGTTCCATGCTAATTCTTTCATGTTATGCTACCTGGATACTGAGCACGGGCGGGACCTGGCAAACCTCTGTTCAACATTGATGCTGGCAACGAATGACAAGATACTGGAGCTAATCATGGCTCTGGTTCCTTTGTCAGCGCTCCGAGCTATGGGCTGCCCAATTCTGTCTCGTTAGATGAGTTGAATATTTCCCATGTACCAAGATGACAGCTCATCTTGCTTCATCGAGGGTACCCGGCGGCGCTTCATATGAGAAATAGACGTATGGCTGCATTAGCTCATGCTACGCGTAGTTAGAATTCACACATCGGCCTAGTAGACAGTCATGTAATGGTATAATGACCATCGCTGGCCTATTGAGAGCTCAATAACTGCGATGAGTTTACCTGCCAGTACCATGCCTCATTAAGTTTGCTATGATGGCGTCAGTCGTGGTCAATAGCCTACACGTTGCCGTATTTACTGGCTACTTGATATAAAGTATATCACATATACTGTGCCTTCGGAAAGTATTCAGACCCCTTGACTTTTTTCACATTGTTACGTTACAGTCTTATTCTAAAATTGATTAAATACTTTTTTCCTCTCATCAAACTACAGCCAATACCTCATAATGACAAAAAATAACCGTTTTTTTTCTCCCCCTGCAAATCTATTAAACATAAAAACAGAAATCCCTTATTTACAGAAGTATTCAGACACTTTGCTATAAGATTCAAAATTGAGTTCAGGTGCATCCTGTCTCCATTGATCATCCTTGAGATGTTTCACCAACTTGATTGGAGTCTACCTGTGGTAAATTCAATTGATTGGACATCATTTGGAAAAGGCACACACCTGTAAATATAAGGTCCCACAGTTGACAGTGCTTGTCAGAGCAAAAATCAAGCCAAGAGGTCGAAGGAATTGTCCGTAAAGGAATTGTCTCAAGGAACAGATCTGGGGAAGGGTACCAAAACATTTCTGCAGCATTGAAGGTCCCCAGAACACAGTGGCCTCCATCATTCTTAAATGGAAGAAGTTTGGAACCACCAAGACTCTTCCTAGAGCTGTTTGCCCGGCCAAACTGAGCAATCAGGGGAGAAAGGCTTTGGTCAGGGAGGTGACCAAGAATATGATGGTCACTCTGACAGAGCTCTAGAGTTCCTGTGTAGAGCTAGGGGAAACTTCCAGAAGAACAATCATCTCTGCAGCACTGCACCATCTCTGCAGCACTCCACCAATCAGGTCTTTATGGTAGAGTGGCCAGACGGAAGCCACTCCTCGGTAAAAGGCACATGACAGCCCGCTTGGAGTTTTCCAAAAGGCAAACAAGATTCTCTGGTCTGATGAAACTAAGATTGAACTCTTTGGCCTGAATGCCAAGCGTCACGTCTGGAAGAAAACTGGCACCATCCCTACGTTAAAGCATGGTGGTGGCAGCATCATGCTGCGGGGATGTTTTTCAGCGGCAGGGACTGGGAGACTAGTCAGGATCGAGGCAAAGATGAACAGAGCAAAGTACAGAGAGATCCTTGATGAAGTCCTGAGTGCTCTGGAGCAGGTTCTCAGACTGGGGCAAAGGTTAAAATTCCAACAGGACAACGACCCTAAGCACACAGCCAAGACAACGAATATACTAAGATAACAGCTCATCTTGCCTCAAGCTAGGGTACCCAGTGTCATATGAGAACTACAGTGGCTTGCGAAATTATTCCCCCCCCAGCATTTTTCCTATTTTGTTGCCTTACACCCTGGAATTAAAATTGATTTTTGGGGGAGTTGTATCATTTGATTTACACAACATGCATACCACTTGGAAGATGCAAAATATTTTTTATTGTGAAACAAACAAGAAATAAGACCAAAAAAAACAAAAAACTTGAGCGTGCATAACAATTCACCCCCCCAAAGTCAATACTTTGTAGAGCCACCTTTTGCAACAATTATAGCTGCAAGTCTCTTGGGGTATGTCTCTATACGCTTGGCACATCTAGCCACTGGGATTTCCCATTCTTCAAGGCAAAACTGCTCCAGCTCCTTCAAGTTGGATGGGTTCCGCTGGTGTACACCAATCTTTAAGTCATACCACAGATTCTCAATTGGATTGAGGTCTGGGCTTTGACCAGGCCATTCCAAGACATTTAAATGTTTCCCCTTAAACCACTCAAGTTTTGCTTTAGCAGTATGCTTAGGGTCATTGTCGTGCTGGAAGGTGAACCTCCATCCCAGTCTCAAATCTCTGGAAGACTGAAACAAGTTTCCCTCAAGAATTTCCTTGTATTTAGCACCATCCATTATTCCTTCAATTCTGACCAGTTTCCCAGTCCCTGCCGATGAAAAACATCCCCACAGCATGATGCTGCCACCACCATGCTTCACTGTGGGGATGGTGTTCTCAGGGTAATGAGAGGTGTTGGGTTTGCGCCAGACATAGCGTTTTCCTTGATGGCCAAAAAGCTCAATTTTAGTCTCATCAGTCTCAGTCTCATTTAGTCTCATAGTACCTTCTTCCATACGTTTGGGGAGTCTCCCACATGCCTTTTGGCGAACACCAAATGCGTTTGCTTATTTTTTTCTTTAAGCAATGTCTTTTTTTCTGGCCAGTCTTCGGTAAATGGTTAAACATATTTCTATGTGGTGTTTGTTTTCTGAAATTAAGTGAAGCCAGTTCAGAAAAGGAACCCGAGTGCCCGCTTCAGCATCAGCTGAGATGGCACCAATTAGATGCTAGTAACAATCCCCTTTACCTTATTTGGCGTTCTATTTAAGATGACTGATTCTGCTAACACATCCTGCTGCCGCTTGCTGCTACTGATAGTATCCGTTTGCTTTTTTAATCCCACCACCACCCCAGCCTCCACCTGTTAGGTTCTGTTTTCCTGCTTGTAGGTCATTTTATATATTGACGCTTTGCATGGCCAGTGAGCTACCCTGAAGGAGCAGAGCCTATATCGCCACGACTTGCATTATTAATTCTTAAATAAATTGTAAAAAAATAATAAAACTACTTGGTGTTTCCTTTCTAAACTATATTTCAGACCACTTACCTCTAGCTTGAGCTCCAGACCTGACTGGTTGAGTTCAGATTCAAAGCAGATGCAGTGCAGCTCCTCTGTCACAATGAGAGGCCCCTGGAATAACATAGTCAGACAGTAACACATTAGGGCTATGTACCAATTGTCTTGCCTTCCTCCAAAAGTCTGCACTTGTTCACTTCCCCGATTCGAAAGGAAATGACTGGTATAAGAAATATGATGGAAACTCCCTCCGAACCATACCAATTCAATGCTTTTAGATATGTGGGAAGTAGTGAACGAGTGCACTCTCAGGAGAAAAGAGATATTATTGTGACGCACCCTAGGACTCAGTAACACGCTGTACTTAATACTTCTCATATCTATCGGAATGAATTGACTGTAACTGATTACCTTGTCATTATGGGACAGTCATATAACCCAGGTAGTCTCTCACCTCATTTGTTCTGTTGCCGGCTACTTTCTGCTCTTTCAGTTGCTGTGTTGAGACCAGAGAATAAACTGTAAGGAGTGATGACAGTCCAGGTCCAAACGGACAATCGGGACAACTTATTCAGATGTAATGCCCTGTATGCTATTTGTAAATTGTGCCAGCTTACCAAATGGCGAAACTCTGCAGCCAAGCTTCCATTCGACTCCTCCATATTCATAACTTTGGTGTTGGTACCCAATATATTGAACTTACGAAACCCTTTCTTTTCTGTAACGTCCCTGGAGAGAAAATGCAATGTGCATTCCTTCTTTAGTTATGTATTCACATCACAAATTCAAGAACAGGGCATAACAATGCACAAACACATATATTCTACCACACTCATCCACTTACTTGTCAAACAAAGCTTTCACTTTGAGTTGATAGTTGAATTCCTGGAGCTTCACAAGAAATCTAAAGAGAAAATACAAATCAAAACTCAACCAGGTCTGGACGGATTCATAGGAACTACTGACGGGAGGAACTACAGACAGGGGGTGCTGTTGTGTTGTGCTTACCTGAGCTTGACAGTGAACTGCACCTGTGTCTTCAGCACCAGAGGTCTCTGTGGATGTGTGGGCATACAGGGCTGTCTCTCCACCACCAAGGCACTGAGAAACACCACAGACACAAGGAATTTAGAGGGGATATACTGTATAGAGGCATTTAGATATTCTTCAAGAACAAATGGGTAGAATATACAGTATATATACACTACCGTTCAAAAGTTTGCGGTCACTTAGAAATGTCCTTGTTTTTGAAAGAAAAGCAATTTTTTTGTCCATTAAAATAACATCAAATTGATCAGAAATAAAGTGCAGACATTGTTAATGTTATAAATGTCTATTGTAGCTGGAAACGGCAGATTTTTTTATGGAATATCTACATATGCGTACAGAGGCCCATTAGAGTTTCAGAAGAAAGTTCTTTGGTTCTGTCCATTTTAAGCCAGAACCAAATAACTTTCTTCTGAAACTCGTCAGTCTATTCTTGTTCTGAGAAATGAAGGCTAGTCAATGTGAGAAATTGCCAAGAAACTGAAGATCTCGTACAACGTTGTGTACCACTCCCTTCACAGAACAGGGCAAACTGGCTCTAACCAGAGTAGAAAGAGAAGTGGGAGGCCCCCGGTGCACAACTGAGCAAGAGGACAAGTACATTAGAGTGTCTAGCTTGAGAAAAAGACACCTCACAAGTCCTCAACTGGCAACTTCATTAAATAGTACCCGTAAAACACCAGTCTCAACGTCAACAGTGAAGTGGCGACTCCGGGACGCTGGCCTTCTAGGCAGATTTGCAAAGAAAAAGACATATCTCAGACTGGCCAATAAAAATAAAACTTTAAGATGTTCAAAAGAACACAGACATTGGACAGAGGAACTCTGCCTAGAAGGCCAGCATCCGGAGTTGCCTCTTCACTGTTGACGTTGAGACTGGTGTTTTCCATAAATGTGGAAAAAGTCAAGGGGTCTGAATACTTTCAGCGGTCTAAGGCACTGCATCGCAGTGCTAGAGGCGCCACTATAGACCCGGGTTCGATCCCGGGCTGTGTCACAGCCGGCTGAGACCCATGCGGCAGCGCACAATTGGCCCAGTGTCCTCCGGGTTAGGGGAGGGTTTGGCCTGCCGGGATGTCCTTGTCCCATCACTGTTTAGCGATTCCTTGTTGCGGCCGGAAGCAGTTGTACGGCGATTCCTCCGACACATTGGTGCGGCTGGCTTCTGGGTTAAGCGAGCAGTGTGTCAAGAAGCAGTGCGCCTTGGCAAGGTCGTGTTTCAGAGGACGCATGGCTCTTGACCTTCGCCTCTCCCGAGTCCGTACGGGAGTTGCAACGACGGGACAAGACTGTAAACTACCAATTGAATACCACAAAATTGGGGAGAAAAACAAAACAAAAAAAACTATAAAATAATCAAAAACACCAGCGAAAAACACAGAATGGGCCTTTAACATTGGAATACAAATGTGGTGTCACTCACTGTTCTAGGAGGTTCCGGAACAGTGACAGGGCCCGCCCCTCCAGGAAGCCTTTCTGCTGTTTGATTGGGTCGTTGTCGTATGTGTACTTCTGCTCTAGTTCCTGGAGCTTCTTCAGCTGCTGCCTCACCTGCTGCAGGCTTTCCGCCACCGCTGTGAACCTACAGGGGAAGAAGAAGATGAAGCAGAAAAAGAAGAATACTTTATTTGTTGGGTTCCTAAATTCTGGGCATCTCTCAGACAAGAGATGCCCAAAAGAATGAACTAGCCTCCTCACCAGTTCTGCAGTTGGTCCAGACATGCGTTGGGTGGTCCTCCGATACAGGAGATCTGCTGCCTCTTCTTCCACTCCGCCATCTCCTCTGAGATCAAGTCTAACTGGACCGCCTCGGCCATGTTGAGCACCTCTGCCAACTGGCCAACCACTTCCTGTGGAGGAAATTAAATAGTCCATGCACACAAAGAACAGTTATTATCTACTCTTCAATGTGAGCAGGCTGGTTATTGCTGGATAATACACTCTAAGGGCGTTTTCACATATAGTTTTGAGATATAGTTCTAATCTATTTGTTACATTGTCTTTTCCCCCTATTTGATCCGATTGGTTTGACATTTCCAAATGAAAAGAATTCCTCAACAAAACCATGTGTCCATAAAAGTCATTTGTTTAAATGCTTACGTTAAATCCATTTATGATTATTATAAAGCATCACTTGTGTGTCCCGATCTTCCTATTACCTTCGCTTTGGTCTTCCAACAACATGCGGGAGGAAACGGAGCGCAGTAGCTGCTCTAACTGCAACGTAAATAGGCTATATTCAGCTATATCCCCCGGTATAGACCCCCGGCTCCCCTAACCTGCATTGGACGCGCTGCTATTCTCAAAATGTTTCAGAGATCTCAAGTGATGATGCTGCGTGCATGAATTAAAATGCTGTCAAACAACCAAAAATAATGACAACCTCTTTTCCTGTGTTTTGGCTGACTGCATTCTCACCTGCAGCGAACCGCACCAGTGTGCGAATTGAATTGGACCGAGACCACCCTTTTTGAGTGAACCACTGTGCATTGTTTAGTGCCCTCCCAAGTGCGGATATAATGTTCACACCAGTCCAAAGAACCAAACTAAGGGGGTAAACGCACCAGAGTTTGGAAAAAACGCACCAAACCAATTTGGTGTGAAAGCCCCCTTAGTCGCAACTCACATGTTCTGAATGACTAAAATACATGTCGTTTTAGTGGTAATTGAGGCGTAAACAAATCGGTTAATATTCACAGTAGAATGTGATGATAAAACGTCACCGTTTAACCTCATCCTGACCCCTCTTACCACTCTCTGGAACTTCAGCTTGAAACACATCTCTGCAATCAGCAGCTTCTCGTGTTCCAGCTGTTTCGGTGTCAGCCCGTTCATTTCATGTTCTAAAGTGGGAGAAGGGAAAAACTTTATCTTACTGACTATACTTGAAACACAGATTCCTGTAAATAGATGATCTACTACAGATAGAGAATAAAACGCCTCACCTCTGTTCTTAAGATTGTTTTCCTTAAAGTCATGCTCGTCTTGAAGGTATTCCAGAGACTTTACATTCTGATCCACTTCCTAGCAAGTGAGATAAACACGTTGGATCAGATAGATGGCAAAACCTGACATGCATGAACATGTACTGCAAATCACTGACGGAAATCAACAAATAGTATATGATGGAAATGATCCCTCACCTGAACCCTGTTTTTCATGTCTTTGACTTTCTTGTCCAGTTTTTGTTTCTCCAGAACCATGCTAGTCTGTGTGTTTTCTCTGTCGGTCTGAGAAGAAAATACTGTTCATTTAACGCCACAGTTAAAGCATGTAAAACACTCCGATATACAGTTATGTATCACCTACAATATCTGACAGCATGGATAGAGAAAGACGTGTGGTGATTTTGTAAAAATACAATGCATGTCAATAAAAGTCTGTGTAAGGCACCTCTATGCTTTTGGCAGCAGCCAGAATCTTCTGCTCCTCCTTCAGGTTTCTGGAGATGATCATGGCCATGTGAACGGGGTCCTCCTGAAAGTGGTCCTGTGAAAGAGTGTACTTTATTACTATAAATCCCCAAAACCATTCAGACACTGGGGTCATAACCAGAATAAAACAAAAAAATAGTTATTATAGATCATTACTGTAACATCCAAACTCTATTGCTTGTAAAGGCCACTGGCACAGACGCGACTGAGCTCATACTACACCTGGAGGTTTCGCTTGATCTTGCGGATGTTGTGTTGTAGCAGGAAGTTGTTTTCCAGGGCGAAGCGGCTGTGTTGATCATCCAGCTGGGCTAGGAGGTCATGGAAACGTACTGTTGCTAAGGAGTCCTGAACAGCCACATTTTCCCTACAGTGTTTCAATCACAGGGGAAGAGATCGGATGAAGGATATGAATAGATAACAGTAGAGAGATTAGAGCTTTATTTATCCATTATACAGCAGCTTCTCAGCATCACTAAAATAGAATGGCATAGATCCGAATATAGTAGAATAGAATCTTTATTTATCTATTAAATACAGCAGACTCTCTCCTCCCATCACTGCTTACCAGTCGATGCTCTCAATCCACTTGCTGAGGTACTGTCTGATGTCCATGGGGAAGGAGTCATCGTAGAGCTGGTCGACCTGCTCCAGGTATTTAGACTCCAGTAGTTGCAGCTGGCACCACTGGGCCATCTGATCAAGGAGGAGTAACCTTGAGTTATGAAATGAGGCAATGAAATAAATGAAGATATTCATATTGTTTAAGATTGAGACAGGAACTACTATAACATGGATCAATGCACCTGGTAGCAATAACCGTTAGATTTGAGACGTGTATTTGGTTACAATATGGCCTGTATCAGCTTGCTGTTCTAGGTAAAGGTCCTTCCGGACCCCTTTAGGTGATGGCCCGTAGCAAGCGACAGGATCTGCTTAAGTTTTCGAGATGATCGATCTCTGTCGAGGGAGGAGCTGGTTTATACATAGTGTGTATTTATTTCTTCTGAACACAAACATTTAAATACATACTTTTATGTTCAAAACGTGTGTACTATTCATGGTACTCTCTCTGCTGATCACGTCTGCCAGTCACGGTGTCCGTATCTAAGGTAGTAGACAGCTGGTGACAGCTGGTGACATCTCAAGAGCAATCTTCGTCCGACAAACTGCTATCAGGTATCAAGTCTATTTATTTTTGAACTATTTAGTTATAGAAACATGATAGCGCCAACGCAAGCTGTAAAACGACTCCCAACCAAGAACACAGCAACCTTAGTAATGTAGCTAGCTTGCTAATAACAAGATATGTTGCTAGCTAGCAGTAACAGATCATGTAGGTTTATCACTAGCTAGCATGTCATTCCGGGAGTAATAATTCAAAGTAATAATTTAAGACCACAAAAATCTATTGGACAAGTAGTGTACATCTAATACGGTCATCAAGGAAGGATCCACATACGAAACGCCACATTATCCCTGTCAATAGCTGGACTAGGATGATTGCAGAGCACCCTGCCTCAGACTGTCAGAATGTTCATTTTCTAGCTCACAAATTACATTCCTTTGCTGTGACTTTATCAATTCAGCTCTCATGTGTCCTGCTCCCAGAGATCAACAAGTGCTAATCATGGGCTGATTCATGGACCTGTGAGGAGAACCCTGCTACTGCAGTTTGAACCAGCCCTGCTGTCACTATTTAGACATTGGGACCACATATACATTTGCCTGTTGTCTTTTCTTTGTGGATTTTGTCTTGGACAGTCTAGGGCATTTTAGAGTTGAAGAACACCCACTACAGATACACATGGTTACTTGAACATTTCGAAGACTAAATTCAATGTAGAATCAGTTTAACACATGACAAAACAGATACTTTTACTATTGTAACATGCAGCGGGGAGAATTATATTGTTGTCGTCAGCAGCCCAGGCTTTTGCCATAGATGGTCGAGCTGTCGTCTCTAGACCACACAAGCTTTAGATTGCATTCTGCTAAGGTACTTGTCTCTCTCTACATCGGTTAGCTACATTAGTGACCAGGGTGGGATCTGTGATACGCCTATGGGGCCTGGGCACACAAATGCTCCTAGAGAGAAGGGGGAAATACCGAATCATGCGTTGACGACAGTTCTACTCTCTAGCAGAGGCTCGGGCTTTTGGCATAGATGGTAAAGCTCTCATGTATGGACAGCAACATTGTAAGATTGTTCCCTCCACGGTACTTAATATAGACGACATTGATTGATCGGTTACACTATATTTAGATACTTCAAATACTGCCTAAGCCACCTTCGCTACTTGTCTCCATAGTCAATAAATGGTGAAAAACTATTTCTGATGATGTGCTTTGTTAAAATGTATATGCATGAAACGAACATTACCGGAAACATGTCTCACACTAGATTTTGGCACCGTCAACTTTTAGAAGGTTAGTGGGGAAGTTAATAATTTAAACAACCTAAATATTATATTCCAATGCATCCAACATTATGCAGCTCAGCATTCAACAGTGCCCTCAAAGCTCATCACTAAGCTAAGGACCCTGGGACTAAACACCTCCCTCTGCAACTGGATCCTGGACATCCTGATAGGCCGCCCCCAGGTGGTAAGGGTAGGTAACAACACATCCAGGTCGCAATTGTAAATGAGAACGTGTTCTCAATTTGCCTACCTGGTTAAATAAAGGTTAAATAAAAAATAAAAATAAATAAAATCTACCACACAGATCCTCAACACAGGGGCACCTCAGGGGTGCGTGCATAGTCCCCTCCTGTACTCCTTGTTCACTCATGACTGCATAGTCAAGCACGACTCCAACACCATCATTAAGTTTGCCAACGACACAACGGTGGTAGGCCTGATCACCGACACGACACAGTTATGAAAACTTAGGACACTAAAGAGGCCTTTCCACTGACTCTGAAAAACACCAAAATAAACATGTCCAAGGTCCCTGCTCATCTGCGTGAATGTGCCTTAGGCATGCTGCAAGGAGGCATGAGGACTGCAGATGTGGCCAGGGCAATAAATTGCAATGTCCATGCTGTGAGACGCCTAAGACGGCGCTACAAGGAAACAGGACGGACAGCTGTGCCAGACCACATGTAACAACACCTGCACAGGATCAGTACATCCGAACATCACAACTGCGGGACAGGTACAGGATGGCAACAACAACTGCCCGAGTTACACCAGGAACGCACAATAATTCCATCAGTACTCAGACTGTCCGCAATAGGCTGAGAGAGGCTGGACTGAGGGCTCGTAGGCCTGTTGTAAGGCAGGTCCTCACCAGACATCACCGGCAACAACGTCGCCTATGGGCACAAACCCACTGTCGCTGACCCAGACAGGACTGGCAAAAAGTGCTCTTCATTGACGGGTCGCGGTTTTGTCTCACCAGGGGTGATGGTCGGATTCACGTTTATCGTCGAAGGAATGAGCGTTACACCGAGGCCTGTACTCCGGAGCGGGATCGATTTGGAAGTGGAGGGTCCGTCATGGTCTGGGGCGGTGTGTCACAGCATCAGCTTGTTGACTGAGCTTGTTGTCATTGTAGGCAATCTCAACGCTGTGCGTTACAGGGAAGACATCCTCCTCCCTCATGTGGTACCCTTCCCGCAGGCTCATCCAGACATGACCCTCCAGCATGACAATGCCACCAGCCACACTGCTCGTTCTGTGCGTGATTTCCTGCAAGACAGGAATGTCAATGTTCTGCCATGGCCAGCGAATAGCCCGGATCTCAATCCCATTGAGCATGTCTGGGACTGTTGGATTGGAGAGTGAGGGCTAGGGCCATTCCCCCCAGAAATGTCCGGGAACTTGCAGGTGCCTTGGTGGAAGAGTGGGGTAACATCTCACAGCAAGAACTGGCAAATATGGTGCAGTCCATGAGGAGGAGATGCACTGCAGTACTTAATGCAGCTGGTGGCCACACCAGATACTGACTGTTACTTTTGATTTTGACCCCGCCTTTGTTCAGGGACACATTATTCAATTTTTGTTAGTCACATGTCTATGGAACTTGTTCAGTTTATGTCTCAGTTGGTGAATCTTGTTATGTTCATACAACTATTTACACATGTTAAGTTTGCTGAAAAGAAACACAGTTGACAGTGAGAGGACGTTTCTTTTTTTGCTTAGTTCATAAATATATATACACACACACACTACCGTTCAACAGTTAGGGGTCACTTAGAAATGTCCTTGTTTTTGAAGGAAAGCACATTTTTTGTCCATTAAAATAACATAAAATTGATTAGAAATACAGTGTAGACATCGTTAATGTTATAAATGACTATTGTAGCTGGAAACGGCAGATTTTTAATGTAATATCTACATAGGTGTACAGAGGCCCATTATCAGCAACCATCACTCCTGTGTTCCAATGGTACTTTCTGTTAGCTAATCAAAGTCTATAATTTTAAAAGGTTAATTGATCATTAGAAAACCCTTTTGCAATTATGTTAGCACGGCTGAAAACTGTTGTGCTGATTAAAGACGCAATAAAACTGGCCTTCTTTAGACTAGTTGAGTGTCTGGAGCATCAGCATTTGTGGGTTCGATTACAGGCTCAACATGGTCAAAAACAAAGGACTTTATTCTGAAACTCGTCATTCTATTCTTATTCTGAGAAATAAAGGCTATACAACGTAAGAAATTACCAAAAAAACTGAAGATCTCGTACAACGATGTTTATTACTCCCTTCACAGAACAGAGCAAACTGTCTCTAACCAGAATAGAAAGAGTGGGAGGCCCCGGTGCACAACTGAGCAAGAGGACAAGTACATTAGTGTCTAGTTTGAGAAACAGATGCCTCTTAAGTTCTCAATTGGCAGCTTAATTAAATAGTGCCCGCAAAACACCTGTCTCAATGTCAACAGTGGAGAGGCGACTCCGGGATGCTGGCCTTCTAGGCAGAGTTACTAAGAAAAAGCCATATCTCAGACTGGCCAATAAAAATAAAAGATTTAAGATGGGCAAAAGAACACAGACACTGGACAGAGGAACTAGCCTAGAAGGCCAGCATCCCAGAGTCGCCTCTTCACTGTTGACGTTGAGACTGGTGTTTTGCGGGTACTATTTTCGTCACTGTGGTTACACTACTTTGCTCCGTTTTCCATTGTTTTGGACAATACTCCAAATCTCCTTGATTCTACCGCCATTGTATTCAGAATCCACTTCATCATCCGCTTCCGCCATCTTTCGTTCCACTCCAGCAACCTTGTGTCGGGCAACCACTCACCTGTTACTACACATCATTGCGAACGGTGGGATCCTATGACGGTTCCACGTTTAAAGTCACTGATCTCTTCACTTTAGTTAGGCCATTCTACTGACGATGTTTGTCTATGTGCTCGATTTTATACACCAACGGGTTTGGCTAAAATATCCAAAACCACTAATTTGAAGTGGTATCCACATACTTTTGGTGATGTTGTGTATTTATCCTGTTTCAGTCTTTGGGAGATAGCTATATCTATATAGCAGACTTGATAGCCTTGGTTTCTCAAATGATTGCCTCGCCTGGTTCACCAACTACTTCTCTGACAGAGTTCAGTGTGTCAAATCGGGAGGGCCTGTTGTCCGGGCCTCAGGCAGTTTCTATGGGGGTGCCACAGGGTTCAATTCTTGGACCGACTCTCTTCTCTGTATACATCAATGATGTCGCTCTTGCTGCTGGTGAGTCTCTGATCCACCTCTACGCAGACGACACCATTCTGTATACTTCTGGCACTTCTTTGGACACTGTGTTAACAACCCTCCAGATGAGCTTCAATGCCATACAACTCTCCAACTGCTCTTAAATACAAGTAAAACTAAATGCATGCTCTTCAACCGATCGCTGCCTGCACCTGCCCGCCCGCCCGTCCAGCATCACTACTCTGGATGGTTCTGACTTAGAATATGTGGACAACTACAAATACCTAGGTGTCTGGTTAGACTGTAAACTCTCCTCTCAGACTCACATCAAACATCTCCAATCCAAAGTTAAATCTAGAATTGGCTTCCTATTTCGCAACAAAGCGTCTTTCACTCATGCTGCCAAACATACCCTTGTAAAACTGACCATCCTACCGATCCTCAACTTCGGTGATGTCATTTACAAAATAGCCTCCAATACCCTACTCAATAAATTGGATGCAGTCGATCACAGTGCCATCCGTTTTGTCACCAAAGTCCCATATACTACCCACCACTGCGACCTGTATACTCTCGTTGGCTGGCCCTCGCTTCATACTCGTCGCCAAACCCACTGGCTCCAGGTCATCTACAAGACCCTGCTAGGTAAAGTCCTCCCTTATCTCAGTTCGCTGGTCACTATAGCAGCACCCACCTGTAGCACGCGCTCCAGCAGGTATATCTCTCTGGTCACCCCCAAAACCAATTCTTCCTTTGGCCGCCTCTCCTTCCAGTTCTCTGCTGCCAATGACTGGAATGAACCACAAAAATCTCTGAAACTGGAAACACTTATCTCCCTCACTAGGTTTAAGCACCAGCTGTCAGAGCAGCTCACATATTACTGCACCTGTACATAGCCCATCTATAATTTAGCCCAAACAACTACCTCTCCCCCTACTGTATTTATTCATTCTGCCCCTTTGTACCCCATTATTTCTATCTCTACTTTGCACATTCTTCCACTGCAAATCTACCATTCCAGTGTTTTACTTGCTATATTTACATTTACTTCGCCACCATGGCCTTTTTTTTGCCTTTACCTCCCTTTTCTCACCTCATTTGCTCAAATTGTATATAGACTTATTTTTCTACTGTATTATTGACTGTATATTTGTTTTACTCCATGTGTAACTCTGTGTTGTTGTATGTGTCGAACTGCTTTGCTTTATCTTGGCCAGGTCGCAATTGTAAATGAGAACTTGTTCTCAACTTGCCTACCTGGTTAAATAAAGGTCAAATAAATATATATTTTTTATATATATATATATATATATATGTTCCAGGCAGCAGCTTGCGGTTGGCACAAGAGGCTGTGTTTACATCGAAGATAGAAGCAGGCCATTGGCTGCCTTCATCGCGAGGGGTATGTACGGGAGTTGTGATTGGTTCCAAGTTTAGCAGTTCAGCAAATTTGCCTGCGCAGACTGTTGAAATATAGTATTTTTATGCGAAAATGTAAGGTGCCAACACATTGTATTGTCACCATAAGCATGTTTTACCGTCATATACAAAACATCAGCTCCTCCCTCGACGGGGATCGAGCAACTTCACGTTTTTCAGCTTCAGACCACAATCTAATTTCCCCGTTCTCAACACAAAAAGGTCCTTCCTCGTTTCCAAACACAGACTGCAAGTGCTTTGAAGTAGTTGATTTCCTTCTCCTTTCTAGTGAGCTGATATAGAAGCTGTCATCAACACTTATAAATTATAGATCGCCTTACCTTTTACTTTGACTATGGACAACAAATCACGAACGAAATACTTGAAGAAATTATGGTTTCCTGTTGCAGATCCGCTGCAAAAGTAGAGTCAGATCACTAACAACATCAAACAGCGTAACCAAATATATATTTTAAAACGAATCTTATGGTTCTATCTGTAGCATAACAGCCTGATGACGCCCACATACAGAAGAATGTCTTCTCCAATAGGAGTTTCGCATATGATCAGGGTTACTCAGACTCTTTTTCGATAGCCAATCAAGACGCAGAGTTTGCTGGCAGTCAAAACCGTACAGGGCTGTTCTGATAGATAAACAACCTCCCTTGATATCCTTCGCCGTCCATTTGAAGTATTTTCCTGGATATTAGAAGACAATGGTAAAATTCAGTTTTCATTAACGGTAATCAAAGATATATTATGTGTTTGTATTTGTTGACCACATCGCAAATTTCCCCAAAACATGAGCAAACCATCTAAAGCAAATGCTTTATTATCTGCTGGCTCAGAAAGCAGAAAGGAGAACACACAGCAGAACAGCCAAGGGTTTACCACGTGTTTTCAGGGAAACTGAAAGTAGCTATAGCCTCTTTGCTGAAACTGGGGAAAAGGGCAGGACCCGATTTATTAGTCATAGTTTATATATATAGATATATACTGATTGTCTACTTTGACTATGACCAACTGAGATAAATACAAACGATTTGGTCTGAATTCAAAGAATAGCCCAGCCCAATGAAGCGAGAACACATATTGTACAATATTTGGAGGAAATATATATACTGAACAAAAATATAAACCCAACATTTTCAAAGATTTTACTGAGTTTCACTTCATCTGTCAATGTAAAAAATCTGTCAATTTAAATAAATAAATAATTATTATCTATTAATTTTCTCATGACTGGGCAGGGGCGCAGCCATGGGTGGGCATAGGCCCACACACTTGGGAGCCAGGTCCACATACTGGGGAGCCAGGTCCAGCCAATCCGAATGAATTTTTCCACACAAAAGGGCTTTACTAAAGACAGAAATACTCCTCAGTTTTTGAAAGAAATAAGCTTTTTGGAAAATGTATGGACAATTTTTGGAATCTTTTATTGCAGCTCATGAAAAATGTGACCAACACTTTACACGTTGCATTCATATTTTTGTTCAGTATATGTATTATAGGTTACAGTAGGGTACTAAATAAACTTTCAAGTGGCACACTGACTCACCCATTGATGAAGATACTATAAGTAGGCCTATACAGTGCTGCTGTTTTGATTTATGAGATGAAAAAAAAGTTTTTCCCGCAAATGTATTTAGAAATTTGTAAAATGCAAACTGACAGCCGGCAACAAACCATATAAATATAATCCATAGATGACAGTTCCCATTCAAGTCAGGACTGGCAGCCATTACCAGCGTACCCACGAGTTTAACAGTCAAATTGCCATGGTAAGAGGTTCCAAAACCCTTCTATAGGTTATATGGCAATGCAACACCGGCAATGGAATACCGGTAACTACCAAAATAAAGGAAACACTTGAGTAAATGAGGCATAGAAACGATTTGTTTTGGTGTGGGGTGCATCTTCCTGGCATGGTTTAGGTCCACTTGTAGAATATATGCCAAGGCGCATTGAAGCTGTTCTGGTAGCTTGTGGTGGCCCAACATCCTATTAAGATCCTTTATGTTTCCTTTATTCTGGCAGTTACATGTATGTGCTTTTGATCAAATAATCCACAGTTATTCTTTAGAAACGAGTGATCCTCTGTGGGGAAATTATGCTCTCTGGTGTATTTTGAACATTGAGAGCGGGCTCCTATGTTTTCTTTTGTCCTGTTTTGCCTTTCGGGCCCCCTACGGGCTTGGGTCCAGGGGCTTTAGAGCGTTGGGCCAGTAACCGAAAGGTTGAATCCCCGAGCTGACAAGGTACAAATCTGTCGTTCTAATAATGATAACAAAATCCTCCGAATATTGATATAGCAATAAGCGCATCGACAATGTTATCCCCACAGTGACTATACTAACATAGCTTATCCAAACCAAAAACCATGGATTACAGGCAATATCCGCGCTGGGCTAAATGCTAGAGCTACCACCTACAAGGAATGGGACACATACATGGACACATACAAGAAAGCATGCTACGACCTCCGACAAGACGTCAAACATGTAAAAGGACAAGGAGGGAGGTGGAATCCTATTACACTGGCTACGACGCTCGTCGCATGTGGTAGACCTTGCAGACAATAATGGATTACAAAGGGAAACCCAGCTGAGTTGCCCAGCAATGCAGAACTCCCAAACGAGCTAAATGCCTGTTTTCGAGGAATATAAGACTGTGCCTTGTGTGAAAGACCCTGTTTTTCCAGATGACTGTGAGATCTTTCTTTCCATGGCCGCCATGCTGATCCTCAACACAGGGGCCCCTCAGGGGTGTGTGCTCAGTCCCCTCCTGTACTCCCTGTTCACTCATGACTGCATGGCCAGGCACAACTCCAACACCATCATTAAGTTTGCAGATGACACAACAGTGGTAGGCCTGATCATCAACAACGACGAGACAGCATAAGGGGATGAGACAGCATACGGGGAGGAGGTCAGAGACCTGGCCGTGTGTTGCCAGGACAACAACCCGTCCCTCAACGTGATCAAGACTAAGGAGATGATTGTGGACTACAGGAAAAGGAGGACCGAGCACGCCCCCATTCTCATCGACGGGGCTGTAGTGGAGCAGGTTGAGAGCTTCAAGTTCCTTGGCGTCCACATCACCAACAAACTAACATGGTCCAAGCACACCAAGACAGCCGCGAAGAGGCCACAACAAAACCTATGCCCCCTCAGGAGACTGAAAAGATTTGGCATGGGTCCTCAGATCCTCAAAAGGTTCTACAGCATCCTGACGGGTTGCATCACTGCCTGGTATGGCAACTGCTCAGCCTCCAACCACAAGGCACTACAGAGGGTAGTGCGTACTGCCCAGTACATCACTGGGGCCAAGCTTCCTGCCATCCAGGACCTTGATACCAGATGGTGTCAGAGGAAGGCCCTACAAAATGTCAAAGACTCCAGCCACCCTAGTCATAGACTGTTCTCTCTGCTACCACACGGCAAGTGGTACCGGAGCGCCAAGTCTACTTCCAAGAGGTTTCTAAACAGCTTCTAACCCCCGAGCCATAAGACTACTGAACATCTAATCAAATGGCTACCCACACTATTTGCATTGACCCCCCCCCCCCCCCCCTTTTTTACGCTGATGCTACTCTCTGTTATTATCTATGCATAAGTCACTTTAATAACTCTATCTACATGTAAATATTAACTCAATTACCTCAACTAACCGGTGCTCCCGCACATTGACTCTGTACCGGTACCCCTATATAAAGCCTAGCTACTGTTATTGTACTGCTGCTGTTTAATTATTTGTTACTTTTATTTATTATTTTTTGGTTAAGGGCTTGTAGGTAAGCATATCATTGTAAGGTCTACACCAGTTGTATTCAGCGCATGTGACAAATACAATTTGATTTGATTTAAATTGTCAATTAATGGTACCCAAACTATCTGCACTGACCCTAGCTTGCATTGACCCTATGCACACTCACTTGACTATATATACACACCATATACTCACTCACACACAATACATTGACACTCCCACACAAAACCCATACACATAAACATCCACTACATATGCACACACACACATACCCAAACAACACAAACACACAAACATTATTATCTATCCTGATGCCTAGTCACTTTACCCTGCCTTCATGTACATATCTACCTGAAATACTTTGTACCTCTGCACATTAATCTGGTACTGGTACTCCCTGTATATACAGTTGAAGTCGGAAGTTTACATCCACTTAGGTTGGAGTCATTAAAACTTGTTTTTCAACCACTCCACAAATTTCTTGTTAACAAATTACAGTTTTGGCAAGTCGGTTAGGACATCTACTTTGTGCATGACACGAGTAATTTTTCCAACAATTGTTTAGACAGATTATTTCACTTATAATTCACTGTATCACAAGTCCAGTGAGTCAGAAGTTTACATACACTAAGTTGACTGTGCCTTTAAACAGCTTGGAAAATTCCAGAAAATTATGTCATGGCTTTAGAGGCTTCTGATAGGGTAATTTACATAATTTGAGTGAATTGGAGGTGTACATGTGGATGTATTTCAAGGCCTACCTTCAAACTCAGTGTCTCTTTGCTTGACATCATGGGAAAACTAAAAGAAATCAGCCAAGACCTCAGAATTTATTTTTAGACCTCCACAAGTCTGGTTCATCCTTGGGAGCAATTTCCAAACGCCTGAAGGTACCACGTTCATCTGTACATACAATAGTACACAAGTATAAACACCATGGGACCACGCAGCTGTCATACCGCTCAGGAAGGAGACGCGTTCTGTCTCCTAGAGACGAACATACTTTGGTGCGAAAAGTGCAAATCAATCCCAGAACAACAGCAAAGGACCTTGTGAAGATGCTGGAGGAAACAGGTACAAAAGTATCTATATCCACAGTAAAACGAGTCCTATATCGACAAAACCTTAAAGGCCGCTCAGCAAGAAATCAGCCACTGCTCCAAAACCGCCATAAAAAAGCCAGACTACGGTTTGCAACTGCACATTGGGACTAAAATCTTACTTTTTGGAGAAATGTCCTCTGGTTCACAAAATAGATGGCTTCATGAGGAAGGAAAATTATGTGGATATATTGAAGCAACATCTCAAGATATCAGTCAGGAAGTTAAAGCTTGGTCACAAATGGGTCTTCCAAATGGACGACCCCAAGCATACTTCCAAAGTTGTGGCAAAATGGCTTAAGGACAACAAAGTCAAGGTATTAGAGTGGCCATCACAAAGCCCTGACCTCAATCCTATAGAAAATTTGTGGGTATAACTGAAAAAGCGTGTGCGAGCAAGGAGGCCTACAAACCTGATTCAGTTACACCAGCTCTGTCAGGAGGAATGGGCCAAAATTCACCCAACTTATTGTGGGAAGCTTGTGGAAGGCTACACAAAATGTTTCACCCAAGTTAAACAATTTAAAGGCAATGCTACCAAATACTAATTGAGTGTATGTAAACTTTTAACCCACTGGGAATGTGATGAAAGAAATAAAAGCTGAAATAAACCATTCTCTCTACTATTATTCTGACATTTCACATTCTTACAATAAAGTGGTGATCCTAACTGACCTGACAGGGCATTTTTACTCTGATTAAATGTCAGGAATTGTGAAAACTGAGTTTAAATGTATTTGGCTAAGGTGTATGTAAACTTCCGACTTCAACTGTACCTCCATTCTTGTGTATTTTATTTCTTGTGTTACTATTTAATTTGTATTATTATTTGGAAACTCATGCATCGTTGGGAAGGGCTCGTAAGCAAGCATTTCACGTTAATGTTTACACCAGTAGTAAATAAAATAAAATACAATTATTGGTAGGGTTGGAGTCAAAGGGTCAGAACATTTCTGGAAAGTTAAACCCTAGAATTTGGGGAATTTTGCTTAAATTCATCAAAAAAGTTAGCTTATCAATGTGAACCTTTTTTTGTGGGATACACATAAGGAAATTCTAGGTCTTGTGACATATTTTGGTTAAGCTATCACCAATTCAATGGAATTGCAACCCTCTGAATGCACAGTGCACTCTTCTATCACATGTACGCTGATTCTCAAGATCTTGCACACTAATGAGATGCTATTGAGCCCACACTACTACACTGTCTGAGCCAAGGACTACATGCTTTCTGGTAAGTTTTGATTACAATACTGGGTGGGTTGAATATATTTGACATGAAATACATTATTTTTTGTTAACTAGTATATAGTAACCTACAGCAAAGTGTGATAAAATCATTTCTAACCTGTTAACAGTTTCTGATAGTTAGTTTTTGCTACCATGTGGGTTTTAGCTTGCTTGAGCCTACTAACTGAGGAGTGTTAATTCACCTGTTTCCATACATGTTTAATTTTAAAACATTTATCTTACAAAGGAGTTGTTTAATCTAACTGCTTAACTATTTATCTGTACATGGAAATTTATTTTTATTTTCTTTACACATTTTTGTCTAATCTTTACAAGAATATGCCACTGGCACTATCTGATGTGTGGAGACATTTCACTGCAGCTAACGTAGAAGGAAAAGCTGTGCACATTTGCAAATACTGCAACAAAGATGCAGAATCATCTGGCCAAGTGCATAAAGTTCCCTCAGCACTCACAGCAAGCAACCTCTGACAAAAGTCCCTCTACTTCTATTCGAGGTGAAAATGATGAACCAGACACCTTATCGATAGCAACAGCTCATGGTCCTCCTGGAATCAGAAGTTTCTTTGACTCAATGGAGGAACGTAGTCAGAAAAATGCTGATGAATTTCTTGCTCGAGCTGTGTATGCAACTGGTTCACTTCTGATGCTCACAGGCAATGTGTATTGGAAGAGATTTCTGAATGTTCTTTGCCCAGCATACACCCCTCCAACCAGACATGCTTTATCTATTAATTTGCTAGATGCGGAGTTCAACAGTTCAAGTGAAGGTCAAGCAAATCCTAGAGAAAGCAGACTGTATTGCATTCATCTCTGATTGGTGGTCGAATGTTCGTGGGAAAGGAATAATTAACTACATCATGTCCACCCCTCAACCAGTATTCTACAAGAGCACAGACACAAGGGACAACAGACACACCGGTAGGTACATTGCAGATGAGCTGAAGGCATTCATCAATGACCTTGGACCACAGAAGGTATTTGCACTGATGACAGACAATGCTGCAAACATGAAGGCTGCTTGGTCTAAAGTGGAGCAGTCCTACCCTCACACCACACCCATTGGCTGTGCTGCTCATGCATTGAATCTGCTCGTCAAGGACATCATGGCACTGAAAACAATGGATATACTCTACAAGAGAGCCAAGGAAATGGTTAGGTATGTGAAGGGTCATCAAGTTATAGCAGCAATCTATCTCAGCAAGCAAAATGAGAAGAATAAGAGCACCACATTGAAGCTGCCAGCAACACCCGTTGGGGTGGTGTTGTCATCATGTTTATGAGTCTCCTGGAGGGGGAGAACTCTCTCTAAGAAATGGCCATATCAGTCTGCCGATATGGACAGCCCCATCAAGAGGATCCTCCTGGGTGATGTACTTTGGGAGAGAGTGGTAAGCAGCCTGAAACCTATAGCAGTAGCCATTGCACGGATTGAGGGAGACAATGCTATCCTGTCTGATGTTCAGACTCTGCTTGCAGATGTAAGAAAATACATTTGTACTGCCCTGCCCACTTCACTGTTGCTCCAAGCGGAGGAAACTGCAGTTCTGAAATCCATCAAAAAGCGTGCAGACTTCTACCTGAAAACCATACACGCCGCAGCGTACATATTGGACCCCAAGTATGCTGGCAAGAGCATCCTGTCTGGTGCAGAGATCAACAAGGCCTATGGTATCACTACTGTGTCTCGCCACCTTGGCCTGGATGAGGGCAAAGTTCTTGGTAGTCTAGCGAAGTACACTTCCAAGCAAGGGCTTTGGGATGGAGATGCAATATGCCAGTCGTGCCAAGATATCTCATTAGCCACCTGGTGGAAGGGACCTTGTGAGGCTCTTTCCCCTGTTGCATCCATCATCCTCCAAATCCCACCTACATCAGCCGCCTCAGAGCGCAATTGGTCCTTGTTTGGGAACACACACATAGCAAAGCACGCAACAGGCTGACCAATACAAGGGTTGAAAAATTGGTGGCCATCCAGGCAAATTTGAGGCAACGAGCAATGCTCAACAAGGTTGGAAAGTGACAGTGAAGATGAGTCCTCAGAGTCTGATGCTCAAGAGGTGGACATTGAGGAGGTCCAGGGAGAAGACATGGAAGCCTGAGAGGAAGACAACCAAAGCTTTAGTTTCTAGACTAACGTTTTTGGGAGATGTGATGGATCATTGGAGATCATTCAATATTCCCTTTCTTTTGTTGTTCAGTGAAATCATCCCACGTGAAGAGTCAACTAATTTAATTAAAGTTACATTTGTAACTAAATAGTTAAAAAGAATTCAATTGGAAGGATTTCATCATTTGCAATAAACCTTACTCATGATAAGGTAAAATCTTTATGTTTCTTTCTCCATATGATATGGTAAATATATCCAATGCAAAAAATCTCCCTTTAAATGGTATTCATATTAATTAGAATATATTTCTGTTAATTCCCATATATTTCTGTTAATTCCCATATATTCCCGTTAATTCCCACAGAAAGTTTCCACCTCTGAATAATCCCCAAAATGTGCAACCTTAATTATTGGTCACATACACATATTTAGCAGATGTTATTGCAGGTCTGGTGAAATGCTTGTTTTCCTAGCTCCAACAGTGCAATAATATTCGACCATGTGCCAAATATAAATTCATTTGAGTTGATATGGTACTAGGAAAGCTCTAATGCCAAACATATTATGTCTAGCATAATCTGTAGGCTAAACTGATCACAATATAATATGATTATAGGCCTGAAACATTTAGCTACATAAGGAACATACCATTTTTGGTTTCAATTCATGTAGGCTAATAGAATAGCTCTGTATGTGACACTGTGTTCTGAGGACCACCAAGCTGTTCCAAAATCCTGTGATCCACAATATCGGGGACATCTGTTTCAGTGCAGATTTTGCACGCCCATGACAATTGTGTTATGTGTCCTTAAATATATCTAGCAGTTCCAGCCACATTGCGGAACTAACCTCAGGGGGGAGAGTATGAGCAGTTCATGTCCTCACTCAGAGCAAAGGGCTCATGTTTTTCAAACTCCACATGTCTCTTGTAGCCTTTTATGCAAAAATATAATGGATTCTTATAAGAGGGTTCACTTTGGGATAACTTATTAACTCATTACACAACACAATGTGCGTGTGCGTTTTGTCCTGTCCTCTCATCCTCCCTCTCAGGAGCAGCCACAGTGGTCCACCACCATAGATGGTATCTTCCCATAAATGATCTGCTCCATGTGGTTGAAGTAGAGCATGTTGATGGGGGACATCTTAGTTGGAGTACAACAGGGCCCTGTGGTACCCTGGGCATTAGCCTTGCTCACCAGGTGAGTGTGGGGGTACTTCTGGAGGTGCATGTACTCACACTCTCCAGAACAGTAGTTGGCCTTGTAGCGTTTGGGGGCAATGATCCAGTCCCAGCCAAAGGCCTCAAAGTCGACGGTGAGGGGGTAGCGGCAACACAGCGTCTCTGAGGACTCCTCATCACAGTCCAGGGCTGAGTCCCTCTGGGAACGCTTTAGGTTCTCCAATATCTTCACCTCCATGAAGGGTTGCTGTGAATGGAATGACAATAAGAATGAAATCCAAAACAAAACAGCACTGCAAACATCTGGTGGCATAACTCTGATGGAATGAAATCTCCTCTGTGGATGGATTTATGTTTATACATGGTTATTAATATATTTTATTAAACCTTGTAACCAACATGATTATGAGGCCTAAAGGCAAAACCACATTCCAAATCATTAAGATATAATTACATTCATACACCGTAGGCCTGTACTTACCAGTCCCTCTTCTCCCAACTCTGCCACTGTGACAGCCAAGTCCTGCCTTTTCGAATCATAAGCTTTGATCTCGAGACCATAATGAGTTTCTGGCTGATGACGCCAGGTTTTGAGTAACTGATTGATGTCTACACTTTGCCAAGAGCTTGCACCAGAAGCCAAATCAATCGTCAGGGAGATGATCCGTATGCGCAAGTTTCCCTCAGTGGTTGCCTTTATGCGGGAGATTTGCGAGAAGACAGTTGTGACGGTGTCAGCCGGCAGCAGGTGCACCCAAAGTTGTGCATGTAAAATGTTGTTAGGTCGAATCTTCGGTCTGAGATTGAAGAAACAACAAGATGCTATTCCGTCTTGTTGTGACATTGGTCCAGGAAAAAGAGAAGAGTTAGAATAAGTCCCAGTTTTGTCCATTTGGAACCCAATTACGCACCGCACACTGGTGAATTTAAACACACACTTTTCTGGTTCCATGGCGCATGGCAGGCATAAACTACTCACTTTTGTATGAGCAAATACTTAATTACTTACGTTTTGCCATGGTTATGATCGTTTCAGTGGTGGCACGCTCCCCATCCTCCACACGATGCTCATACTGGTCTATATATTGTGTCAGGATGGGCGCTTTCGGTAAGAGCTGCCTGATCATTTCTCCGCTGATGTTTGGAGCCTGCTCGAGCCTCAGAATGCTGAGAATCTGATGTTGTGGAGTTTCATTAGTCTGCTCTGTTCTCTGATCTCGCAGGTTGAGCATTGCTGTACTTCTCCATCCAGTGTTCTTACGTTGGCTTGGTCCCCACCATTCATCCCCATGGTGGTGCCAAATGAACCTATGAGTGTAAGGTACAGAATAAATTGCTTCCTGTCACTTGTCTTTTTAATCCCACTTTGTACAGAATAGCGTATTCCAGGTCTATATAGCACAGTGACAAGTATTTTAATGACTCTTTTTTATAATCTCCCCTTTTATGATTCTGATTGGCTGCATTAGAGATGAATGTTTTGATTCAGTTTTAAAGAGATAAGACTATTTTAAAATGCTATAGTACATGCTCCAGTAATTGGCCAATGTTTCCATCCTATTGGCAACAGATTTCATGCGAATATTCTAGAATCCACTTAAAGAAAATATGAATTTACCTGTGGTGTGTTTCCAGGGGCGAAAATCTGATATCAACCTTGGAGGGGACAATTACATGAAATTTTCTCAGGAGCAATTCCTGAGGGGGACACCAAAAGTAGTGCTGTAACACATAGACTATGTTGTAATATGTTAAATGTATATTGAGGGACCATAATCACTACTACTGGATAATTGTTAGGTACAGTAGTTAACTGAAGGGTTGTCCCAACTTGTTTAAATCATTATAATACTACTACTAATAATAGTTATAGCAATGTTCCTTATCAGTGCAGTGTTCCTCTCTCTTGAAACGTTTGCAAGAGTTTGCGGTTCTATAAATTGTGGGTGTGGCTGATATGGTTTTGTGTCATCACTGAGGTAACTGGACGATGCTGTGCCACTGTCCCCTATACTGGTGCTGCTGGCAACAAGGGTGACACCTGGTCCTGCCGTGGCTGTGACACTGTCCTCAAGTCTCTCTCCTTGGCTCTTTCCCTTTCACCACCCTCACTGACTCACAGTCTGTCTCCTAGAAAAGAAATAAGGTGTTTGCTATACTCCTAACTACCGGTACCCAAAACTACACAATTAATCACAACAGCAATACCATTGCCTTAAACAAGTCTTGGTTCAGTCACCAGTTTAAATTGAGAGTGGGGGTATTCATGGCATTTTCCAATTATGTCCCTATTTTACAAATCAAAAAAATTGAGAACCTTTCATAATGTTGCCAAACAAAGACTCAACAAACTTACCTGAGACTCCCTGTCTCTGCCAGTCTGTCCCTGCATATCTGTCCCCAGCTCTGCTGTCTGTGTGCCATCTGTTGCCTGCTCTGCCTAATGACATCATTGTGAAATATTTCCATTAGCATTTCACTTCTTTCTTATGAACATTTTATCAACTGGTCTTTGAGATATTAGGCTACTAGAGTTCTTACTTTGCGTTTTGGTGTACTGAAAAATACTCTGATGTCCGTCTTTTGACTTTTTTCTGACATTTTTCTACCTGGCTGGCTGGCTGGCTGACCGGTCTAGCTGCACACACACATTTACACAACACATGCTGCAACGTTTTGAAATTTTAACATAGTTTGTTTCATATTGGCAGGCTTCCAACAATAGCTGAATTTGCAAAGCTAGCGAGCACCAATTCCGTTTCTGGGGTGTTTGCTATAATCTTTGCTACCTGGTTAAAGGTGAAAAAAATAAAAAATTCACTAGCGACAATTTAGCTTTTGCAACGAGACCATTAAATATATTTAAGACAATGGTATAAGAGAGTGTAGTTTTGTTCAGTTTGGACTTCAGTTTATCGCTAACCTTATCACAGGGACTTTGAAGCACTACAGCTGCATGCTAATCTTGGAATAAACTGACGATAGCAAATATTCCATCTTTGACGACGCCACATAAATGGAATAGGTACTAGCTAGCTTGATAGTTAATGTTTGCTTTAGTTTGCGCGCTAGCTCTGCAAATTCAGCTAGTGTGTGAACCCTGCAACATGAAAAAAATATATACATTGCTAAAGCGCGATTGACTGAATTACCTCACGTCAGTTACGTACATTGAGTGCCTTTCGGACAGTAGATACGAGCCCTCTATTACCTTGCCAGCTAAAGAACTGGCAGTGGATCAAACCATTGTGAGGCAAAGGGCGGGGGGGTCGCAATCTTGTGAAATTTAAAAACGCGCTATTAAGTGTCTATAATCAGTACAAGTGCTTTCATTGCGTATTATTAATATTTTTGAAATTACATAGTTATGTTTACAGTGATATATTGGGGGGGACAAATCATATTTTCCCCAGGATGGGGGGGTCGTGTCCCCCCCGTCCCCCCTGGGATTTCCGCCTATGTGTGTTTCCACCAAAATGAGTTGTTGTGGATACAAATCAGTGCCCGATGACATAGTGCACACAAAATGTACGTCTACTTTTTCACGTACGTTTTTTTATGTGCAGAATAAAAATCTAAAGTCGATTGTGTTTTCATCTCATTTTCAACTCTACTGTAATTTTATCACAAAAACTGTTGCATTAAATAGCAAATGTTCTGTGGCGATTTTAGCATGTAAATCTTGGTGGGACAAAAAAAAAAAAAAAAATGTGGGATGCATGCCAGCAAAGCCACTACACGATACTAAACAATACATTAATTGCACTATAACGGTGACAAACGGTCCCCACAAACTGTTAGGGCCTACATAAATCTGTCCTAACAGCAGTCCCAACATCTTATCACTGCTACACCTGGCTATCAGCGGAGCCTTGTCTGGCAGCAGAACAGTTCATTCAGCCTCATTTACTGCCTTTAAAAAAAGCATAGCTGATATGGCTGACTTGCTTAAACAAATGTGGTTTCTAATGACGATTGAGATGTACAAACTATGACATAAGGGGATGACAAGCGGATTAGAGGCAATCTGTAATTTCGATTAAGACATTAATGAGCGAGCTAGGATGGACATAGTCAATATAACTATTTGTTTAGCACTTTTAAAATGTACGGCGACAGAATTCAGAACATGAGCCGTTCTGACAGTGTTCTCCCTGTACACCAAGTCAGAATCGTAGAATAAATAATGAAAGCTCTTACAATATTGGATGATTACATTTCTCAAATACAGGTTATAGGCTACATGTGTACCACCAAGTCAGAACATTAGGTGAAATTAAGAGGTGAAAATACACCACATTATTAGGGTGAAGCACATGGGCTACTAACATTTTACTACACAACATACACTTAGTATTACTTTCTTAGCTACAGTATACATACAGTTGAAGTCGGAAGTTAACATACACTTAGGTTGGAGTCATTAAAACTCATAGAAGTAGAAGGACCATCACACACCATATCATCGCGTGACTCCAAGTTTACTTTAATATGATGGTTATTATATCAATATTTGCGCAGAAAGGTGTTTCCACCGACATTTGTCGCATCATTAATTTGACTGACACAAAAAGATCCCACCATGCGATGAACAAATTATCTGTCCGGATTTATAAAATTGTCCCGAAAATTCCTGTTTCCATCACAGCTGTTGTTATCATTTTTTATACGCATGACTGCACTCACATAAAAACTGCGGATGGAAAAGTGGTTAGTGTGGGTGTTTACCGTGGCATGATGCAGCGTTCATGTACTAGCCGGAACCTGGAAACTCGGAAGTTGTAGTTATACACGTGTCGTGTTCAATCAGTTAGCAAGTCAGACATTTCCTAGTTTCGACTAGCACGTGAATGCTGCATAAAACCTGAGAAAATGCTGATGAAATTCCCAGATGGAATCTTAAACACAGATACTTATTTCCGGATGCAGGTTTCACTGCCTTCCAGACTGTTGCCTTTGTGATTTTTGTAGCCTACTGGCTGTACATTTTAACAGAGAAGTCTTCTCTGTGATTTATTTTCCCTCATCAAAGGTAAGGCAATCAATTTTTTATAACAGTGGTGTTACAGCCTTTATAGCAACATCTCACAAAGGAGAAGGAAATTCAGTTTTAACTTAATGCATATTAATTACCTGACGTATGAAACAAGTCACGGCCGCGCTATGGAAACATGAAATGCTGGTAAAATTGTATAAATGCCGACCAGACAATTTGTTCGTTCGACATGGTGGGATTTTTTTTTGTGAGTCAAATTAATTATGTGAGAAATCGTCTTTATGTGCAAATAGGCTCCATGGCCGGAGCCTTCCGGTGCTCAGTCCGGTTCAGCTCCGGCTTCAAGGCTAGATCCGCGGTCTGAGCGGGGGCTACGTCCCTCAGAGGAGCCGCCACCGACGCTAGTTGCCCACCCTAACCCTCCCCATCTAGGTTCAGGTTTTTGCGGTCGGAGTCCGCACCTTTGGGGGGGGGGGGGGGGGTACTGTCATGCCCTAACCATAGAGAGCCTCTGGATTCTCTATGGTGTATAGGTCAGAGCGTGACTAGGGGGGTTTCTAGTTTGTATTTCTATGTTGGTGGTTTGTATGGTTCCGAATTAGAGGCAGCTGGTAATCATTACCTCTAATTGGGGATCATATTTAGGTAGCCATTTTTCCCACCTGCGTTTGTGGGATATTGTTTATGTTAGTGTTTTGTGCACTATGGCTTTCACGTTCGTATTATGTTTATTGTTTTTTTGGTTGTTTCACTGGATAATAAAGTATGTGGAACTCAACTCACGCTGTGCCTTGGTCCGCTCATTACGACGAACGTGACAGAAACACACAGACTAGCATTGGTTCTGACTCTGGCTGCTCCGGACAGGAGGGCGACGTGGGAGCCTTCGTGCCATGGATCGACGCTGGAGGCTTCGTGCCATGGATCATCGCTGGAGGCTTCGTGCCATGGATCATCGCTGGAGGCTTCGTGCCATGGATCATCGCTGGAGGCTTCGTGCCATGGATCATCGCTGGAGGCTTCGTGCCATGGATCATCGCTGGAGGCTTCGTGCCATGGATCATCGCTGGAGGCTTCGTGCCATGGATCATCACTGGAGTGGATAGACACACAGGAGGCCTGGCTCTGGGAGAAGGCACAGGACTCACCATGCTGGGGAGACATGCAGGAGGGTTAGGGCTTGGCCGAGGTACCGGATGCACTGGGCCGTGGAGGCGCACAACCCGTCCTGGCTGGATGGTGACTTTGGCCCGGCACGTACAGTGCAGACGCACTGGAGACACAGTGCGCAGAGCCGGCGCAGGATATCCTGGGCCGTAGAGACGTCCTGGAGGTCTGTAAAGCAGGACTGGCACAATCCCTCCTGGCTCGATGCCCACTCTAGCCCGGCCGATGCGAGGAGCTGGGATATAGCGCACCGGGCTAAGGACACGTACTGGAGACACCGTGCGCTCCACCGCATAACACGGTGCCTGACCAGTACGACGCCCCACCCGGTAAGCACGGGGAGTTGGCTCAGGTCTCCTACCTGAGCCCACCAATCTCCCCCCCAAAATGTTGGGGGGCTGCCTCTCGGGCTTCCTTGCCAGCCGTGTTCCCTCGTACCGCTGGTTCCCTTCTCCTGCTGCCTCCGCTCTCCTGGCTGCCGCCACCTGTTCCCATGGGAAGTGATCCCTTCCAGCCAGGATCTCCTCCCATGTGTAGGATCCCTTCCCATCCAGAATGTCCATTCCTCCTTTTTTCCACGCTGCTTGGTCCGTTGGGGGTGGGTCGTTCTGTAAAGGCTGTTGGAAGGAGAGGACCAAGGTGCAGCGTGGTACGTGTCCATATTTATTAAATGAACACTGAAATAACAAAGAATAACGACCGAAACTGTTCTGGCTGGTGCAGACACACAACAGGAAACAACTACCCACAAAACACAGGTGGGATGAGGCCACCTAAGTATGGTTCTCAATCAGAGACAACGAAAGACAGCTGCCTCTGATTGAGAACCACACTCGGCCAAACACATAGAAATATAAAACATAGAACAAAAACATAGAATGCCCACCCCAACTCACGCCCTGACCAAACCAAAATAGAGACATAACAAAGGAACTAAGGTCAGGGCGTGACACTCTTAAACAGAGGTGAGGTGTTTTATTCTCAATCTGTAATAGATAATCTATTTACAGGTCTGTGTTTCAAGTATAGTCAGTAAGTGAATGTTTTTCCTTCTCCCACTTTAGAACATGAAACATCTCTACAAGGTGCTGATTGTAGAGATGTGTTTCAAGCTGAAGTTCAAGAGAAGGGTAAGAGGGGTCATAATTGGTTACGATGAGGTTAAACAGTGACATTTGACCATGACATTGTACTGTGAATAAAAAAATGCAATGATCATTTAAATGAATTGTATACAGCACTAGTCAAAAGTTTGGACACGCCTACTCATTCAAGGGTTTTTCTTTATTTTGACTATTTTCTACATTGTAGTACAATAGTGAAGACATCACAAATATGGAATCGTGTTAACCAAAAAATATATTTTATATTTTCTAAATATATTTTAGATTTGAGATTCTTCAAAGTAACCCCCCTTTGCCTTGATGACAGCTTTGCTCACTCTTTGGAATTCTCTCAACTAGCTTCATGAGGAATACTTTTCCAACAGTCTTGAAGGAGTTCCCACATATGCTGAGCACTTGTTGGCTGGTTTTCCATTGCACTGCAGTCCACCTCATCACAAACCATCTCAATTGGGTTGAGGTCAGGTGATTGTGGAGGCCAGCTCATCTGATGCAGCACACCATCACTCTCCTTCTTGGTCAAATAGCCCTTACACAGCCTGGTGGTGTGTTTCAAATCAAATCAAACTGTATTTGTCCCATGCGACGAATACATTCTAAGACCCATCAATGCATATGCCGAAGCACAGCATCTAGGAAACACTCCCTAGAAGTCATAAACCTAGGATTAAAACTAGGGAGGAACCATGCTCCGAGGGCTGTGCTGAGTGGACATTTAAGAGTACACGTGCCCCTTATTGTTGTTCAAGATGTTCCAACCTTCGTAGATGACCATCAGGGTCATATAATAACCAGGGTGGCTATAGAGGGGGTAAAGTTCAACACTAAGGAGTCAATGTCATATCTTTTTCATAGCCTGAGAGAGAGAGAAGAGAGCCTGATATTTCATTCAATGTAAATTACATTTCTTAAATCTTTAGTACTGAAATGCATACATATTACACATTGTTATTGAACAATCCTACATATACATGTTTTATAAGTAATTATTTTCTTAGAGAAAAGGGGCATTGGGAATGATCTATTGTAAACCACCACCACCATCCATCTCTAAATCCCCATCGTCAAGATGAGACCGGTTCAGACACTGTCTCTTCCCCCCTTGATCTCCAGCGCCTTCCTTGTTTCGAATGTTTTCTTTTCCACGATAGATCAACCTTCTTGCCTTTAGGCCCATGTTCTTGAAGACAGAAGCGCCCATCGACGCAAATGTTCACGATGCTGGAAAAGAGTTTCCACATGTTTGATCATTTCAAGGACTTTAAAGTATTCTCTCCACCTAAAGCCAAATACAGGCACAAAATAGTTGACCTCTGTGCAGGCTTTTGAAAATACATACGAACTAACTTTTTTGGTGGCATTTAAACAATTGAATTCGGCCCAGCCTAAAAACACAATACATCGATAATTGGTCATGTTTTATTTCTTTCTTCTTTAGAGTCTTCTGTGGTTTATCTCTCGAGGTTTCTTGTCGCTCGTAGTGTTCACAGCTCTTTACTTATACTTATCAATACCTACCCCCCCGGAAATGACTGTTTCATATTCAAGATCACTAAACAGCAGAGACATAAGCTCACTACAACATTGCCCTACTCTTTCAAATGTTCAAACACATTCCACAGTTCAACAAGGTCACTACACATCAATCACCAGGACAGCTTCAGTGCAAACACATGCTTTACCCTAAACAGATGCACTATCAGGTTACATAAGCACTCACTCGATAGCGTGAGAACATCAGGGCCGGATGTACATAAATGGGCATAACCACGTGACACATAAAATAGGTCATCAATCCCTTTTGAACACAAACCGTCGACTGTATTCTCTTTGAGGTTCACAAACTCATTCCAAGCTTGGTGAAAACTCTCTGAAAAGGGTGTTCCCGTTCAGTCATTGTATACTGCTACACAAACAAGTCCTATAAGCATGATTTACATGATTGATTATTAACACTGGTTCCTGCAAGTGACTGACGAGGGTTCTTCCCTCAAAGCTGGGACCTTGAAACCCAGATCAATGTTCTGGGTGTACTGCCAATTGGTCTGAGGAGGTCACAGCCACATGCAAGAACCAAGATAGTGAGAGGAGATGCTGTGTACAATTTTAAATATATGAAATTATAAACTGCCACTGCAAATAAAATTACAGGAGGAATAATCGTGTAGTACTCACTGTGCTGGAAACAATTCATACTTTGGTGTTAATTTGTAACATTCATGGAATTAATTAATGAAGATAGCCAAGTCTTCACATGCCTATATTCAAGAATATAGAGTGGGAGTAAAGGGAGTTATATCATTATTTATTGTTTGAACATTGAAATGAATATTTCTCCATTGCCTGCAACACACAGCTGAAGCAGACATACATTAATGAAAACAAACAAACTGATGACATCAGTATACACCTGTGGTATATTCAAAATAATTAGCTAATGTTGAAGATGACTTGCACCTACACAGGGGAACATTAAACACTCATACGTACGAGGCTTCTTGTGCAACGGGGAAGACCAAGTCAAGTCAAATCCAATGAAAGCAACACGGAACACTTGAGATGAGTTATTCAATAAAAATATATACATTCATCAACTCACAACTTGCCTTAGTACTTTTAGCACAATAGTGTAGGGCTTGAGATTTTGATGGCAATGTCCTCTGTCATTACCAGATTTAGAGTCGCTGTCCCTCCCATAGTCAATGACACAAATACAGACTAGTTCTCACCAAACTAACCTGACTTTTCAAGTATACCCTTATGTTTTTTTTTACACTTTTACACTCTAAACAGTTAAACAATCAATATGCCTATCTCTGCATTAAAAGTGCTCCATTAGTTGTGTGTAGGATTGTCTTAGTGTTCTGCTTTCATATAGGCCCATGAGGATAACTATTGTATCTCTACCCAAAAGAGGCATTTGGGTGAGTATGGCGAGATTTAAAGTCCACCTTTGTGGAGTTGTTCTAAACTAAAAACATTCATTAAAGTGTAACGCACTGTCTATAACTGATGATGAAATCTATGTAAAAAAATACATCTGACAAATGAGTCAACTTGTGTGACAAATCATAATAGTAACACCATTGACACTGCTGTATCCATGAAGTGATAAATCAATGTTTCGAAGGGTTTTATGTTTTGCCCTAAAATTTGACTTCGCATAGGTGGGAAACCTGTCTGTAAAGAGCACATGGCTGCTGGTTGAATTGAATTGTATTGTATTGTATTGTATTGTATTGCTCCTGAGGCGGCTCGCGTGTCATATCCTCTTTTTTAAGTCACCGACTCAACTTTATTATCAGGTGGAGCAAACGTACAGAAAAGCTTTGGCTGACACCTAAATAAATACCCCCCTTTCTACTCTAAATTAAAATAAGATTATAGAACAATCAATAAAAAATTTTTTTTTTGTTATTTTGGAGAAAAAGATGCAAAAATGTCTAGCTATCGAATAGCAAACCAACAAAACTGAACTCATTCCACATAATGCCATACTTTCAATTCATATGAAGCTCTTGGGCCTAAATCAAAAGACCAGAGGTCTTAAATCATAGACAACCTGTTCCCAGATCTGTCTGGCCTGTTTAGCCAACTGTATAGCCAGTGTCATATACAGCACAAACAGATTTGCAACCAGGCTACCTAGATCTGTGAACATGTGGAATAGTTTATGTCATGCATTCTGCCTCATCAATAGAGACAAACTTAAGCCTAATGCACAGTTTATGGACTTTACCCATTTCCTTCAAAAGCTGTGCCAGTGAGAGTCACTTGATTTCACTACAGATAAAATAGTATTTACACTAAATCCATCTACCTCTGATATTATATTAATTTCAGGGATATACACACATTACATAAATGTACACGTTATCTTTTACACACGGTTGTACATAAAGAGAAATGTTTTGTGCACTTAAATGTAGAAAATACATTCCACATAGTGACGACACACACTGAGAGAGAGTTGCGCAGTACGACATAAAAAAGCCAAGCGAAAGGAAACAGCAACCCAAAAAACATCTGGGAAAAAGTCAAAGGTCAATATATATATTTTTTTAAACACATTGTCGTCTTTCAAATGACAGAAATACAATACTTTTATACAAAATCAACAATACAGTATTATCAACAGTATGCGTGACCTACCACTGACGTGACAAATAGACCACACACTTACAGTAAGTCTTCCAGATAGTTAATGGGGCCATAGAAATAGAACGACTGGAAAGAAACAAGCCTCTCAGATCACGTGTATATATCATTTCAATGGGAACGTCCGTTCTAGTTATTTTATTTCTATGGAAAGATAAGAGTCTTAGTTGGTTCATAGTAGGCCGTCAATGTTCTTCTCCGCTGTCTCCTTCTCTTTGTCCTCAGTGGCGCCCCCCGGTGGACTGTACTTGTTGTTGTAGTCCTGGAGCATGGTCACAACGTCGTGGTGTCCAAAGTGAACTGCCTCTTCCATAGGTGTGTTACCCCACCTTGATGGAACAGACAAGAGACATTGTAAACACTGCTTTTAAATGGACACGTTTTATATTAGCTAAGTTTCCATCCAATTGGCAACAGATTTTCATACAAATATTCTCAAATCTGCATAAATAAAATGTGTGCATTTTGCCACCTGAGATGTGTTTCCATGAAATGTACTTGTTGCAGATAAAAGGCTGTGCATGATGACGTAGTGGACATAAAAATAACTTTTGCTGTTTAGTTCCCAGTACTGAATAAAAAAATACAAGTTCAACTGGTTTCCATCGCATTTTCAACTCTACTGATGGTTTTGTTAGTAAATATGTTGCGTTATATAGCCAATGTGCCCGCTCTGGTTGCAGATACAGTGTTGGCATAGCCTACATGATGAGATTATTATGGACATAAAAAAAAGCAATATCATTTTTTTGTCAAACGGCAGCCAAGCACCGATCATCATGTCACCAGAATAAGACCCTGGATATTTATTGGAAAGGAGTATCAAATCAAATCAAATGTTATTTGTCACATGCGCTGAATACTACAGGTGTAGACTTTACAGTGAAACGCTTACTTACAAGCCCTTAACCAACAATGCAGTTTTAAGAAAACTACAACAAAAAAACAACAACAAAAAGTAACAATAATTAAAGCACAGCAGTAAAATAACAAAAGCAAGTCTATATACAGGGGTACCGGTACAGAGTCAATGCGCGGGGGCACCGGTTAGTTGAGGTAATTGAGGTAATATATACATGTAGGTCAAGCTCATCAACATGCACCTGTAGCCTAATAAACTGCATGCTTTCCCAAGTCGTAACGGGAGGACCACACAACATATCCTTGTGTGACTCCAAGTTTCCCATCTTGTATTTGGTTTGTTGACATTTGGAAAGCTTACTGACAAATTTGCTGTTTTCATTCGGCCTGTCGTGACATTTCTGATCCGACATGTACTCTCACAAAAAAGTGGGATGGAAAACTGGTTACAGACAAGACACTGGTTGAAAAGATGTCTTCTCGTCCACTGGAGACATAGGATCTTAGCTCCATTGACAGACACTGGGTGGTCTTTGGGGCCATTGAATCTAAACTCACCTGTCTTTGGGAACAGGGTTGACCCTGCATGCCTCCAACAGGAACTTGACCACCTCCACATGTCCCTCTGCTGCAGCCACATGGAGGGCTGTCCTGGAGTCATAGTCCCTCTGCTCCATGTCCATGGAAGACAGAGCAAACCTGGACACATTCCACAGAAGGACAGTGATGAGTACAGTACAGCAGCCAAAATAGCACACACCACCTCTAGTCCCACATGTAGACACACAGGGAAAACGTACAAGGTCTCTGTCTAACACAGGGACAGATTTGGAATTTACTCTCCAAAGATGTCAAAACATGACATATTTCCTTTCATAGCTTATTTTCAAAGCCTTATTGGCCAACATGGAGATAATGCAGTGTTGTGTACCTCCTCAGTGCAGACACATCGCCAGTGTACGCAGCGAAGAGAAGATTGATGACCGACTTCACCTGAAAGACAACAGAGGCACTTGGCGTCAGTTTGCACGTCAACCACTTTCCTTTAGCACTATCAGCATCTTCCAGCGGATGGCACTGTTGCTTTAAGAAAAAAACACTCAGTCCAACGACAGCCTTTTCAAGGGCATACGTCGACTACATGTACATGGAGGCACCTTGGTGAACGTGGGGAAGTAGAAAAAGAGAGGAGAAGGAGCGAGAGGCTCCCAGTAAAACTCGACTCACCCTCTGGTCTCCGCCCTCCCTGCGAGGATCCAGCTTCTTGACAAAGTGCTTCAGGTTGTCGTAGTTGTGGAAGTTGCAAAGGGACACCAGATCCTGGAACAGAGCAATCCCTGTCAGGCTTTCCGCTGGTTTTCTAATCATCAATCGATCAATACATGAATCAGATCACTGACAGAGAGACGACAGAGTGAAAACGGTCCGTTTCTCGTACCGTGCAGAACTGGATTCCTCGTACACTGTTCCCCAGCTTGTCCAGTGGCGGGGACCAGCACATGATACCCATGACGTTGGGCACCACCAGCAAGATGCCCCCTGCCACACCTGACTTAGCCGGAAGTCCAACCTGCCAGACAGCATAGAGGAAGCGGTTAACAGGGAGTGCAGACAACAGTGTCAAAACATTACAGCAATAAATGAACAGTAAGTGGATGGACAAAACATCATGGAGTAGGAAGACCTACTGCAGTGTAATGTGTAATGCTTAAACGGTGGCAGATTGGAGACACAGTGGGAACAACGGCAAAGAGCAGCAGGCCAAACAGACAGTAGGAAACAATGCTTAACTGGGGGGGGGGGGGGGGGGGGGGGGGGGCTAGGAAAATAAGGGGACTGGAAATTAAAATTGTAACTCAAATCTGGTGCAAAGTCTGTTGTACATGGTCCCTGTCAAATCAACAAATACAAGTATTGAAGGAAGGAACTTGGGAGACTCACGTGGAAAGCGAACTGTCCCGAGAAGTCGTACATGCCGCATGAGTGCATGAGGCTCAGGGTGTTCCGTACCGCCTCCGGGCCCAGCACGCGCTCGCCTGTGATTGGACAGAAGCCGCCGTTGGCCAGGGTGGCCGCCATGACGCTGGCGCTTTCACAGGTCACCTCGATGGAGCACAGCTAGAGTAGAATAGAAAACTGTTCATATACCATCGGGAATAACAGCTGACAGAGAGAGAAAAGCACAAACAGGATGTTTCTCCACAAAGCCCATTGAAAAGATATAGCTTCAAAACTTGAACCGGGTTCAGAAAAAAAAATGCTCACTCGATTCCCACACCAATTCACCATATATACATACACTGTCATCACAACCAGTGTGTCTATGTATTCAGATGACTCAACACTATACACGTCAGCTACTAAAGCGAGTGAAATCACTGCAACACTTAAAGAGGAGCTGCAGTTAGTTTCAGAATGGGTGGCAAGGAATAAGTTAGACCTAAACATTTCAAAAACTATAAGCATTGTATTTGGGACAAATCATTCACTAAACCCTAAATCTTGTAACGAATAATGTGGAAACTGAGAAAGTTGAGGTGACTATACTGCTTGGAGTTACCCTGGATTGTAAACCGTCATGGTCAAAACATGTTGATACAACAGGAGCTAAGATGGGGAGAAGTCTGTCCATAATAAAGCGCTACTCTGCCTTCTTAATAACATTATCAACTTCATCACTACTTGTTTTTGTAAGAAGTGTTGACAAGCTGAATGCACCGAGGTGTCTGTTTAAACTACTAGCGCACAGCTCTGACACCCATGCATACCCCACAAGACATGCCACCAGAGGTCTCTTCACAATCCCCAAGTCCAGAACAGACTATGGGAGGCGCACAGTACTACATAGAGCCACGACTACATGGAACTCTATTCCACATCAGCTAACTGATGCAAGCAGTAGAATCAGATTTAAAACCAGGTAAAAATACACATTATGGAACAGCGGGGACTGTGAAGAGACACACACACAGGTACAGACCCGCATATGCACAAACGCTGGCGCACACGCACATTATAATACTGTTGCATGGTGGTATTGGACATTTTGTATTGTACATATGTAGTGGTGTAATAATGTTATATGATTACTGTTTTACCTTTTGTTTTGTGTGTGATGTAAGTGCATTAACGTGTTTGGACCTCAGGAAGAGTAGCTGCTGCCAAATACAAATACTCACCTGGAAGTAGAGGTCTAAAATGGAGGTCATGTCCGTCCCCTCTGGAAAGCACTAGAAAGAAACAACAGTGATTTGATTTGACAGTTAGACAATGTCTAGTAAAAATGTCTTCAGTGATCTAGGAAAGGTACATTTGATTGATGTAAAACGTGTGCGATTGTTTCAGCTGTCGCCAACCTTCTTCTCCTTCAGGTAGTAGCCGATAGCAAAGTTCCGATCTCCAGACTCCCTCTCTGACTGGAATCTGGGCGCAGAGAGAGTTGTGTTGTTAGTTAACGGGAACATTCGGAGTTCTGTTTCAACTAAGTTCAATTCCAATTTGGTTCCAATTCTACTTCCCAAACCAGTAAAGCTATTTGTGTTGTTTGGGGGTGGGGGGCGGCGGTGCAAAAAAAAAAAAAAGAAAAGCGCTGGCTATATCAGTCTGCTAACACAGGACTAGTAAAGGCCCAGTACACTACTTTTGTGAATTGTATGAATTCAGCACCCCTACTTCCCCTATGTTTTTTGATGTTGTCCAGATCAAGATGTATCTCTATGGCTGTTGTTTTTGTGGTGTTATTCTAAAGCAGAATAAAGTACTGACCGAAACTGATTATCGTACTAAAAATGCTAGTGATGAAAACGACACTGATGCATAACTAAGGCATGGCACCTGGCCAATGGTGGTGAGCCAAGGTGCTTGAACCAAACCACAACCCCAGTTCTTCGTCTTGAGAACTCACGTGGCATTGCTGAAACCCACATACTCGTTTCCTGCCAGCTTGTTCATGAAGTTCATGACCTGCAATGCAAAGTCCAAAAGGTCACAAAGTGTACCCATCATAACAAAGACGATCATCGCAAACAGTCAGCGCAGCGTCGGGCTAAACATAAAAGAACTGGGTAGCGTTACTTACGTAATCAAATTTCTCAGCGTTGCTTGCCCCTTGCTAAAAGAGAAACAGAAGATCACATAAGTATGAATGACTACATACTGTATATCAAATTATATTTACAGTATATTGTATATTGCCTAGCTAGCGGGAATACCTTTATGACAAATTCAAATTATTCCCAGATCAAATTACAAATATGATTACAAAATTTAGCAATAAATATTATTAAAAAAACAGTATGTACCCTAAAGGAAATAAGTTTAGTCCTAATATTAAAAATACTTAGGATTACTGGGCAAGTAGCTAGATGGAGGTGAAGGAGATGAAATGAAATGAATCACTAATTCAAGAGCCAAGGGTTTTCAAATGAGAAAATAATCTACCAAAAGACAATCGGCAAAAACAATGTGTAGGCCATTCAACCAGACTGTTATGGGGATAAACCACACCACAGGTACATGCAATTCCTTATATCTGCAATTCTGCATAGACAAGTAGACGTGAAGTTAAACTGCAGTAGTGCAAGTAGCCCATGTACTGTAGGGGTGTCTGAGTGTCTGTTGAAAGTTAGTGATGTGATGTTTGCTCGTGTGTGGCTGATCCTGTGTAATGTAGAAGTTTATGGATCTATATGTGCATATTAATTAGTGATGTCCTCCCTTAATATTGTGGAACACACTGACTTCTGGGATATGTAGTGTAAGCTGAGGAGAGGAGGTACTACAGAAAGGAAACTTTATATTTAACTCTAATAATACAAATAGCGCAAATATACCAGTTAAATACATTCAAACAATAAGACACAAATAATCAATAATCTAAAAACAAAATGGCATGTGTGTACTATTGTGATTTTCAAAAACCTTTTTAAAAAAAAAAGTTTTTTTTACCTTTCTGTTTATTATCCAGGTTATAAGCAGTTTGTAAACCGTTTGTAAAATGCAGGTGACAAATAGCAACTACTACAACTGTAGCTTATTATATCAAATCCAGATGTTGTTCAACGGGGAAAATAATTTAAGTTAAAAAATTACCAAGTCATTGACCTGTGGCAGTGGTCATAATTTCCCACAGATCTTAATGCTGTAAAATATGCAACAACAAATAAACCACAAACGAGGCTTCAAAAATACATTACAACGTTCCCATAGTTTAGTCCCCGATTTACCATACGGGAACCACATTTTGAGAGACAGATCTGGTCTATATTACTGAATACATTAGAATAGAATGTGGGGGCATCCAATCAGTGGATTGATTATTGAGCTCACCATTAGCAACCTATACAGTGATTGGTTTAAGGTTAAAATGAAGATTTAAGTAGAAAGATACCACATCATTACCCTGTCAAGTCAAATGACTGCCATCCAAATAACCAAATTACTAATAGGCTACAGATGTAGGATCTTACTTTTATCACTCACAGCAGGAAAAATGCAAACTTGTAGTGTATTAAACGTTTAAAAAGGTGTCTAGGGGTTCACTTTCGGGTTCATCTCCACTTTAAAATGTCAAGACTTGATTTGTCAGAACAAAAAATGTATCAACCCCTACAAAAAATGTCCATTAATTATAATTCACATAATAATTCACATTTCCTGTCGCTGCAGGATTATTTTCCTGCTGTAGCAAACTGGCTCAAATTAAGATCCTACATCTGTATACCACTAGGTGTAATATTTTGTGTACTGTACTATATACCATATTGAGTACTTAGTGTACAGTCTGATACAAGTATCAATCAAATAAATCGTTAACACTAATTACTATAGAGTTGTTATTCCTTATAGGTGTTACTCCTATAAACTCTTAGACAGGATAATCACACGACACCTTTCCATCAGAGTTCAACCCCAAACCAAACCAGACAGGAAAACCTGAGGCTTCATTCAGTCACTCGGCTTGGTTGCGGTTGAGATTGAGGAGTAGCCAGGCCTCATCTATCTGGGTCCGTGTGCCATGTTACGTTGAAATATGGAGCAGAGTGCTAGTCTTGTTTTGAAGGTGTTAAGCTAGTGCCTACAACTGTCTTCATCTAAGACAGACAGTTGTGCTGTAGAATTAGCCCCTGGAGCCATAGATATGGGCTTCGGCTACATGCAGTAAGAGAAAAGGGCATCTGTGGTAGGTTGCAGCCACTAACTATTGGAGATGAAACCTCGTTTCTGCAGAGAAATAAGTATTATTTCTCTGAATACAATGAAGGTGAAAGAGAAGTCATTTGGACAGAGTTTGTACCCGAAGCTTAGTTTAGCGGCATGTGACTGTTGAAAGTTTAGTATGAAACCAACGTAGCTCCTCACGTTGATATGATAAATGGCCTGCTGCTGGGTTATGTAGTAACAACACTACAGAAGACTCATGCGCACGACGTACATGTATGTGTCACCTCTTGGTTCTAGTCGTCAGCGAGGCACCTACAATGCGTTGGAGGTGAACGCGTTTTACCCTACAATATCTCATAATGAACACACAGAGAATTGATCACAGTTTCAGCAGCAGAGGGTGCACTGCTCCCGTACAGTAAGCTATTTCTAACATCACTTCCTGACTAATAGCAAAGATGTTCTACTCCTCTCAGCCAATAGCCAGCCAGGTTAGCTTTGCCTCTGCCTGGTCAAAGACATACGATTTAAGCAGGCGATGGACGCACAGAACACACCCACATATTGATCTTTCATTCATATACCAAAGCAGTTTTACCCATGATTAAAATGTACGACTTTATCTATATGGCTGGGCTGGTTAGACCAATCTGAGGCCTGTTGCCTGACACGCTAGTGCTGTCTCACACAAAGTCAGCCTTGTGTGTACTGTATGGGCTATGTGCATAACTGAGAGGCAGGCAGCTCACTGATGCTTTCACCAAACAAATCCCCTTTCAGCGGGATGATATATAGTCTTCGCCTCTCCATATACAGTACAGTGGAAGCTGGTAATCTGGCAAAAGCAATGAAGTTCCCCCTGTTATTTACTGTATTTAAAATGTAATTCAATGCAACTTTGTCACTCCAGAGGTAACAAGGTACGTACAGAATTGACTTAATGTATTATGTAGCCTAGTGTTGGTACGACTACCCACCGTACTGAACAAAGGCATGGGTCGACGTTTCTTTTTTTAAACAAATGTTTCCCCCTCCAAAAGAAACATACATTATTATCTGAATTTCAAATGTTATTTACCTTTAGGAGGGACGTGCACACAATAGCGCCGGCGTTAACCATAGGGTTATGTGGTTTATCTGTGGAAATCAGTGTATATTACATTACAACATGTTTACAAATGCAGTGGACAGAGTACACGTTCATACACAGCGAGGTTACATTGTCTTCACAATCACCACACGCTACTCAACACATTCAATGTTTAGAGGCAAATATGCCCAAAGATCACGTAACTTTGATGTAACTTTGAACTTGACGTGAGGAAATTAGCAGAATAACAATCAGATGGATAATGAATGAATGCGGATGGGGCCACAGCTGCCTTTGTAGTCTAGAGACCATACTAGTGATATTGAGGTACATAGCCATGAACTCACAGCTCAGTACTAGCTGTAGTGTAGGTCTCGTGTTATGCCACTTCCACTTCCCCTTCCCCTAAACCCTTTAATCTTCTTATGCAATCACACACAAAAAACAGGACGAAACAACATTCCTACCACTGGTAGCAGTTTGCATAAACGGATTAGATAACATGACCAATGGGAGAAAGTGCATCAAAACCAAAACCGACCTGGGATTTACTGAAAGCCTGTACTAAACCCGAGTCACAATCTACAGAGCTCAGACAGCATCCTTTACCAAACCAACACAGCAATCAGAGCAATGAGTTACACTGCCTCGATTTGATTTGAAACAGATAAGGCTTGATTTGAGAGAGCTTGACAACTGCTGCTCTCCATATAGCTTCTGCATGTGCTTCATACTTGAAGCCGGAATCCACAGGAAGCGAAACCTTGACGCTGTTCATGTCCGCACAGTTGCTATTGCTTTTGTTTCGTTGATGAAACGGAGTGGTAAAAAAAACATCCCACCGCATACGATGACAGAGGGAATGAAAACTGTGTTCGTTGTTTGAAGTGACTTCTCTGTCGTTGTTATATCGCAAGCGGACGTGGCCGTTTCACCGAGTACGGATTCCAGCTTTAAAACTAGGATCTTATCAAAGATATGATACATGAGGTTGGTGTCATTCTCCAGGTCTATGTAGACTATTGCAGATTGAGTAGAGCGTGTGGACATTGTACTGATTCTGTACCGATTCTATCCGGGCTGCACCAACACCTCTCATTAAGATTACATAACAGTACCATGGCAACAGACTGCACCACAGGCTGGATCACCTTGCATTGAATCACATGACAACCCACCCAGAGGGACTACTTTCTCTCAATCAACCCGGACAACTGCCTTGTCCAATGTATGTATACAAGATATAAATGATTCTATGACAGGACAAAATCTTTTCACAGGGTATGCTAGGTTTGAAGTAAAATAGGACCACCTTAGCAGCACTGCATTGTAACTAACACCTCTGTTGTCAGTTCCGCCTGCGACCATAGAATTACAGAATCTCATTCTGGAGCTCTGTAGGTTTTACGACACCAGCCACTCTAGTATTATATATCTTTATACGTGTGACCCTCACCTTCCTCGTTGAGGAAAAGTTTGTTGAAGCGCAGACCGCTGGGCTCTTTGCCGATGAAACGGTGCACATACTCTGTCCCGTGGTCGTTCACGGCGATGGCGTACTTCAGAGGCTTTACACACGACTGCAGGCAGAACGGGACTTTGGTGTCACCCGCTGTGTGCCTAAAGAAGGGAGAGAGAGAGAAGGGGATGGAGAGAGAGAGAGAGAGAGAGAGAGGAAGGGATGGAGAGAGAGAGGGGATGAGTGGGGGAGAGGACCAGGAGATAAAGGCAATAAGCAAAGGAAAATGTAAACAATACGAATGAATGTCTCATTATGTAGGGTAACTAATTAGCTACTTTACAGTGTATACATTGTCAACATGCAGCTGTAAGCAGTTTGACAGGAACACTATACTGTACGCCCAAATGGAAAGTGTTCCATCTTAACTGTAGAAACAATCAAATGTAGGCTACTACATGTTTACTGCATGTTAAACATGATTATAGCTCCTGTACCTTTGTCCATCCACAGTGCATATGGACACGGCCCAGAGGTCCGGGCTGAACCTTGCCAGCTGGGGAATGTAGTCAGCCACCTACGCAACAAAACAGAAGGCAACATATCACTTACATAACACTTACCATTTCCATTCCCATCATCACCACCATCACCATGCAGTCTCACTGTCCCCGGGGCATCTCCCTCCCTCACCCACCTGTCCCCCTCCCAGGTTTTTGGCATTCTCATAGAGCGCGTCGATTTCGGAGGCGAAGGACACAAAGTCGGGGATAACAAACTTCTTCCTGAAGGCCTGGGTGAGCAGCACGATGTTGCTCTGGACACACCTGGGAGAGAAAAGGAGACAGTGGTGTTTATGTTAGGTACCAGAGTCTCCTTATGACTAGTGTAACACACGGAGTCCTGTGTGCTTCAGTTGGAAGAGCATGGCACTCGCAACGCCAGGGTCACGGGTTCAATACCCGCTGGGGCCACCAATAAGAAACTCTATGAATGCAAGTCGCTTTGGATCAAAGCGTCTGCTAAATGGAATATATTACTACATTGTTATTGTACATATGATACAGGGAATAGATAACTGTGAGGAATTAGCTCATAGATTTGTATAAGATGTTATATGAAATCAGATATCTATTTACCCTGTCCTATCCCTGCTACTATATAAAATCAGATATCTATTTACCCTGTCCTATCCCTGCTACTGTATGAAATCAGATATCTATTTACCCTGCTCTATCCCTGCTACTGTATAAAATCAGATATCTATTTACCCTGTTCTATCCCTGCTACTATATAAAATCAGATATCTATTTACCCTGTCCTATCCCTGCTACTGTATAAAATCAGATATCTATTTACCCTGTCCTATCCCTGCTACTGTATAAAATCAGATATCTATTTACCCTGTCCTATCCCTGCTACTGTATGAAATCAGATATCTATTTACCCTGTCCTATCACCTGCTACTGTATGAAATCAGATATCTATTTACCCTGTCCTATCCCTGCTACTGTATGAAATCAGATATCTATTTACCCTGTCCTATCCCTGCTACTGTATAAAATCAGATATCTATTTACCCTGTCCTATCACATGCTACTGTATGAAATCAGATATCTATTTACCCTGTCCTATCCCTGCTACTGTATGAAATCAGATATCTATTTACCCTGTCCTATTCCTGCTACTGTATGAAATCAGATATCTATTTACCCTGTCCTATCACCTGCTACTGTATGAAATCAGATATCTATTTACCCTGTCCTATCACCTGCTACTGTATGAAATCAGATATCTATTTACCCTGTCCTATCACCTGCTACTGTATGAAATCAGATATATATTTACCCTGTCCTATCACCTGCTACTGTATGAAATCAGATATCTATTTACCCTGTCCTATCACCTGCTACTGTATGAAATCAGATATCTATTTACCCTGTCCTATCCCTGCTACTGTATGAAATCAGATATCTATTTACCCTGTCCTATCACCTGCTACTGTATAAAATCAGATATCTATTTACCCTGTCCTATCCCTGCTACTGTGTGCGCCCACTGGTGTGTTTACTGTATAGGCTTCTCTTGCCTATAAATAGCTGCTTCCCAGATGGCTTCCAGTCAAAGCTACTGCAGCTCCTCCATGTGTGTGTAGCTCCTAGTGTGTTGTCTTGTGATCTGTATCCTGCAGGGTGGCTTGCCTACAGAGTGGTTTCTCAAGCGGTCACTGGGCTATGTGTGCTATGTCACGTGGTATGTCCGAGGGTTGTAAACAGGAACAATCTTTTTAAAGCAAATATCAGCTGATCTGGAAAGGACAGTTCTAGTGATCGTAGAGATGAGTCTCTTGACAAATTGCCATTCATTATTTTTGTAACAAGGATATTTTAAAATGAATGGGATTGATATGACCTTGACAATCTGAAAGGACTAGGCTATGACATGCTTCCTTATAAAGCCTGAACTATTATGAATCATTCATGACTTGAAATGCATTGAGCAAATACTTCTAAGGAACCTGAATAAGTTATGGCCTGAACTGTGCTCAAATAAAGGAGGCACACAAATGACTAAATGATGACCAGTGCTTGACATATCAAAAGACCACTAAAGCCTTCTATTCTAGGTCTAGTGTCTGGAGTGTTCTGGAACTAAGTTGTTATAGAACCCAGCTCTAGAGTGTCTAACTTCTTGAAGAAGTCTAGATAAACATTACTTCTAGTGTCTGTTCTACACCCCAGTTCTAGACTGTCTTACTTCTTGAAGAGGTGTCGGTCCAGGTTTCCGTCTGACGTGGTCTTCATGATGACTTTCAGGTTCTCCATACACTCCTTCAGCCGGGGGTCTCCGGTCCGGAGCCCTGTGGCTTTCAGCGCCTGCAGAAAGCACGGCTCGTGTCAGGGGGCTGACGATTATCATGTTAATTACATGTTTACCACACATTTATTATGTTTGTCATGCTTATAAACAAGGTTATAACTTGACAATTTAATGGCATATTACGCTATATTTCTTGAAGGATCCAATGTAAATGTCAAGACTAATAAGGCCTATTGAATAAACTGCTCTTCCGTGACAGATAGTGGGAGATCAACATTTCACCATAGAAATAGAATGAATTCTAATCTAACAAGAATCTAATTCTATAAATGTCACCCCAAGCAAGGGGCCATACATGAGTGAGCTATTGCTTCCTGGTACAGCCAGAGTAGTAACAAGCCTTATATTCAGATATACAGTATAAGGCTGTGGCAGTAACCATGACACAGCAGGCACCATTGCTATACTACCATCCAACTGGCCCAACCATGTGGCTGCCTGCTTGGCTCTGGCCTGACACTCACTGTGGTGAATTTGTGAGCCGGGATTTTTTCAGCGCCCCCGGCGATGGTGTAGAAGAGCAGATCCTCCAGACTGGGCAGGATGCCTGCCTGCCTTCTCCTGAGACACACACACACACACACACACACAAACACACACACAGAGACACACACACACACAGAGACACACACACACACACACACAGAGTGAGGAACGGCCAGGGTTCTCTAAAGGCAATGGGGAACAGCAGCAGGGGGCCGGGATGAACTAGCTATAATACTGTAGAGGAGAGGTGGTGAGTATTTTACGTTACAGCCCCAGCTTTAAGGAAAGGGTTTGAACACTGCTTTCAAAATACCAGTCTGATAGTTCAAGGAGAGTTTAGAGATTTTATGATAGACAATATCTTGTTTGCATGGATCTTCAATCATAAATAAGGTAGACTTTGTTGGTTTTATGTCAATTTAAATACACGCATATCAGTTACAAATTATAGGTGTCAAGTTTTAGCTAATGCTCGGGGGCTTGACGTGAGTCATTAGCCTATTTACTGACTGGTATTATGCATAGCAGCTCCAAATCCGTTCCACTCACTCTGGGAGAGGAGAGTTAGTACAGCATGTTGGAGGTAGATAGATAGGTGGAATACTGTAGTTAGGCCTAAACGAGGTGTATGTACTTCATCATGATCCACCATACACCAAATAGGATCTCTGAGGGAGGTGGGTGGGAGCTCAGGCTCAGTCAGTCCCGCAATGCATCATGGGACAGACAGGCAATAGAGCTATAGTAACCCAGCTCCGTAGCCTGCCCTAGCGATTAAGAAGACGTCACAACGTATTAAAAATGATAAAAGGACTTTGGTAGAGGTAGAGGGTCAAATCCCCTCATCAGCTACCCAGGAATGACTCAGACTCCGGACACTGCACTGTATCTTTCAGTTTGTTGTTGTTTAAAAGGATCTCTTCCAGTTTGGAGGTTGTTTAAGCCGTATTTGTCTGTTTTGAGTCCTACTCTTAAATGATTATGATCCTGTATCATTTCCATGACAACTGTTTTGATAAGGCCCATTTGATTGTGGTCCTTGGTCATATTCCTGGAGTCATTTCTGGATGCCTGCCGGAGAGGAACGCTGGAACCAACAGGTCCGTGGGACGGCTGGGGAAGTCAAGCGCGGTCGCTTGTAGAGGCTGAGGACACTTCGAGGTAGAGAATTGAAGAGTGAGCACTCAGCAGCCGCAAGGCTTAGCCTGGAAACACCACAGTACATCTACACGAGAATGAATGCATAAATTGAGACGTATACTTACACACCGAGGCAAAGCAAGCGGATCAAACGAAAAGGGAGAGAAAATACGCAGAGTAAGTGAGTGGCATTAGAACAAACTCAGTGACGTTGTGCGTCGTCATCATCATCAAGCAGATAGACCTACTGACCAAGACACAAAGATTCATGGATTAACATAAGCGTTCAATACTTAGGATGCATCCAACACTGTCAAACAAAAGTGAAAACCATGGCATGGCAGAACCTGAAAAAAAGAAATCATTATACCCTTCCAGCAAAGCACAGTATAAAACAAAACATTAGACTGAGGACGTGTGCTGTGTTCCAAACTGCCCATATGGACATCACCCTCTCTGCTTCATGTCTCCAAGCCCTTGCCCTCACCCCAGGACAGTAGGAAGTCCAAACAGACAGGCTATTAGGAGGTGTGACACATCTGGACTGGTGCTGATGATGCTCCGTCAATTCATTCTCACCCAGCCTTAGCTGGCCTTCCTCCCTCCCTCCCCTCTCTTCCCCCTTCCACTGCCTCGACCCCGTATCTCCATGCAGCTTCGCGAGGTCAACTGTGTGCAGCGTGGTAGAGAGTGTGCCTCATCTGAAGCCCTGCACGGAGCCCGCCATATAGCCTAGCCCTCGGCCTCCAACAGCACGCTGCCTGCCCCACTTTTGGGGCTCTCCTGCAAAGAGAGCTTGGTATCCCTGGCCGTAGTTTCTGGAGACCAGAGGCTTATGACTTGGTGTCACGGATCCTCATCATGCGTTACATCTACTGTGCTATTTATACACTGGAGTTCAATAAGCAAAAACAAGGCAGCGTGACTACTTCGACTGTGACCCAATTAAATTAACAATATTTGCAACATATAATTATTTCATTCATGTGTGGGCTAGCCTGTAATTCTTGAGGTGACAGTAATAACATGGCCATAGGCCTAAATGCTTGCATCTTCAAGGCAGAGCTCTGGTGAATATGTTTGCGCCTGACACAAACATTAACCACCTTGATGGAGTCATTGTGGCTACCATTTTTATTCGACCCAATTTATCATCAGCCCGGTTTCACTACCTCCAAGATGCCACTGGTAAATTGGTCCGAAGTGCATTGATCATCGTCTGTTGACAGGAGGGAACCACAAAACTCAATCTGAGTCAGGGCAGAGTCCGAAGGACTCAATCTCTATTCACTAACAATATGCTGCATGCTGCACAACACGCTAACACAATGCAAACCAGGGAAAAACCTTGAAATTGACCAGACTGTGTATTGATTATTCTGCTCTAGGCACAAAGCTATAGCCCTACCTTGGCTACCTTCCGGCAGAGGACCCATTTGGACAGACTAGGCCTAACGTTTGTGTTTCTGTGACCGAACCTAAGCTGACCGGGGGATGTTGTTGTTGGCAATAATGTACTAAAGCTGGTTTGACACCAGCGAAAGCATATTGACTATGGATGAAACAAGAAGGGTGCCTGCTAAGCTGTGGGCAATGAGGCATATCATTACCAGTAGATGCATTTGTTTTCTGTGAAAAAGCAAACTGACTGGATGTGACAGAGCGAGCCTATTCCTTGCACCATTAATAGCCCAGGCCGACTCCACGCCTATCTGCAGTAAAATGCATGAGTAAACTCAGGAGTTCCTGTCCCCATTATCATGTGACTATTTTGTTTTTCTCATGAGAGGGACTCCATTCACAGCACACAGTGGACTGAGTAGGATTAGGATAGGATCCCTGTAACCCTCTGTGGGAGATTGAATCAAATTGAGCCATCAAATGCGATGTATGATTAGAAACTGGGTCTTGTGCGAGAACTCTCTTATCGTGTTCCTCTCTGGGGCTACAGTATTACTGCTCGCTGTACCAGCTCTCCCAGGGTCAAAGAGTTATTGGTGACAATGTCATGATGCTCAAATTAAAGCCACCAACTTGGGCGATAGTAGCAATGGCCAAGTGTGACAGATGCACAAGGGGATGGGAATGCTTTGGCAGCAGGGAATTGTTAGGTGAGTCATGTTTTTGCAATGAGAAATTATGCAATAAACGGACATTACCCCAATCAGACTAGTTGGTATGGCCTAATGATTTCACATCTAAGTTGGGTGTGAGATCCCTCCATTCCGAAGATCCCACCAAGCATATTAAAGCTAGGCCTAAATGCTAGGAAACTGATCCATTGTCAACGAGACGGTCATCAGGATAATACACTGTAGCCTATGTAAAGCCACATCCATTATAATTCCAAAATGGTAGCCCCCCTAGATGATCCAAAATGCCATTCTACCCATTCTGATGCAGCAAGCACCATTCTGCCCAGTCTGCAGTGGAAGATGTGAGACTGTCTCCGTGGTAATAGACTTCCAGGATTCTAAAGTGATTGACTCTGCGAGATTGGCTGAGAGGAGATTTGATCAAATTATTGGCTCATAATGGTCATTCAATAGCCTACCCTTAACACAGGTCTTTCTAAATAGCAAAGTGGTCCCTGCCACCATGGACAGCACTAATATTGGACAATTGCCTTTGGCAGAGGAGGGCAGTAAATAAATAGCCTGCCTTATCAGCTGGCCTAACACGAACAAGAACAAATACTCACTATCTGATAATATACTCATGAGATGCCAACTCAAATGGAGATTTCCAATGTAGCGATGTGTCCAGAACATACAAGTTGTTGAAACATCCAACAATTGTTATTATCATGCCATTATTACCATGCTAGATAGCCTGCAAGAAACTATAGAATGACAGAGGCTGTTCTGTATTCATCTAGAATGACACTCACAACAGAGAGAACAGACGGAGAGAGCTTTCTCCCGAGTTGCAGCAAACAGCTTGATGACCGACCTCCACTGATGAAAAAATGAAAACCCCTTTCGCATATAGGCGAAGGCCTGAAGGAGCGTACCTGGCTTTACAATTATTCCTGCCAGAGATGAACCGTTCTAAAGTCATGTTATTATAGGCTATTACTGTTATAATAACAGTATAACGGTGCTGTTTCATAGACAATATCGTTTCATAACATCCCAAATTAATGCGTAACCTTCTAAATGAATCGAGTGCATACCCTTCTGCGTGATGAATTTTATGAGGTGCGAGGCCTATCTATGCATGTATTCTCCTAGCTGTATCAGCACCAAAAGCAAAAGACCCTGTATGAGGCCAGCACAGGTGTGCAGGACTGATGTAATATGGGTCTCTTTGACACGTCAGTTCTGAAACTGTCAGTACACACAGGTCAGGTTAACAACATCTCTAGACAAATAAGGACTGCATAATTTATTGCAGCTCATTAGAAACCAATCTAGCTTGCTAGACTCAGTCCATGTGATTATTCTGCATAGAACGTAAAGAACCTCCCCACCGGTAAGTATAATTTCATAGCTTTATCAGCTGTACCGGCTAGCTAACGGTACTCACTTTTCGGCAGCTGCCTCCTTGGTGGCGGTTTCATTGCTGGTGGCGGTGTCATTTTTGGTGTCCGTTGGCGGGGACGCCGAACCGTCATCGCTCTTGGTGGAGAGCTTCCGAGTTCCGTGGCCGTTGGTAGTGTATGGCGTAGCTCTCCATCCAACCGCATGCTGGAGACACTTTACTCTGGGCACAGATCTGACATCTGCACGGGCGGTGCTAAAGCAATACGCGACTGATGGTGATGTCTTTCTGGCTATACCTGTCAAAGGGCGCTTCAGGTTGGATTGAAACAACTCCTTGAGCACTACCGAAGACCGAAAATGTAGCATTTCAACCCTATCAAGCTAAATAGTGGAACGGTTTATAACTCAGCTAAATAAATATTAATAAATATGAAGCAATATCTCCCAAATGTGTTGGGTCTTAGTCGTGAAGAATGGCCCAGTCAGGGAGTCACGATTCTGAAATGTTTTCTAGTGGACAAAAACATCTCATTCACGCCCAAATTTACTTCTATTGGCTCCTGTTAGCACGTAAATCATCCTCAGATTGGCTGGTCTTGTTGGCTGTCATTCATGCTAATTTCCCGTATATCATGGCTTCAAATGTACCGGGTGAATGTGACCGAAGATTATGAATATACTGAGAAGATACATGTCTCTCCGCTGCCCTGACAATGGGAGTCCTTGTCCAGAAATCGGCATGGCGGGGTGTCTAGCTCCCGCCTATCCTTTCTAAGGAAAAACGGAGGGAGACAGATTTTCCGGCGAGCTGGGCTCTCTCTTCCTCTCTGATGTGACAGACATCTAGTGCTGAGCAATTAGTGCTTTTTGATGTCGCTTTGGTTTTGGTTCGATAAAACAATTCACGATTTTCGATTATTTATTTTACATTAAAAACATTTTGAAATATGACATTACAATGATTAGAGATGTTTAATTCAATTTCCAAAGGCAAAATATTGAACATTCAATTGTCAAGACATTGAAAATGTTCCATTGTCTCTGTCAAGTCCACATAAAAAATAGGAAATAGGAAATCACTATGAAGATTCTCTGAAGCAGGATGTTCAAGGGAACATGCAACGTTTCAAAACACTTAAATAAACTAACCATCATCTAGTCATAACCTACAGTTGAAGTCGGAAGTTTACATACACTTAGGTTGGAGTCATTAAAACTCGTTTTTCAACCACTCCACAATTTTCTTGTTAACCAACTATAGTTTTGGCAAGTTGGTTAGGACATCTACTTTGTGTAGAACACAAGTAATTTTTCCAACAATTGTTTACAGACAGATTATTTCACTGTATCACAATTCCAGTGGGTCAGAAGTTTACATACACTAAGTTGACTGTGCCTTTAACGATGGTCATTATGGGAAATTCCAGAAAATTATGCCATGGCTTTAGAAGCTCCTAATAGCTAATTGACATAATTTGAGTCGATTGGAGGTGTACTTGTGAATGTATTTCAAGGCCTACCTTCAAACTCAGTGCCTCTTTGCTTGACATCATGGGAAAATCTAAATAAATCACCCAAGAACTCCAAATAAAATTGTAGACCTCCACAAGTCTGGTTCATCCTTGGGAGCAATTTCCAAACGCCTGAAGGTACCACGTTCATCTGTACAAACAATAGTACGCAAGTATAAACACCATGGGATCACGCAGCCGTCATACCGCTCAGGAAGGAGACGCGTTCTGTCTCCTAGAGATGAACATACTTTGGTGCGAAAAGTGCAATTGTAACGGATGTGAAATGGCTAGCTAGTTAGCGGGTACGCGCTAGTAGCATTTCAATCAGTTACGTCACTTGCTCTGAGACATTAAGTAGGGTTGCCCCTTGCTCTGCAAGGGCCGTGGCTTTTGTGGAGCGATGGGTAACGATGCTTCGTGGGCGACCGTTGTTGATGTGTGCAGAGGGTCCCTGGTTCGCGCCCGTGTCGGGGCGAGGGGACGGTTTAAAGTTATACTGTTACACAATCAATCCCAGAACAACAGCAAAGGACCTTGTGAAGATACTGGAGGAAACAGGTACAAAAGTATCTATATCCACAGTAAAACGAGTCCTATATCGACATAACCTGAAAGGCTGCTTAGCAAGGAAGAAGCCACTGCTCCAAACCGCCAGACTACGGTTTGCAACTGCACATGGGGACAAAGATCGTACTTTTTGTAGAAAGGTCCTCTGATTTGATGAAACAAAAATAGAACTGTTTGGCCATAATGACCATCGTTATGTTTGGAGGAAAAAGGGTGAGGCTTGCAAGCTGAAGAACACCATCCCAACCGTGAAGCACGGGGGTGGAAGCATCATGTTGTGGGGGTGCTTTGCTGCAGGAGGGACTGGTGCACTTCACAAAATAGATGGCATCATGAGGGAGGAAAATTATGTGGATATATTGAAGCAACATCTCAAGACATCAGTCAGGAAGTTAAAGCTTGGTCGCAAATGGGTCTTCCAAATGGACAATGAGCCCAAGCATACTTCCAAAGTTGTGGCAAAATGGCTTAAGGCCTACAAAGTCAAGGTATTGGAGTGGCCATCACAAAGCTCTGACCTCAATCCTATAGAAAATGTGTGGTCAGAACTGAAAAGCGTGTGCAAGCAAGGCCTACAAACCTGACTCAGTTACACCAGCTCTGTCAGGAGGAATGGTGTCACGTTCTGACCCTAGTTATTGTGTTAATCCTTTGTTTTGTTGGTCAGGACGTGAGCTGGGTGGGCATTTCTATGTGTTGTGTTTCTATGTTGGGTTAAAGGGTTGCCTGGTATGGCTCTCAATTAGAGGCAGGTGTTTGGCTTTTCCTCTGATTGAGAGTCATATTAAGGTAGGTTGTTCTCACTGTTTGTTTGTGGGTGATTGTCTCCTGTGTTTTTTCGTGTCTGTGTATGTGCACCACACGGGACTGTTTTGGCTGTTCATTCGTTTGATGTAGTCTGTTCCTGTCCGTGAGTTCTACGTGTAGTTATGTAAGTTCATGTTCAGGTTTTGTCTACGTCGTTTTCTTATTTTGTAATTTTCCAAGTGTTTTCGTATTCGTCTTTGTATTTCAAATAAATTCATTTATGTCTACTTACCTCGCTGCGTATTGGTCCACCGATCCTTCTCTCCTCTCCTCGTCCGAGGAAGACGACAGCCGTTACAAATGGGCCAAAATTCACCCAACTTATTGTGTGAAGTTTGTGGAAGGCTACCCAAAATGTTTGACCCAAGTCAAACAATTTAAAGGCAATGCTACCAAATACAAATTGAGTGTATGTAAACTTCTGACCCACTGGGAATGTGATGAAAGAAAGAAATTCTGAAATTAACCATTCTCTCTCCAATTATTCTGACATTTCACATTCTTAAAATAAAGCGGTGATCCTAACTGACCTAAGACAGGGAATTTTTACTTGGATTAAATGTCAGGAATTGTGAAAAACTGAATTTAAATGTATTTGGCAAAGGTGTATGTTAACTTCTGACTTTAGCTGTACACACACATACAGTGGGGAGAACAAGTATTTGATACACTGCCGATTTTGCAGGTTTTCCTACTTACAAAGCATGTAGAGGTCTGTAATTTGTCTCATAGGTACACTTCAACTGTGAGAGACAGAATCTAAAACAAATCCAGAAAATCACATCGTATGATTTTTAAGTAATTAATTTGCATTTATTGCATGACATAAGTATTTGATCACCTACCAACCAGTAAGAATTCCGGCTCTCACAGACCTGTTAGTTTTTCTTTAAGAAGCACTCCTGTTCTCCACTCATTACCTGTATTAACTGCACCTGTTTGAACTCGTTACCTGTATAAAAGACACCTGTCCACACACTCAATCAAACAGACTCCAACCTCTCCACAATGGCCAAGACCAGAGAGCTGTGTAAGGACATCAGGGATAAAATTGTAGACCTGCACAAGGCTAGGATGGGCTACAGGACAACAGGCAAGCAGCTTGGTGAGAAGGCAACAACTGTTGGCGCAATTATTAGAAAATGGAAGAAGTTAGAGATGACGGTCAATCACCCTCGGTCTGGGGCTCCATGCAAGATCTCACCTCGTGGGGCATCAATGATCATGAGGAAGGTGAGGGATCAGCCCAGAACTACACGGCAGGACCTGGTCAATCACCTGAAGAGAGCTGGGACCACAGTCTCAAATAAAACCATTAGTAACACACTACGCCGTCATGGATTAAATTCCTGCAGCGCACGCAAGGTCCCCCTGCTCAAGCCAGCGCATGTCCAGGCCCGTCTGAAGTTTGCCAATGACCATTTGGATGATCCAAAGGAGGAATGGGAGAAGGTCATGTGGTCTGATGAGACAAAAATAGAGCTTTTTGGTCTAAACTCCACTCGCCGTGTTTGGAGGAAGAAGAAGGATGAGTGCAACCCCAAGAACACCATCCCAACGTGAAGCATGGAGGTGGAAACATCATTGTTTGGGGATGCTTTTCTGCAAAGGGGATAGGACGACTGCACCGTATTGAGGGGAGGATGGATGGGGCCATGTATCGCGAGATCTTGGCCAACAACCTCCTTCCCTCAGTAAGAGCATTGAAGATGGGTCGTGGCTGGGTCTTCCAGCATGACAACGACCCAAAATACACAGCCAGGGCAACTGACTAGTGGCTCCGTAAGAAGCATCTCAAGGTCATGGAGTGGCCTAGCCAGTCTCCAGACCTGAACCCAATAGAAAATCTTTGGAGGGAGATGAAAGTCCGTATTGCCCAGCGACAGCCCCGAAACCTAAAGGATCTGGAGAAGGTCCGCATGGAGGAGTGGGCCAAAATCCCTGCTGCAGCGTGTGCAAACCTGGTCAAGAACTACAGGAAACGTATGATCTCTGTAATTGCAAACAAAGGTTTCTGTACCAAATATTAAGTTCTGCTTTTCTGATGTATCAAATACTTATGTCATGCAATAAAATCCAAATTAATTACTTAATCATACAATGTGATTTTATGGATTTTTGTATTAGATTCCCTCTCTCACAGTTGAAGTGTACCTATGATACAAATTACTGACCTCTACATGCTTTGTAAGTAGGAAAACCTGCAAAATCGTCAGTGTATCAAATACTTGTTCTCCCCACTGTATATACAGTACCAGTCCAAAGTCATTTTTTACTGTTTTCTACATTGTAGAATAATAGTGAAGACATCAAAACTATAAAATAACACATATGGAATCATGTAGTAAGCAAAAAAGTGTTAAACAAATCAAAATATATTTTATATTTTTGACTGTTCAAAGTAACCATCCTTTGCCATTCTCTCAACCAGCTTCATTAGGTAGTCACCTGGAATGATTTTTCAACAGTCTTGAAGGAGTTCCCACATATGCTGAGAACTTGTTGGCTGCTTTTCATTCCCTCTGTGGTACAACTCACCCTAAACCATCTCAATTGGGTTGAGATTGGGTGATTGTGAAGGCCAGGTCATCTGATGCAGGACTCCATCACTCTCCTTCTTGGTCAAATAGCCCTTACACAGCCTGGAGGTGTGTTTTTGGTCATTGTCCTGTTGAAAGAAAAATGATCCCACTAAGCGCAAACCACATGGGATGGCACATCACTGCAGAACGCTGTGGTAGCCATGCTGGTAAAGTGTGTCTTGAATTCTAAATAAATCACCGACAGTGTCACCAACAAAGCAACACCACACCATCACACCTCTTCCTCCATGTTTCACATTGGGAACCAAAAATGAAGAGATCATCCGTTCACCTACTCTGCGTCTCACAAAATCTCAAATTTGGACTCATCAGACCAAAGGACAGATTTCCAGCAGTCCAATGCCCATTGCTTGTGTTTCTTGCAAATGCACTTGAAGAAACTTTCAAAGTTCTTGAAATGTTCCAGATTGACTGACCTTCATGTCTTAGAGCAGTGGTTCCCAAACGTTTTATTATCCCGTACCCCTTCAAACATTAAACCTCCAGCTGCGTACCCTCTCTAGCACCAGGGTCAGCGCACTCTCAAATGTTGTTTTTACCAATCATTGTAAGCCTGGAAAAACACTATACGATACATTTATTAAACTTAAGAATGAGTGTGAGTTTTTGTCACAACCTGGCTCGTGGGACGTGACAAAGAGGTCTTATAGGACCACGGCACAAATAATAAAATAACAATAATCAATAATGTTGCTCTTTATTTAGCCATCTTACATATAAAACCTTATTTGTTCATCAAAAATTGTGAATAACTCACCACAGGTTAATGAGAAGTGTGTGCTTGAAAGGATGCACATAACTCTGCAATGTTGGGTTGTATTGGAGAGAGTCTCAGTTTTAAATCATTTTCCACACAGTCTGTGCCTGTATTTAGTTTTCATGCTGGTGAGGGCCGAGAATCCACTCTCACATAGGTACGTGGTTGCAAAGGGCATCAGCGTCTTAACAGCTCAATTTTCCTAGGCAAGAAACTCTGAGCGCAGCCCTATCTAGAAATCTGTCAGTGGCTTCTGATTAAATTCAATTTTCACAGAACCGCTTGTTGCAATTTCGATGAGGCTCTCTTGTTCAGATATCGGTAAATGGACTGGAGGCAGGGCATGAAAGGAATAATGAATCCAGTTGTTTGTATCGTCCGTTTCGGGAAAGTACCTGCGTAATTGCGCACCCAGCTCACTCAGGTGCTTCGCTATATCACATTTGAAATTGTCCGTAAGCTTGAGTTCATTTGCACACAAAAAATCATATAATGATGGAAAGACCTGTGTGTTGTCCTTGTTAATGCAGACTGAAAAGGGCTCCAACTTCTTAATCATAGCCTCAATTTTGTCCAGCACATGGAATATAGTTGCAGAGAGACCCTGTAATCCTAGACTCAGATCAATAAAGTGAGAAAAAACATCACCCAGATAGGCCAGTCGTGTGAGAAACTCGTCATCATGCAAGCGGTCAGACAAGTGAAAATTGGTCAGTAAAGAAAACTTTAAACTCGTCTCTCAATTCAAAAAAACGTGTCATACTTTGCCTCTTGATAACCAGCGCACTTCTGTATGTTGTAAAAGTGTTACATGGCCGCTGCCCATATCATTGCATAATGCAGAAAATACACAAAAGTTCAGGGTCCTTGCTTTAACAAAGTTAACCATTTTTACTGTGGTGTCCAAAACGTCTTTCAAGCTGTCAGGCATTCCCTTGGCAGCAAGAGCCTCTCGGTGGATGCTGCAGTGTACCCAAGTGGCATCAGGAGCAACTGCTTGCACGTGCATTACCACTCCACTATGTCTCCCTGTCCAGTACTTTAAGACCACCAAAGTACATTTGATGTCACAAAGCTGTCCAGTACTTTAAAAGTATCCTCTCATGTTGTCCTGGTTTCCAGTGGTTTGCAGAAGAGGATGTCTTCCTTAATTGACCCCCCATAAACGTAACGGACATATACCAGGAACTGTGCAAGGCCCGCCACGTCTGTTGACTCATCCGGCTGTAACGCATAGAATTCACTGGCTTGTATGCAAAACAGTAATTGTTTCAAAACATCTCCTGCCATGTGTGAAGGATGGTTTTGTTCTCTTTTTAACATAAATATATGCCTTATAGAAATAGGACATGTTAATCACAAAACATAGCGTGACAGCAGAAAAGCTGTTGTTAATCTAGGGTGTCGACTGTGCAAACCACAAGGTTGAGACAAGATGGAAAAATGCTGAATAACAAGAAAACAGGAACTGAGGAATGTGTAGGAAAAATGCTGAATAACAAGAAAACAGGAACTGAGGAATGTGTAGAAATCGACAACTCAGCTCAATCTTCACAAACACCATTCCGGAAATCTGAATCCTGAGTGCTGTGGGGCTGGGACCAGCCTGGGCACCACCGATAGGCTAGCAAGTTTAAACCACGCTAAGCCTCTACTGTGACAGGCCAACTCTAAAGTTCGAACTACCTCTGTCACAGTATAAAAGAAGATGTCTGTACTATTTCAGTCAGTTCTCTGCTTTACCCTGCGTGGTGATACAGTGAACCCGTAAATATGAACATTGCATTTACCATTTACCATTTATGTGTTAAAAAAATATAATTATAGTACACTGCTCAAAAAAATAAAGGGAACACTTAAACAACACAATGTAACTCCAAGTCAATCACACTTCTGGGAAATCAAACTGTCCACTTAGGAAGCAACACTGATTGACAATAAATTTCACATGCTGTTGTGCAAATGGAATAGACAAAAGGTGGAAATTATAGGCAATTAGTAAGACACCCCCAAAAAAGGAATGGTTCTGCAGGTGGTGACCACACACCACTTCTCAGTTCCTATGCTTCCTGGCTGATGTTTTGGTTACTTTTGAATGCTGGCGGTACTTTCACTCTAGTGGTAGCATGAGACGGAGTCTACAACCCACACAAGTGGCTCAGGTAGTGCAGTTCATCCAGGATGGCACATCACTGCGAGCTGTGGCAAAAAGGTTTGCTGTGTCTGTCAGCGTAGTGTCCAGAGCATGGAGGCGCTACCAGGAGACAGGCCAGTACATCAGGAGACGTGGAGGAGGCCGTAGGAGGGCAACAACCCAGCAGCAGGACCGCTACCTCCGCCTATGTGCAAGGAGGTGCACTGCCAGAGCCCTGCAAAATGACCTCCAGCAGGCCACAAATGTGCATGTGTCTGCTCAAACGGTCAGAAACAGACTCCATGAGGGTGGTATGAGGGCCCGACGTCCACAGGTGGGGGTTGTGCTTACAGCCCAACACCGTGCAGGACGTTTGGCATTTGCCAGAGAACACCAAGATTCATCATGCAGCCCATATGTTTTGATTTATACGACATTAATGTATGTATTATTGATGACTAAAGTTGCCAAATAACTAGAAATCTAGGATATAGGACACTGTTTCAAGTGATCACTTTTACACTCAACATTGTCACTTCATATGCACACTCTCCAGAATGGGAAAAATATCCTTTCTATTTTATTCAGCTAAGTTAAATAATATTCTTCTTACTACAAAATAATGTCATGGGACTTAGCGATTTCGGAAAGTATTCAGACCCTTTGACTTTTTCAACATTTTGTTACAGCCTTATTCTAACATCTCTGAAGAGACCTGAAAATAGCTGTGCAGCAACGCTCCCCATCCAACCTGACAGAGCTTGAGAAGATCTGCAGAGACGAATGGGAGAAACTCCCAATGCATAGCGCATAGAATTTAAAAAAGTATTGTCAGATATTACTCGTCCCAATCAGCCAGGTTTATTTTACATGGAAGATACATTGGAGATAATAAGACAAGCACTGGAAACAATAGAACATTATGAAAAATCTGGGACACCAGGTCTGGTTTTCATAACTGACTTTGAAAAGGCTTTTGATAAAGTACAACTGGAATTTATATATAAATGCCAGGAATATTACAATTTTGGAGAAACACTTATAAAATGGGATAAAGTTATGTATAGTAAACCTAGATGTAAGATAGTAAATAATGTCTACTTCTCAGAAAAGTTTCAGCTGTCAAGAGAAAAACAAGGTTGTCCACTATCAGCAAAAATACAACTTAAACATTACCATGTAGTTTACCAATAAAATTGTCTTGCTACCATGAAAACAAAAATAGCTGTCCATTTGTGGCAAAAAAAATAAATCACCCTGATTAACTCTAGTTATATCCCAGTTTACGTATTTGCTTATGGTCTTGCCTACACCTAACAACCAGTTTTTTGCTCATATAATTAAAAACAAAATGTAGAACAGCCAGACAAAATTAAACGGGCCTATTTAAATAATGAATATAATTCGGAGGGCAGAAATGATAAAACAGACCTCACTAAATGTGTCAGTTATACTTAAATCTGAATGGGTTTTCTAGCAGATTAGTAAAAATGTCTCACCCCATGTTCAAGAATGTAATCTGAATAAAGGGAAAAAGGCCATTCTCGCACTTTCGATTCATTTAAAATAAAATCTCCAAAATATTGCTATTTTTAAAACAAGCCATAGAAAGTTGGGTTGTAATTTCAGTTTAATCCACCAGAAAAGACCGAACAAATAATACAATAAATAGTGGTTAAACTCAAATACACTGATTGAAAAAAATAAAAAAAGTTAGGAATTTGTGCAAATCTGTCATCAAGGAAAAACCTGGCTACATTAAAGAATCTCAAGTGTATTTTGATTTGTTTAACACTTTTTTTGGTTACTACATGATTCCATATGAGGTATTTCATAGTTTGTCTTCACTATTATGCTACAAAAAAATAAAAAAATAAATGGAATGAGTAGGTGTCCAGACTTTTGATTGGTACTGGTGTGTGTGTGTGTGTGTGTATATATATATATATATATATACACTGCTCAAAAAAATAAAGGGAACACTTAAACAACACAATGTAACTCCAAGTCAATCACACTTCTGTAAAATCAAACTGTCCACTTAGGAAGCAACACTGATTGACAATAAATTTCACATGCTGTTGTGCAAATGGAATAGACAAAAGGTGGAAATTATAGGAAATTAGCAAGACACCCCCAATAAAGGACTGATTCTACAGGTGGTGACCACAGACCACTTCTCAGTTCCTATGCTTCCTGGCTGATGTTTTGGTCACTTTTGAATGCTGGCGGTGCTCTCACTCTAGTGGTAGCATGAGCCGGAGTCTACAACCCACACAAGTGGCTCAGGTAGTGCAGCTCATCCAGGATGGCACATCAATGCGAGCTGTGGCAAGAAGGTTTGCTGTGTCTGTCAGCGTAGTGTCCAGAGCATGGAGGCGCTACCAGGAGACAGGCCAGTACATCAGGAGACGTGGAGGAGGCCGTAGGAGGGCAACAACCCAGCAGCAGGACCGCTACCTCCGCCTTTGTGCAAGGTGGAGCACTGCCTGAGGCCTGCAAAATGATCTCCAGCAGGCCACAAATGTGCATGTGTCAGCATATGGTCTCACAAGGGCTCTGAGGATCTCATCTCGGTACCTAATGGCAGTCAGGCTACCTCTGGCGAGCACATGGAGGGCTGTGCGGCCCCACAAAGAAATGCCACCCCACACCATGACTGACCCACCGCCAAACCGGTCATGCTGAAGGATGTTGCAGGCAGCAGAACGTTCTCCACGGCGTCTCCAGACTATGTCACGTCTGTCACATGTGCTCATGTGCTCAGTGTGAACCTGCTTTCATCTGTGAAGAGCACAGGGCGCCAGTGGCGAATTTGCCAATCTTGGTGTTCTTTGGCAAATGCCAAACGTCCTGCACGGTGTTAGGCTGTAAGCACAACCCCCACCTGTGGACGTCGGGCCCTCATACCACCCTCATGGAGTCTGTTTCTGACCGATGGGGCAGGCACATGCACATTTGTGGCCTGCTGGAGGTCATTTTGCAGGGCTCTGGCATTGCTCCTCCTGCTCAAAGGCGGAGGTAGCGGTCCTGCTGCTGGGTTGTTGCCCTCCTACGGCCTCCTCCACATATCCTGATGTACTGGCCTGTCTCCTGGTAGCGCCTCCATGCTCTGGACACTACGCTGACAGACACAGCAAACCTTCTTGCCACAGCTCGCATTGATGTGCCATCCTGGATGAGCTGCATTACCTGAGCCACTTGTGTGGGTTGTAGACTCCGTCTCATGCTACCACTAGAGTGAGAGCACCGCCAGCATTCAAAAGTGACCAAAACATCAGCCAGGAAGCATAGGAACTGAGAAGTGGTCTGTGGTCACCACCTGCAGAATCAGTCCTTTATTGGGGGTGTCTTGCTAATTGCCTATAATTTCCACCTTTTGTCTATTCCATTTGCACAACAGCATGTGAAATTTATTGTCAATCAGTGTTGCTTCCTAAGTGGACAGTTTGATTTCACAGAAGTGTGATTGACTTGGAGTTACATTGTGTTGTTTAAGTGTTCCCTTTATTTTTTTGAGCAGTGTATATATATATATATATATATACACATACACACATACACGGGGGATTGGAAATAATGTAGACGATTACATTGATGGAAGCTACCATCTACACGCAATATTAAAGCTGGTCTCCCCCGCCCAAAAAAATGTGAGACAGGTAAACAAACTGCTTCTTTTTTTTTTTTTTACAGATAAAAATCACTACGGCCTACATTGTAAACTGATAAACATTTTCAAAAAATAGAAGTATTCTTTATTCTCTTGATAAATTGCATCTTCAAAAATGGCTTAAGGCATCCAACTCACAGATTTGAGATTTCGCACTGCTGTCAATGACAAGAACATCATCTATAGTGCTTGCGACGTTGGTTCAGTCTCTTGTACAGACACCATCAGTTTCACCATGCTGCCCTGAGATGGATGAAATCTCTTCTGATGACTTCTCCAGCATCTGCAAACAGTAAGCAAAGAGCAATATTTAAAAACAAATCATTCCATTTTATGAGAAGCCACAGCTACAGTGCATTCGAAAAGTATTCAGACCCCTTGACTTTTTCCAATATTATTTACGTTGCAGCCTTATTCTAAAATAGACTATTTTCCTCAATCTAAACCCAACACCTGAGCTCAATTTCGAGTCTCATAGCAAAGGGTCTGAATACTTATGCAAATAAGGAAACATAAAATTAGGACACATTTCTAAAAACCTGTTTTCACTTTGTCATTTTGGGGTATTGTGTGTAGATCAATGAGGGGGGGAAATAATTTAATCAATTTTAGAATAAAGCTGTAACGTAACAAAATGTGGAAAAAGGGAAGGGGTCTGAATACTTTTCGAATGCACTGCATTCAAAACATTAAGAAAACCTTCCTAATATTGAGTTGCGCAACCCTTTTAACCTGTCTCCTCCCCTTCGTCTACACTGATTGAAGTGGATTTAACAAGTGACATCAATAAAGGGTCATAGCTTTCACCTGGATTCACCTGGTCAGTCTGTCATGGAAAGAGCAGGTGTTCATAATATTTTGTACACTCAGTGTAAATTAGTATGGATATGTATATTGTAATACCACACAGATCATTCACATTATCTCAAAACATTGTCACTCCGGACCGGATCACTGCGCACAAGATACATAATCATGTGTTGAGGGTACATGCACATTGACCATGACCAGGCAGGCAAACAAATGCACAAGAGGACAGTGCCGTAAAAAAAAAAAAAAAAAAAAACACAGGATCAGCAATTAACCAATTGATGTAGAATCTGAATCACCCCTTTAATGCATGTAAGGTGCTGTAGTTGGCATTTAAAAACAATGACTGTATTTTCATAAACATAGGTCATTTTCCAATATCCATAATGTAGTTGAAATCAGTTGAAATCAGGAAGGCTGGTCCGAATGACCGTTTTTCAGTTTGACAACCATCCACTACCAGCTATAATAACCTTAAGGCCCATCATTGGAACTCTTTTCGCCTAGCAAGGGGGTTTCAATGCCACCTGCCCAGCAAAGTGCTACCCGTCATCAGCATTTGGCTCCGAGGAGCATGGTGACATGAAGTGGTTTCTGTGAGAAGAACAGGAGGGGGTGTGTTACCCCGTGTGGCGTTTTACCTCAAGTTATCCTAACAGGTAGGCCTACATTATATTCACTGTGTTTATGCAATTTTTTTCTAGGACATAGCATGTATTGATTAATGTTAACTAGTTAAAAGATCACATTTCGGATCTAGCTAATGATTATGCCCATGGTAGATGCAGATCGGCTGATGCATTGGGTTGCCTATTTATTTATAGCCACTATGCTGCATCAGCTGGGCTACAGGTGATAATGCTTATAGCATACCTGATAAGATGGACCATGCATAGGATATATGCTTGGTCCAAAATAATTTGACCAATATGGAATTGGGCTCATTTCTGGATGTTGAAATTACATTTTAGATTATTTTAATATATTTTGGAGTAGAATGTCCTTTTAAAAAGTCACCAGCTGAACTTCAGTCCTTCTACATACAATTTCTCATTAGGGGGGGGGGGGGGGGGGGACCCAAAACCCCACGCAACCTTTTCCTCCACTGCTACAGAAATTATGTTTGGTTCTAGTTTTAAGGATTTGTTGTACAGCTCGCGGCCGAGACCACTTGCTGGAGTGGATTGCTCTCTGCTGGCCTTACCTCTGGTATACACTTCCAGTGTAACGGCTAAAAACCTAGAATGACCGGCTACTTTTGATAAGCCCCCAGGTTCATAGGGGAACACCTTTGCATCCGTAACTCAGCCGAGATCAACACAAACCACTCACATTATTCCCTTGTGTAGTTGACTCTCGGCCAGCTGGTTAGACTCCCCGTCAGTAGCCACCTTAGATTCAGACATCACGTCCGACTCATTGGGTTTGACTTTAGCTTGTGAGGGTTTAGCTTCTTGCCTTCAGTTGTGGCGCCAGCTACAACTGGTTCTTGTTGTATCTCTTCCTGGACGTTGCTAAACGGCCAGTCGTCGTTCCTCAGTGTCTCCACGTATCTGGGAGGGGAGCATTGAGGGCCTTCCCCCCCTGCCAGTGGGTTGTGGTTTATACCTCTCAGATGGGCCTGCCGATGCGCAGCAGCCCCTAATGCCGTGCCAGCTACAGTACATAAACACCTGAGGAATATACAGCTTCAGTGATATGCAGGAAACTGGCTAAAACTGGAAACAGTTACTATGACTGCTGTGTGATAGTCAGGTATGGGTACAATTCCATTTCAACACAAAAGTACATTGAAATTCTAATTCAAGCATTGAACAGGGCCATGTATTTTCTTAAAGATTTTTCAACACCAATTCTCTTTCTGAATTGTTTTAATTTAAATTTACCCCAGCCCTTGTGACAGCGTTTCAAATGTGTGTGTGCGCACCAGGATGGAAAGTACGATGAGAAGCACAGGGACCTGCCATGTGACCAGTAGGTCCTTAAGGGCTCGCTGATCCTCTGGCCAAAGTGCTTCTGAGTTTCCGTGAAGAAGTTGGTGATGGTCATAGTGATTGCCTTCAGAGACAGATATAATACACTGTCACACTGCGTCCTATTGGAAATAGGCTAAATGTTACACAGGGTATTGGTCATCAACAGGGTTGCAGGCAATTCCATTTCAGTGCAGTCAATGCAGGAAGGATTCACGCATTGTTTACTTTATTTGGACAGGTAGAATTACAGACGGATATAGAGAGATGGGAGGCATAAGGGTTGGAGTTGGGGTTTGATCCCTGGTCTCCGGTAGGGAGTAGTTTATGTACCTAGAGCATTACCACTAGACCAAACTGCACTTACTTCCTGTATGGCTGAATTGAAATGGAATTGTCCCCAACCCCAGTTGTCAACTACAGGTTACCTTAGCTTGGGGTACGAGAAGGATTGTTGACCTTGAGGACTTCGTAGTACATCTTACAGAGATCTTCCTGGAGAGTCATGGCACGTCTGTACCAATCTGGAGGTAAGGCAGGAAGGAGTCCAATACAGTAGGCTTCATGACAAGATAAACCAATATGCATTTCCACAGTAAGCTTACTGCAAACAGTGCAAAGTGTAACAAAATGTTTATGCTGTTGGAGACCATGAAGACCGGCACACATTTTCTTGCATAATTAGCCGTAGTAATAATTATGGGTAAGGGCTGATTGAAATGTACTGTTTTATATGACTATCTATGTTATATCTTTCCTGGTTTATATCACTATATTATCTTAGTATGAATATATGTTTTTTTATATATCCTTTGGGATTTAAAGTAGTGTTAGGTTTAAGCTCTTTGTATGAGAAGTGAAATGTTTGTGGACTGCAGGAATGGGAACTCCCAATAACTCAAGCCCTGGCTTGACTGATAACAAGTCCTGTGATATGCAAGGAGGAGCAGAGAAATACTGGATGATGGAGAAGTACTGAAACACATCTTTGTGGAAGGAAAGGGGTGAGAACTAAGGGTATACAATGGGCACTGCATTGAATGCATGTTCTTGGCTGAAGCACCCAGTTGGGAGTAACAAATCTAGTTTGAGCTTTGTTGCCGCCTGCCTGGATTTTGTACCAGAAATCTAGAACCTAGCAGTCGTGCTCCTCCGTGGATATTACAGGACTTCTTAGCAGTGGAGAGAGGCCTTGAGTTGTTCAGACTACGCATTCCTACAGTTCACTGCAGTCCACTAAATAATTCCAATTCCACTACACAAAGAGCTTAAACTGAACACTACTTTCAATCTCCAAGGTTATATAAAAAACATCTATTCATACTAAGAGGACATACTGATATAAACCTGTAAAGATATAAAATAGTCATTTACGAGCCGTCAGCCCTAACCATAACAAGATTATTACTACTGATAATTATACAAGAAAAGGTGAGCAAGTCTTAAATGGTCTCCAACCAAAGTTTCTGAGCGAGTTGAATGGTTGGAAATCGCGCTCATCGCAAAGAGAGCGGTTCGCTCCGCTATAAACTGCTGCTCCAAATTTGCTCCATTCATTAAAAACACAATTTAACCAACCCCGATCTATTTTGTGACTACCTGGACCTACCAATTGTTTTTTAAGTATTGAAATCAAACCATATGGGCTTGAATGAAAGTATTTGAAATACCATGAAAGGGTGAATGTAACAAGCGAGCATAATTTCAAATAGGCTACATGTCATATTAAATAGCATATAAAACACTAACTAGGTCAGGAGCCAGAAAGGAACAAAAATGTATTATTGAGGCTATATTATTTCTATTATTTCAAGGCTATAGCCTACAAATAAATACATTGCGAGACAATAGGCTGGTTGTATTAAATCATTATAGTCTATAAATTGCGTATATAGACTGACGGACTTAGAGTTATATACAAATTCAACGAAAAATGACTTAATGCCTTTGAATTCATTTTCAGAATTCCTTTTTAGAAACAACTTTGGCCAGTCTGTGGCTTCAGGCTCATGCGATGGTGCCTGTAGGGCAGGCCAGCAGTGGAGAACACTCTCCAATAAGTGCACTGAGGATGCTAAACACCCTTTTGGAATTGTATTATCTCTTCATGCACCAATCATTATAGAAGAACGATGCATTAAATCAAATGTATTCTCACATTTTTGTTATGCCAAGCTCAGGTGTACATTTTTTCCCCCATCATCTCACCGTTTAACGTACAATTCAATTTTTGTAATTTTTTTTTTAGATAGCCTGGGTCTTTATATTTGCCATCTGGGTCTTGTTTTAATAATAGAGAAATCAGACCTTCCTGCTGAGTACCTGACAGACTACCATTTCTATAGGAGTAGTTAAAACAAATTTAACAATGGAGCTTTTAGTATATCAAAAAATGCTTGATATACCCTTACCGGTATGCCATAAAGCCCTGGGGTTTTTCCCAGACTGAAAGGATTTAATAGCCTCAAAAAGTTATTCGGCCTTCGCACTGATCTTTCTGTAGATTTGTTAATTTTCCATTTTTTGTATTATTTGGAAAGAATTCCTTACCATAATCTTCATTCAGCGGGAAAGGATGAGACTGAAAAGAGAACATCTGCCTAAAATAATTAGCTTCCTCTTTAAAAAAAAGACTCCCGTCTTCAGTAATGAGTTTCTGCAAATGATTTTTGTTAGCGTTCCTGTATTGGAGATTCAGGAAGAATTATGATTTTTTTTCTCCATATTCCATCCAGCTTTCTTTATTTTTGCAATAGATTACATTAGATCGTTCTCATGTACAAATCTCTCCCTCGCCCCCCATTTGGTAAATCCGACCACAACTCTATCCTCCTGATTACAAGCAAAAAGCAAAAATTAAAGGAGGAAGCACCAGTGACTCGGTCTATAAAAAAGTGGTCAGATGAAGCAGATGCTAAACTACACGACTGTTTTGCTTTCACAGACTGGAACATGTTCCGGGATTCTTCCGATAGCATTGAGGAGTACACCACACCACACTGGCTTTATCAATAAGTGCATCAAGGACGTCGTCCCCACCCAACCAGAAGCCATGGATTAAAGGCAGCATTTGCACTGAGCTAAAGGGTAGAGCTGCCGCTTTCAAAGTGCGGGACTCAAACCCGGAAGCTTATAGGAAATCCTGCTATACCCTGCGATGAACCAACAAACAGGCAAAGCGTTAATACAGGGCTAAGATTGAATCCTACTACACCGGCTCCGACGCTCGTCTTATGTGGCAGGGCTTGTAAACTATTACAGACTATAAAAGGGAAGCACAGCCGCGAGCTGCCCAGTGACAGGAGCCTACCAGACGAGCTAAATCACTTCTATGCTCACGTCGAGGCAAGCAACAATGAGGCATGCATGAGAGCATCAGCTGTTCTGGATGACTGTGTGATCACTCTCTCCGTAGCCGACGTGAGTAAGATCTTTCAACAGATCAACATTAACAAGGTTGCGGGGCCAGACGGATTACCAGGACGTGTGCTCCGGGCATGTGCTGACCAACTGGCAGGTGTCTTCACTGACTTTTTCAACATGTCCCTGATTGAGTCTGTAATACCAACTTGTTTCAAGCAGACCACCATTGTCTCTGTGCTCAAGAACACCAAGGCAACCTGCCTAAATGACTACAACCCCTAGCACTCACGTCCGTAGCCAAGAAGTGCTTTGAAAGGCTGGTAATGGCTCACATCCAACACCATTATCCCAGAAACCCTACACCCACTCCAATTTGCATACCGCCCAAACAGATCCACAGGTGATGCAATCTCTATTGCACTCCACACTGCCCTTTCCCACTTGGACAAAAGGAACACCTATGTGAGAATACTATTCATTGACTACAGCTCTGAGTTCAACACCATAGTACCCTCAAAGCTCATCAATAAGCTAAAGACCCTGGGACTAAACACCTCCCTCTGCAACTGGATCCTGAACTTCCTGACGGGCCGCCCCCAGGTGGTGAGGATAGGTAGCAACACATCTGCCATGATGATCCTCAACACTGGAACCCCCCGGGGGTGCGTGCTCAGTCCCCTTGTGTACTCCCTGTTCACCCATGACTGCATGGCCAGGCACGACTCCAACACTATCATTAAGTTTGCAGACGACACAACAGTGGCAGGCCTGATCACAGACAATGACGAGACAGCCTATAGGGACGTCAGAGACCTGGCCGGGTGGTGCCAGAATAACAACCTATACCTCAACGTAACCAAGACTAAGGAGATGATGATGATTGTGGACTTCAGGAAAAGGAGGACCGAGCACGCGCCCGTTCTCATTGACGGGGCTGTAGTGGAGCAGGTTCAAGAGAGCTTCAAGTTCCTTGGTGTCCACATCACCAACAAACTAGAATGGTCCAAACACACCAGGACAGTCGTGAAGCGGGCACGACAAAACCTATTCCCCCTCAGGAAACTAAAAAGCTTTGGCATGGGTCCTGAGATCCTCAAAAGGTTCTACAGCTGCAACATCGAGAGGATCCTGACTGGTTGCATCACTGCCTGGTACGACAATTGCTCAGCCTCCAACCGCAAGGCACTACAGAGGGTAGTGTGTACGGCCTAGTACATCACTGGGGCTAAGCTGCCTGCCATCCAGGACCTCTACATCAGGCGGTGTCAGAGGAAGACCCTAAAAGTTGTCAAAGACACCAGCCACCCCAGTCATAGACTGTTCTCTCTACTACGGCATGGCAAGCGGTACCGGAGTGCCAAGTCTAGGACAAAAAGGCTTCTCAACAGTTTTTACCCCCAAGAAATAAGACTCCTGAACAGGTAATCAAATGGCTACCTGGACTATCTGCATTGTGTGCCCCCCCCGCAACCCCTTTTTTACGCTGCTGCTACTCTGTTTATCATATTTGCATAGTCACTAACTATACATTCATGTACATACTACCTCAATCAGCCCGACTAACCGGTGTCTGTATGTAGTCTCGCTACTGTTATAGCCTCGCTACTGTTCTTTTCACCGTCTTTTTACTGTTGTTTTTATTTCTTTACTTACCAATTGTTCACCTAATACCCTTTTTGTTAGAAAATTGAGACAAGATATTATGTATGTAGCAAATCTGAGCAGGTTGATGTGTATGAGATTGGATGTGATATAGTGAGAGTGTGTATGATGTCTGTATAAGAGTAAGACTATAATGTGTGATGTCAAAATAAATAATAACTCTGCCAATTTGCATGGTTGAGTGTCTATGTGTGTAACATGTAGTGTGTATAGCCTTAATATTCATGGAAATTTATGATAATTGTAATCCATATCGTATCACCATCATAGTTGCATCATAATTACCTTTAACATAATTGAAAAATACATCATAGCATTTCCATAGCAATTGACGGTTCACATGATCATGAAAAAGACCTTGCATTACTCTAGAGACGGCTTCACTACAGTACAAATGTATTCCGTACAATATGTTATTATTCCCCAATGCCCCTATTCCGATATCTTCCCCTTGCTTGTTGTAAACATACACTTGTAGACAAATACATAAAGATAGACAAACAATAAACACATTATAAAACAGTTCTCGACAATAGAGAGGGAGAGAAGAGAACAGAGAGAAAGAGAGAGAGAGATCAGGTGTGTATGCATAAGTCCGTATGTGTAAGAGAGCATGTAGTTGAGTACGTGTGTGTTCATATCCACCTCATAATGTTCAGATATTTTAAACAGTTCCCATAGCTTCTTTTTTTTCGTAACCTGAAGTCCCTGTAGAATTTAGTACAGCCACGGTGTTATGGAGCTGTCTCGGAATAGCTGTCCATCTATAAAGAGTTTGTCCACAATGATAAAGGCACGCTTACCATTCTCCCTTTGTTTTCTTTGTACCGGATACAGTCTCTTACGACGTTCGTTTATCTCCCTTGGAAATTGGTCATCGAGACCAAATTTGGTCCCTTTAAGCTCCCTTCCCCTGCTTTTGATCAGCCCCTTTTGTTGGTAGTGTTCAAATTTTGCGATGATCGGGTCGGGGACCCTTGGTCTTATCGCTCCAAGTCTGTGTACTCAGTGGAAAGCCACCTTGTTTACAGTCTCTATTGGAAGTTTCAAGGCGGATTGCATGAATTCTCTGATCGCGCCCTCTGATTTATTGGATGCGTCCTCAGGAATCCCAGATTTGTTTTTATTTTCACACATGCTACGACTTTGTATGTCTAGTAGCGACTCCATCACCCTGTTTTCCCTGAGTAGATAATCCATGTTGGAATCGTGGATTTTTACCTTGGCTGTGAGTGTTTTGTTTTCTCTTTGGAGAGTGAGAATTTCACTCTGGCTTAACTCCAAACTCCCTCTCAGCCCTGCTACCTCCTCACACAACGTTTCCAGTGTTGCATGGATTCCAGCCAGAGCACTAACCTCTACCTCAATGGTAAGTAAATCATCCGTGTCTATAGATTAATCCGTTTTTCTTTTTTTTGTCAGGTTAAAGTTACTTTGTGAGTTGGTCGGATCTTCCCATGATGGAGTATGTTGTTCCTCCATAGCATAAAGCTGTTGGTACTCGTCAATTTCCCACAAGATCTCCTTAGTATCCAGGTTGTCTCTTTACTGCAACCAGTTGTTTTACGAAAAGCTAATAAGTCTTTCCCACGACGACGACAGGTGTCTGTAGTACAGCCAGCTAGCACTCGCGGAATCCACGCAAAAAAAGGAACACAAACATGCAGTCCCAGCCGTAAAGGCTAACTGCGTCGTGGAATCCTTAGCAACAACACTTTCGTTTGGATTAAAATCGATTTAATGAAAATGTTTTAATATAAACAACAAACCGAGTGTAGACAGTACAATGTTCTGTTGCGTTCTCTGATGACGCATCGGATCACGTATATCCGGTATCACGCTCAGAACAGATCTTACCTTTAAGTGCAGTTTTTCCATAATCTTTTAATTGTTACCTTGGGACTGTATCACTTGACATATCAATTAAATAGTGGAAACAATCCTATAAAAATACTGAATGCATGTACCACTCCCAATTAAATACTTTGCCTTTAAAAGATGTGTCTCTGGTCATGAAACTAAAATACAGGCTGGACGTCTAGACAAAGTCAATTCTGAATGTCAATAGATTTTTAGATTCATTCTCATCAATGACAACATTCTGCAACGGAGTTATCATCGAAGTCTGGTATTCAGGATAATCTGGTTAATGATTATATAATTGATTAAGTGGCTTTTTCCTTATAGAATGTTGACAGCTGTATAAGACACATTGTATTGCTAAGATGCTCAAACTTAACTTAATAGCTACACTCACCGACTCAGGATAAACGTTTATCCCTCATGCTGGCCCTGACCAAATTGGTAAATTGCCCCTCACTATGGCTGCACTTCTCCACATGGCCAGACTTCTAGTGATCTTCTCCACATTTTGATGCTCTCTGAAATAGACACCAAAGTCGACATACTGTACAAACAATTATCTTGGCTAAGTAAAACAAAATTATTGTTTTGATATACTGCTCTGCTAACTAAACTGTAGTCAGTGGCTAGCAAAGAGAGAGAAAGGGGACATACATTCATAGCTAGAGATGGTGTGCAGAAGATTCCTGCAGGAATTTGTAGTCTTGCTGATGTCTTCTCTGTTGGTAATTAGCATTTTTAATTTTTTATAGTAAATTGAGGTGACCATATTGACAAAACTCACCGAGAGAGAGAATTACATGGACATCAAAACGTCACGCCTGTGTAAACCTACACGAAACACAGACCTTATGTGAAGTAATTCTAAAATCCCAGACCCAAAAATGAATGGGGAAAAAACGATTGAGACCATTACCGGGTTTTACCGCTAGATTTTATGGGTATTATGACGCGACTACAGTGCCGAACTATTTGCTAGGTTGCGCTCTGAAGTTGTTTCCATCCGGAATATTAATAAAGGAACACTGTATCTTAACTCCTCCTCCACATTTACTGGATTGGTAGAACAGTGCAGAAGAGAAACTCCCCGACAACTCCTCCAACATCTTGACGAGATTGTTCGTCAAGACCAGAATGTGGGGGATTTTAAGGGTTCAGGAGTTTATTTCATGATTGGCTACGTTAGGTTATTTGTAGGCAGTTGGCGTGTAGCCTACACACACCAGCATTTTTTTATTATTGAATTGTAGGCTACCGGTAATTGCATTTCCCCCAAGAAATTCCTGTGATGTTTTATTGACGTGTGCAGTGATAAATAGCCATACACACTCAAATAAATAACACCACTCAAATGGGTAGCCGTCTAAATAAATGCTATTAGCATATTATTTACAATGAAATAGATTACTTAGATGCCATGCCAAAGTGTGATCCACATGCATAATAATAAAAGAAAATTCTGCATTACCAACTTAACTTGTTTTACTGTCAACTGTAGTCAGTTCTCTGCCGTAATGTCTGTCTGCCCATGTGACATTAAACTAAAGTGGCATTTTGTGGTAACTTGACAAGGAATGTCCACACACGTTTCAATTTTAATTGCATTTACCTGCAACTACAAAATAAAGGTGTACAGCAGCCATGTACAAACGGTAGAATACAGAGAGCGATATAGCCAACTTAACATGAGAAAGTGTCCCGTTTTACTGCCCTGGGCGATGACATCACAGGAGGGTGAAGGTCACGGTCAATACTAATATCCCTAATAACAATGCTTACATGAATAGTAATACTATACTGCAGTTAAGAACAATTCAGTCGGAATTATTTGTATCGTGTTCACCGTATAACACATTTGTACAATGACCAGAATAAACAACGCAGGCCCAGTTCATTGTTCCATTTGTTCGTAGAGAAAGTCAAGCTGCTTTTCACTGAAGTTAACTGAATCTGAGCATAAAATGGGCCAATCTTTCTCAAACTTTTCCCGTCGTTGATAGTGCAGACAGCTGTAGGCCTACCATCCCAAAGCACTACTCCCGCCTATTGCTCAGAGAGGAATAATGTACCCTTCTAAAAGTTTAAAACCCATCCTTTGAAATTATTTTCTATTTACTGTAATTTCCATCTCGCTCATGAAAGCATTTTTGATTTTATTCTGACACCTTCTGGTCAACATGTATATTGCTGCCAATGAGTGAAATGGCATAAATTCCAGCCTATATACAAACTCAAAGCTCTCATAGAAACATAAAAATCAACAAAAATACACAAAAAACTGTGATGGTGGTCCTGAGTAGGACGAGCACAGGTCAGCACTGACAATTGAATACATGTAGAAAATAAAAAATCCAATAGGCCATGGGATAGTTTACCCAAATTACAAAATTACATATTGGTTTCCTTACCCTGTAAGCCAGGGGTTTCCAAAAATTTGGACCGCGACTCAATATTGATATTTATAAAAATTGCAGCTCCACCATGTGAAAAAAGTGATGTAATCAACAGCCAATATTTACTTTTTTCATTTGTGCTATGACAGTCTATTAGTCAGTCTGGCAGTACTTTTGACAGTTTTCCACCTGACAAATCATTCTGACAGTACTTTTGACAGTATTTCAATCTGAAGGAAGTATGGCTTGAAGTGACTGAAATGCATCAGAACGGTATTGGGAAGTTCAGAAGATCATCAGGTCGTCAGATAATCCCCCCCCCCCCCAGTCTGATTTAGTGCCTGGTCTTGTCCACTCTGTTCTAATGAGTCCTGCATGGTTTGTGGGCATTGTAGAGGGAAACAGAATTGTATTTTGTAGCATAAACGGTTCAAAAGATAGAGACACATTTGTATGAAGAAAACAGAAACCTCTCTGTTTATTACAATCCCTTCTAGCGTAACTCCGGTTCTATGAACCACAACCCCTAGTTTGGGAAACACTGCTGAAACAAAACCAAAGCACACCTTGTCCATTGACTGATTACAGGGTAAGGAAACAAATGTGTCATTCTGTAATTTGGGTGAACTATCCCTTTAAACAAAGCAACCTCCTGGACTTTACACTCTGATGAAAACGGTTCAAATAAAAACAAACAAAGAATTAACTAATCAATCCTTTATTAGTTGCACTATTGGAGAAGATGAGGGGATAATTCACTTGATACCCACCTCTGTTCAAGCATAGTTAGTTTCATGCTTTGTTAAACAGGGGTGATGGCGCGTTCACCAGATCACACCCACACAGTTTAGCAGCAGGGCTGAGCTCCCTCCCACTGCCTGTAGTGCCGCCGCCTACAATCACTATTGCCATGGCAACACATCAGTGACTTGCATTGGCAGGGAGGCCATCACATAGGGCTGAGACTGAGAGGATGGGAGGAAGCTACATGTGTGGGTGTTCAGTGATGAGTTGACCTGATCTCAGGAGAGAATCTGTGTGTGTGTGTGAGAAAGAGATGAGAGAAGCGGAGAGGGAGGAGAGAGAGCGAGGGAGTGTGTGTGTGTGAGAGAGATGGAGAGAGAGAGAGAGAGAGATGTGAAGTATGAAAATGACCTGCGTCAGTGTGAGCAGAGTGAGTCATCGGGCAGTTTCAGAATGTTTAAATATGACGCTGATGCAAATGCTTTACCCCAGACAGCGGTTCATCATTCCATTCTCTTTTAAAGAAGAGAAAGTGTTGTGGTTGGACCACATTCAGTCTGTCTGTCAGCACTCATACCTTAGAAATACCAGTGTAGGCTCTCTGCCATGGAACATTTTAGCTGTCTAGCTGTAAAAAAAATACATAATAACAAAAAAAATGTAATTGTTATTTTATCGCAGGACATAATAATAGATGAATATAAAATATTTGTAAAAATCTGATAACATAGAAAATATAATTTCCCTTCTTTCTGTATCAGACATATATTATATCATGAATGAGAATAACAACCGCCATAAAAAATAAAGTTTAATCATGTTTATGTGCTGTATAACAAATAAAATATATTAGTGTTTAAAAAACAGGTGCATATCTACTGTGTAGGCAAGCCTAGACTAACTCGATGCCTTACGACAACAGGGATAAGAACATGAATCAATGTACCATTAACATCTCGACCATCTATCACACTGCGGGACATGCGTTGATCTGTGAACATTACATGACACTGATTAAACCAAACCAGTACAGAAGACAGGAGAAGTCACCTAGCACAGAACAGAACAGACAGTGGGCCCAGAAAGTATGTACTTAGTACTTAAACAGCACTTACAAAAGTATTGCATTTGTTGCAGTCTTATTGAGCTAGAGAGACTATTATTACAAAACGGTTGTGACTGCGGTGACCCCGAAAAAGACCCGCGGACTCTAGAGCAAGACAGATTTACAGATTGGAAACACAACATTAAACAACCATCTGAGAGCTAATTCTAACATACGAACATCTTGATTTATACATTGGTGGTCACAGGTGAAACACTGGTAGGATCTAAGACTACTAGGCTAAGTAACATTAACATCTTATGATACCAGACACGTTCACTTGTTCTCTCTAACAACAGTTATCCGGTTTTTGCTCTACACACATAAACACTGTATAGAGATTGACACCAACACTACACTGACAAAACCCTGCTTTTGGGATTAGGCAAATATTATTGTAATACTACAGGCCCGAATTGGCCCTGTCGGTCCTACACTGACATATGTATTAAAACACAACTTTCTGGAGTGCAACAATATAACAGATAGTGATGGGGAAGAAATCGATACAGTTACATATCGCAATATTATTTTGGACAATAACGCAATATCATTTTTATGCTTGTTAGCTGTACATGCGCAAAAACTCCAGTGTTTTTCCTTCTATAGCTTGTTATCCATCTTCTTTTAAAATGGTGAGCCATCATCCTTTTGGGATTTTTATTCACATGACTGATCAAAGCACCTTTTTTTCACGACTCTCTCGACCCCCATGCAGCAGACATGGCGAGCAATATGTTTGGAACATTGAATCGCAATAAAATTGCAGTATCAAATCACAATACATATCGAATCGGCACCTAAGTATCGTGATATCGTATGAGGTCCCTGGCAATTCCCAGCCCTAATAACAGACCAGGGGCCCTACTCAATAAAATGGGTAACTCAATTAATGTTGTGTTGAGGTTCAAATGTGCATTCTTACAGTACAAGATCATGTGTTTGATAGAGTTATCAAGGAAACTCGATTTGATTGACATACTGTAGGCCCCATTCCATGTCTAGGCCAATCCAGGGGCAGACTGGCCATCTGTCATTTCGGGCAAATGCCAGATGGGCTAGTGGGCCTTCTAAACAGTTTTTTTTTGTGCACAATTATCATGATCTGGCTAATAATGGGGGCCTCAAGGGAGAAAGAAATGGGCCGGTATGGGGGCCTTGATAGAAATGGGCCGGTGTGGGGGCCTCAAAGTAAAAAAAATGCCAGGGCTGATTTTTGGTCCCAGTCCGTCCCCGGACCAACCTATCCCTTAACACTGATCTGAACTCTAACTGGAGTTCTATACACAAAAAAATTCCGCAGCCTCTGATTAATTTACAGTACCACTCATAAATACATACATTACATACATTAGCAGGAAGCAAAACTATAATTTCTCCTCTACAGATAGCTCTCTCTTTTCACCTCTGATTAAAACAGAATCCTCTTTACAGTACATCAGTCACCCACCGATCGAACACGACAAGCCAAAAATAGCTTTGGTGGTAAAAAGAATACAATTTTCTCCCCCATTGTTCTTTTTCATATAGCCTGATCCACCATTCTGACCCGCTGCACTCTAGTTTCACTTAACTTCATTCAAATTCATGTGGCGAAACAGAATGTAAGCTCAGGAGGTCAGGATGGTGGTACAAGGCTACTTTCCCTACCCACCATTCTTAAATAACATCATGTACATCAATAAATACATAAAGACCTATACAGCATGAAAGTTATCCTGTGAAAGGACATCCCTGTTCAGTTTTCCCCGTAACTGAATCTATGCTCTAGTCTTGACGCTTTGGCAAAAACCTTAGACAAAATGAAAGAAAATAAATGCTTTTTTTGAGGCAACGTTGGTTTGTTAAGGCTCTACTGTGGCTGTGCTTGCTTTAGTATCCATTGATTCGACTGAGATAGACGCTTACTGTAAAAAGTGTAACTGATGACTAAAACCGGATGGGGAAACAGACGAAGGATGGGAGGCACTATGTGGAATCCTCTGGTTCTGATTTAATGGTCTTCCTGTCAGTGCGGTTGGCCGCTTGATGCGAGGATCCATTTTCTAATGTAAAACACAAAGGAAATATCATCAGAATAAAACATGCAATGTGTTTTCTGCTCATATACCTTTTCATTCATACTGTAGCTTGAATGTAGGCAGGTGTGTACATGCAACAGACCATTACTAATACTGTTTGTACCGTGTATGTAAGTTAATACATACGTGACTCAAGAGTGAACATAAATTTGCCTGAGAGGGGCTGTACCTGTTGCTGGTGCTTTGGCCTCATCTGTGTTATGGTTGTTATGGTAACGTTTGAGCTCATTGGCTAGCTGCTTCCCCAGGGGAAGCTCCCCCTCCGCCACACTCTTACTTGCCACCCGCAAGTTCATTGGTCGCTCGTCTGAAAATACACATAAACACACAGACAAACATTAGGGCATGGATAAACCATTGAGATACACGCTTCCATAGTACACAATCAATTCCAATGGCACTGCTGTTACAGCTGCTTAGACGATATAAACAATTACATTAACATTCTGTCTCTCAAAATCTTTGCTGTGTTTATAAGCCACTCGGTGCCCAAAAATATTTTATACTCTTCTTCTCATTCAACTTGAATAAGGTGCTTTTAATAGCTTATGAAGGAGAGACAGGATGAAAGAGAGAGAGACAGAGAGGGAGGGAGAGAGACAAAGAGAGAGAGGAAGAGCGAGAGAGAGGAAGAGCGAGAGAGCGAGACCGAGAGAGAAAGAGAGAGAGACGCCCCTGGGCAGCAACATGGCGGGGGAAGTAAACAGTCGTGGGAGAGTTAATGACAGGTGCAGAGAGAGGATAATTATGGGTAACATGAATATAATGAGCTGTCAGGAGTATGGGCCGTGCGAGAGAGAAAAGGATGAAGATGGGATGAGTCCCTGAGGGTTGGCTAACGGCTTAACACAGTTATGATTCCTCCTGACTTTGACACGTGTGAAAAAAACAGACACAAAATGATCCCTTGACTTATAAAATAAGATTTGAAGGCTGGAAATGGTGATTCAGAGCTGTGAATTTGGAGCATGAGGATAGAGACATGCAGAAGACAGACAGTACCATTACCTTGATGCTCTGTGCTTTTGTCTACCGACGTGCCGTTGGTGCCTGGAGCCTCACTGTGGTACTTCAAAGCCCCTGCAGGTATCCTCCAGTCCAGAGCGTGTAACCTCTCCTGTACCGCCGCATCATGAAGAATCTCCATCTGTCTGGCTAACAGACGGTCCAACTGCACCTGTTAAAACACAATACATTTACAGTTCGTTAGCAACTGCTCCTACTCTTGTCAAAAACATGCCTTCAGAAATGACAGTGTAAAATAAACGTGTCTCCTGTAATGTTTACTTTATTTTAAAAAACATATAACCCCTTTTTCTCCCCAATGAAAGCCAGCCGCACCAATGTGTCGGAGGAAACACTGTTCACCTGACGACCGAGATCAGCCTGCAGGCACCCGGCCCACCGCAAGGAGTCGCTAGAGCGTGATGAGCCAAGTAAAGCCCTCCCCTAACCCGGATGACACTGGGCCAATTGTGCGCCGCCCTATGGGACTCCCGATCATGGCTTGTTGTGATCTAGCCCGGGATCGAACCCAGGTCTGTAATGACGCCTCTAGCACTGTGATGCAGCGCCTTAGACGGCTGCACCAATCGGGAGGCCCATGTTCACATTTTATAATCCACTTTTCAGGCATGTTACCTGAAGGTTTCTCCCAACTATCTCCTCTCCTTTGGACTTGGCGCAGGCTAGCTGTTCCCTCAGTATGCCCTGTCTCATGTGGATGGCCTGCAGAGCCTCCTGGATGTCAAAGAGGTTCTCCTCTGTTTTTATCCTTTTAGGAGACGGCTCATCTCTGTCGCCGCAGCGAGACCTAGTGTGGAGAAGAAAATAAATTCAGTTTGTATGCAGAGAAACATTGAAAGATATGGAAAGCTTAGTCTGAACATGACATTAATCATAACATACGATCTTTTACATCATTAAAATTAAAATTTTACATGAAAAATTACAAATAAAAATTAAACATTAAAATTAAAAAATTTAATTTAACACATTACAGTAATTAGTTACATAGTAATAACCATGAGGAGAAAATGTATTTATCAAGTAAATAAGTCACCCATGCTTCCCAACTTCACTTAGCATTGTTAACTCTAACAAGCAAGGTTGCGTGAGGTGCAGTGGAGGAGAGTGGCTCTTACTTGCTGGTCCTGTAGGTGTATTTGTAGGTGACCTCTCTGGAGATCTGCCTGGCTAGACCAAACAGCTCGTCTCTACGGGTCAGTAGTACCATGTCTCTCATACACAGCTGGGCTGCTGCTTCGTTCACTGTCAGCTGAAAGACAGAACATAGATGATAAGTCACGTTGTCAACTATAACTGTAGATACACAATTCTGTCAGTGAACTCTTCAGTTGTAACTTCTACTACTACCGACCTACTTTTAGACGACTGAAGCAAGTGCACACATTTTCTTCAGGTGATTTACCGTTTGTAGTTTTCTACCCTTTTTTGTGGAACTGAGGTTTGTCACTTTATATTGTATTGCCCTGCCACTGAGCAGACTAGCCTAGTACTGCAAAAGGATCCCATCTCTTATCCCTACCTCGTGTAGCGTCAGTTGTTTGCCGTCCCTCCTCTTCGAGTCGAAGCGTCCGTAGATGGCGCTATACTTCCTGATCTCCTCCTCTCTCCTTGGATCATCATCACTCATATCAAAGATGTGGCTAATCATCTTGGCAAGTTTCTTATTGGTCTTCAGCTGGTCTTTGACCTCCGCGGGGTCGCTCTTGGCCAGGGCCGGGGTCATCCGGTCCACACACTCCAGGACAGACTGCAAAGCTGCAGCGTCAAGTGCCTCCAGACCCTCTCGAGGGGATGACGGAGACCCCCGGTCGGACGGAGAGAGGCTCTGTTCGCTGTCGTTGCTGTGACCCGACCAGAAGCGGCCCTCGCTGCCGCTCTGCAGTGGAGACCCCCCTGACACTCTGTCCCTGGCCACTTCCAGCTTTCCTGGATCCAGACATGTCGCAGCCATGATTTTCGGCACCTTGACATGGGTCTCGCCACGGGCGTTGTTGCTACTCCCTCGCTCCGCGCTGACTGGCGTGGGTGACCCCTCGGGTAACTTATAGACTGGTATACTACACACCGGTACAGATGTCAGGGGCTGATTAAATAACGTTGGATTGGTGACCCAGTCTCGCAGGGATTTCTGGAGCCTCCGGACGTGCAGGGGCTTGCTGGCCATGCCCACCAGAGCCATAATCTCTAGGAACTCCTCCTCCCCGGCCTCACAGAGCTGCTGCACGTCATCTCCTCCCTGCTGGATGAAGGCCTCGTAGTAGTACAGCAGGTTGGCCCTCTGGAGGATTCGGTAGAGCTGCAGCTCCCCCAGGGTTCTGGGCAACGCCGCCGCCATGCCTGGGAGAGGGAACACGAGACGGGATGGGCAAGAGGTTCTGCCTGACGAGAGAGTGATGGTGCATGCGTGTGTTTTGGGGAGTGGGGTGTGTGTGTCTTTGTGTTTGTGTTTGTGTGTGACTGACTGGCTGGCTGACTGACTGAGAGAGGAAGAGGCACTCCCTCCACTCTGACTGAGTTTCCTTTGTAAGTTCTGCAGTACTAGGGCTGCAGAAGGAAGAGGGGCGGTTAGCAGTTAGAGTCCTGTTAGTTGCTGATGGGACCACATGCCACAATCCTCCTTTGCAGCATGCGTAGGTGGCCTCTATCTCTCTCACACACATAGGCCCCACTCGCTTTAGCCAAGGGATTGTTAGCTACCCATTTCTTGCAAGTTAGAGGACTATGTCACAAATAATTAGATATTGCTGAATGACCTTTAGTTAGGTGAATAAAATATTTTGATTGTTTATATTCGATGTGAATTCAGAGAGTGTTCGCAAACAACTGCACAAACACCACCTTCTAATCCACTATTCCTCAGTTCATGACAGGTCTGCACTTGCAGTCCTTCAACTACTTGCCGTCAGAACCTCTGGGCAAAACGCAAAGCAACCTGATAAAACTCAACCTTCCACAGAACAGAGCAAATCAAGAGGCACACAAGACACCACAGTCACACAGGCGAATCAAGACAATACGATCATGGAATACTTGCACAAATCAATCTAGCTCAATAGAAAATAAAATAAATTCGTTTCAAAAACACACAACGTGAAAAGGTCAATGCAAAATGCAGTAACACAGCACCAGACTAAATGTCACTCAAAACCGGTCTTGCAAGTAAATCCACATCAGGAAGATGAGTAAAAATACCATTGTCGGCAATAATAGAACAATGCTGCAACATTGTATCAAGGCTACAACTTGTAACATTATTGTCATAGTCCAATAACATCTTCCAACTATGTATTCTAATTGCTACATACCTGGTGAACGTTGGGCCCCGTTCGTTTCCTTTATCTAGTTGTTTCAATGTATCAGCTACAGTATAGCCTGAACTGCCATAAACTGTAACTGAAGAAACTGTACAAAAATCGGTAGATCCAAAAGACGCTCTCTAATTTCCTAATAAGCGCGCTCTCTGGCCTAAAAAGTCCTCGCGTTCTTTGACAACGTTAACCTTCCCTCATTCGCCTCCTTGAATAGAAATAAGATTGTGTTGAACGTCTCTAGACTAGATGAGTGTGAGCTGCCTGTTTGCTACCCTACCCCCTCCTCCTCGGCTATTGAAATTGGGATATTCCGCGGTTGCTACAGTGCTCACTCCCACGCGCCTGCGTGACGCAAATCCTGGAGTGGGCGGACAGGGGCGTGGGAGGCTTCTGCATGGAATACCAAGCACCACATCTCAGCAGTGGCAGAGGCAGGCAGCGCCGGTCAACTGGGACCGTGTGAGTTGAGAGTAGAGTAGACCCTAAAACGCCCTATAGGCTAAATGACTGTACAGAAGTGAAACTGTTGACATTTCAGATGGACTAATAACGATTGGCTCATATCATCAATGATGTAATTAGGTTCTTTGATCATTTAATTTCTTGATTTACATTTTTTTTTACTCCTTCACTCTTTGGATAAAACACATTAGTATATGCAAATTGATGTTTCTATGCAAACATTTATTTTGAATTTCTTGCCATGACACTTTAGTGTCTCCTTGTGTTTTACCCATCAGATTACTCTCAGTATTGAGGCAGTACGTGGAAATATATGCAGAGAGAGAAGGGGGACTTTGTCCTATGTGTGCATGGGAACCACAAACATTTCTCTAAGAACTTACACACACCCACACAAATCTTTGGCTGGCACCAGCCCCTTTTCCTCCCTTTCCAAATATACTCTCAGACTTGTGCATTGCCCATTTCACTTTGGGCGTGGACCGTCTACAATACACATAATCAACTCATAGAATGAGATGTTCATTCTGTGTCCTTCACTGTCATGTGAATATGAACTCTTATTTTCACATTATTATCACAAATTATAGAAAGGAGGAAGGATTGCTCTCTCTAGAGACACAACAGAAAGCTTCCTGCTTACTGTTATATTAACTCAATCTGCTTCTGTATCAATGAGCTATTTCTGGCAAGTAGGCCATGCAGCCACAGCACACAGTACAGCCTTAGGGAGATGATTAGGCTTTGTTTTTATCCTGAAAAATAGATCTAGAATATCTAGAATCTACACACACTGCTACTGAACAAACTCTCAGTGCACATTTCTTGTACTCATGAGAAAAGAGACTCAGAAGCATGATACACCTACTAACTACACTATCTATATTTGCAGAGCTACTTTTTTCAGCTGCTAATTTTTTTCATGAAAATGTATAATTATGGGTATCTATTTACAGAGCTAGGCTACTAACTTAGCTGCTAAGTTTTTTTTTACCAAGAAGATGAATTATCAGGATAATTGAAGTAGAGGAGTATATACTGTATTTCCCATCCTTGTGAAGCTATGAGACCAGAGAACAGAGAAAAGATCCGACTAGCTACTATTTACAGTAGTTTACAACGTTATATTTTATGAAGAAGATTAATGATGAGGATAGGTAATTGAGTCAGGGTATGCGTCCCAAATGGCACCCTATTCCCCATATAGCGCACTACTTTTGACCAGAACCCTATGGGGAATAGGGAATAGGTAGCCATTCGGGACACAGACAGAGTATAGGAGCAGCTGTTGTGTGGTTTTAATGATGTGTTTTCCATACAGCCAGGCAGGGCCAGGGTAACAGGGAACAGGTAAGTTCAGCCCAGATAGTTTCCAGCAGCACACCCACTCCTTTAATCCTGTCTGTGGACGGCCCTGGCCTGTCAGAGCCCACACACACACACACACACACACACACACACACACACACACACACACACACACACACACACACACACACACACACACACACACACGATTGGGGGTCTTACATCAGAGGCCACAGGGCCACACACACACTCTCCGAATACACCCGGCATTTCTGCCATGCACCCTATTACAGGGCTACATATAGGCTATATATTTTCCATTGAATATGTCCACTTTTAGAGATGAGATAACATATATATTTTCCATTGAATATGTCCACTTTTAGAGATGAGATAACATATATATTTTCCATTTGCCTCTAATTGTTTTATCGGTACTGTATTTCAGATTTATATACGTGTTCTTTTTAAAAGTGTTCTGTACATTTTCACTGTTGTATCAATTACAAACACATTTCACCGACACCCACGCACGTGTGCGCTTGTCATCCCCTCGCCTTACCCTGTGATAACACCCCCACACACACTAGAGGAAGCTTCCTGGTCTCAAAATGGTTAAGATGCAGGACATGAATAACACATCAATTCGAATAAGATCAATTCAATATCGACAGACATGAACACGTATGTAGGTGTTATGCATTGCACACTATTACATTAGAAAAGTGAACAGCTTACTTTCAATATTTTGTTATTAAGTGAAAAATAATATTTGTATGTAATGTATAACCCCTTTCTTTGTGTGTGTTTTTGTGTTCGATGCCATGAGCATCTTATGTCTTTGTCAACATGTGTCTGCGAGCTAAGTGTGGGTGGAAGTGTGTATGTGGGCGGTAGAGTGTGCTGTGTGTGTGGGCGGAAGTGTGTGTGTGGGTGTTTTTGTGTGGGTGGGGATTGTCTGAAAAAAATAATAATAAGTACTACAATCTTAGAAATGATGTGGTAGTATTACTACAAAAATCTTCAGGCCATTTTTAGATCAATGTTACCATGTTGAATGTGCATCTATATGTTCATAAATGCAGCAGCTGAAAATTAAGGGAATTTTCCCAGTAAATAGCAATCTGTCTATACGAAACAGATACGCCAAACTAGTACCTAATGACGAATAGAGAGGCAGGCTAGGAATGGTCGACCCACACTCAGGGTCCGTAGTGGGCTTCTCAGAGTCATAATGAAACGAGATTACATTTCTAAACCCCGGGGGTTTTACCCATGTGGGTGGGCCTACGATCACGCAGGTTCCAGAGACCCCCCTTACTGCCCACTGCCTAGCCCAGCTAATGTGTGTCAGATTATCTTCCAATGTACTCACTCACTCACTCATATCACGACTGGGCTGGCTCATAGGGCAGCAACAAAGGCTCTCCACTTCTGCCGGTCTTCAGACATCTTCCCCACTGTACACCAGCTCCGATGGTGTTGGAGCTCAATCTGCTAACGCAGAGGGATATTTCTAACTATCGCCTCATGCAGATGCCAAGTCTAGACTCATGTGCTCTTAAGTGACAGTTTAAATGTCTCATTTATTTCAGAGACATTGTGTTGTATCCTCAGTCCATCAAAGATAACCCAGTTCCCTTTTATAAAAACGAGTAGAAGTGATGAAACAAACTATACAAACAAGAAAGTGAGTAAAACTAATGTTGGTGTTCTCTTTGAAGCGAAAGCCAGACAATTTTGCATGATTACTGCCGTTGAGTTTTTGATCTCAACCCAACAGGCATGAAAAACAACAGCAGACGCTAGGGATTAGGATCCCCCCTACTCACACGCCCACCCGCAAAACAAGTCCCTGACTCAATCACAAAACCTCAGCAACTTAGTTTGCCTCACATGTACTTTACAGTACTTATCACATGTACTTAACCAAAAGGATGGGTCTGTTTCTCGCTCTCTTTCTCTGCACTTAATAAGAAACTCACGTACTAATTATATACAGTGGGGCAAAAAAGTATTTAGTCAGCCACCAATTGTGCAAGTTCTCCCACTTAAAAAGATGAGAGAGGCCTGTAATTTTCATCATAGGTACACTTCAACTATGACAGACAAAATGAGAAGAAAAAAAATCCAGAAAATCACATTGTAGGATTTTTTATGAATTTATTTGCAAATTATGGTGGAAAATAAGTATTTGGTCACCTACAAACAAGCAAGATTTCTGGCTCTCACAGACCTGTAACTTCTTCTTTAAGAGGCTCCTCTGTCCTCCAGTCGTTACCTGTATTAATGGCACCTGTTTGAACTTGTTATCAGTATAAAAGACACCTGTCCACAACCTCAAACAGTCACACTCCAAACTCCACTATGGCCAAGACCAAAGAGCTGTCAAAGGACACCAGAAACAAAATTGTAGACCTGCACCAGGCTGGGAAGACTGAATCTGCAATAGGTAAGCAGCTTGGTTTGAAGAAATCAACTGTGGGAGCAATTATTAGGAAATGGAAGACATACAAGACCACTGATAATCTCCCTCGATCTGGGGCTCCACGCAAGATCTCACCCCGTGGGGTCAACATGATCACAAGAACGGTGAGCAAAAATCCCAGAACCACACAGGGGGACCTAGTGAATGACCTGCAGAGAACTGGGACCAAAGTAACAAAGCCTACCATCAGTAACACACTACGCCGCCAGGGACTCAAATCCTGCAGTGCCAGACGTGTCCCCCTGCTTAAGCCAGTACATGTCCAGGCCCGTCTGAAGTTTGCTAGAGAGCATTTGGATGATCCAGAAGAAGATTGGGAGAATGTCATATGGTCAGATGAAACCAAAATAGAACTTTTTTGGTAAAAACTCAACTCGTCGTGTTTGGAGGACAAAGAATGCTGAGTTGCATCCAAAGAACACCATACCTACTGTGAAGCATGGGGGTGGAAACATCATGCTTTGGGGCTGTTTTTCTGCAAAGGAACCAGGACGACTGATCTGTGTAATGGAAAGAATGAATTGGGCCATGTATCGTGAGATTTTGAGTGAAAACCTCCTTCCATCAGCAAGGGCATTGAAAATGAAACGTGCCTGGGTCTTTCAGCATGACAATGATACCAAACACACCGCCCGGGCAACGAAGGAGTGGCTTCGTAAGAAGCATTTCAAGGTCCTGGAGTGGCCTAGCCAGTCTCCAGATCTCAACCCCATAGAAAATCTTTGGAGGGAATTGAAAGTCCGTGTTGCCCAGCAACAGCCCCAAAACATCACTGCTCTAGAGGAGATCTGCATGGAGGAATGGGCCAAAATACCAGCAACAGTGTGTGAACCTTGTGAAGACTTACAGAAAACGTTTGACCTCTGTCATTGCCAACAAAGGGTATATAACAAAGTATTGAGATAAACTTTTGTTATTGACCAAATACTTATTTTCCACCATAATTTGCAAATAAATTCATTAAAAATCCTACAATGCGATTTTCTGGATTTTTTTTCTTCTCATTTTGTCTGTCATAGTTGAAGTGTACCTATGATGAAAAAACAGGCCTCTCTCATCTTTTTAAGTGGGAGAACTTGCACAATTGGTGGCTGACTAAATACTTTTTTTGCCCCACTGTAAGTGCTGAAATGTTAAGTCAAAGATCAACTACTTCGACCTCAATGAACCACTACAGTACTTAGGCCTAAACGGCTGTGAAGTCATTCTACTCTTCCACACTGCTCTTTCTCCTTGGATCCTCTGGCTTTGCTGCCCAACAGGGTATTGGTGGGAGTAACCATGGCTCTGAGCTCCCCTGCTGTGTCTCCTGCAGGCTAAGGCTGGGGCTGCTGTGGGCTGTGGGCTGTACTGATCAGCTCACGGAGAGGCTGGCCCTGTGGGCGTTATGTATGGTTGTATTGATGACGGTAGAGACAAAGCCTCGCACTGTGTCACACAGGGCACTTTTTCCTCACACTGCAGGACATCCTTGGTCATACTTAGTACGGCACACAGACACCGTAGCATAACTGTTTGCAACGGAAAGTGACAATCCGTGCTCTAATTTGACACATTCAGCTAGTAGGCCTAGGCTACCACTTTCACTCTGTTTAAAAAACGTTTTCCACCATCTTAACCCTGGTGACTGTATGAGCTCTAATGTGTAGAAATGCATCAGTTGCGTTGGAAAACAAATCCGGCATTTTTATTTACTAGATGTTGTCAAAAGGTCCTAGGCCTACAACATACACAAAACACATAATACAAATACAATTTTTACTTGCACAGCGCTTTTCATTAAATAAACTAATCTCAAAACGCATAAAAAGCAAAAGAAACAAACACCACATTTAAAATTGAATGTACAGATGGATATTGAATCTCTCTATTTGGCTTGGGATGAACAGCTAGGAGTTGAGGCAGTTTGGATTGGAAAGGCAGTGTAGCTTCAGCGGAGGGAGGGGACATCGATGGTACAGCCAGAGAGAAACCAACACAGTCGGAACATTCCAATAATCAATTCACTGCCTCTCCGCTACAGCACACGTTGTACTATCCTGGAGTGTTTTTAAAAGATCACTTAGGCCTACACCAGATCACACCTATCATTCCAATGATCAGCATGACCATTGTGTAGCTATTTCATCAGTGCAGCATGATCAGTGTAGTGTGTAAATAAAAGATGCTGCCACAGTACCGCAACAGTCCCATGATGCCCTACTGAACATGGCAGCTGTTTGGTCCTATCATGTCCTAGCATGTTGGAGTGTCCACACTACAGTCCATGACTCAACACTTTCAGCAAAGCCATACGTACCCACAACGCATTGCAGCGAAACTAATGTATTTGCGAGTCCGTGTGGTCAAGAGTAAACAAATATTATACTGGTGTTTGCCTCAATAAGATCGTTGAGGAACATGGGAATATCATAATTTTTTATTAGACTTTCAAATGAACTGATTCATAGAGCACTTTCAAATTAACTGATTCATGGAGTACCTTCAAATTAACTGATTCATAGTGCAGCTGATGGAGAAATCTTAAGGTAAAATTTACAAATGATTAATTCCTTAGATGTAGACAACATGCTTGACAATATTGGATAAGACAGCTGCCACGGTCAGTGTTGTCTCTTGAGACTGTTGTAGTGTAATCACTATTTAGAGTACACCCCCCCCCCCCCCCCCACATCTTCAACATCAATATTAGCTTATATTCCCTGCCGAGACAAGGGATGTTGCAGATGGCATTGTGGTGTAGTTTCTGAAGAGAACACCATTACTGTCCTCCCACACACTCCCATCAGCAGCAAGCACACCCTGACCTCAACCTTCACACAACACGCACGCTTAGGGTTAGTACTTCAACACGGTACACTACTGCCACCAAGTGTCTACTCTTGGGCTTGTAAAAACATGCCGGAATAGACAGCTGTAATATAACTGAGACACCAGAAAAGCAGTGAAAGTAAATGATTTATCTACAAATACATTTTTTTTTATTGTATATACATATCATTTCATCCCAAGAGTCAAAATAATAACATGATTGTCAGAAGCTCGCGCAGGAAGACACAGAGGAAATAAATACATTACATTCTAGAAGGCAACAATCCCTTTTGACCCTTTCTAGATCAAATTCTATTTACACCATGTCAGATGACACACACACAGAAAGCAATCATTCGGTACTTTTTACAGCACAGTCCTCGATGTGGAGTAGTGCTCAATGCTCCTTACCCCCTCCCTACTGTACATGTCGCAGGAACCAAAGGAGACCCGCGACAATGTAAGTACCTGCTCCGTCTCTAAACTCAACTTAAGCCTTTAATCTACTGCCGGAAAGGGTTGGTACTAGACAGTTGATGTGAAGCCTCAAAATTACCAGGTAAAAAAGCAGGGTGCGCCACAGAGTTCCCCTGGTCTGGTAGGGGAGAGTGCTGGGATTCGGGGTGCTCTGCGGGGTGTGCCTTGCTCGATACGCTGCTTAAGGAACCGTTATGGTGGTGTGGCGACTCCTGTTGCTCTGTGCTGTGTTCAGTCTCCACCGCCTGGTATTCAGAAGAGGTCTGATCATTTTGCTCCTGGCAACAGACAAGATAATATAACATCATTGGCTGATCCATCGTGACAAAATGTTTTGGATACATTAAAGATATAACCAAACCATGCACTAAACCAAACACAGGCACGTAGGACATTTGACCACATTCACCACAGCACGTCACAAAGACAGTGACGAATTCACCTCTACAGTGCACACACGGTCTCACCTTTCTTTAGTTCACATGAAGGCGTGGGGAGAAATCGTTCACACAGTCACTGTTAATCATACAATATAAAAATAAATCCCATTGAAATCAAATATTTAAAAAGGTTATAAAAAAATAACATGAATTGGCTTGAAATTCTTAAAAACGTTAGAGTCGCACCTCCGAGGACAAGAGTTCTCATTGAGATTTGACACATCTTTTAAAAAAGGACTATCGTTCATCATCCTACCTGCAGTGGCTGTGTCTCCGAGGGTAGACTACTCTTGGCCATGCAGTACATCTCTCGGATCTGGCAGACAGCGAAGGCTATGGTGACCCAGGGGGATCCACTCAGCACCCAGGCCGGTTTGTTAACATCCTCCTGCTCCTCCTGGTGCTTAGTCTTCTTAGCCGGGGGTCTAGGGTCAGGACGGGGCACCATCACACCAACCTGGTAGTTGTAGTAGTAATTAGTAGTAGTACACATCATTGTCCCACAATGGGAAATTGGTTTGCTGAAAGAAGCAGGACGAGTACAACAATTTGGAGAGTTCTGACCTGGCTCTGCATCAAGTCTATGGTAGCGATGGGAACTGGACTGGAAGGAACCGGAATGTTCTCTGCTAGCATCCTGTCCTCTATTGAGGGGAATACAAATTTAGCTTATTATTGTATGGTACACTGTTAAAAATAAGGGTGGTTAGCAGTTGTATAAATATTTTGTTTTTAGTGCAATATATGAAGCAATCCATTAAACCATTCTATACAGAACAAATTCCTCTAACAGTGCACTGATGCAGGGTCTGTAAAAAATATGAACTGAGGTGCTCTCCCCTCCCTCACCCTTTTCCTCGTTCTGTCCGGTCAGACATTGAATGAAGGAGAAGATGAGGAGTATAACCAGGGAAGCCATTCCAATCCCCCTGAACGTCTCTGCAGCTCCTGGAAAAAGAAAGATGCAATTTACAGACACAGACAAAACATAATGGTAACACTTTATATTAAGGTGTCATTTAATAGGGTTATGAATGGTTTATACATAGTTTATAGACAGTTGATTATTAGTGGATATGTAGTTTATAAATATGTAATAAACCATAACTCATTGGTTCTCAAAATCATGTTAAAAAATAAAAACATGGCTGTATGGCAGGAGTTGCTAAATTTCACTACTCAAATGGGACTGTCAAAAGGGCCCGTTGTTGTCGCATCCGTACCAAAATAGTTGACGAAGACGCCCCCCACCATGGCCCCACAGCCCCGTCCCAGCCCCAGGTGTAGACCCTGGAGGATACCCTGGGCAGAGGTCCTCAGAGCTGGGGGCACCGCGGCACTCAGGTAGGAGATACAGGCTGCCCAAACCGACGCATGGGTCACACCTACAGTACAAAGAGACAGACAGAAAGACAGACAAAACAAAAGGTTAGAAAAGTGAAATACTGTGTGTGGCTCAAAGGTAGAGCATGGCGCTTGCAAAGCCAGGGTTGTAGGTTTGATTCCCACGGGGAACAGTACAAAAATCTATGCACTCACGACTAAGTCGCTCTGGATAAGAGCGTCTGCTAAATGACTAAAATGTAAATGATGCCAGACAACAAACATTGATGGAGGTGTTAAACATTACACAGCCCTATAGGATAAAAATGCTTCTTTAAAGAAGGGGCGGCAGGTAGCCAAGCGGTTAAGAGTGTTGGGCCAGGAACCGAAAGGTCGCTGGTTTGAATCCCCGAGCCGACGAGGTGAAAAATCTGTTCATGTGCCCTTGAGCAAGGCACTCCACCCTAATTGCTCCTGTAAGTCGTTCTCGATAAGAGTGTCTGCTAAATATAAAATGTTATACATTAGTATTGAAATAATATCATACAGAAGAAAAAAGCAGTCCGTCTTGTAGTATTAGCAAAAATTGGAAAAACAATCGAACAGGAAACCTCTCCTCTACTTTATTTAAGTCCTATGGATTAGGAAGTGTTGACACTTACACATCCATTCGTCATCAGTCAGGCAGACTGACTTCTCATTCCGTGACCACAGATTCAAATCATCAGAGGGATAGTTGAAATCGGAGGTTTACATACACTTAGGTTGGAGTCAATAAAACTCGTTTTTCAACCACTCCGCAAATTTCTTGTTAACAAACTATAGGTTGTGTCAAGTCGGTTGGGACATCTACTGTGTGCATGACACAAGTAATTTTTCCAACAATTGCTTACAGACAGATTATTTCACTGTATCACAATTCCAGTGGGTCAGAAGTTTACATACACTAAGTTGACTGTACCTTTAAACAGCTTGGAAAATTCCAGAAAATGATGTCATGGTTTAGAAGCTTCTGATAGGCTAATTGACATAATTTGAGTCAATTGGAGGTGTACCTGTGGATGTATTTCAAGGCCTACCTTCAAACTCAGTGCCTCTTTGCTTGACATCATGGGGAAATCCAAAGAAATCAGCCAAGACCTCAGACTTTTTTTTTTAGACCTTCACAAGTCTGGTTCATCCTTGGGAGCAATTCCCAAATGCCTGAAGCTACCACATTCATCTGTACAAACAATAGTACGCAAGTATAAACACCATGGGACCACGCAGCCATAAAACCGATCAGGAAGGAGAAGCGCTCCGTTTCCTAGAGATGAACGTGCTTTGATGCGAAAAGTGCAAATCAATCCCAGAACAACAGCAAAGGACCTTGTGAAGATGCTGGAGGAAACAGGTACAAAAGTGTCTATATCCAAAGTAAAACGAGTCCTATATCAACATAACCTGAAAGGCCGCTCCACAAGGAAAAAGTCACTGCTCAAAAACCGTCACATATAAGCCAGACTACGGTTTGCAACTGCACTGGGGACAAAGATCGCACTTTTTGGAGAAATATCCTCTGGTCTGATGAAACATAAATAGAACTGTTTGGCCATAATGACCATCATTATGTTTGGAGGAAAAAGGGGGAGGAGTCTTGCAAGCTGAAGAACACCATCCCAACCGTGAAGCACGGGGGTGGCAGCATCATGTTGTGGAGGTGCTTTGCTGCAGGAGGGACTGGTGCACTTCACAAAATAGATGGCTTCATGAGGAACAATTATGTGGATATATTGAAGTAACATTTCAAGACATCAGTCAGGAAGTTAAAGCTTGGTAGGAAATGAGTCTTCCAAATGGACAATGACCCCAAGCATACTTCCAAAGTTGTGGCACAATGGCTTAAGGACAACAAAGTCAATGTATTGGAGAGGCCATCACAAAGCCCTGACCTCAATCCCTATAGAAAATTTGTGGGCAGAACTGAAAAAGCGTGTGCGAGCAAGGAGGCCTACAAACCTGACTCAGTTACACCAGCTATATCAGGAGGAATGGGCCAAAATTCAACCAACTTATTGTGGGAAGCTTGTGGAAGGCTACCCAAAACATTTGACCCAAGTTAAACAATTTAAAGGCAATGCTACCAAATACTAATTGAGTGCATATAAACTTCTGACCCACTGGGAATGTGATGAAAGAAATACAAGCTGAAAGAAATAATTCTTTACTATTATTCTGAAATTTCACATTCTTAAAATAAAGTGGTGATCCTAACTGACCTAAGACAGGTAATGTTTACGAGGATTGAATGTCAGGAATTGCGAAAAACTGAGTTTAAATGTATTTGGCTAAGGTGTATGTAAACTTCCGACTGTATATACACACACACCCTTATGCTGAAGTAACGGGACGGTCATCGTACTTTGCTTTGTGGGCTGGGGTTGCAAAACACTTCTCTAAGACACAAGCTATAGCACCAAAGCAAACAGTGCCTATCACTTATGACCAGTAATAACGAGCTTATTCTTACGTATTTATTGAGCGCATTATCAGTTATTACTAGAAAAATTGTCATGAGGCGTAGGCCTATAAGACATTTTATCCGCCACCATTCATAACAAAACGCCATAGTTAAATTCCTTGCAAGAATCATGGATGAGTACATTCACTTCATAAGTCGGGGCCTCTGTCCGAGAGCAGGGGTCAGCAACAGGCTATTTCCCCCCCCCCCCCCCCCCAACGCTTTTGATAAAAATATATAAAAAAAATCATTATATACACTACCTGACCAAAAGTATGTGGACACCTGCTCGTCAAACATCTCATTCCAAAATCATGGGCATTAATATGGAGTTGGTTCCCCTTTGCTGTTATAACAGCTGCCACTCTTCTGGGAAGGCTTTCCACTAGGATGTTGGAATATTGCTGCGGATACTTGCTTCCATTCAGCAACAAGAGCATTACTGAGGTCAGGCACTAATGTTGGATGATTAGGCCTGGCTTGCAGTCGGCGTTCCAATTCATCCCAGGGGTGTTCAATGGGGTTGAGGTCAGGGCTCTGTGCAGGCCAGTCAAACCATTTCTGTATGGACATCGCTTTGTGCGAGGGGCATTGTCTGAAACAGTGCCCAAACTGTTGCCACAAAGTTGGAAGCACAGAATCATTTAGAATGTCATTGTATGCTGTAGCGTTAAGAATTCCCTTCACTGGAACTATGGGGCCTATCTCGAACCATGAAAAACAACTCCAGACCATTATTCCTCCTCCACCAAACTTTACAGTTGGTACTATGCATAGTTTATGGTAAACAAAAAGTGTAAAATCACCAGGAATTCAACAAAAAATTTGTTTAATTTAGGAAGTCTGTTCCCAAGTGTTCCCACATCCCAACAAATCGAATACATGATTGTGTCTCAAAATACAATCTATTTTTGGGCTTAGTTGTGCTCAATTTGCAGTGTACAATTGATTATAATTATTTTCTGGGTCCTGACCATTCTCTTCAACAATATTCGTCCCACTCTGGATCTAGTTGCCTACCTCTGTCCTATTTGTTATTGTGTACCCAAGCTGTCTGAAAGAGGGAGTGGAACGATATATTCTCCTGTCCAGTGTGACAAGACCCATCCAACCTGCTCATAAATAATCTCTCATCTGTAACCACAGATAGACAAACAGGGGTAACATGGTGCCATATGGTGGTGTCATATGACATTACCAGGATATCCTTATTGAATTTCCTTTTGTTGACACTGACTTTTAATTTGACAGTTTGATGTGATACTGATTTTGATGTGATACTGTAAAAACGTTTCAATATAAAATCAATATTAACATTCTTTTAAATTATATCTTATCGTGTTAGTGTTTAGTCGACACAGGAAAAGGTGTTTTATAAAGCAGCCATTGCTTGAAATAACAGAGATTCCTGTCCTAAGATGTACTTTACTGAGGCTCAATAATACAGCCCTTAACTACGGACTCAAATTTGAACCTTTCCTCAGTCAGATGTCAACAGGAAGTGATGTCAACGTCGGACCTGCTCTCTCTTACCTTGTAAGACCTCCATAGGCAGAACTATCCATGCATTCTCCAAGTAAGAAATGTACAGGTAGCGTGCTGTGTTACATGCCAAGCCAATGTACAAGACCCTAAGTTAGGAAAACAGGGAGGAAAGAAAGAAATTAGTGAGGAGATTTTCAGAGGTTAGGTACTCCGAGCAAAAGTTATTAAGAAGAAGCAAAACAGATCAAATAGGGTGATGTATGGAATGTGTAGGCTTTTCAGGCTTAGAGCGTCTTTTGTTGCGTTAATTAGGATTCCATCGCAGAATACTCATCCAAGGTTTAAAGCAGGGGTGGGCAATTCCAGTCCTCGAGGGCCTGATTGGCGTCACAGTTTTGCCCCAGCTAACACACCTGACTCCAATAATCACCTAATCATGATCTTCAGTTTAGAATGCAATTGGATTAATCAGCTGTGTTTACTAGGGATGGAGAAAAAGTGTGACACCAAATCAGTCCCTCGAGGACTGGAGTTGCCCACCACTGGTTTAAAGAGATGCCTTACTAGGTATAGTTAGTATTACTCTTTGTGCACAGTGCCCATTGAACTGGTGAGGCAAAAAGCACAAAAATTCTTCTTGAGACCTTTGCACTGTATTACTTGCAGGGTTATAACCACCCATGATGTTAGAGAAGAATGCTTTAAAATGGTGCGTCAAAATGACATTGATCGCACAGAGCTGCCAGATGGATGGGCCTCTCTCCTTAAACATAACACCACACTGTCAAATGTCCCTGCTCTGTGCTAGGTTTGTCTGTCTGTCTGACTATAGTATACGCACAAGGCCTGTGTGACGTTCAAGCAAGAGGCACTCTAAACGAACACGATTGTTTACATGCAGCATGTCTAGTTGAGGTGAAACGGGATAGCAAACGTGGAAATCCTCAGTTTCAGAAAATACTGTGTGCTTTGGTTGTTATTGTTGTTGTTGCTGCTGCTGTTTTTGGTAAAAGATTTGGTTAAAAGAGATGGATAATGTGATATCCCTTCCTCCACCACCCTTCCAAAAACAAGAACACCAACAACCCCATTCTTACCTGATGTGTCCCACCAGCTCGATAAACTTATGACTGGTGAAGTAAGCAGCCAGCTCCGACACATGACTCAGAACCGAACACACACCGAACAGCGTGGTGGTTCCCTTCAGGTCCTCTAGATGCCAATACAGGAAGGTGAACACAAAGCCGTAACCGAAGCCCATGAACCAGGCGACGAACAGCACCGTGCTGTACTGAACACTACACAGCAGCCTGAGGAGGTCACTGTAATAGAAAGGCTGTTCGGTGGTGGTGGACTCTGGGGTGATGGGGGTCTGGTCCGAGGTGGAGCTCTCCTCTGGAGATGCCACGTTCCCATCTACCTGTGTGAAAGAAATTTTGTAAAACAAATAAAATAATTAACAATTTTCTATTTAAAGCAGTATTTACTTCGGCTAAAGCAATTAGAAAGACTATTTCCACTTAGTGTGAGTTTTAATTTTCCAGTTGATTTACCTGTGGTATCTCTACTTCCTGGGGCATCTCCTGTCTGTAGTCCCCACTGTCAAATCAAATCAAACTTAATTTAAAGACAATTTAAAATCACCACACACTTTACAGTAAAATAAATCAAATAGAAGATATTAAAAACAAAACAGCAATTCTATAAAATAGATTAATAAAAGAACCTAAAACAAAAAGTATAAAATAACAATAAAATCATTGATTTAAGGAAAAGCTAAAAAAAGGTGGGGTTTCAAACAGTTTAAATTGGGTCTGCTCCTATTACCTGTCGAAGTAGAATTGTGTTGCTACCACCAGGGCCAGACCCATCATCACTCCAAACACTATGAAGGCCACCTGGGGAAGGAACGAGTGAAGAAATGAACAAAGTAACTACATTTTTTTATTTAGGTATCAACTATGTTGCCCTTAGCGACCCATTGCTTATTATTTGTCACCTTTTCAATGTCATACATTACCTGGTAGTTCTTGTACTCGGGCAGGATACAGCCGACCACGCCGTCGATGAGCAGCTTAATGTGGGTGTGGTCTATCCAAATACCCACTAGCAGCATCGTCACACCCCAGCCAAGGGACCCCCACATTCTCTGCAGGCCGTAACGGTCCCGGTGCTTCCCCAGGTACTGTAACGTCACTGTGTCCACAATGGTGACCGCCGGCGCGCTGAAAAACTCCCCCACGATGATGACCAAGAGGATCAGGAGAAAAATGCTCTCGACCTGATCTTCGTTGTACTCAATGATGTACTCTTTAGGTTGGGTGGGGGCAGGGGTGGTGGTAGGGGTTGCCATAGTTGTTGTTGTATTTGGAGTAGCTTGAGTGGTATTGCCCTGCTTGTGAGGCATCAATGTGGAATTGGTGGTGGTGGGGGCATGGGTAGGTGTATGGGTAGGGGTTTTAGTGGTCAGTGGCATAGTTGTGGTATTCGGTAAGAGCTGAGTGGTATTGGCTTGCTCATTAGGCACCACTCTAGGTTGGCCACCGGTTGGCGTTTGAGTTGCTGTTGTCGTAGCTGTGGTTGTATCATTATTCTGCTCGTAAGGCACCCCAGTGGATTGAGTGGTATTGCTATCAGCACCTCTCCTATGCCTGCGGCGCACGCTATAGCCAGAATCAAGGCCATCCAAAACAAAAGGGAAGCTAGGAAAGTAACTTTGAAACAAATCCCGACGACTTCTCCTCGTGTGATTGGTGGAAGCGTCGGGTAGCGAGCTGTTAATTGGTGTCATAGTCGTCAAGGGCAGTATTGGTGGGGCCACAGTGGGGATGTCCACCTTCTCCTTACAGATCATGGCAGCTGGTTTGACAAAGCCGATGCCACAGTTGAATACCAACCAACAAAGCACAGAGAACAGCAACAATGGCTTCCCTTTCTTAAAACGATCGGCCACCACTCCCCAGAATGGCGCACTGCAAAACTCTATAAAGTACCGGATCCCAACCAACAGTCCACTACGACTTGGTGACATCCCTAGCTGTTTGTAGTAGACGGCTAGGAGTGGGTGCAGGGAACCGTATGCTGCATAGAAGAAGAAGTAGAAGATCTTGGAGATGAGGAGCTGGGAGTTGACTCTAAGGCACATCCTCTCAAAGCAGCCTAGGTCTTTCAGTGGTGAGGCCATGGGTGTCTCTGGAGCAGACTGTGTGTCTGATGCTGCAGCGGACACTGGAGTGGAGCCTGGCTCTCGGTCGGTCTGAAGCTCCAGGAAAAGAGTGTTGAAGGGTTCGTCCAGGACGTACTTCCTCTTTTGATCTTCTTCATCATCCGATAGGATGACCACTTTGTCGTCTGCGGCCATCTCTGGAAGACAGGAAGTTAGATTCATGTTTACTGTAACCTAAATAGTAGGCTACATTGATTATCATAACCATACAGACCATGTGTAGCATTATTGATGTTACTCATATTGATGTTACACAGGAAACAGAAACCACTTGTTACTTACCAACTTCATGTATTTGATGTGCTGGTTACCAATATGCATAGAAAAGTTTGCTTAACTAAAGTCAGTAAAAAAAGAAACGTCCTCTCACTGTCAACTGCGTTTATTTTCAGCAAACTTAACATGTGTAAATATTTGTATGAACATAACAAGATTCAACAACTGAGACATAAACTGAACAAGTTCCACAGACATGTGACTAACAGAAATGGAATAATGTGTCCCTGAACAACGGGGGGGGGGGGGGGTTCAAAATCAAAAGGAATGTAGTATCTGGTGTGGCCACCAGCTGCATTAAGTACTGCAGTGCATCTCCTCCTCACGGACTGCACCAGATTTGCCCGTTCTTGCTGTGAGATGTTACCCCACTCTTCCACCAAGGCACCTGCAAGTTCCCAGACATTTCTGGGGGGAAATGGCCCTAGCCCTCACCCTCCGATCCAACATGTCCAAGAACGTGCTCAATGGGATTGAGACCCGGGCTCTTTGCTGGCCATGGCAGAACACTGACATTCCTGTCTTGCAGGAAATCTTGCACAGAACAAGCAGTATGGCTGGTGGCATTGTCATGCTGGAGGGTCATGTCAGGATGAGCCTGCAGGAAGGGTACCACATGAGGGAGGAGGATGTCTTCCCTGTAACGCATAGCGTCAAGATTGCCGGCAATGACAACAAGCTCAGTCCGATGATGCTGTGACACACCGCCCCAGACGGACCCTCCACCTCCAAATCGATCCTGCTCCAGAGTACAGGCCTCGGTGTAACACTCATTCATTCGACGATAAACGCGAATCCGACCATCACCCCGGTGAGACAAAACCGCGACTCGTCAGTGAAGAGCACTTTTGCCAGTCCTGTCTGGTCCAGCAATGGTGGGTTTGTGCCCTTAAGTGACGTTGTTGCTAGTGATGTCTGGTGAGGACCTGCCTTACAACAGGCCTACAAGCCCTCAGTCCTACCTCTCTCAGCCTATTGGGGACAGTCTGAGCACTGATGGAGGGATTGTGCGTTCCTGGTGTAACTCGGACAGTTGTTGTTGCCATCCTGTACCTGTCCCGCAGGTGTGATGTTCGGATGTACCCATCCTGTGCAGGTGTTGTTACACGTGGTCTGCCACTGCGAGGACGATCAGCTGTCCGTCCTGTCTCCCTGTAGCGCTGTCTTAGGCGTCTCAGTACAGACATGGCAATTTATTGCCCTGGCCACATCTGCAGTCCTCACACCACCTTGCAGCATGCCTAACGCACGTTCACGCTGATGAGCAAGGACCCTAGGCATCTTTCTTTTGGTGTTTTTCAGAGTCAGTAGAAAGGCCTCTTTAGTGTCCTAGGTTTTCATAACTGTGACCTTAATTGCCTACTGTCTGTAAGCTGTTAGGGTCTTAACGACCATTCCACAGGTGCATGTTCATTAATTGCTTATGGTTCATTGAACAAGCATGGGAAACAGTGTTTAAACCCTTTACAATGAAGATCTGTGAAGCTATTAGAATTTTTACGAATTATCTTTGTTGTGACTATACCACAAAGCATATTGAAACATGGTGGCAGTGAAAAAAAAATGAAAAAAGGAATACGTCCCAGGTGCCAGTTTGTAAAAGTTCTGCTTTTACAAGCTAGACATCGTGCCGAACATCAATGCTAGCTGGTTATAGAATGACTATACTAAAAGCTAACTGGCTATTGGACATGAGCAGATGTGAGTAGCTAACATTCCATTCTAAAAATAAATCGCCATGGAAAATCCACAGATTTTTTTTTTTACTTTGACGATTGTAATTTAGCACTTACCTGGAAAAGATGGAAAGAGGAATTCAATTTGTACATAGCTCTTACAATGGGAGAAAAACCTGATGACTACAAAGTGAAGCTACTGTAGTATCTAATTGGGGAAAAAGGCAGAGAGATTTGTGAGACCCTTGGTGTGGGCAGTACAAGAGACAATCTCTTTGTTGAGGAAGTAATTGCAGCACTAGATGCATTTTGTGATCCCAAGAAAAATGTAACAATTGAGAGATATACATTTTTGTCATGCGGAGTCAGGGCCAAGATGAGAGTTTAGACAAATATCTTACTGAATTGAGGACTCGTGGCCACCTGCAACTTTGTAGTAATCACAGATTTATCAGGGACTGGATTATGTGCATACAGATTGTAAATCAAGATTGCCTGCAAGATTGCCTGTGTGCAGTACATGTAGTAACACAGGAAGAGAGACCGAGAGGAGACTAGAGGAACAGAGCACTGTTACAATGCAGATACTGTGGACGGACACACGAGGGAAAAAAAATGAAAAAAAAAATGCCCTGCATATGGACAAAAATGTAAATCCTGTGGAGAAAAAAAAAACAATCCCTTATCTACGACGGTTTGAAAAAGTGCAGGGACCAGCAAGAGAAACAGTCCTGGCAATGTGAAATGCGTTAGCTGAATCTGAGAGAAGTGAGGATATTCTCTGCATCACACAGGCCAAAGTCAGAGAGCATCAACGTGGTACAGGAAGAAAATAAATAACTGACCGCAATGCAGCTCTCTTTGCAACCATGCTGGTCAACAAAATGATTTTAGATAGATTTCAGTTAGATTGTGGTGCTAGTTGTAATGTTATCCCTGCAAACCTCACAAAAAGACAGACACCTAGAGCCCTGCAGTCAGGTATTGGTGATGTATAACAAGAGTAGTCTGACACCACTGGGGAAGTGCACACATTAAAAAAAGTGATCAATCCACGCAATAAGAAAACCTACAGAGGCGAGTTCATCGTAGTCAACAAGAACGTGCACAGGCCCATTGTAGGCAGCAAGGCTATCCAGGCAATGGAGTTGCTTACTGTGGAGCATCACAGCATCCTGGCCGTCAAGAAAACAAGGTCCTGGACTAAATAGTAAATAAAACAGGAGTACGCTGATGTATTCCATGGAGATTGATGCTTACCCGGCAAACTGAAGCTGGGCATGGACGAGCGAGTGGAGCCTGTCCAGTAGCACTATATAAACCACTCAGAGAGGAGCTTGGTAGTCTAGAGAAAAGGATGATAAAAGCAGTTGGGGGAAAGAAAAAAAAAAGAGCACAGATTGGATTGGCAGCCTGATCGCATTGCATAAACCAATGTATTGATCCAAAACCTCTCAAGGCGCTCAAGTGGAGCCATTACCCACTATTGAAGACGTGGTGCCAGACATGAACAGAGCACGTGTGTTCTCTGTGATGACAAAAAAAACAATTGACACGTGGAACTGGATGAGGAATCCAGCTATCTCACCACGTTCTCTACTGCCATGGGACGCTACAGGTGGCTGCGCATGACAAATCGGAATCAGTTCAGCCCCAGAGACCTTTCAGAGGAAGTTGAAACAGGGAATGGAAGGTCTGCCGAGGAGTCCCCCACAAAAAATAAATCACTGCAGATGGCATCCTGATTGTGGGAGAAAGGAGACAACGATGAAGCAGCAATTCGGGACGATGACAAGAACCTGTGAATGCTCCTGGACAGATGCAGGAAGCTCAATATCAAACTGAATCCAGAGAAGCTGCAGCTCAGGCTGAAGGATGTGCCATACATTGGTCCCCTGCTAACATCAGAGGGGTTTGAAAGTGGACCCGGGAAAAGCGACAGCCGTCAGACAGATGCCTAGGCCTACAGATGTGCAGGGGGTGCAGCGCCTCCTGGGCATGGTAAACGACCTAGCCAAGTTCTGCAGCCACGCCACGGAGCACCGCAAGCCGCTGTGACACCTACCACACAAGGACTAGCTGTGGGAGTGGTCAGAAAGACTCGAGCTGGCTTTCAAGAAAAATCAGCTGACACCATTGCACAGACCCCTGTGGTCTGTCTCAGATAGGTTCCTGGAAAAAGTGGTGCTGGCAACACCCTAAGCAGGGTGTGCCTCACAGAACAAGAGAACAGAGGCCCTGTGGAATCAATCAACATGATACACTACCTGCCTGTGTCAAGCGAGAGACTAAAGGCCATCCAGAGAGCCACTGAAACTCCAGACACTGCAGGAGTGAAAAACCATGTACCCTTGAAAGTAGCAATGTATTTTCACAACAAAGATGAGTCGAGTGTGCAAAGTGGAGTTATCTTCAGAGGTGAGCGAGTCGTTGTCCTTGCTGCCCTCAAAGAATCCATTCCTCACACATAGGAATTGAGGGATGTCTGAGAAGAGCTCGCGAGTGTCTACTGACCGGGCATGAATGCACAGCTGAGAACATACATGGAACAATGTAGCAGCTGCATTGCATGGGTTGTGAAGTAGCAGAAAGAGACGCTGAGACAACACAAAGCACCAAAGCTTCCCTGGGAGAAAAATAGGGACCTGTTCGAGTTCAACAACAGAGACTCCATGGTCACAGTTGGATTGAAAACTCTCTAACTTCTGGGAAGAGGACCATTTTGGGGAACACACAGTCGAAAACTGAAGACACTTTGCACGCTACGGCATACCTGACATCCTATAATCAGACAACAGCCCCCAGTACTCTTCAGACGAGTTCCGAAATGTCAGCAAGGCCTGGGACTTTAAACACGAAACATTGTCTCCAGTATACTCGCAAAATAATGGGAAAGTGGAATTGGCAGCGAAAACAGCCGATAGATTGATAGCAAAAGCAAAGAGAGCAGGTGCTGACCCATACCTAGTCATGCTGGATCACAGAAATACCCCGTCACAAGCAACAGACAGCAGCCCTGCAATGGCACTGATGGAAAGACGTACAAAGACAATAGTGCTAATGATTGAAAATCTGTTGAGACCAGGAATGACAAAATAAATGGTCAGCAGAGAAGTTGAAAGAAAGTCAGCAGAGACAGGCAAAGTACTACAACCCCCCTGCTAAGGATCTCACAGAGTTGCAATGAGATGACAGCGTGAGAGTTGAGTCGCTCACAGGTAGGGTGATCCGAAGACCTACTGTATACAACTGAAAGACTGAATGTAAATCAAAGAAAGTAAAAAAAATATATAGTACCAGTCAAAAAAGTTGACACACCTACTCATTCCACGGTTTTTCTTTATTTTGTACTATTTTCTACATTGTAGAATAAGACATCAAAACTATGAAATAACACATATGGAATCATGTAGTAACCAAAAAATATGTTTTATATATTTGAGATTCTTCAAAGTAGCCATCGTTTGCCTTGATGACAGCTTTGCACACTCTTGGCATTCTCTCAACCAGCTTCACGAGGTAGTCACCTGGAATGCATTTCAATTTACAGCTGTGCCTTGTTAAATGTTAATTTGTGGAATTTCTTTCCTTCTTAATGCGTTTGAGCCAATCGGTTGTGTTGTGACAAGGTAGGTGTGGTATAGAGAAGATAGTCCTATTTGGTAAAAGACCAAGTTCATATTATGGCAAGAACAGCTAAAATAAGCAAAGAGAAACGACAGTCCATCATTACTTTAAGACATGAAGGTCAGTCAATATTTTCAAGAACTTTGAACATTTCTTCAAGTGCAGTCACAAAAACCATCAAGCGCTATGATGAAGCTGTCTCTCATGAGGACCGCCATAGGAAAGGAAGACCCAGAGTTACCTCTAATGAACTTATCCTCTGCAGCAGAGTTAACTGCACCTCAGATTGTAGCCCAAATTAATGCTTCACAGAGTTCAAGTAACAGACATCTCAACATCAACTGTTCAGAGGAGACTGCGTGAAATCAGGCCTTCATGGTCGAATTTCTGCAAAGAAACCACTATTAAAGAACACCAATAAAAAGAAGAGACTTGCTTGGGCCAAGAAAGATGATCAATGGACATTTGACCGGTGGACATCTGTCCTTTGGTCTGGTGAGTCCAAATTTGAGATGTTTGGTTCCAACCGGCGTGTCTTTGTGAGACGCAGAGTAGTGAGACGCAGAGTAGGTGAACGGATGATCTCCGCATGTGTGGTACCCACCCTGAAGCATGAAGGAGGTGGTGTGATGGTGCTTTGCTGGTGACACTGTTGTTATTTATTTAGAATTCAAGGCACACTTAACCAGCATAGCTACCACAGCATTATGCAGCAATATGCCATCCCATCTGGTTTGCGCTTAGTGGGACTATAATTTGTTTTTCAACAGGACAATGACCCAACACACCTCCAGGCTGTGTAAGGGCTATTTGACCAAGATGGCAGAGTGATGGAGTGCTGACCTAATCAGATGACCTGGCCTCCACAATCACCCAACCTCAAGCCAAATGAGATGGCTTGGGATGTGTTGGATCGCGGAGTGAAGGAAAAGCAGCCAACAAGTCCTCAGCATATGTGGGAACTCTTTCAAGACTGTTGAAAAAGCATTCCAGGTGAAGCTGGTTGAGAGAATGCCAAGCGTGTGCAATGCTGTCATCAAGAGAAAGAGTGGCTACTTTGAAAAATGTCCAATATAATTTCTTTTTTGATTTGTTGAACACTTTTTTGGTTACGACATGATTCCATGTGTTATTTCATAGTTTTGATGTCTTCACTATTATTCTACAATGTAAAACACAGTAATAATAAAGAAAAACCTTGAATGAGTAGGTATATCCAAACTTTTGACTGGTACTGTGTGTGTGTGTGTGTGTGTGTGTGTGTGTGTGTGTGTGTGTGTGTGTGTGTGTGTGTGTGTGTGTGTGTGTGTGTGTGTGTGTGTGTGAATAGACAGTGAGAGACAAACAAACATTCAGTTCACATTCAAAATGACATACCAAATTTAGGTGGAGTCTGCCTTTGTTGTAGAAAAAAAATAAGAGAACGTGTAGCAATATTGATGTTACACAGGAAACGGAAACCACCTTTTACTTACCGAATTCGTGTACTTCATGTGCTGGTTTACAACAAACATACTAAAGTTTGCTTAACTATATATCTGTCGTGACTACAACACAAAGCATATTGAAACACTATGTTATACAGTAAATATGTTTAGCATGGCTAGAATTGGCTACAATAAAGAGTAGGCTACCCACAAGTTGTACAAGGGGTGTAAGAAATATAGTAACATTGTTACAACCTAAAAACTCATGTTGTTCGTGAGTGGGTATGTCATATCAGAAGAACCGGTGAAATCGGTGAGAAAAATACATTTCACCGTCCAATGCGGTAGTATGAACGAAATGCATGTTTCACTGTCAAATAATGAACACTTCACACCAAATTGAAGACATAAAAAGTACAATGTTTACTTTAAGCAGTGCTAAACAGAGCACTTACATCAACATATTGTAGATTCGCAATACAATTACAAATTAGCGCAGTTTCTCTTTAACATGGGCTTGGACACCCGTGTTCTCATCAAGCTTACCTGCCAAAGTCACCGGTCCGTATTCCTATTCTTTCAACTATGACTACGCAGGTTCGGCGGTGGCAGTTGTGTCTCCCAGTCGTAAATCGAACGCTTCCTGCATTGCCTACAATACAGTTTATTTCGTCGTTTTCCTATGCATGCATGATACAGATGAATGATACACCGTAATTAAGACTCATGCAAATACTCCGACCTATAACCACACCTTCGTTTAGACCATTTCGCTCAGATGGGAACTCCGAACTCGATACGCCCAGAGGATGGGTTTCGTGTGACGTCTGTGCTATCTGTTAAAGTGAACCCAACCTCACAAATATTGTCCCGCTGCCCCTCAACATACACCAACTACTGTAAATGCATAAGAGCATGTTTATAACGAACTGTAAAGGCAATATGTGCAATTGTTATTGTTTCTAAAATCTATAAAATGTATATTTCCTACATAATAAAGGAAATAGATAGAATACAATGCAGCTTGTGCACCTTTCAATTTCGTTTAATTTAATACTTTTCACACCTGTAATATTGTTCATATTGTAACGACCCTGGGTTTATAAGCGCGGATATCGACTCTGCCGCTTGAGCATGCTTTTGCGGCACAGTTAATAGCGCGCTGGATTTCGGGGTCGAGGGTTCTCCCTGCCTGTTTCATTACAATATTGTAAATCAAAGTATCTAATAAAACACTACAAATTATGGTATTATTACAAATGCAGAAAGTGTACATATTGAGTAATTGATGAATACATTTGTGTACAATAAATATTTGGTGAAATTGTACAATAACCTACTAAATGTCCTTTAAAATATGACAATGTTTCTAACTGTCTCTGAGAGATATTTTCTTCATGTTACTGTACAAGTGCATTAAAAGGATTGTGTTGCCGAGAAGAAGTCAATCCCTAGTGATATGAGTCTGACAAGTTGCCCTGCTCCGTCCAATGCCTCCCCCGCTTCTTCTTCTTTCTCTTCCTCTCCGCCATGACCATGGCCCCCAACACTGTTATCACCACGGTGATCGTGATAATCAGCACAATAACCATCTCGGGGATACACAGCTCCGTATCCACGTCCATCAACCTGTAGTTCGCTAGTTCTGTCGGAGCATTACAGCTAAGATTATAGTAATCGTCCAAGAACAATCAATCAATCAAGTTTATTTTATATAGCCCTTCGTACATCAGCTAATGTCTCGAAGTGCTGTACAGAGACCCAGCCTAAAACCCCAAACAGCTAGAATGCAGGTGTAGAAGCACGGTGGCTAGGAAAAACTCCCTAGAAAGGCCAAAACCTAGGAAGAAACCTAGAGAGGAACCAGGCTATGAGGGGTGGCCAGTCCTCTTCTGGCTGTGCTGGGTGGAGATTATAACAGAACTATGCCAAGATGTTCAAAAATGTTCATAAGTGACAAGCATGGTCAAATAATAATCATGAATAATATTCAGTTGGCTTTTCATAGCCGATCATTAAGAGTTGAAAAACAACAGGTCTGGGACAGGTGGCGGTTCCATAACCGCAGGCAGAACAGCAGCAAGGCCAGGCGGACTGGGGACAGCAAGGAGCCACCACGCCCGGCAGTCCCGACGTATGGTCCCAGGGCTCAGGTCCTCCGAGAGAAAGAAAGAGAGAAGAAGAAAATTAGAGAGAGCCAAGATTTTCAAAATGTTCATAAATGACAAGCATGGTCAAATAATAATCAGGAATAAATCTGTTGGCTTTTCATAGCCGATCATTAAGAGTTGAAAACAGCAGGTCTGGGACAGGTAGGGGTTCCGTAACCGCAGGCAGAACCGTTGAAACTGGAATAGCAGCAAGGCCAGGCGGACTGGGGGCAGCAGGGAGTCGTCATGCCCGGTAGTCCTGACGTATGGTCCTAGGGCTCAGGTTCTCAGAGAGAGACTGAAAGAGAGAACGAGAGAATTAGAGAAAGCATACTTAAATTCACACAGGACACTGGATAAGACAGGAGAAGTACTCCAGGTATAACCAACTGACCCTAGCCCCCCGACACAAACTACTGCAGCATAAATACTGGAGGTTGAGACAGGAGCGGTCAGGAGACACTGTGGCCCCATCCGAAGATACCCCCGGACAGGGCCAAATAGGAAGGATATAACCCCACCCACTTTGCCAAAGCACAGCCCCCGCACCACTGGAGGGATATCTTCAACCACCAACTTATAATCCTGAGACAAGGCCGAGTATAGCCAACAAAGATCTCCACCACAGCACAAACCAAGGGGGGGCGCCAACCCAGACAGGAAGATCACGTCAGTAACTCAACCCACTCAAGTGACGCACCCCTCCCAGGGACGGCATGAAAGAGCACCAGTAAGCCAGTGACTCAGCCCCTGTAACAGGGTTAGAGGCAGAGAATCCCAGTGGAGAGAGGGGAACCGGCCAGGCAGAGACAGCAAGGGCGGTTCGTTGTAGGTCACTTTCTGTAGGTCACGATTGCAGTTCCAGGGGTTTCCTTCCAACAGGATATGGGTACTATACGCGTGGATGCTTAGGAAGGTCTTGAAGTAGATGGTGCTCATCTGGTTGTGGGCCAGGTTGAGCAGAGCCAGGGAGATCATGGCGGTGAAGACACCCTCTTGGGTCTTGTTGATCTGGTTCCCCTGCAGGTTGAGGACCTCCAGGGACTTCAACATGGAGAACACCCCATTGTTTAGGGAGACGAGATGGTTGTCCTCCAGGTAGAGCTGCCGCAAGGTGGGCATGGAGCCAAAGGACCTCACCTGGATGGAATAGAATAGAACACAATAAAATAAAACAAAATAAAACACAATAGAACAGAATAAAACACAATATAATATAGTAAAATAGAACAGAACAGAATTGTATAAGTCCTGTATCACCTTATTTGATGTTGTTCAACAAAAGTAAAAACAACCTTACCTGGATGTTATGGATAGCATTGCCAGTAAGGTTGAGCCTCTGTAGGCCATCCAGGTGCATGAAGCTCCTGCTGTCCAGGGTATGCAGGTGGTTGTGGCTCAGCTGCAGCTCTCTCAAGAGCGTTCAGGCCCAGGGAGAAGCTCTCGCTCAGGGACGACATCCTGTTTAATCAATCAATACATCAATGAATCTATCCATCCAACCATCACATTTAATTGATAAAGCCCCTTTGACATGAACAGTTGCCACAAAGTGCTTTACAATAACCCGACCAAGACCTCAAAGAGCAAATCAGAAACAAGAGCCCGGTGGCCAGGAAAAACTCTCCACCACCTGTTACAGCTCCGGTCCAACTTCTGAAGGAACTCTAGCTGGGTGAAGGCCCCGTCAGCCACAGCGTTGATGTTGTTGTCCTTCATAAGCAGAACCCTCAGTTTGCGTTCCATTTGGAAGGAACTCTTCGGAATAAAGGTTCATAGATAGGTCCAGGTGTTGCGTGTAAGGAGGGATGTGGTTGGGCAAAGAGGGCGTTAGTGCAAGCGGTGAGCTTCGGTTCCTCGCGACAGTCGCAGCCTTTCTCGCATGGGTGCCGTGAGACTTGGAGTAAGCCTTCATCAACAGTAGGAGAAAAAAGAAGTACTGCCCCTAGGGTTACACAACAAAATCCTTAAAACGACCCGGAGGTCGCATCAGTCTCTTGGGCCTCCCCGTGACTCTCACCGGTGAACCCCCAGAACACTCCTCTGCCCCAATGTCATTCCCAGCGTCCTCCGAAGAAGCAGCCCCCTCCCCAGGCTCAGGTTGCGCTAGAGTCTCCTCGTTAGACTGTTCCCGTGGGCTCACATCAGAGACCTCACTCCCATTCCCTACCGTTTTCCTCCCTCTGTAGGGTGCCAATCGATCCCGGTGGACCACCACCTTCCTGCTCCGTGGAGGGACCTCCACCCGGTACGTCACCTCCCCCACTCTCTCTATCACCAGACACGGCCCCACCCATGCACTGTCCAGCTTTGGGCACCGCCCCTTCTTGCGCGTGGGGTTGTGAAGCCACACACATTCTCCCGCTCCAAAGTGCCTCCCCCTAGCGCGCGAGTCGTAGTGGCGCTTTTGGCGCACCCCTGCATTCTCGAGTTGCTCTCTTGCGAAGGTGTGAGCCGCTTCTAACCGGTTCTGCAGACGACACACATAGTTCGGGCCAGGCAAAACCCGGTCGTCACTATCAGGAGGGTGGCCAAACGTCAGTTCGGCTGGGGTGCGCAACTCACGACCTAACATTAGTAGTGCTGGGGAGCACGCAGTCGATTCTTGAACAGCCGACCTACACGCCATAAGAATAAACGGTAAGTGGGTGTCCCAATCTCTCTGGTGTTTTGAGGTAACGATGGCCAGCTGCTGTGCTAATGTTCTGTTGAATCTTTCCACCAGCCCATCACTCTGGGGGTGAAGCGGAGTAGTGCGCGTCTTCTCCGCGCCTAACCGTCTACACAACTCTGTGAACACCCGTGACTCGAAGTTTCTCCCCTGGTCGCTGTGAATAGACTGTGGCACCCCAAACCGACTGATTATTCCCCCCACCAACGCATCAGCTACTGTCCCCGCCTCCTGGTCTGGGAGAGCGTAAGCCTCCGACCACTTGGTGAAGTAGTCCATAGCGGTTAGAATCCACCTGTTACCGCTGTCTGTGGTTGGAAACGGCCCTACTATGTCTACCCCCAGTCTCTCCATGGGCTCCCCTACTGGGAATTGTTGTAGGAGGGCGTGTGACTGACCTGGAGGTCCTTTTTTAGCAGCACACTAGTCGCACTGCCTACAAAAGTCCTCAACATCCCTCCTGTGCCTGGCCCAATAGAAGCCTTTACGCATGCGCTTTAACGTTTTGGAGACCCCAAAATGCCCTGCGCCTACTCCCCCATGAAGCTGCTGTAACATGCTCCCCTGCAGCCTTTTGGGCACCACTACCTGCCACATAATTTCTCCAGTCGCTGGCTTTTTCCACCCCCTCTGGAGCACTCCCTCGGCCACTCTAAGGACTGTGAATTTAGCCCACAGTCCTTTGGTGACTGGTGATAGAGGTGCTACGTCCCCCCACGGCGGTCGTCTTCTCTCTTCCACCCACCGCAGCACAGGACGCAGCTCTGCGTCCTCCTCCTGGCGACGCCTCCACTCCCCAACGTCCACAGCCTCAAGCTCCCGGCACTCTGTCACACTCAGCTGACTCACCGTGGCGGTGACTCCCTCCTCCCTGCACAGTTCTCTCTCTCTCTCCACCCGTTTGGCGCAGTACCCACAGCCATCCTCAGCACACGGGCGGCGGGACAAGGCGTCTGCATTGCTGTGGCGAAGGCCGGCTCTGTGCTCCACCTGGAAGTCGTAGGGTTGTAGCTCCTCCAGCCAGCAGGCAATCTGACCCTCTGGCTCCTTGAAGGAGAGAAGCCACTGCAGGGCGGAGTGATCCGTCCGGACCACAAACGGCAGGCCCCCCAGGTAGTACTTGAAATGGCGTACTGCTGCCACGACAGCCAAAAGCTCTCTCCTTGTAACGCAGTAGCGTTTTTCAGCCTTATCAAAAGTTCTGCTGTAATAAGCTACTACGTGTTCCCCATCAGGACCACGCTGAGCCAGCACAGCCCCCAAACCCTCATTGCTTGCGTCGGTGTCCAGGATGAACAGACGGTTCGGGTCTGGTGAGGCCAGGACAGGGGCCTCCATCAGGGCCCGTTTGAGGGCCTCAAACGCCCGCTGGTGCTCTTCGGTCCACTGAAAAACAGTGTCCTCCTTGAGTAGCTGGTTCAAAGGAGCCGCTACCCCCGCAAACCCCTTCACAAACCTACGATAGTAGGATGCCAGCCCCAGGAAGCTCTTAACCTCTTTTTTCCCCCCTGGAACTGGCCACCCCCTCACAGCCTCTACTTTGTCTGGCATCGTGCTGATGCCCTCACCACCCAGCTGATGCCCCAGGAACGCCACCTCCCTTTGCATGAAATGACACTTTCCCGGATGTAATTTTAGCCCCGCCCCCGAGATTCTCTCCAACACTCGCCTAATTGCCCCCAGTGCCCCCTCAAACGATGTGCCGTGCACCAATATGTCGTCTAGGTACACAACACACTCGTCTCTCGGAACCCCCGCCAGCACTCTGTCCATGAGCCTCTCAAAGGTGGCAGGAGCATTACAGAGCCCGAATCACAGCACCTTGAACTGCCAATGGCCCCTATCTGTGGAGAAGGCCGTTTTTTCACGTGCCCCTGGCGAGAGGGGCACCTGCCAGTAGCCACTGCGCAGATCAAGGGAGGAGAACCACGAGGACCCTCTCACGTGGTCTAGCGACTCATCAATCCTCGGTAGGGGATAAGAGTCTTTAGTGGTGACAGAATTTAGGCCCCTGTAGTCAACACAAAACCTAAGTTTACCCCCTTTCTTAGGCACCATGACGACCGGCGCGGACCATGGGCTATCTGATGGCTCAATGAAATCAGCCCGCAACATGTCAACAATAGCTGTGTCTGCTGCTTCCCTCCTGGCAAGGGGAATACGACGGGGCCGAATTTTAATGGGTCGGGCGTCCCCAGTGTCTATTTTGTGCTGAACTAGGTGCGTTTGTCCTACCTCATCTTCCCCACAAGCGAAGCTATCTTTAAAGTCCAACAGCAGCTGCTTTAAATGTCTCTGTTGTCCCTCATCCAGACCCTGACAGTTCTTCAGCCACACAGCCTCGACGGCGTCGATAGCTTCCTCCTTCCCCCCGTCGGGCTGATGGGTTGAAGGGGCCAGTGTGTTTTGGGCTACTGGGCTGCCTGTGCGTGCACCATGATGGGGAGTGAAGGCCGTCGCCGCCGGAGACAGCTGCTGGGATGGCACAACGACCAAGGGAGCAGCCGGGATGACCGGTGGAGTTTCTGCAAGCTTGGAGGAAGACGGAGGGACAGCCCTGCCCCCTGCTGGCCCTCCCGAAGGCGACATTCCCACTGTGGGCCCCCCCGACAGCCTCAAAGTACCTGACGCTAAGTCCAACTGAGCCCCACAGTTTTTCAAAAAGTCCATTCCCAGTATACAGGGGTCCTGCACCGCTGCTACCCACACCGGACACCCCACAGTTCTCCCCCCCACAGTCACAGATAGCTGACACTTCCCTAACATGGGGGCTAGCTCCCCCGTGACAGTCCGTAGTTGGACAAGGGTCGGCTCCACCCGCACCCCAACAGGTAGTATGTCTGGTCTCACCAGGGTTACTGTAGAGCCCGTGTCGACCAGGGCCAAACATTCCACCCCCTCTACCTTGACGATGACATTGCAGAAGTCCCCAACGGTGGTACGTCCCACCACAACTACCGGACTAGGAAACACAGCGGCAGCTACACCCTGGGGGAGCAGGTCCCCACCCTCTTGTCTGCGCTGCTGGGTACCTCCTTTGCTTACAGTGGGTTCGGGGGCGGGGGGGTGGGCCCACGCTGCCCCCTGCGCGAGAACCCGTTGTCGTTTCCCTGGTGACGGGGGAATCTGCCACACTCCCGCTGAATGTGGCCAGGTTGGCCACAACCCCAGCAGACAATAGGAGTTGAGCTGACACTGCGACGTTGCCTGGAGCCCCTCTCCATGACAAGCGAAGCAGTCTTGACTAGCCCGCCCAACTCGTCAACCCACTCTGGTTTTGTGACCCCTGGCACCCCAGCCACCGCTGCTCTCACCTCTGGTTGACTGGTGACTTCCACTCTCACTCCCTCACCCCAGATCAGCTCCCTCTTCCTGGCTATCTCCACTGCAGCCTGCAGAGATGGTGGGTCCGCCATCTGAACCTGCTTACCCAGTTCGGTGGAAGAGAGCGCTCTAATAAAACTGTCCCGTGCCAGCTCGTCTTGCACCCCAATCGGCATAGTTGCATAAGCCCGCCTGGTCAGGCTCAGAATACCACTTGCCAACGCCTTTAATGATTCCCCCTGAAGTCTCTTTTTGTTACACAGTTCAATCCGCAGCATGTTGGGCTGCGCGTCGCTGCCGAAACGGCCCCCCAATGCCTCCACTAGCGCACCGTAGTCGCCCCTATCGTCCGGGGCTAGCGTTAGCAGGCATTCCGACGCCTCCTCCGCCAGGCTCAGGGCAAGCTGTAACGCTTTCGTCTCGTCAGACCACCTCCCGGCTCTAGCCAACAACTCGAATTGAGTGAAAAAAACTTCCCATTTACCTTGTCCATTGAACTTTGGTAGTTTAGCCGTTACCGTGGCTAATGGCAATAGGTCGCCGCCATCTCTGTTTACATAAGCAGGCCCAGCCATTTCCGCACCCGGTGACGTCGATATCCCCGTCGCCGTGACGTCTGCTCTCGAGCGATGTGAAGGAAAACCCGCCAGTTCTGCCATCTTGCTGACTGACAATTTAACTCCCGCCAAGTGGCTCTCAAGCCCCTCTACGGCAGTCGCCGCCTGACCCTCCCGACCGGGTACCCCCGAGCTCACAACGGACACTTTGTCCGACTCTTCCTTAATTTTCCGCCTCGCCCCAGGCATCATGACCGTAGATGCGAGTCACGCTAAAGCCAACCCGGCCTATACTGAACAGCTAACTCGCCTAGTCTCGATCCCTTAGTTCGAAAGCACTTCTGACACCAATGTAATGACCCGGCTGGGTCATTAAAGAGAAAAGAGACGGACTCTAGGTGTACAGGTTAGAACACAGGTTTATTCCTAAACTGGGCTATTGTTCAGGCCACAGCCCACGCCGCTAAATGCCGAACGTACACAATTATACATGTCGAGTTAAGGTCACTCTCATAGGAACAGATCAAGGCCCGAACAGAAGAGAGAGATATGAGACACTCATCCCTCTTTATGCATTTCCAAATCCCGTGGGATTACCCATCATACCCCCCCAACCTTTCCATCTGTCCTGACATATTTAACCCCTGCTAATAGCCATGAGAACCATAACACACCCACAAACACAGAACACAATACCGGGTCGTTACAGTATGCATTCACTGAACTGTACGTTGTTTTAGATCAGGGTCCCCGTACTACACAGCTTATTCAAATAACCAACTCATCAAGCTTTGATTATTTGAATCAGTTGAGTAGTGCTAGGGAAAAAAACAAAACGTGCACCCAGAGGGGGCCCCAGGACCGAGTTTGGGAAACCCTGCTTTAGATAAGGTGTCTGCTATGAAAGAGAAGTTAGACAGAGTTGTTTAGGGGGTTGAATTTCATTCTGGGTTTACTTTCCAGCAAGGCCTGACTTGGACAATTCTATCTGTGACTGGAAACAAAGTATTGATATTTCAATATAACAGATCTTTAGTCTGCCACACAAATCGTACACTGAACAAAAATATAAACACAACATGCAACAATTTCTGAGTTACAGTTCATATAAGGAAATGAGTCATTTGAAATAAAATCATTAGGCCCTAATCTATGAATTTCACTTGACTGGGAATAAAGATATGCATCTGATGGTTACAAATACCTTTTAAAAAAGGTAGGGGTTTAGATCAGAAACTAGTCAGTTTCTGGTGTGACCACCATTGCAGCGCGACACATCTCCTTCACATAGAGTTGATCAGGCTGTTGATTGTGGCATGTGGAATGTTGTTGCATTCTTCTTCAATGGCTGTGCGAAGTTTCTGGATATTGGTGGGAACTGGACGACGCTGTCATACACGTCAATCCAGAGCATCCCAAACATGCTCAATTGGTGACATGTCTGGTGAGTATGCAGTCTATGGAAGAACTGGGACATTTTCAGCTTCCAGGAATTGTGTACAGATCCTTGCGACATGGGCCGTGCATTATCATGCTGAAACACAAGGTGAGGGAGGCGAATGAATGGCACGACAATGGGCCTCAGGATCTCGTCATGGCATTAAAATTTCTGTCGATAAAATGCAATTGTGTTCGTTGTCCATAGTTTATGCATTCCTATACCATACGCCACCGCCACCATGGGCCACTCTGTTCACAATGTTGACATCAGAAAACCGCTCGCCCAAACTACACACTGCCCGATACTGATGAAATCTGGATTCATCGATCGAGGTAGAGCATTTGCCCATTGAAGTCGGTTAAGACACCGAACTACAGTCAGATCAATACTCTGGCAATGCCGTTGAGCACACAGATTAACTTCCCTGAGACGGTTTTTGACAGTTTGTGCAGAAATGATTTGGTTGTGCCAACCCACAGTTTCCTCAGCTGTCCGGGTTGCTGGTCTCAGACCATCCTGCAGATGAAGAAGCCAGATGTGGAGGTCCTGGGCTGGTGTGGTGACATGTGGTCTGCAGTTGTGAGTTGTGAGTTGTGCAGTTGTGAGGCCGGTTCGACGTACTGCAAAATTCTCTAAAACAACGTGGGAAGCGGCTTATGATAGAGAATGTAACATTTCATTCTTTGGTGGACATTCCTGCAGTCAACATGCCAATTGCATTGAGACATTGTGTTGTGTGACAAAACTGCACATTTTAGAGTGGCCTTATTGGACAAGGTGCACCTGTGTAATCATGCCGTTTAATTAGCTTCTTGATATTCGCCATCTTGGCTAAGGAAAAATGCTCACTAACAGGGATGTAAACAAATTTGTGCACAAGATTTTATTCATTTATTTAAATAGGCAAGTCAGTTAAGAACACATTCTTATTTACAATGATGGCCTAGGAACTGTGGGTTAACTGCTTTGTTCAGGGGTAGAACAACAGATTGCTACCTTGTCAGCTCAGGGATTTGATCTAGTAACCTTTTGGTTACTGGCCCAACTCTCTAACCACTAGGCTACCTGCTACCCCATTTGAAATGAATAAGCTTTATGTGCATATGGAACATTTCTGGGATCTTTTATTTCAGCTCATGAAACATTTTTGTTCATTGTACTTATAGAAGACTGACTGGACAGATTATAGATCATATTTAGTTACATGCCTAAAGAAAAGTAAGCGTGTGCAATTGATAATTATTACTACATTATTGTAACAGTCCATAAAATATATACTTTTTACTAATGTACTACCCTAATCGTGTTTGGATATCTTTACTTTTCCAATATTATTTTACTATCAATCTTACTGAAACAAGATCACATTACTTTAATTTCCCCTATGGCTTTTCCGTTTGTAGATTGACTTCATTTTCATCAACAAGATGTTTTGAATGATTTCAATAGAGAGCCAAAAGTCAAACACATAATGTCATGTTTGTGGAGGACAACAACAGGCAGTGTAAAGGAAATAACACATACCTTTTCCTGCTTGTCCTTTGAAACAGCATTTGATATCCAGTGACATCCAGTGTTTTTATCTGTTGCCCACATGTAAGAACAGAGAGGGGGCTGGTACTGGAAGGAGTGCATCGGTAAGCCTCCCCTTATAAGTCCTATAAACAAAGGATCGTCTCTCTCAGAGCCACAAGATTACGGCTATAAAAGACAACCTCACAGTGGCTTAAATCAATGTAAATATCTCTCTAAGTAGCCAGTAGCATCAGAAGATTTGTGAATTACTGTAAGAATACCAGTGATGAATTTCTCCTCCCTGCCCCGAGTTACACAGACACAGTGATAGTGACGTCCCTATGCTCCACATTGCTCTTGATCTGTCCCTGTCTCCCAGAGTCCCATCTGTCACTGTGGTGTGATAGAACAGGGGTTGTCATGGAGACGTCTGTCACCTGCTCCAGCCTAGCTGTGGGATACATGATTGATTAAAGACATGACAGCTGGAGCAGTTGGATTGAGAGAACGTCCCATGGAAGCTCACAGGTGCTGGGATGACCTCTCTAAACATACTATATCATGGTTATGTAGTAGGATACACCTCTACACACCATGCTGCCAGAGCTGTAGGGACAATGGACGTATCAGTGGCAGCAGAAATAATGAGTGAATGAAATCAACATTAGACCCAGTTATTTCAAATTCTACCCATTCCACAGCCATCTAAGGATGAAAGACAATGGTGGATGAATGTGTGTAAAAATATACATTACATCTACATGGATGCCTGAATCAAATCTTTATTAGAACCATCATGTAACTCAAACAAACAGGGCCTAAATGGGTTGTGGTGGTTGTGACGTAATGACTCCTCCTGTGCTTCTGTTTTTGACCAGCAGAGGGTATCAGTCACTCGTTTACAATCAATATACACCATTCTATTTCACCTTCTACCTTTGATTTTGGTACTGCATGTAGCAACTGCTAATGCATTTTTGCTGTCATGTTGATCATGTCAATTGAAGAGTGTCATGTGGTATTTAGATAGTTTCCTATCCTCATTGTATATCCCAGCGCAATTGCACCCGATTCCCTATATAGAGCATTAATTCTGACCAGAGCCCTATGGTCCCCAAACAAAAGTAGTGCACTATAAAGGGAATAGGGTGCCATTTTGGAATCACACAATGTTTGGGTTACCAGTTTGGGTCACATTTTATCAGCACATTGAACCACATTAGAATGACTGTCTGAGGACCTCTAGTCCTGTCAATGACCCTCACATATCAAGGCTCAGGAGAAGACCCAGATGCAGACAGTTTTGAAGTAACATAAGTTTATTACAGAAACAGGGGGGCAGGCAAACGACAGGTCAAGGGCAGGCAGAGGTCAGTAGTCCAGAGCAAAGTCTGTAAGGTACAGAATGGCAGGCAGGCTCAGGGTCAGGGCAGGCAGAGGTCAGTGATCCAATGTGGTGTGACAAGGTACAGAACGGTAGGCAGGCGCAGGGTCGGGGCAGGCAGAATGGTCAAAAACCGGGAAAGCTATTAAAGAGGAACTAGAGAAAGACAGGAGCATGGGAAAAACACTGGTAGGCTTAACAAAACAAAACTAACTGGCAACAGACAAACAGAGAACACAGGTATAATACACTGGGGATAATGGGGAAGATGGACGATACCTGGAGGGGGCTGGAGACAAGCACAAAGACAGGTGAAACAGATCAGGGTGTGACACATAGATCCATCAGACCTGTTTTCACCTGCATGCATTAGCCTGAAAATGAGACCAGAGAGGGAGAGAGAGAAAGAAAGAGAGAGAGAGTGAGAGAAAGAGAGAGAGAGTGAGAGAGAGAAGGATGCAGAGAAAGAGAGAGAGAGAGAGAGAGAGAGAGAGAGAGAGAGAGAGAGAGAGAGAGAGAGAGAGAGAGAGAGAGAGAGAGAGAGAGAGAGAGAGAGAGAGAGAGAGAGAGAAAGAGAAAGAGAGTGGGACTCATTACACGTTTGCCTTATAATGTTTGACAAGAATGAGGAACAGGGGGTCCATACGGAGCTTTACGACTGAAAGGAGAACTACAGAGGAACAAACAAAAAACAATAGGTTAAAGGTCACAAAGCATTTTTAAAACAAGTAAGTGAACCTACCAATGACCCTGTGCACTTTCACTCAACAGACAGAAGCTTATGGCCAATTTGAGCAGTTTAATTTTAAATATGTGTATGGTCATCAGAGTTTATGGGAATGTGTGAGAGAAAGAGCTGTGAAAACAGCCACTTTGCACTGCAAGCCAAGCTGTCTAAACTGTCCAGGCTGCCCAACAAACGTGGTAACATTTGCAGCAGTGTAACGTAACTTAATGCAATGTTATTTTTCTTAGCTGCAGGAACAGATTGGGAGCAGCAGGATGGCCAGACGGAACGTTCACACTAACCGACAGATCAAATGTAGCACCTCACACAGACAGACAGCGAAGAAGAGGGTGTGTGTGTGTGTGTGTGCGCGTGTGCATGTGTGTGTGCGTGTGCATGTGCGTGCACGTGTGTGTGGAAGGATGGAGGGAATTAACGTAGCCAGTTCAGGCTGTATGCGACTCATGTCGGTCAACATCCAGCCACAACAAGAGCAGTGGGCCAGGGATCCACAGATGTGGCACTGGGACTGGGACTGGGACTGGGACCGGGACCGGGACTGGGACTGCCATGACTCGTTCCTATGAAGAGTTAGTAGAAAACATGTCCCTCAAATACAGTACAGCCTTCTGTTAGAAGAAGCGGTGCTATAGGCTATAGGCTATATAACTAACATGGCTCAACTGGTTCAATGGTTCAATGGCTCGCAGCATAAACGGACCTAAAAAAGATTCCGATACAGCTAGAAATGCCAAGCAGCCTTATTTGTTGCAGTGTACCGCCTCTCCCGTGCCTCTCAAATCCTACAAAGGAGTTTGACAGAGAAAGCTCGAGGAATATCGGCTAAGGCAGCATAGGTAGGACACGTCCGTGTGTATGGATATGAACGGTTAGGTTAGTTGCGGTGGTAAATAACGCCCTGTGGCACCGGGCGGCGAGCCAGCCAGGCGGTAAAGAGACACTAAGGCAGGCAGCAAGCCACGCATGACTGGAGACCTGCTTCAGCTGCGCAGCGTATGTGTTGTTGTGGCCCAACAAATTATATCCGCTGTTTGAGTGAAACACACCAAACACGCAGGCCCAACCGACCCACAAACACATGCTCAGTCACGCTCGCATAACGCATAACACACATACAGAGAGCTGCAGAGACACACACACACGCACACACACACACACACACACACACACACACACACACACACACACACACACACACACACACACACACACACACACACACACACACACACACACACACACACACACACACACACACACACACACACACACACACACACACACACCTCTATTCTATTTTCCAGTCATTTATTGTTGAATGTGGGTCAAAAAGACCCAGAGGAATTTGTTTTGACTCCTCCTTATTCTATTATGCGGATACTACAATGTGTTACATAGAGACATGTTGAATAACATGGACCACGTTTTTCTTGTCCTGTGCGGCTCTCAGTCGGTAGAGCACGGCGCTTGCAACACCAACGTGGTGGGTTCGATTCCTGCTGTGGCCACCCAATACCAAAAAAATGTGCGCATGCATGACAGTAGGTTGCTATGGATAAAAGCGTCTGCCAAATGGCGTGTATTATTTCTACACTGTATACGATTGTGTGGAGACCTCTTGTGTGGTATTTGGCAAAGTTATGCAACAGATCCCACTGGTTCATGCAGTCAGCTACTGAGTAATGCTTTTTTTTGGAGAGGATTTCCTCAAACCTGTGAAACTAATGTAGTGTTAGGTAAACTCAGGAATAAATTGTTTGTGCAAACATAATTTAATATGGGACTATGGTATTAGGTGGATTATGGTCACACAATATGACTCTTTCACACGGTTTTGGCAGGAATTCCCAGCACTTGCCTTGATTGTGCAAGGCATGCAGGCACGCACACGCACGCACACGCACACACGCACACGCGCGCGCACACGCGCGCGCACACACACACACACACACACACACACACACACACACACACACACACACACACACACACACACACACACACACACACACACACACACACACACACACACACACACACACACACACACACAGTCTTGTACAACTAACCTTGTAGGGACACACAATTCAGTCCCATTCTAAATCCTATTAACCATAACCCTAACCCCTAACCCCCACCCTAACCCTAGCTACTAACCCTAAACCTAACCCTAAAACTAATCCTTGCTCCTAACCCTAAACCTAATTCTAACCCTAACACTAATTCTAACCTTAACCCTAAACCCCCTAGAAATAGCATTTGACCTTGTGGACACACACACGCGCGCGCACACACACACGCGCGCGCCCGCACACACAAACAGGGTTTTAATGTTACTTTACATAAGTCTTAATCCTTAGGTTTTTATCTACGCTGTCCTTGGAGGGAATTACACAAATAAATCATAAGTAGATAAGATCAGAATAACAACCATATCAGAACAACAGAGGACCAAGGAACATTTGCTCCCTCTCAGAAAGCCTTTGATAAAACCAAGAGAGATTCACTTTCCCTTGGCTAACCCAGATGGTCAGTGAACCTGACAATTCAGGGCAAGATGACACACAGAAACGGGCCGAGATGGAAGAGAAGGAACTGAGGTGGGAAAACTACCAGGAGGGGATTTTTGGAGAAAGGTCACTGTGGTGATGGGGTAATTCATACATAAATATTTGGATGTGTCGTTCTGCTGAGGAACAGGTTGCATCCGTGCGTCAGAGGCTGATTGGAGAGACTGACTCAGAGTTCCATCTGGGTTGAGAGGGGAGGAATGCATTCCTATGGGTTTAGAGGCAGAGAGAAGACAGAGAGGGAGAGAGGAGTAGGGGAGAAGGTAGAGGGGACAGAGAGGGAAGTGAGACAGAGAGGGGAGAGAGGGAAAGGGAAGGGAGGGGAGAGATGGGAAGACAGGTAGAGAGAGGGACAGAAGGGAGAGAGGAGGCGAGAAGTGGAGAGAGGGGACCAACTGTGTCATCAAGGCTGAAACCTGCTTCATGTCCCTTCTTTCATTTTTCTCTTATTACTTAATCGTTTGTCCTTTATTAGATTAGATTAGAAAGTTTAATAGTCATATGTACAAGGTTGCAGATGTAGTTACAGAGTACAGTGAAATTCTTGGGGGGGATGTCTATAGGGGGAGCAGCAGAGTAGCTGACTAGTGGTTGCTATTCAGCCGCTTGATGGTCTGGGGTTAGAAGCTATTGATTGGCCAGTCTTACATGATGCTCCTGTAATGAGTGATGGAAACGGGGAGAACAGGCCATGGCTCAGGTGGCTGGGGTCCCTGATGATCTTCCTGGCCTTCCTGCAACACCTGGTGTTGTAGGTGTCCTGGAGGGCTGGCTGTGTGCACCCGAGCGCCTTGCGGTCCGACAGGGGTGGAGTTGCTGTACCAGGCTACGATGCAGCCTGACAGTTTTCTCTTGATGGTGGTCCTGTAGAACACTGTGAGGGCCCTCGGGGAAAGGACACATTTCTTTAGCATCCTGAGGTTGAAGAGTCGCTGTCGTGCCTTCACCACGGGGTGTGGGTGTGCTTTGACCATTTCAGCTCCCCTGAGACGTGTACGCCGAGGAACATGGCGTTTTTCACCGTCTCTACGGCGGCCCCGTTGATAAGGATGGGGACATGCTGAAAGGGAATTTGATCATATCTGTACATTATAGGAACACCTGTAATTACAAAAGTACACTGATTCATGTTTTGCTTTAGCTTCAGATGAAGAATCAGCGGTAGAGACTTTGTAAGTGCATGAAGAGGTCAACGGTACAAAAGTCATATGCCTGTTTGTTGAAACTATACTTTCAGTTCCCGTTGATACTATGTTCCAGTCTTACTTCTGCTAGCACATGATAGCAACAGGAGGAAGAAGGATTGGGAAACTAACTGCAAATAACAATAAGCTGAACTCCGCCTAGCAGAAACATCTTTGTATTAGCAACTATTAATTATGAGCTTATATGGTATTAAAGTTAAGGGACATCACCCTGGGCGGGGTGAACCTCAGTTGAGGATAAAAAGGGAAAACACCATCTTGAGAACTGAGTGTCTTTCTTGCAAATTCCTGTAAGTGTATACTCCGGGCTGTAATTCTTATTAAACAAACTAACCTCTGACCAAATACGTTTTCCTGTGGTCTCTTGAGTGCACATAAGGCAGAAATCCCTAACAATGCCCAGCCTGCTTCCTCCTGAAGTCCACGATCAGCTACTTTGTTTTGCTGACATTGAGGGAGAGGTTGTTTACCTGGAACCATGCCATCAGAGTGCCTACCTCTTCCCTGTAGGGGCCATCTCGTCATTGTTGGTAATCAGACCTACTACTGTCGCGTAATCAGCGAACTCGATGATGGAGTTGGAGCTGTGTGAGGCCACTTAGTCGTGGGTACACAGGGAGTACAGGGGAGGACTGAGGACGCACACTTGCGGCCTAATTCACGGCCTAATTCACAGCCCGCCAGGAAGTCCAGGACCCAGTTGCGTGTGGAGGAGTTCAAACCCAGGGCTGTGAGCTTGGTGGTCAGCGTAGAGCACAGAACCAACCATCCTTTTGGTTGGTAGCTAGGTAAGTTAGGTCATTGTCATGCGGCTGGGGCTGGGGTTACAGAGGAAGGAGGCTGCCAGGCAGGCTATTAAAGTGACGGTACACATTACACAGCTGAGTGAACTGAGGTGAGACCGAGAACTTCTCCAGACAGAACCTTGGTCGATAATGAAAACACCTCCGGGGTAGAGAAGGGAGAAGTATGTATGTTTGTGTGTGTGTTTGTATAGTGTCTGTAACAATTTTCTGGACTTTTCAGTAAATGATGTGTGAATGTGCATGTGTTAAGTGTGTGTGTGTGTGTGTGTGTGTGCGTGTGTGCGTGTGCGTACGCACAAATGTGTTTGTGTGTGTGTGTGTAGGATATGGGAGGAAGACTGGACAGCCAGGTATAGATGTAGGATCTTAATTTGATCACCCTGTTGCAGGGGAACCTTGATGCAACGTAGAAAATGTTTTTGAGGTTTGTATTTGAGGTTTAAAAAGGCTTTTGAAGTTTGTAATTTCCACTTTCAAATTTCAGACTTGATTTTCCCTCACGAAAAATTATGCTGCGTTTTAGATCATATGATGCAAAATGCATCATCAGAGGATGATTTCTGTATTTTGAAAGTTACATATCTTGAAATCTTGAATGCTGACAAGCAAAACATTTTGGGACTACAGTATGTCAACAATGGAATAATGAAACAAATACCAAAATAACGTTTTTGGGTGGAATTTTCCTTTAAGATCCTACATCTGTAGGCCGTGGATATTTTTTAAACCTATAATTGGATCCCAGTGCCAGTCTATGAAGCACTCTGCTGTCACTTCCTATCTCATCAAGGCAACAGGAGATGGTCTCTCTCTGCTCTCTTCCTCCTCCTCTTCCTCCTCCACCTCCTCCTCCACCTCCTCCTCCACCTCCTCCTCCACCTCCTCCTCTGCTCTCTACCTCCTCTCTGTGCAGCACAGCACAGCTCTGTCCTCTGTCTGTTGCAGGTGTCTTTGGTAACTAACAACAGCTCCCGGTCCCCCACATTATAGTTTCGCTCCGCCGGGCTGAGCTTCTTCGAGAAGAAGGCACAGGGGCGGAGCTTCGGTGGCTGAGAGAGCACGGCTCCTATCCCAGCCTCGGACGCATCCACCTCCACCGTGAACGCCAAAGAGGGATCCGGATGCGCTAGCACGGGAGCCGAGGTAAACAGAGCCCGTAGGTGACCAAAAGCCCTGTCCGCCTCAGCCGACCACTGCAAACGCACCGGGCCCCCCTTCAGCAGTGAGGTAATGGGAGCCGCTACCTGACCAACACCCCGGATAAACCTCCGGTAGTAATTGGCAAACCCTGAAAAATGCTGCACCTCCTTTACCGTGGGGGGAGTCGGCCAATTACGCACGGCTGAAATGCGGTCACTCTCCATCTCCACCCCTGAGGTGAAAATGCGGTATCCTAGGAAGGAGACGGACTGCTGGAAGAACAGACATTTCTCAGGCTTGACATACAGGTCATGCTCCAACAGTCGATCAAGCACCTTGCTCACCAAGGACACATGCTCGGCGCATGCAGCGGAGTATATCAGAATGTCATCGATATACACCACTACACCCTGCCCGTGCAGGTCCCTGAAAATCTCGTCCACAAAGGCTTGGAAGACTGACAGAGCATTCATCAAACCGGAAGGCATGACGAGGTACTCATAATGCCCTGAGGTGGTACTGAACGCTGTCTTCCACTCATCTCCCTCCCGGATACGCACCAGGTTGTAAGCACTCCTGAGATCTAGTTTAGTGAAGAAGCGCGCCCCATGCATTGACTCAATCACTGTGGCTATGAGAGGTAGCGGGTAACTGTACTGCACAGTGATCTGGTTAAGGGCTCGATAGTCAATACACGGGCGCAGACCTCCCTCCTTCATCTTCACAAAAAATAAACTCGAGGAGGCAGGTGAAGTGGAGGACCGAATGTACCCCTGACGCAGAGATTCGGAGACATATGTCTCCATAGCCGCCGTCTCCGCCTGTGACAGGGGATACACGTGACTCCTGGGAAGTGCGGCGTCTGCCTGGAGGTTTATCGCACAAGACGATGGAGAGCCAAATCGGAATATTCGGGGGGAATGCGCACGGTGGAGACCTGGTCTGGACTTTCCACCTTAGTAACACCAACGGAAACCCCTAAACACCTCCCCGAGCACTCTCGAGACCACCCCGTGAGAGCCCTCTGTTGCCATGAAACAGTGGGGTCATGACAGGCTAACCAGGGTAGGCCTAGCACCACGGGAAACGCAGGAGAGTCAATGAGGAAGAGACTGATTCTCCCCCTGCGTCACCATGCCCAGGAGAGCGGTGGCTTCCCTAATTAACCCTGACCCTATAAGGTCGACTGTCTAAGGCGTGAACTGGGAAGGGCTTAGCCACTGGAACAACGGGGATCCCTAAATTATGGGCAAATGATCTGTCTATGAAATTCCCAGCCGCGCCTGAATCGACGAGCGCCTTATGCTGGGAATGCAGGGAAAACTCAGGAAAGTTAACTTGCAAAAACAAGTGGGCATCAGAGGGCCCTGGATGAGAAGGGTGTAGGCTCTCCTTGGGTGACGCCATAGTCCCCTTCCTGCTGCCTCGACCCCCAGAGTAACCAACCCGACACCGACCGGCAGTGTGGATGGACATGTCCACCAGCTGATCAAACGTGGGGGTGGTGTCCCTGCAGGCCAACTCCCAACGGACATCCTCGCGCAGGCTGCAGCAATAGTGGTCGATCAGGACCCTGTCGTTCCATCCCGCTCCGGCGGCCAGGGTCCAAAAGTCCAAGGCGAACTCCTAGGCGCTCCTCGTCCCCAGACTCAGGTGGAAAAGACGTTCACCCGCCGCTCTACCCTCGGGCGGGTGGTCGAAGACTGCCCGGGAGCGGCGGCTGAACTCCTCAAAGTGTTCCAGCGCCACATCTCCTTCTACCCACACGGCGTTGACCCACTCCAGGGCTTTCCCCGAGAGGCACGAGATGAGGGCGGACACCCTCTCACGTTCCGAAGGAGCCAGGTAGACGGTCACCAGATACAGTTCCAGCTGCACCAGGAACCCCTGGCAGCGTGCCGCCATCCCATCAAACTCTCTGGGAAGGGCGAGACGAATCCCACTGGGACCGGGTGCAGGAGAGGCGAGTAGTGGAGACCCCTGTTGTGCTGGTGGAGGCGCTTGAGGGACTCCCTGTCTCTCCCAGCGGTCCATTGTCTGGACGACGCAGTCCATGACGGTGCCGAGACACCTACAACAGGGGTACCTGCTCTTGCTGACTCCATAAAGGGTGTGGAATTCTGTCATGATGTGCGCAACTGGTTGAAGGTAAGTCAGGTGCAGGAGAGCAGAGATGGGTGATAACAGGTGCACTTTATTCATGCCCAAGGAAAACAGTGAAAACGCCCAAAGTACACAAACGGTGCAATAAACAAAACACACGGGTCAAACACATACCCGGCGCAAACCAGCCTGATGCGAACCATACGTAACAAACAAACAATCCCACACACAAACATGGGAGGAACAGAGGGTAATATACATTTAGTTAGATGAGGGAAGGTGAACCAGGTATGCGGAAAACTAAGACAAAACAATTGGAAAATGAAAGATGGAGCGGCGATGGCTAGAAGACCGGTGACGTCACCGCTGAACGCCGCCCAAACAAGGAGAAGGACCGACTTCGCGCGGAAGTCGTGACAGTTAGCTATTTGTCAGTCGTATTGCTTGGGGATAGAAGCTGTTTAAGAGCCTGTTGGTGTCAGACTTGATGCACCGGTACCTCTTACAGTGCAGCAGCAGAGAAAACATTCTATGGCTTGGGTGGTTGGGGTCTTTTGACATTTTATCATAGTCCATGAAGAGATGCAGGAGCAAATACAATTTGTGTAGACAGGCTGATGGCTGTGTCAGGATATCCTGTCTGTACAAAGGGTCTCACCTGATTGAATTTGGATAAATTATAAAGAAAAGAGATTTCAATTAGGTACATTTACAAATGATTGCACCATGAGTGGAAGTACACAGAGTTGATTGCTTATGTCAAAATATCTGCACAGAGAAGATCTCAGACCAGCATGGTGGTCAATTCGAATTATCAGTCAATTCAAATTTACATTTAAACTCTAAAAATGTAAAAACCAATTACATAAATTCCTCCAGTTAATGAGAAATAATTTAAAACATATCCTTCTTTTTCCTTTTTTAATTGGAATTTTAGTTTACTTCTTGAATTGATTGCTTTCTATTTGAGTTGACCCCCAACCCTGGTTAGTTCCACACAATGAATATTTCATGTTTCCTCCTGTATCCGACTGCCTCCCTCCACATCCACTGGGGCTCACCAACTGAGCAGCTGATCAAAACCTGTTGTGGCATATTGACACAAAAGACAAGCTAATGGTTGCCCGCTGCTTTGAGTCACCCATAACACACTGCCAGAGAAGGTTGTAAGTTAAACCGTGCTGCAGAATATGCTCACTGAGGCATTATACAAAGGCAGAAGGAATGTCTCCTATTGTCCAATGGACAAACAGTGTACTGTATGTGTGACAGTGGGCTCCCATAGGTAACTTGAATCAATGTTATTACGTATTGCTTTATGTGAGAGTATGAGGTCAGGTTCCATGGATTGTGTCCCAAATGAGTACTATAAAGGGAATAAGGTGTCATTTGGGATGCAAACCATTGTGTGTCAAGCCAAGGACATCCAATACAGCATCTACTCTAGCAAGGATCCATGATGCCGGAAGCATCCTTCTCGCTAAGCCAACCGCTCTCAGAGTGCTGCCGCTGGTCTCTTGCTGAACTCCAGGGGACAGAGCTGTGACAGAGAATACACATGACAGACTGTCACTACACCTGGGCCACAGCGGTGAGGTGCTAAGAGTTAACCCCAGCAGCAGAAGATCTCTAGAGTCTACACCTTTTCTACCAAGACGTCCTCTCTCTATTTCCTGTTGGTTACCTATCTACAGTACATTGGGATTCCAGGTTTATCAGAGAAAGCACTCACTGACCTTTGCAGAGAAAAAAACTGCCAATTTGATTTGATCTGGGTCTATTTAAAGCACTAGGCTGGCTGCTGGCTGGAGAGCGGGCCAGGGTTATTATTGGCACAGCCTCTGTTTGCTGAAGGTGCCCCCTGGATGTGCTAACTCATTGAGCGGATGGTGGCAGGGCTGGGCCCCCTGCTGGGAGGAATAACATTGTATTAGCTGATGACACATCCAGATACTGCAGAGCCCCTGGGCTGGTTGGATGGCTTCCTGCTTCCTGATGATGATAATGTCTTGTATGACTTCATTAAGATGCCACGGGAAGTGAAGTTGTTGAGTGATGTCACTCTGTGTCCTGAGGCATCACATTGTATTAGGCGGATCCCATCGGATGAGGAGGATGAAGAGTGACGTTTACATTTTAGACATTTAGTAGATGCACTTATCCAGAGCGACTTACAGTTAGTGCATTCATCTTAAGATAGCTGGATGGGACAACCACATATCAAAGTCATAGTAAGTCAATGTTTTCCTCAATAAAGTAGTTATCAGCAAAGTCAGAGCTAGTAAGAGGGAAAAGAGTCAAGTGTGAGTGTTAGTTCACGAAAGGCTTTAAAAAAAACCCATTATTTCTATAAGGTAAAAGGGGACAGCAAATGATTTATGACTGTGTCTTTTGCTAATACAGTGGGCTCCGAAAGTATGGGATAGTGAGAGATTTTCTGTTGTTTTGGCTCTGTACTCCCGCACGTTGGATTTGAAATGATACAATGACGACGAGGTTAAAGTACAGACTTTTCATCCATATCGGGTGAAACGTTTAGAAATTACAGCACTTTTTGTACATAGTCCCCCCATTTTAGGGGAACAAAGGCATTGGGACAAATTCACTTGTGTAATAAAGTAGCAAAAAGTGAAGTATTTGGTCCCATATTCACAGCCCACAATGACTACTTCTAGTTTGTGACTCTACAAGTTTGTGAACGGTAAATAATGTATTGTGTCATTTTGGAGTCACTTTTATGAATAGAATATGTTTCTAAACACTTCCACTTCTTCTACTGCTACCATGATTACGGATCAACCTGAATGAATTGTGAATAAGGATGACCTTCCCTGTTATTTTAAGGTTGAGAGGTTAGCATGTCTTGGGAGTATGATATTTGTGTCACTGTCCCAATACTTTTGGAGATCACTGTATATGCTGACTGTTAGCCATTCGTTCATTGTCTGTACTGCAACATGGACATTGCATAGCCCTAGTAACCAGTGGAGGCTGCTGAGGGGAGGACGGTCATAACAATGTCTGGAACGGAGCAAATGGAATGGTATCAAACACATGGAAACCATTGATGTATTTGATACCATTCCACCTATTCCGCTCCAGCCATTACCCTGAGCCCATCCTCCCCAATTAAGGTGTCACCAACCTCCTGTGCAAGTAACATTTGCCACAATATGCTTGAGTTGATTTCAGCTCTATTCTACACATCATTAAAGCTGCTATTAAAACTGTGGGATCTGTCTTAATGTACATTTCCATTTATGTTTAGTACATTCTGTGGAACCACTGGTCTCTCTACATACGACATTTAAATGCCGTCCCTACAGTATAGCAGAGTATTGAGTGCTGCTGAAGTCTACACACAGGGGAGCTAGTACAAGGTCAGGAGAATGGGCGTCCAACTGGCTTGGTGGATGCTAGCTGACTGATGACCAATTCAGACTCCCTTAGCAACCACCCCCCACCCCACCCCCTGTGGGCCCACTAGACACTAAGTGCAAGCTTTCCGTTGGCCAATTTCTGACCTCTCCCACACAGCCAGGAAATGGACCGTCCAATAGGCATATATTTAGAACAAATAAATATATGGCTCTGGACCATCCTAGTTCCTGCCTGTCTAGAATTCTTCAGTCACCAAGACAGTGTTTCTGATGAAAATATTACTGTACCTTTTCCACTGGAGACAAAAGTTAACTTTAAAGTAATTTCTCCATAGCTAAATCGGTCCGTTTTTGTTTTCTTCATTTATTTGCATTCGCAATTGCAAAATGGAAAACACATGGATTATGACAAATATACATGTTAAGGCTCTGTTCAATCTGTATCGCTGAAGCATTACAGATTGCTCAATAGAAAAATAAAGGTCATTTCCGATCGAGCCGACATGTCGCATTTACCTTTGAATGCACGGTGTCTGTTTACTGTATTAGCAGCAGTCTAGATGGCAGGCTAGCTCCACTGTGCTCCACACCTCTCAGGGGGGATCTCAGGATCTAGGTTACGGTCTGTATACTCCGAGGGAGAGGTGCATCATGCCCGGGAGGGGAAGTCCATAAGAGCTTTCCTCCCTCTCATCCCACACTGGCCATGCCTCTTCTTTAAACCTTCACGACAGCTCCCTCTTCCACATGTGGAGGTGTGGCGGACCCATGTCTGCTTTATGCTTTGGCTTGTTGAGCTAAAGGGATTTGATATCTTCGTAGTTGATGTCAAGAGCATACAACGTTCTGTACAACCTTCGGGAGCCAAGAGAGGTCAAGTGTCTCGATGCACCAACAGAGTCTTCTGTTTTTCTCTTCTTTGTGTGAGTGAAAGCGCATTCCGTTAGAGAAAACATAACATGGAACGCTGGCTTGTTTCTGCTGTTAAAGTAATGTTGTTTCGAAACACAGTGTCAGCATAGATAACTACTGTTGTGGCTTCAGGTTACTGGTGCTCTGCACTACAGTTGTAAAGTACAGAGAGAGAGAGAGAGAAATCCCCTTCGACTCTGCCTCCGCCACATCTCCCCGCTACAGAATTGAGTCACAGTCACAGTCAAACGCCAAAACCGTTCCAACTTCTTGAAATATCATTGTTTCAACTCTACGACTTTTCAGTAGAGTTAAAAAGAGTGAAAATTATCTTTAAAAAATATATATAACCCCAACAAAAATCAATGTTGCTATGAGGAGGAGAGAGAAAGGGGAGTGTGTGCAACAAGCTGGAAGTAATGTGCAGTGACAGCCCATGGGGTGGTGGGGGGGAACGGGTGGGGGGGAACGGTGTGTGTGTGTGTGTGTGTTGGGGGATGGGGGGCTGAACGACGGGGCACCAGCGGGGAGGGAGCGATGTAGGGAGAGACGGAGGGATGGATGAAGGTAGGGAGGGGTCGATGGAGAGACCTGTCTCCAGCAGCAACACTCTTCCTGGGCAACACAGTGTGTCAAGTGCACAGAAGACAAATAAAAAGAGAAGAGAGAAGAAACGACACAGAAACCGATCTATAAAGAACTCAGAGTCCCTGGAGTGGACAAAGGAGAGAGGATACTCCAGGACACAACGCAAGACTCAATGATAAAGTACTTGAAACCAAGATCGAACTCTATCCTTACTAAAGCAAACAGCCCATCTTTCTGTTGCTTTTGGAAAAAATAACTGCAGTATATCTCAGGCCCTCTCAGTCCTACCCTGCAGTTATCCTTGATTGTCTGTAGTCAGGTATTGGCGTATTGTATTCTATTCAAGTAGGGCGGCAGATAGCCTCGTGGTTAAGAGCGTTGGGCCATCTGTTGATGTGCCCTTGAGCAAGGCACTTAACCCTAATTTCTCCTGTAAGTCGCTCTGGATAACAGCGTCTGCTAAATTACTCAAATGTTATGTCAAATGTAACCATTGCCGTCACCAGGTCACTCAAAAACCAGGTCACCACTCTCTTTCTCAAGATTGCTGCTCGCAAAGCATAGGTACAGATCCTATATTTGCCATTAGGGAAATGGCCTGCCCTGAATGGTATGGAGCAACCGTTGAATATTTTATATGCCTTCTATGCACTCGGCTGCTGTGGTGACATAAAACCTGGAAAGCTTCTTAATTGAGGAGTAAGTTGCCGTGACCTAATGGGGCTCGGTGGTTCAGTTCCAGGGTTGATGGTGAATCTATAATGCATATAGTGTTGTGCGCTACGGCTGTGTCCAAATGGCTTCCTATGTACTGCACTACATTTGACCAGGGACCATTGGGCTCTGGTCAAAAGTAGTTCACTTTGTAGGGAATAGTGTGCCATTTGGACCGCCTCTGTTTTCAACTGTTCACACAGGGGCTAGGTATGGTGTAGAGAGGGATCATCTCAATGACCAGGACATGAACACACACCCTCCATTCTCCTCCTATACCCCAGGAACTGCCTTCTATACATATGAGCTCCATCCGCACCTTAAAAACATTCCCCCCTGGAATGTAGTGTGACATGCTGGAAAACACTGGGGAAGACCTACGGGCTAGCCCTGCTTCCTCCTGTCGATTATGTTACAAGCACGCATGGCTAACTGAGGAAACCAAAGGAGAAGAAAAACTCTCATAAATGATTTCATGTGAGTCATTAAAGATGAAAACAGCTAGTGAGGGAGGCAGAGGCAGACCGGAGGGATTGGTTGGCTTTGGTGACCCTGCGCATCTGTCATTGGGCATTGCGTCGCTCTTTGGTTTCTGAACACTCTCCCCATCGTTCTAAAGTAGATAAACATGTACAGGATATATGCTGCCGGGGACTGGAATAAAGACATGTTATTATTACATCAATTTCTAAAGGCGAATGTAATGGAGAAGCTTTGTAAAGCAGGAACTACTTCCAAGATAATACTGTATGTAAAAGTCCCCCAGTGAAAGATTGACATATTCCTGAATTAATGCTCCCAAGATGGTTCAACTAAGATTTTTTGTGAACATTCAAAAATAGCCCTTTGCGTTTCTATTCAATAAAATTTGTCAGGCTGTCTCACTTCATTAGACAGATTGTTTGTAACTTGGCAGGCATTAGAGTGACGAGGCAGGGGGCTGTTTCTGTCTGGACTCTGGACTGTCTCGCTACGCCACAGAGGGTCTCTCTCCTGTCTCCACCAACCAACACCTTGTCAATTATGGTCCGTTGTGTTCAGTAGGGCAAAGCGTACCAAAAAGTTTTGCCACAGAAATACAGGTCTAACTCACTCAGTTTCAAAATATGTTCTCCCATTTCGTTGCTTCTGAACACAGCCCATGATACACATACAGGAGACATATAGGAGAGAGACAGAAAGAAGATAGGAAGTGATGGAGAAAATGGCGTGCTAGTTTCATGGAGGGAAGTCAGTCAGACATGCAGAGAGAAAATGGATGCCTGTCACTGTGTCCCCTCCTATGTTGGTAGGTTTAGTTATTCTAGTCTCCAGCGGGGGTGACTGTGATATCAATATGTGTTTGTTTGCTTGCTCCTGGGTCAGTGTTCACACATTGCCATTGTGGAAAAAGGGAGAGATTGTCCAGGGGATTAAGGGGGGATGGATGGAGAGAAACGATCAATGAGGATGGAGATAGAAGCACTCTCAGAGAGACTGTCTCACTTCCTGGTTGGGTATAGAAGTACCGGACACAGCGTCCAAGATGGACGCCCGTTGTTTTCAACGTAATCTACTCACGTTCGCATATGCCGTTTCGTGGTTGTTGACATCTTCTTTTACCGGGACTACTGATTAGACAGCAGGATCGTGTGAACATGCTCCGGAAACTATGCCAGCTGGGCTCATGACATCAGAGCATGAATATAACATTTAAATATCTTCGGCTGAGTGATAAAAAAAAAAAAATTGGCCTCAGCAACTAATATTTGAATATTTGAATAATTCAATGGATTTTTTGGTGCACAAAGGTGATGACTAAAGTGTTTTAATATGAATTTTCGAATTATGGGGCCGTCGATGGGAATTGTCTTTCTGGCCCGTACTTCAGTTGAAATGCAATAACGAAGCTGTCCTCTAGGAATTCGAAAGCACGCTTCCAGTCTGGTGCCTTGGTTGGTCCCCTACAAGTCTTTCTGTCTGTCCCTAAATGTCTGTCTGACCATCAGTCTCATAACTGTCTGTCCCCTCAATGTCTGTCTGTTCCTTAAATGTCTGTCTCTCCCCCACAAGTCTATCTGTCTGTCTATAACCTACTGTCCAGACAGCACAGCAGCCATTGCCTTTAACGATGCTACTGTATAGGCACACAAGTGAGCTGTGAGACTTGTGGATGAAGAAATTATGGACCTTCGTATTAGAACATACACAGCCCATTTTCAATTGTGATTTTAACACCCAATGTTAAAATCAACACCTTTAAGTTCAAAGTGTACAGTACAGAACCAATCAGAAATAATTGTTCAATTAACACTTTTCAAAGAGGCACAAAACAATATGAGCACAAACATACTATGATTAGGATGAACTGTGATTGCACAAATCCTTTATTTCCAGGATCAAATAGTATATTTTAACATTTGAACTGCTTTTTTTTTTTTTTTTTTTTTTTTACATTTACAATAACTTTGTGTGTTAGAATATCAAAATAAATTCAACGTGATAAAAAAAGAACAATGACACCATTGTATCTTTAAACATAAAACATTAAAATCTGGGATGTGTCTCCAGTATGTCACCACTATGGCACCATATTCTTTTGAGTAAAAATCACAAAAAGTTCTCCAAACATGACTTTGAAATAAAACACAGAACTGTAGGTACTGTAGTCATATAATATTGAGTCCAAAATTATTTTCTACAAGCCTACTTTTTTGTGCTAGAGAAAAATTGCTTGAAAGAAGCAGTGCTTTTAAAGTAGTGTTTGCAACAAATGTCATAAAAATTACCTTACTATTTACACAACAGTTTTTTAAAAAGCAATTTTTGTTGTTATTGATTGTCACCTTGCTTTTTTATTTTTACATATACCTCCTGGTTGATTTAAATAAATCTATTTCATATAAGAAATGTCTGTATACAAAAAAAGACAAACAAACAAATATAAAGAGAGAGGCAAGTCTGTAAATGCATTTGTTTGTGACATTTATGTAATAAGTTACATCCCAAATGGCAACCACTTCCCTATATAGTGCACTACTTTTGACCAGGGTCCATAGGGCTCTGGTTAAAAGTATAGCACTATGTAGAGAATAGAGTGCCATTTAGGACGGAGAAAATTCTAACGCTACCAATATTAATAAATAAAATTCAGCACTTTTTAATAACGAAATACTGCAAATAGGATATTTTTTACAACTCTTTTACAATATACACAACACATTCAACATTGCAACTTTTCAATACAGAATCTCTTTAAAAGACTTGTCCTCTCATTTGGTTTTTGTATCAATGCTCATGAGTCTGCGTATGACAGAGTCAATCCTCATGGAATAGGTCTTCAGTGCGATACATCAGTGGTTCTCAAACCTCTCCTGGGGACCCGCACCTGTTCCACGCTTTTGATCTATTCTAAAGCTAGCCCAGCTGATTCAACTCGTCAACTAATCATCAAGCCCTTGACCAAGTGAACCAGGTGAGCTAGTTCAGGGCTACAACGGAGTTGTGACTCTTCTGGGAGTCCCCGAGGAGAGGTTTGAGAACCACTGTGATAGATGACCATGATGGAATCACTTGGGGCCCTGTAAGCGAGGAGGCCCACTGAAACGACCTCTCTCGTAACGTCAGAAACTGCCGTTCCCGTTCCTCTGCCTCTTGGCATCGGCAGCGAATACGGTTTGTTTAGCTCAATTTCATTTCAATTCAGGAAATCGACTTAAATCCAAATTTATATTTTTCTCAACGCTTTTCAATGAGGAACGATGGATCTGGAATTTGTTTGTTTACTTCTGAATTTAGTGAATTAAAGCTATCTACTGTATTCCGGAACTTAATTTACTGAGTGATTTCACACTGTAGCCGGTCAAGAAAAGAAGAAAATGCTTCGGTTGATTTGAGTGCCATTTAAATAAATACACAACATCATTGTACTGGTAACGTAAACTTCTTCCAGGCTAAAATGCAGCATGGAAATAAACAAACACCAAAACGGTCATCCCTTCCTCCGATCTGCTCTCCCTCTTCATATTTAGATACCATTTGACCATAATATGGGATCTGTTTCACATATCCAATCTCAATAACACGTAAGAGGACAACCTAAATACTATTTTACCAACACGTAGATCACCAAAAGCAAAATGATAAGCCTGAATCAATTCCTCTTCCTCTCTATGGACAGATGACACAACAAAACACACGGAACATTTGTAATCTACCTCACAATAATTTCAGACATCCAGCTCCTTCAATCAATCAATACGTCTCATCATTCTTCATAATGAATATTAATCTCCATATCAATACTTCTCCATCCTTTCCATACCCACATTCACTTTCCCTCCTTTAACAAGTTATACTGAAGCGCAGTACTGTAGCTATGACAGTGGTAAAACATGTCTCTTCTCACAGTCTTGTTTAAAATCTTTGTCGGAAACTGTATTTTGTAAACCATAAAGAAAAAGCATGAAATTCACAGTGGTGAAGAAACCGCCGCTCTCTCAACCAACCTTACCCTTCATAAAAAAAATGTGTAACAACATGAGAAGATGCATTTGTTTTCCCCTGAGCTGTGTGCTAGTGGGGAAACGACTGTCAGAGTGCAGAGACACTATCCTGAGCTCTTTCCCGGAGTCCTGAGTCCGTCGCACACAAATGAAAATGGAGAGAATGTTACATCGAAAGTCGTAACATCCACAGTTCAGTTTGATTCTTCTTCTTTTGATTCTATGCCTCTCTGTTTATTTTTTTATGCCCCCTGACAAAATGGTCCAATGGTCTCTCTTTGCACTGATACACACACACACACCCGTCCCCCCTCTCAGAGGTAGAAGCCAGTAGTCTGTGGGTCTGGGAGGGTGGGCAGGGTCTGTAGGGCGTCGGGCTGGGGGTGGAGACTGTCGCTGGCTGTCTGGCCGTTCACATTGGGCAGTAGACAGCTCCCTGTGTAAGCCACGTTGGTGTCGTTGAGGATGCAGCCGCTCTCCATCTAAAAGACAGAACAACATTAATATATCGTTAGAGCCCCCCCCAAAAAAAGACAAACTAACTCTAATCACTATACCGAGCTCTGTTCTGTGGCATGTTGAGGTCATTGACACTAATCACAACCTTTCACTGCAGTGGGCTGAATCAGGGTCACACAGAGTGTTTCTCGGTAGTCTTAAACAAATCTACTTTGAAACAGAAGTGTACACCTCACACACATGGTTAAGGGCTTAAAAAAGAAGAAGACACCTGTACCATGTCAGATATAGAGTTGAAATGTTTTACATTTTGAGTTTGCATCCCAATATTACACTTTATATGCAACACAGAAGACGGAAATATAACAACACTGTTTGACATAAAATCAGATTTTCTGTGTTTTTAAATGTTTTTAAATAATGTTTATTATGAAAAATATGAATAACATTCTACCCATGAGGACACTAGGTCATTTGACTGCAAGAAAGGGCTACTGCAGGTCAGGTCAGCCAGGGAGCGGAGGGGTGCAGAGCGGGCACAGACACACACACACACACTCTGGGCAGTGGACAGCAGAGGATGGGTGGACTAGACAGCAGAGAGAGAGAGTAGCTAACTGTAGCTTGTAGTAGTTGCTAATACACTAGCAAACTACACAAAGTAGCATATCCGCCAAACCAACAGAGTACTGGCACTGGTACACGCACTGAGCTCCACTCTCTACACAGTGGGGAGAACAAGTATTTGATACACAGCCGATTTTGCAGGTTTTCCTAATTACGAAGCATGTAGAGGTCTGTCATTTTTATCATAGGTACACTTTAACTGTGAGAGTTGAATCTAAAACAAAAATCCAGAAAATCACATTGTATGATTTTTAAGTAATTCATTTGCATTTTATTGCATGACATAAGTATTTGATCACCTACCAACCAGTAAGAATTCCGTCTCTCACAGACCTGTTAGTTTTTCTTTAAGAAGCCCTCCTGTTCTCCACTCATTACCTGTATTAACTGCACCTGTTTGAACTCGTTACCTGTATAAAAGACACCTGTCCACACACTCAATCAAACAGACTCCAACCTCTCCACAATGGCCAAGACCAGCTGTGTAAGGACATCAGGGATAAAATTATAGACCTGCACAAGGCTGGGATGGGCTACAGGACAATAGGCAAGCAGCTTGGTGAGAAGGCAACAACTGTTGGCGCAATTATTAGAAAATGGAAGAAGTTCAAGATGACGGTCAATCACCCTCGGTCTGGGGCTCCATGCAAGATCTCACTTCGTGGGGCATCAATGATCATGAGGAAGGTGAGGGATCAGCCCAGAACTACACGGCAGGACCTGGTCAATGACCTGAGGAGAGCTCGGACCCCAGTCTCAAAGAAAACCATTAGCAACACACTACGCCGTCATGGATTAAAATCCTGCAGCGCACGCAAGGTCCCCCTGCTCAAGCCAGCGCATGTCCATGCCCGTCTGAAGTTTGCCAATGACCATCTGGATGATCCAGAGGAGGAATTGGAGAAGGTCATGTGGTCTGATGAGACAAAAATAGAGCTTTTTGGTCTAAACTCCACTCGCCGTGTTTGGAGGAAGAAGTAGGATGAGTACAACCCCAAGAACACCATCCCAACCGTGAAGCATGGAGGTGGAAACATCATTCTTTGGGGATGCTTTTCTGCAAAGGGGACAGGACGACTGCACCATATTGAGGGTAGGATGGATGGGGCCATGTATCGCGAGATCTTGGCCAACAAGCTCCTTCCCTCAGTTTTTTTATTTCACATTTATTTAACCAGGTAGGCTAGGTTGAGAACAAGTTCTCATTTGCAACTGCGACCTGGCCAAGATAAAGCATAGCAGTGTGAACAGACAACAACACAGAGTTACACATGGAGTAAACAATAAACAAGTCAATAACATGATAGAAAAAAAGAGAATCTATATACAATGTGTGGAAAAGGCATGAGGAGGTAGGCAATAAATCGAATAATTACAATTTAGCAGATTAACACTGGAGTGATAAGAGCATTGAAGATGGGTCGTGGCTGGGTCTTCCAGCATGACAACGACCCGAAACACACAGCCAGGGCAACTAAGGAGTGGCTCCGTAAGAAGCATCTCAAGGTCCTGGAGTGGCCTAGCCAGTCTCCAGACCTGAACCCAATAGAAAATCTTTGGAGGGAGCTGAAAGTCCGTATTGCCAAGCGACAGCCCCGAAACCTGAAGGATCTGGAGAAAGTCTGTATGGAGGAGTGGGCCAAAATCCCTGCTGCAGTGTGTGCAAACCTGTTCAAGAACTACAGGAAACGTATGATCTCTGTAATTGCAAACAAAGGTTTCTGTACCAAATATTAAGTTCTGCTTTTCTGATGTATCAAATACTTATGTCATGCAATAAAATGCAAATACAATGTGATTTTCTGGATTTTTGTTTTAGATTCCGTCTCTCACAGTTGAAGTGTACCTATGATAAAAAATTACAGACCTCTACATGCTTTGTAAGTAGGAAAACCTTCAAGATCGGCAGTGTATCAAATACTTGTTCTCCCCACTGTAGGTGTGAGTATGTACTTTGTGGCTTCCCTGTTTGAGGGAATCCCCTGTGTGTGTGTGTGGGGGGGGGACAGAGTGTCTGTTGTGACAATTCCTACCATCGGCCTAATTGTAATCCTGCTTAGTGGGCCCTAAATGGATTAGCTAGGCATCATCCATGTAGAAATCCTAATAGGGCCACCTTATATAGGCCCCCCATAGGAGCAGGCCAGCAGGACACTGAGCACCTACAGCAGGACAAACCCAGTCAGGTTAAAGTAGGCCAAACTCAACTTATCTCTAATGCTACTCAATCCCAAATCACATCAACACCCCCACCCCGGGGGAAACAGCACCCCCTGTGGTGGGATGTGACACCACACATGTAGGTACGCACCCATGCGCATACACACAACATTGCCACACATTCTTCTGCCCCTCTATGTATTAGGTAATGACGATGGGAAAATTGTAGGTCAGGACAGCTCATGCTTGACTGGCCAGCTTGGCTCTATGTTCCTCTGGGGCGTGGTCGCTGACCCTGAAGGAAAACACAGGGAAGGCGGAGTGGGATGGGGGCATGAATTGCCGCCGGTCCGGTTAGCGTTCGCTGCCTGGGAGTTATAGCTCTCACTGTGGGACTCAACCTCGTTCTATTCGTTACAGTTCTTCACCATAGGCTCTTCTCTCTGTCTCTCTCTCTCTCAACAAAGAGACCAACCAACTCTATCGTTCGTTACCCTTCATGGATCTTGAAACATTAGTTCAGCACAACAACAAGGAGAGAAAGATGGTGTCCAGCATACAGAATGGACTGTGTGCTGTACTAATGAGCGGAGTTCTATAGTCCAGTGTGTCTTGCCCTGAGGTCTTGTTTTGACTGACTGGGCCCCTTGTGTCCCTCCCTGACAAGACTACTGTACTGTATAAAAAGTTACAAATGCACAGGGGCACGCGTGGGTCCTAATCTCATCTTCGTCGCCAAATGTACGGAGGCTTGTTGTGCAATAAAACTGAACGTCTTTACTTCCGATCAACATGTTAGCCACGGGTACAAACTTGTGCGACACACAGACATCCGCGCGCGCGCGATACACTCTTAAAGCAACCTCATTCAATACTCAACTGAGCTGGATCCCTACATCGCTGAACACAACATATACTGTAACTATACTGCGACACCCTGAAGCAGCAGTCATGGAAGTGGAATAGCCTACGGTTCTCTCTAACGCCTACACTAGTTCCCTTCCAGTCAGTGTCCTGATCTGAAGTCGTGCTTACATGATCAGCGTTGAACAGATTGTAAAGTGGTCCTACAGACCAGCGCTGCTTTCTTCACAATCACTTTGCGGTAGGATCAGACCAGGCATTTAGGTCAAGGCTATGTTGTGCTACCTGCAAGGAACCAACCCTGATAGGAGAGGGTATTCCTACTGCAGTCGATGCTTTACGTTGACAGAATCACTTCAACAGTCGACTTGACTGTGGTGCAATCCTCAAAGATCAACGCCACTCCGTGGGAGACCTACTTTCCTCTCCATTAATAGTCTCCACCGCCATGAGCCTCGCTCTCCACTCATCTGTTTACATTACATGTCTGTTCACATCAATTTCTCTTACATTGAACTGTAAAGCAGCAGCCAAAACAAGCCCGAGGCTGGGCCTCCCATGCTATGACATCGACATAGCGCTCCTAATGCTGGGATGTCAATGACCATTAACAAGACAGTCCCCACAAGCATACAGTCACAGAAATTCACCAAATACTACACAAGAAAAATACATTAGGTTTATTATCCATCTACGAGCATCTTGCTTTATTCTTTGACTCTTACCTTGCAGTGAGTGGCATCTTGGGAAGCGGGGCTATTCAAAACGCCGTAGGCGCCCAGAGAAGGCGTGGTGTGTTGAGGCTGTGATAGCCCCAGGACGTAATCTAAGTAGGTGGATGGGACCTGTGGATAATGTTGTTTGTGATGCTCCAGATGGTCTGAGGGGTTAGCAGTCACCCCTCCTTGTCCCTGGTAGTGACCTGTGCCCCCCACCGTACCCCAGTTCATGACCATGCCCACGGTAGTCGAAGCACCCATACCGTAATCCGTGCGGGTGACCTCACCTCCTGTAGCATGTGAGAGGGTGTCCGCGCGCCCGTTGGTGTAGGAGACGGTGCACGCTCCGTTAGCTCCATTAGCTGTCAGTCCCAACTGGTCGTTGTAGCCGTACCTCTGCCAATCGGGATCAGGGTGCACGCCGTTGAGAGAGGCACTGCTGCTGCTACTAGCCTTCTGCTGTCTGAAATGGCACTGAGACTGAAGCTGGACCTGTAGGTGCTGGTTCTGCTGCTGCCACTGGCTCTGAAGATGGATGATGTTCTGGTGCTGGTGGTTTTTGAGCTGTCCGGCCCCTTGAGGCCCTAGCTGGGATGTCTTACCGTTGACCAGGGGGTGAATGCTGTGGCAGTGGTCGTCCAGCCCCGCATGCATATGCTGCTGCTGGGGAAGCCAGTGACCATTATGGACCACGGTTAGTGAGTTTGTGTGCTGCAGTGTGTCCGGCTGGCTTGGCGTGGGGACGTCCGTTTGTGTCGGGGGCCAGGGGTATTTTGCCAGAACGGGCTTTGCTAAGTTGAGGTGCGTCTGCATCTGCTGGGAGAGCTGCACTATGGGTGGCTGCTTTGGTAGTCTGTGAGGGGGTAACGTGGGGGTGGCTTGGTTATAAGGGTTCGGGATAAGGGTGGAATTAAGGACAGGGCCAGGGGGATGGGTTGTGGTTGAGGGTGGTGGTATGGACACGTGACTGTCCCGACCCTGGTCCTCCTCGGTCTTGTTCTCCAGCGAGTCGTGGATGTAGGACAGGATCTCGTTGTTGGTGAGCAGGTCGTTGAGCGAGGGGATGTAGTCCGGATCCATCTCCACTCTGATCATCCTCTCATCCAGCAGCAGTAGCTCCAGATCCTCTGCGTTCAGACCCAGGTTCTCCAGAGCAGAGAACAGCTCGCTGATATGAAGACATTTATTTTATTTGACAAATTCAAAATACATATAGACTTTCCTCAGCCATGGGAGTACAACGATGCATACATCAAAAAATATTGGAATTAAAAACAGAAGGGCAAACAGAATGGAAAGCTTGGGCAAGACTGGCTGTACATTGGGCAGTCCAAAGGGACTTTACACTCAATTCAATTGGAAAAGACTTATATATAATATTATATACTGTACATACAAATATACAATCACCTGTTAGAGCATGTCTCGTCCCCCTCCAGAGAGAGTGAGTCCAGGGTGGTGAGCAGTGGGTCGAAGCTGGATGGAGGCTCCCCGTTGGGGCCAGTGGAGGTGGTGACCGTGTTGGGCAAGAAGCTCCAGCTCTTTCCCACACCCCCACCCAGAGGGCCACCGCTATAGCCTCCACTGCTCTGCCCTTCCCCCTCACCTCGCTCACTAAACAGACTACTGTGGAAGGACATCTTGGGCTCGACGGCTGGTTGGCACACGTATACGGACTCATCCTGCCTCATCAGTGCCCCAAGCAGGGAGCTCGGGTCCAGTCCACCGTGATCCTTCGACGAGTTCTTGTCCAGCTTGCCCTTCTTGGACTTGGTCTTGCCTTTAGTCTGGAGTGAGTCGGTGAGGCCGTGGATGGGGTAGCTACTCTGGTAGAGAAGCGCCTCGCCCGTGGCGAAGGTGAAGGGGAGGTGCATGGAACGCTTCCTCAGGTGCTCTCCTCCCTCCTCCTCCCTGGGTACGAGAGGATGGAGAGAACCAATCAGAACACACTCTTACTGTTTAGGATTAAACTCCATCAAAGTTAAGGTTTTGTGTCCTTAAAGTTGGTGGCAGCTTCATTTTAACAGTGTGCAGCAGCGGTTCCAAAACTAGTGGTCGTGACCCATGTTGGGTCGCCTTATATGAAAATGGGGTCGTGGGAGAATTTCCAAAATCCTGGTAAAAAAATTAAATAAAAACATCTTCTTTGTCTCTCAAAATCATTGTAGTGGTTAACTTTAAAATTGAAATGAAAATTATTAAATTCTAAAAGTTAAAACTCAGCGACAGAGCGCCCTTAGATCGTGGGAAAAGGCCGCTCTTGGCGGTTGCACTTGAATCATTTCCACGGTGAATGGCTAAGCCGCTACGCTATGAAACCACACACTATTGCAGAGACTGATATTACCTGCCGTAATTGATATGGAGAAAACAATGTGTGGGGAGACGGAGGCACAGAAACTCACATCAATACCTTTGTCAGATAACACTGTGAAACTAAGAATTAATACTATACCTAGCAATCAAGAGGAAACCGACTGAACGACTCAAAAACACCCCACCTTATGCTCTCCAAATAGATGTTAGCTGTGCGGGCCGAGATGCCCATGCATTGACTTTGGTTCGCTGCCGGGGGATGCTATTCATGAGGACATATTGTTGTCTCATGATTCCCACGCATGATATGGCACAGGGGACGTTCAATGTGCTGAAAATCAGATTCCATGGGATTGAATGGTGGGCTTTTGCACAGATGGGGCTCCATCTATCATACAGGACGGTGGTCAGGCCTCTGCACTTTAGTTATGAATGTGTCTTCCTCTGCCAAATGGACGCATTGTATGATACACCTATCAGGAATCAAGGTAAGACCCAGATGCAGACTGTCGAAGTAACAATGTTTAATGTTCCAACAGAGGCGAGCAGAAGACAGGTCAAGGCAGGCAGAGGTCGGTAATCCAGAGGGAGGCAGAGGTACAGGTCGGCGGGCAGGCTCAGGGTCGGGGGCAGGCAGAGTGGTCAGGCAGGCAGGCTCAGAGACAGGACAGGCAAGGGTCAAGACCGGGAGGAATAGCAAAAGAGAATAGAAGCAGGAGTACGGGAAAACACGCTTGTTGACTTGAAAAACATTCAAGATGAGCTGGCCCAGAGAGACAGGAAACACAGGGATATATACACCAGGGATAATAAGCAACACCTGGAGGGGATGGAGACAATCACAAGACAGGTGAAACAGATCAGGGCGTGACAGTACCCCCCCCCCCTCTAGGGACGCCACCTGGCGTTCCACCTGGGCGGATACCTGGTTGACTGGGGTGCCGGCGGCGAAAGTCGGCGATGAGGGCCGGGTCCAAGATGTCTTTAGCGGGAACCCAGCACCTCTCCTCCGGGCCATAACCCTCTCAATCAACCAGGTACTGGAAACCACTGCCCTGTGGTTGAACCCTCAGGAGGCGTCTCACCGTGTACGCTGGCTGGCCATCGATGACACAGGGGGGAGGGATGGGCCTAGAAACAGAAGACAAGGGGCAGTCAGACATGGTTTTGACTCTAGACACAGAAAAGGTAGGAAACATACTGAGGGTACAGGGCAACAGAGGACGTACAGCAGAGGGGCTAATGATCTTGGAGCGGGGGGGGGGGGGGGGACATCGTCGAGGGTGTAGCAGCGGCCCTATAGCGACGTGCCAGTGCCTCAGACTTGACCTTCTTGGATGCAGGTCGGTGCTGCAGAAGCGAAGTGGCCCGGGCCTTACTGAACCCTTCCCGGAGGTCCTGGTACTCTGCGGAGCTGGCGGAGAGGTCTGGGGCAATTTCCAAGCCCCCGGGAAGACGTTCCGGGGCAGGCAGACTTGACTTTAGGCAATGAGTGTGGCAGTACAGGCTCCAGCCCACGATGGCACCAGTAGCCCAGTCAATGGAGGGATTGTGTCACTGGAGCAAAGATAATCCCAATACCATGGGAACCTGAGACTCAACTAGCAGGAATAGGATCGTCTCGCTGTGGTTCCCCAACAGTCGTAGGTTGACGGGGGTGGTCTGGTGGGTGACCCGGCCTATAGAGCACCCGTCCAGACCTCTAACACCCATGCGAATGGAGAGGGGTTTACATCAGTCCCCGAGTTGATGAGTACCTGGAGAGAGTTGGACTGGTCGCCCCATAGCATGTTGGCATGGAGAGGGGGGCGAGTAAGGGGAGAAGAACAATTATCTTTAAGACCCACCAGAGTACTCACTCCAACGTATGAGCTGGGTCTCTTGAAGGGACAGGTAGACACATAATGACCGACAGTATCGCAATACAGACAACTCTGGGTGTTAAATCTGTGTGCGCGTTCGGCTGAAGGCAGCCTAGTCCTGCCGAGCTGCATCGGCTCGGGAAGAGGTGAAATGGCAGTCTCCTGAGGCCCTTGAAGGGACTCGGGTAAGCTCGGATCCTCTCGGGGACATAGAAGCCAGGGACTTACGGAGTTTATCAGCTGCAAGGTGGGATCCCCGAGTGAGCGATTGGGACCGCAATCGAACCTCTTCTCCCTTTTACGTTCCCGTAGTCGACCATCGATCCGGATGGTTAATCTCTTGACGCTAGGGGTCAGATTTTTATAATTTAAAAAAAATAACGTTCCCAAGGTAAACGGACTATTTCTCAGGTCCAGATCGTAGAATATGCATATCATTTACAGATTAGGATAGAAAACACTCCAAAGTTTCCAAAACTGTCAAAATATGGTCTGTGAGTATAACAAAACTGATTCTGCAGGCGAAAACCTGAGAAAATCTAACCCGGAAGTGATTTTTTGTATTTTTTATCTGTGTTTCCTGGCCTGTCTTTCATCCATTTAAAGGGGTATCAACCAAATTCATTTCCCAATGGCTTCCTCAGGCTGTGACCAGGCTTTAGCCATAGTTTCAGGCTTTTATTTTGAAAAATGAGCGAGATTATTCAAAACTAGTCAGGTGTCCTCTGATTAGTTCCTGCGCGCGAGAGGGTAGCTCTCCATTTTCTTTTTCCCTCTTATTGAATAGGTTACGGTCGAAATATTATCGATTATGTTTGTTAAAAACAACCTGAGGATTGATTATAAAAATTTTTGACATGTTTCTACGACCATTACGGATACTTTTTGGAATTTTCATTGAACGGAACGAGGCTTTGGTTTTCTGAACATAACGCGCAACCCAAATGGTGTTTTTTTGTTAGAAAAAGTAATATTTATCGAACAAAAAGAACATTTGTTGTGTAACTGGGAGTCTCGTGAGTGCAAACATCCGAAGATTATCAAAGGTAATCAATTCATTTTATTGCTTTTCTAACTTTCGTGACCATATGCTAATTTGGGGCTAGCTGTTCTAGCATTGATTGATACACTCACAAAAGCTTAGATTGCTTTCGCTGCAAAGCATATTTTCAAAATCTGACACGATAGGTGGATTAACAACAAGCTAAACTGTGTTTTTGGTAAATTTCACTTGTGATTGCATGATTATAAATATTTTTAGTAATATTTTGCGCCCTGCAATTCAGAGGTTGTTTAGGAAAATGATTTCGTAAAAGGGATCCGTAGCGCAGAGAAGTTAAAGCGATGAGTGAGTCGAGATCCGTCGGTAGTTCTCAGGCTTCCAGCTCATCCTTTACCTCTTCCGATAATCCATGCAGGAACGTGTTGAACAGTGCTTCTGGGTTCCACCTACCCTCTGCTGCTAGCGTGTGGAACTCCTCCACACTGAGGGTGTCCTGCCGAAGCTGGAGTAACTTCCGGAAAGCCTCTCTCCCGGACACGGAACCTCGAACACCTTTCTCACCTCCGCCATGAATACCTCCAGACTGAGGCAGACGGCGGATTGTTGCTCCCACACCGCCGTGGCCCAGGCGAGTGCCCTCTCGGACATCAGCGTAATAATATACGCTATCTTCGAGCGGTCCGAGGGGAACGAAGAAGGCTGCAGCTCGAAAAGGAGGGAGCACTGGGAGAGAAAGGCCCGGCAGGTTCTGGAATCTCCATCATAGCGCTCCGGGGGAGGTAAGCGGGGTTCTCGGGGAGCCGGGGTAGGCTGTACTAACTCACCACTAATAGGGAAAAAGTTACTGGGTGGTTGGGGCTTCTCAGAGGTGGCAGGCTGCCTATGAGCTAACTCCCTGATTTGCTCCATAGTAGCCTTAAACCCCTGGTCCGTGGTGTTCCGTCGGGGAACGAAGCCCTTCCAAAAGGTCTTGTAGTAGCTCCTCATGCCTCCCAATGGTGGCTCCCTGCAGGGAGACAGGGTGGCGGAGCTGGTCCAAGTCTGCTGGGTCTGTCATGGCCAGTTCGTACTATCAGGAATCAAGGTAAGACCCAGATGCAGACTGTCGATGTAACAATGTTTAATGTCCCAACAGAGGCGAGCAGAAGACATGTCAAGGCAGGCAGAGGTCGGTAATCCTGAGGGAGGCAGAGGTACAGGTCGGCAGGCAGGCTCAGAGACAGGACAGGCAAGGGTCAAGACCGGGAGGAATAGCAAAAGAATAGAAGTAGGAGTACGGGAAAACACGCTGGTTGACTTGAAAAACATACAAGACGAGCTGGCCCAAAGAGACAGGAAATACAGGGATATATACATCAGGGATAATAAGCGACACCTGGAGGGGGTGGAGACAATCACAAGACCAGGGCGTGACAACACCCACTGAGCTATATTGGATACACCGAGTGCAACTGGCGGCAAAAGAGCTGAGCGTAGAACATTGTAAACTACATTGTGCGCACCTGTTCACAAAACTATTTGGGGATATGGGATCAGAGCATGACAATGTTCTATTTCACACCGAAGCTTGGTGGTTATTGAGGGGGAGTGTTGGAAAGATTTTTTCGAATTGAGAGAGGAACTGTTGTCATTCGCAATGGATTTAAATGACAAACTTTGCTGACTTTCTGTGTAATGAAAAGAAAACGTGTGTAACGGCTGTCATATTCTTCCTCCTCCTCGGACGAGGAGAGGCGAGAAGGATCGGACCAATATGCGGAGTGGTTAGTGCTCATGATGATTTATTATAACGAACAATGAACACTGAAATACAAAACAAATAAACGAAGTGCAGAAACCTATACAGTACCGTGTGGTGAAAACACAGACACGGAAACAAACACCCACAAAACACACGTGAAACCCCGGCTGCCTTATTATGATTCTCAATCAGGGACAACGATTGACAGCTGCCTCTGATTGAGAATCATACCCGGCCGAACACAAAATCCCAACATAGAAAATCACACACAGACAAACCCACCCAACTCATGCCCTGACCAACTAAATAAATACAAGACAAAGGAAAACAGGTCAGGAACGTGACAACGTGTCTCCTTGCCTATGTAACAGACATATTTGGGGAACGGAACGAATTGAACACAAGCATGCAGCGGAAATACAAACAAATAACACGGATAAGTGAACGAATCAGCGAAATCTGTGTGATCCTGGGTCAGTTGACATCCCAGGAAGTGAAATTGAACGGCTGAACGAGCTGCCATGTGACCGAATGCTGCAGACAATGCATTCACCGGTCACTATAGAGACGTTTTGGTTCTCAAAGGGAATACAATGCAGTCTCCCTCAGAGCATTACAACTCATGGTACGCTGATTCAGTGCTCTCATCTGCATTAAAACCAAATATCGATCCAGGTTGGATGTGACAGGAGTGATGCGGTATTGCACTGTTGACCACGCCCCCTGACATTGAGATGCTCCGACACAACGTGGATCAAGAACACCCATCTCATTAGTGGTGGTGAGATAAGATAAATTATTTAAATGATTGACTGTCAAAGCCCCACATTAAAAAAGTAAATATTTCCTGTGAATGACATTTTTTTTTCTCATATAGTTGGGGTCGCGAGAATTTTATTAACGTGATGAAATCCAATCTACTGTCCTCCCTCTTACTCACTGGGAACAAGAGTAGGATGAGACATAGCTTACTAGAACACTAGGGACTACTATGTACAACTATATGGACAAAAGTCCCCAACACTATGGACAAAGAGCTCTGACTGTTTAGGATTACATATTACATTCACCTCTTTGAAATCCTTCATACAAACAGACACAGCAAAATCTCCAGTGCTAAATCAACTTGAGTGTTACATTTAACACTCAGAAAAGTGTTTAGGGTTAAAAATGTATTCAAAACATCATTGGGTTATGGAGGGGGGGGGGGAAGCTAAAGCTGCACTTACACCAGGGGCCTCTGGGTGGCGATAATGTAGTCAGGCTTGCCGTTCTTGTAGACCAGTCTGGCGTTGGCTTGGACCCACCTCCAGCGGTTATCCTTAGTGAGCAGTCTGAACACCGTCAGCCCGCTCTCTCCTGTCTTTATCACTGGAATCACATAAGACACTGAGTCAGGGGGATGTATCAGAACCAATGATTGCATGGTCATAACTGAACATAGGCTATTATCCACATAGGCAACACAGTGCATATGTGCACCCATGCATGGAACCAACCCCCTACACACTCATGACGCTTACAAAACCAAGTCTGCCGAAATATGCTGTTTGCGTGTGTACATGCACCTATGCACCATCACACCTCTAAATGCACACACACACACACACACACTCCTTGATCCTTCACCCAATTGGCCTATTGTTGGCTTTGCAAGGCGTGTTGTGGAGTAGAGCACGTCTCAACTGTGCAGCCTTCCGGAGTAGGTTCATCGTGGTGAATGGACACAGGTGTGAGGCACTGTAGACCCATTGTTCTAAAGAGAGGCGGGCAGTAAAGAGATTTGCAGACACTGCAGATGTACACCCAATGTGTTCCCCTGCAGTGCCACTGAAACTCTTGTGTCACTTTGTGGACACTGGTGGACTTTGGATCTTTCTTTCATTCCTGAGATGGATATGTGGTCCCAGTTCACCACTCTGCTCTGTTCACCGGTACTCTGCTCTGTTCACCGGTACTCTGCTCTACTCTGCTGAGCTCTACTCTGGGTTTTACACAATCTCCTCCAAAATCTGGATTATGTGTTAACATATTCTCCACTCTAACCAACCATGTGTCACACAGAGACTGGTTTCTTGTTTAGCAACAAAAACGTGCGCAAATATGGGGCAAACCAGACGGGGGTCGGCTTAAATTGCTGACAACATGTAAACTATATTTTGTTTCCAAATGTTAATTGAAAACATTAATTAATTTGCACAATGAGCACCTGTCTCTCAAATACATCATTAAGAGTTGCTGGTTAGCTAGCTAGTGAATTTTTGCCATATTAGAATTGACAGAAAATCTGTCAAAACACCTCATAACAAGACACGGTATCAACAACAAGATACAACTAGCTGAAACAAGCATCCTACGGTTCCCCACAAGGAAGCTTTTAGCCATTGTTGCTAGTTATCTGACCGCTCATAATCATAAAAACACACTGCTTCAGGCCACATTGATGCGCGTGCATAATTTTTGTGACGTTTGTCAGCCAACGCCGTCTATATGGTTTGTCCCAATAATCCAGTGGTGGGCCGTCAGGGCCAGCAAGGCCTTCTCTGCTGGCCTAAACATCATCAGAATATAATTTTTTTTTTAAATATATTTTCCCACAAATACGTATTAACCTGTTGGGGATGGGGGCGCTGTTTAGACTATTTATGCTAATGTGGCTAATTTTTTAAACGGCTTCCCACAAAATCCTTGATCGTACAATATGCATATTATTATTATTATTGGATAGAAAACAGTCTATAGTTTCTATAGGAGTTGAAATTTTGTCTCTAAGTGGAACAGAGCCCATTCTACAGCAATTTCCCTGACATGGAGTCAGATTTGAGAAATGTTGGCCACTTTTCTGAAGTCAGTTAAAAGGGCACTGTCGTTGCTATGACTATACGGACACTTCTTACGTCTTCCCCTGGATGCCTTTACGTGATGACGATTCCAACGGGCTCGATTGCGCGTTCACAGGCCCTACAAATGAAAAAACTCTGAAGCTAGTCATTCTTTGGGAGCTGCGTAACGCGCGTGGAAGACACCGACCCTCTCCTGTTCCAAGCGTTAGTTTAGCCTGTTATATTTCTCCGGTCATCTTTTCACTCGTTATAGGAGTTACAAACATCATAAAGTAGTTAATTTAAAGCGTTTTATAGCAATTTATATCCGTTTAGTGCGATTTTGGGACATTTATTTTTGCAACGATGTGAAAAGTTGGGCACGCTTTTCAGTTCATCCCGAACGTAGTTGACATTTCCACATGGCAAGAGGACAGCTTTCCACCAAAAGACGATTTCTCCCAAGAAAGGATCCTTTGCCCAAGATACTGATGGAAGAACAGCTCAAGGTAGGACATTTTTATTATGATAAATCGTGTTTCTGTCGAAACATTTTAGTGGCTTAGGACGCCATGTCTTTTGACGTAGCTTCGCTTGGCGCAAACTGTATTGAAAAGTAAGGATAAATTAAAAAATGTAATAACGCAATTGTATTAAGAATTAAATTGTCTATCAATCCCTGTCCACCCTATATTTTTTAGTCACGTTTATGAGTATTTATGTATAAGAGTAGATCACTGTCTAAGTGGCGCAAGGACATTTTCTGACCAGCTGAGCTACATTTCACATTGTCTAACCATGATTTTGGTGGCTAAATATAAACATTTTCGATCAAACTGTATATGCATGTTGTAATGTGATGTTACAGGAGTGTCATCGGAAGAATTCTGAGAAGGTTAGTGAAAAAATTAATATCTTTTGGCGATGTTGACTTTTATCGCTCACTTTGGCTAGAATCAATGCTGGGCTGCTAATTGCTATGTGCTAAGCTAATATAACGATTTATTGTGTTTTCGCTGTAAGACACTTAGAAAATCTGAAATATTGTCTGTATTCACAGGATCTGTGTCTTTCGATTCGTGTATGCTGTGTATTTTTACGAAATGTTTGATGATTAGTAGTTAGGTAAACACGTTGCTCATTGTAATTATTCTAGTCCATTTGTGATGGTGGGTGCAATTGTAAACTATGCCATATACCTGAAATATGCACTTTTTTCTAACAAAACCTATCCCATACCATAAATATGTTATCAGACTGTCATCTAATGAGTTTTTTTGTTGGTTAGGGGCTATAAATATCTTAGTTTAGCCGAATTGGTGATGGCTACTGGTGTTGGTGGACAAATAAAAGATGGTGGATTATGCTAATGTGTTTTTAGGTAATAGATGTACATCTTTACATATTGTGTCTTCCCTGTAAAACATTTTAAAAATCGGAAATGTTGACTGGATTCATAAGATCTGTGTCTTTCATTAGCTGTATTGGACTTTAATGTGTGAAAGTTAAATATTTAAAAAAAATATTTTTTTTGAATTTCGCGGCACTGGTTTTTCAGTGGGGGGGGGGGGGGGGGGTGTGCCGCTAGCGCCACGCTGATCCTAGACAGGTTAAATTATTCCCCAGAGTAAGAGTTATACTCTTCATTTCATAGCTTTCCTCTTGGTTTCACTGCTTCCAGCCCCAGGTTGAGATTTGGAGGGCTGGTCTTTATGTTAGATCTTTTATCCAATCATATTCAGCCATCATGTGTTGCCAGGGGTCTAAAATCTGCCCTCAGGCCTTCAGAATCAACAGTGCGGGCGCTTGTAGCTTAAAGTGAATGGAAATGAAAATTGAGTGTCAACCAATCAGCTTTAGAGTTGGCTATTGTACGCCTGCTGGCTGGCTCCAGTGTTACACAAGAGCCAGCTAGCAGGCGTAGTGCGTGCACGTCTTTTGATTGGATTACCAATATTGAGAGGCAGGTCCTATGGGCAGGTCTATGCAGATCTAGGAAACTGAATTTGATAAACGAATTCATTCGCGTACTACTAAGCTGTTTTTTCAACCCACAATGGCGGAAGGAGGAGAAGATATCGATTTGGTCGAGGATATAATTATAACGCCATTCTCAAGACAAACTTTTCAAGAAAAGTTAGACATTGTAAGGAGAGGTCGCCCGACGCTACAAAGCCTGTCACAGGCGGGAAAGGGGTTCGTTCGCTCGCCACTTTCAAAGTTCCAACTACGAGCGCTATCAATGGCTCATAAGCTCCAAGAAGCACTGCAAACTGTAGTGCTGGGAATATCTATTATTTGCAAGTGATCGGTTTGGATTCCTCACTGGCTGTGCAAACTTGAGTTGTCTAACCAAAGGAAGCAACGAGACACCAACGTACGGTTGGGCACTTACAAGCAATGGTGCTTTTGAAAACTTTTGGGAACACCCGAGTGGATCTACAGCTCAACGAACAAGCTCGCAGGACAACGGAGCAGCACAATGAAAAGGTGAAGAAAAATAGGGAAATATTGAAAAGACTCTGATTGTGTCATGTTTTTGTCAATTTCAAGGTGACGCAACGCCTGGTTATACTGCGTTTCTGTCTAAATGTATAGTGTCTAGAGCCATGGCATCATAATGATGGTAATAAGAGGTAGATTAATTCGGGTGGGACTGTGTAGGACCTCACTGAAGGCCCAGGCCCCAGGCCCACGGCACGCCACTGCAATAATCCCTCCTCCCTCCTGAAGTCTGCACTGGTTCATTACTTTCAACAAATGTAAAAGCATTGGATTGGTGGAGGCATGGGCTAGAGGGAGTTTAATATACCAGTCATTTCCTTTCAAATCCATGAAGGGAAGTGAACAAGTGTACACTTTGGGAGAAAGGAGAGACTATTAGGACACAACCAGAGTCTTCCACTAACTCTCTGACAGTTTGCCAATCAAAGTTCTGCCTACATGTCTTTTAGACACATCGACCTACGACCCTGGACTACTTTCTAAAAGCAATGAAAGGTTGTGAGTCAAACGTTTGAAAAGGCAGCATATACTGTACTGAAATAACTATCTGTCCAACAATGAATACTGGATTTTTTGTTGTTGATATTAATAACATCATGCTTGTCTTTGCACTCACTAGATTATTTTTAACACTTTCATTAGGCAAATTGTTCCCTCGGGCGTTTAAACTCAAGAGTCAGAAAGTTGGGGGAGTGATACTGACCAATAACAATAATATGAATAACATCATGCTTGTCTTTGAGCTCACTAGCATATTTTAACACTTTCATTAGGCAAATTGTCCCCTCCAGTATTTAAACTCAGAGTCAGAGAGCTCGATTTGTTTTGTACTATAAAAACTCAGAGAGATGGAAGGGCAAGTGATATTGTAAACTTCGAGAGATGGGGGGAGTTATATTTGCCATCAACCACTGAGCTGTAAAGAGCAGTATGGAGTGTGTGAAGAGCAGTGATGCTGATGCTTAATGTTCCATGGTTAGAACAGGGTCATTGTGTTTACATGCTACTGTAAGTAGGACACTGTTACTGCTGAACGATTGTTCTCTCGCTCTCTCTCTCTCTCTCTCTCTCTCCCTGTCAGCAAACAACAGAGGAGAGAGTGTGTGGTGTCAGTCTGCCTCTGAGATACTATTTCTAACCCACATGTAGTTAACTTACTGCACATAAATAGATGGCTCTATGAAGTACTAATATATATATATATATATATTTTATCTTTATTTAACTAGGCAAGTCAGTTAAGAACACATTCTTATTTTCAATGACGGCCTAGGAACAGTGGGTTAACTGCCTTGTTCAGGGGCAGAACAACAGATTTTTATCTTGTCAGCTCGGGGATGCGATCTGCAACGCTCTAACCACTAGGCTACCTGCCGCCCCACAAGTATACACTACATAAGTATGTGGACACCAAATGAGTGGATTTGGTTATTTCAGCCACACCCGTTGCTGAGAGGTGTATAAAACCGAACACATAGTCATGCAATCTCCATAGACAAACATTGGCAGTAGAATGCTCCGTACTGAAGAGCTCAGTGACTTTTAACGTGGCACCATCATAGGATGCCACCTTTCCAAGTCAGTTCGTCAAATTTCTGCCCTGCTTGAGCTGCCCCGGTCAACTGTAAGTGCTGCTATTGTGAAGTGGAAAGGTCTAGGGACAACAACGGCTCAGCCGGGACTGACGTAAAAATCATCTGTCCTCGGTTGCAACACTCACTACCGAGTTCCAAACGGCCTCTGGAAGCAACGTCAGCACAAGAACTGTTCGTAGGGAGCTTCATGAAATGGGTTTCCATGGCCGAGCAGCCACACACAAGCCTAATATCACCATGCGCAATGCCAAGCGTCGGCTGGAGTGTTGTAAAGCTCACTGCCATTGGACACCGGAGCGGCAAAATCTGGACCCCTACAAATCAGCCGGGCTAGACAATCTGGACCTTCTCTTTATAAAACTATCTGCCGAAATTGTTGCAACCCCTATTACTAGCTTGTTCAACATCTCTTTCGTATCGTCTGAGATCCCCAAAGATTGGAAAGCTGCCGCGGTCATCCCCCTCTTCAAAGGGGGAGACACTCTAGACCCAAACTGCTACAGACCTATATCTATCCTACCCTGCCTTTCTAAGGTCTTCGAAAGCCAAGTTAACAAACAGATCACCGACCATTTTGAATCCCACCGTACCTTCTCCGCTATGCAATCTGGCTTCCGAGCTGGTCATGGGTGCACCTCAGCCATGGTCAAGGTCCTAAACGATATCATAACTGCCATCGATAAGAGACAATACTGTGCAGCCGTATTCATCGACCTGGCCAAGGCTTTCGACTCTGTCAATCACCACATTCTTATCGGCAGACTTGACAGCCTTGGTTTCTCAAATGACTCCCTCGCCTGGTTCACCAACTACTTCTCTGATAGAGTTCAGTGTGTCAAATCGGAGGGCCTGTTGTCTGGACCTCTGGCAGTCTCTATGGGGTGCCACAGGGTTCAATTCTCGGGCCGACTCTCTTCTCTGTATACATCAATGAAGTCGCTCTTGCTGCTGGTGATTCTCTGATCCACCTCTACACAGACGACACCATTCTGTATACTTCTGGTCCTTCTTTGGACACTAATTTCCAGACGAGCTTCAATGCCATACAACTCTCCTTCCGTGGCCTCCAACTGCTCTTAAATGCAAGTAAAACTAAATGCATGCTCTTCAACCGATCGCTGCCCGCACCTGCCCGACCGCCCAGCATCACTACTCTGGACGGTTCTGACTTAGAATATGTGGACAACTACAAATACCTAGGTGTCTGGTTAGATTGTAAACTCACCTTCTAGACCCACATTAAGCATCTCCAATCCAAAATTAAATCTAGAATCGGCTTCCTATTTCGCAACAAAGCATCCTTCACTCATGCTGCCAAACATATCCTCTTAAAACTGACTATCCTACCGATCCTCGACTTCGGCGATGTCATTTGCAAAATAGCCTCCAACACTCTACTCGACAAATTGGATGCAGTCTATCACAGTGTCATCTGTTTTGTCACCAAAGCCCCATATACTACCCACCACTGCGACCTGTATGCTCTGTTTGGCTGGCCCTCGCTTCATACTCGTCGCCAAACCCACTGGCTCCAGGTCATCTACAAGTCGTTGCTAGGTAAGGCCCCGCCTTATCTCAGTTCACTGGTCACCATAGCAGCACCCACCCATAGCACGCGCTCCAGCAGGTATATTTCACTTGTCACCCCCAAAGCCAATTCCTCCTTTGGCCGCCTTTCCTTCCAGTTCTCTGCTGCCAATGACTGGAACGAACTGCAAAACTCGCTGAAGCTGGAGACTCTTAACTTCAAGCACCAGCTGTCAGAGCAGCTCCCAGATCATTGCACCTGTACATAGCCTATCTGTAAATAGCCCATCCAATTACCTCATACCCATACTGTATTTATCTTGCTCCTTTGCACCCCAGTATCTCTACTGGCACATTCATCTTCTGCACATCTATCACTCCAGTGTTTAATTGCTATATCGTAATTACCTCAGCACTATAGCCTATTTTATTGCCTTACCTCCCTTATCTTACCTCATTTGCACACACTGTATATATACACTTTTTACTATTATTTCTACTGTATTATTGACTGTATGTTTGTATATTCCATGTGTAACTCTGTGTTGTTGTATGTGTCAAACTGCTTTGCTTTATCTTGGCCAGGTCGCAGTTGTAAATGAGAACTTGTTCTCAACTAGCCTACCTGGTTAAATAAAGGTGAAAAATAAAATAAAAGTGGAAACACATTCTCTGGAATGGTGAATCACGCTTCACCATCTGGCAGTCCGACGGACTAATCTGTGTTTGGCGGATGCCATGAGAACGTATCTTAACGCTACATCCATACAATGACATTCTAGACGAGTCTGCGCTTCCAACGTTTGGGGAAGGCCCTTTCCATATTTTTTTTAATAAAACATTTTTGAGAGGTAGATCTGCTTTAATATTGCAGATAGATTGTATATTCCATAAATTTACATAAATGTAATTGTCTGCATGATTTTCATTCCCAAATATATATTTTTAAATATATTTTATTTATTTATTTTCCCCTACCCCTACTACCCCTCTCCTAATTGGAGTAAACTAGTGGACAACAACACCTAGGCTTCTACTTCCAGCTTATTCATACTATATACAGTACCAGTCAAAAGTTTGGACACATCTACTCATTCGGGGGGGTTTCTATATTTTTAGTAGTATAATAGTGAAGAAATCAAAACTATGAAATAACACATATGGAATCATGTAGCAACAAAAAGTGTTAAACAAATCTAAATATATTTTATATTTGAGATTCTTCAAAGTAGCCACCCTTCGCCTTGATGACAGCTTTGCACACTCTTGGCATTCTCTCAACCAGCTTCGTGAGGTAGTCACCTGGAATGCATTTCAGTTAACAGGTGTGCCTTGTTAAAAGTTAATTTGTGGAATTTCTTTCCTTCTTAACGCGTTTGCGCCAATCAGTTGTGACAAGGTAGGTGTGGTTTACAGAAGATAGCCCTATTTGGTAAAAGACCAAGTCCATGTTATGGCAAGAACAGCTAAAATAAGCAAAGAGAAACGACAGTCCATCATCACTTTGAAGGTCAGTCAATCTGGAAAATGTCAAGAACTTTGAATGTTTCTTCAAGTGTAGTCGCAAAAACTATCAAGCGCTGTGATGAAACTGCCTCTCATGAGGACCGCCACAGGAAAGGAAGACCCAGAGTTACCTCTGCTGCAGAGGACAAGTTCATTAGAGGTACCAACCTCAGAAATTGCAGACCAAATAAATGCTTCACAGAGTTCAAGTAACAGACACATCTCAACCTCCTCTGTTCAGAATCAGGCCTTCATGGTCAAATTGCTGCCAAGAAACCACTACTTAAGGACACTAATAAGAAGAGACTTGCTTGGGTCAAAAAACACAAGCAATGGACATTAGACCAGTGGAAATCTGTCCTTTGGTCTGAGGAGTCCAAATTTGAGATTTTTGGTTCCAGCCGCCATGTCTTTGTGAGACGCAGAGTAGGTGAACAGATGATTTCCGCATGTGTGGTTCCCACCGTGAAACATGGAGGAGGTGGTGTGATGGTGTGGGCAGTGCTATGTTGGTGACACTGTCAATGATTTATTTAGAATTCAAGGCACACAACCAGCATGGCTACCGCAGTATTCTGCAGTGATACGCCATCCCATCTGGTTTGCGCTTAGTGGGACTATCATTTGTTTTTCAACAGGACAATGACCCAACACACCTCCAGGCTGTGTAATGGTGATTTAACCAAGATGGAGAGTGATGGAGTACTGAATCAGATCACAATCACCTCAAGCCAATTGAGATGGTTTGGGATAAGTTGGACCGCAGAGTGAAGGAAAAGCAGCCAACAAGTGCTCAGTAAATGTGGGAACTCCTTTAACTTCTTTATGATAGGGGGCAGCATTTTCACTTTTGGATGAATAGCGTGCCCAGATTGAACAGCCTCCTACTCTGTCCCAGATTCTAATATATGCATATTATTATTACTATTGGATAGAAAACACTCTGAAGTTTCTACAACTGTTTGAATGATGTCTGTGAGTATAACAGAACTCATATGGCAGGCAAAAACCTGAGAAAAAATCCAAATAGGAAGTGAGAATTCTTAGACTGGTCAATGTTAAACTCATCGCCTATTTAATTCCCTGTAATATATGGATCTGTTTGCACTTCCTACGCCTTCCACTAGATGTCAACAGTCTGTAGAATGCTGAATGAAGCCTATACTGTGATGTGGGACCGGATGGGAGGTGTTTGAGTCAGTGGTCTGGCAGGTTGCCAGTTCTTGGTCACGTGCATTCCTCATGATATCGCCATGCCTTCCATTACTTCTAGAGACTGAAAGGAATTCTCCGGTTGGAACGATATTGGATATATATGATAACAACATCCTGAAGATTGATTCTCTACTTAGTTTAACCAGTTTATTCGACTTGTAACATAACTTTTTGAAGTTTTCGTCCGACGTTTGCCTGCATCTGTGCGAGCGTTTGGACATGTGTACTACACATGCTAGCAAAAGTAGCTACTTGGACATAAGTAATGGACATTATCGAACAAAACAACCATTTATTGTGGAACTAGGATTCCTGGCAGTGCATTCTGATAAAGATCATCAAAGGTAAGGGAATATTTATGATGTAATTTCGTATTTCTGTTGACTCCAACATGGCGGAGAAATGTTGTTAAATCTGAGCGCCGTCTCAGATTATTGCATGGTGTGCTTTTTACGTAAAGTAAAAAAGAAAAATCTGACAGCGGTTGCATTAAGAACAAATGTATCTTTAATTCTGTGTAAAACATGTATCTTTCATCAAAGTTTATGATGAGTATTTATGTTATTTGACGTGGCTCTCTGCAATTTCTCCGGATATTTTGGAGGCATTTCTGAACATGACGCCAATGTAAACTGGGATTTGTGGATATAAATATGCACATTATCGAACAAAACATAAATGTATTGTGTAACATGATGTCCTATGGGTGTCATCTGATGAAGATCATCAAAGGTTAGTGATTAATTTTATCTCTATTTCTGCTTTTTGTGACTACTATCTTTTGCTGGGAAAATGGCTGTGTTTTTCTGTGGCTATGTACTGAGCTAACATAATTGTTTGGTGTGCTTTCCCCGTAAATCCTTTTTGAAATCAGACATGTTGGCTGGATTCACAACATGTGTAGCTTTAATTTGGTGTCTTTCATGTGTGATTTCATAAAAGATAGATTTTTATAGTAATATATTTGAATTTGGCGCGCTACATTTTTTTCTGGCTTTTGGCCAAGTGGGACGCTACCGTCCCACATATCCCAGAGAAGTTAAGACTGTTGGGAAAGCATTCCAGGTGAAGTTGGTTGAGAGAATGCCAAGAGTGTGCAAAGCTGTCATCAAGGCAAAGGGTTGCTACTGTTAGAAATTTATGTAATTCTTCAATAACACAAGCTCCAAAGCAAATCAGGGGGAGAAAAATTGGTTTATTTGAGAAGGACATACCATAGACGTTATGCTAAGAGGTAGATGTTCAGTCTCCCCTGTCCTCAGCTTTTCTCCACAGAACAAAGGACAGGATGCCATTTATAACCCCCCACCCTAGCCTGGGGTTGACCAATCAGAAGTCCTTGCAGTACATCTGGGCCAAATACCATTAGTACTCTAGTTTTTAGTCCTCTCATCCTCTGCGTTGTGTATTTATCTTCAAAATATTCTTATTCACCTTTGAAGAATCTCAAATATAAAATATATTTTGATTTGTTTAACACTTTTATGGTTACTACATGATTCCACATGTGTTATTTCATAGTGTTGATGTCTTCACTATTTTTCTACAATGTAGAAAATACTCAAAATTAAGAAAATCCCTTGAATGAGTAGGTGTGTCCAAACTTTGGACTGGTACTGTACATTTTACAATAGTTATTTTTTGCTGGTTTTCAATCCCATCCTTCAGCTACCATCAACCCCTCCCATCTATCGCTGAAGCTCATCCAGTTTGATTTCTATTTTGCTATATAACTGTGCTGTTTCACAAAAGCTCTGAACCTATACACATTTTACAGACACAGTATATTTGACATGAGTTATCTTGTTATTAATCCCACCCTTCAGCTCCACTCATACCCTCCCATCTGTCTCTTAACACCATCCATTTTTGATTTCCATATATTTTTCAACTGTGCTGTGATGTTTCACAAAAGTTCCCTGTTTCAGCATGACAATGCCCCCGTACACAAAGAGAGGTCCATACAGAAATGGTTTGTTGAGATTGGTGTGGAAGAACCTTGACTGGCCTGCACATAGCTCTGAACTCAAATCCATCTTTGGGATGTATTGGAACGCCGACTGATCAGTGCCGACCTCACTAATGCTCTTGTGGCTGAATGGAAGCAAGTCCCTGCAGCAATGTTCCAACATCTAGTGGAAATCCTTCCCAGAACAGTGGAGGCTGTTATAGTAGCAAAGGAGGGACCAAGTCCATATTAATGCCCATGATATTGGAATGAGATGTTCGACGAGCATACTTTTGGCCATGTAGTGTACATCAAGTTAAATTGTCAAGTTACTGTTCTAAACCAATGTTATTTGGAATATTCCATTATTATTATTAAAGGTAGAGACGTCATAGTAAAAGCCTTACTGCGGACGTGGTTCTCAGCACAGTAGAGCATATCAGCTGCATGGATAAATTGGTATCCAGAGCCTCGAACCCGGAGCTCAGCCTCAGTGTAGCCCAGCACGATCTTCCCCCTGCAATGAAATAAGATTCACAAAAACACCATTATTATAGACGAGACAATAATCGTCTATTGTAGGCATTGGTTGAAGCTCAGTGTTAAATATATGTAAGCCAATATGACACCAATCTCAATGAAAATTCCAAATAAACTTGTAGGTACACAACACACTCATCCGCCTCTCGTCATGAGCCTTTCATCCGTTACCGAGAACCACAAGCCAGACTTTTTAACTGCAGATTTTTTTATAGGGCAGTTAGCAATTGATTTTTAGAAGTATTTATTGCGCCTACCTAGCTCAAATTCTAGACGCTGGATTAAAACAAGACTAAAGAGTCCATAAAGTGACTATTGGGCTTAAAAAACGCCGGCTTGACTAAGTTTCTAGGTGCAGCAGTTTTTATTAAATGTATAATTTATCGCTCTCACGTGTACATTTGCGCCTGTTAAGAAACAACGATCATCTACCTTTTTGTAGCTGACAATGCTAACGTATTGTAACGACCCTGGGTTTATAAGCGCGGAAATCGACTCTGCCGCTCGAGCATGCTTTTGCGGCACAGTCGATAGTGCGCCGGACCTCGGGCTAGAAGGTCGAGGGTTCGAGACCTGCTCCCTGCTGTTTCATTACAATATTCTTTAGCCGAAACTCATAGTTCTAACACTCGGTTGGTTGCTCGGCAACAACAGAGCTGCTTGCACCATGCTGCCAGTCATATGAAGTGTATATGAGCAAACCTAGTCGAATGTATATCACTAGCTATATGGTGGTATTCAAGCTGAGGTTAATCAATGAATGCAAACGGATATTTTGATTAGCTAGGTAGCTAACGTTACTTGTACAAAGTCCAGCTGCTAGCTTCTTTAGCTAGCTAACACCAGTCCGCTGAAAGCTAACTAGCTAACCCTTTAACCTCACTCCTAACCTTAACCCTAACCCATAGCCTAGCAAACGTTAGGCACCTAGCTAACATTAGTGTTAGCCACCTAGCTAACATTAGCCATAACAAATTGGAATTTGTAGTGCTAGGGCAAAAACCAAAACTTGCATCCAGGGTGCCAAGTTTGGGAAACCCTGCCCTACGGTAATGCCCAAGGACATAGTGATTTATGGCAAAGTGGCCAATTGTGTGCATGCGCCTGTCACGGAGAAATGCAAACACCAGCTGGTTGACAGAGTGCCGGGCCATCTCTATGCGCTTGTTGATGTCCTCCTCCCACTGAAACATCCAACTCCTCTACTGTGTGATGACAGAGTAGACCACCGATGTCCTGGGAACTTTCGGATGACTACCTCCTAATCAGCTGGTGTCTCACGCACCAGGGCTGTCCCCTTTATGTGTCCCAAGACGTTTCCACCGAGGTGGATAACTATGATATATTCACAATCACTCCTCGCCTTTGCAAGAAATAATTTTTCAGAACCCTTCCATTGAAAACAGCTCATCCATATTTTGCACTTCTCTAGTCAGCTACATTGTGTAATCGCATAGTAAATATTTGCTTCAGTCTTTGTTTCCTTGCTCTTGACAATTTGCTTTGAGCAATGATCAGTAGGAGTATAAACTGGGATCTTATCAATAAATCGATTGATAAAACACATGACATTGTGAGGGTTCAAGGAGAGTATGTTTTATGCTGTATTATAAACAGGGTGGTTTGAGCCCTGAATGCTCAGCTGAATGCTGTGGTATATCAGACCGCATTGTGTCGTGGTAAAGAACAGCCCTTAATCGTGGTATATTGGCTATATACCTCACCCCCTCTGGTCTTATTGCTTAATTATAATGTTGTATAATAATGTTGCATAATCACCTTCCGGTGTAAAAAACACGGAAATAAAATATATATATTTTTAAGTGAGAATAGGCATTGGTCTGAAGCCGAAAAAAGAAAGGAAAATCACGAGTGCCCATGCTCTACCAAGGTTTTCCAGCACATAGCTTTCAACTACTATCTATGTTGATATTGTACTTCAAACTGTGTATCATTTGGCTGTGTGTATTTTTAGACCTAGGCCTATTGTAAATTTGTATTATTGTTGCTTCACCATCTTTACTGCAAAAAGAAATACAAGTACAAACATAACTTGTTTGAAACACAATTGGTTCTGAGCTTATGTCAATATTACACAGGTAAGCTAACGGTTACAGAAATCAGGCATGCAGACAGGCTCTATCTATCTGAGCTACTATGTCCAACACACCACCTGTTGTTATGTTGGGCACCTACTGACCAAAAAGGATGTTATTATGGTATATTTTTTTCAATTACATGTTTTGCTAAAATAAAGGTTTTAGGAAATACAGGCATGCACCACATTACTACAAGACAAAACAGCTCAATAAAGCCTGAAGGTCTTGTAAGTATTTATAGCAAAGCTTGCTTTCGTTTAATAAAAAATGCATGAAAAGGTAGTGTAATGAGAACGTTCTCACTGTGGAGTGTGAAGAATCAAATACTTTACCTTGCATGTGGTACAAATCACATTATCGTGGAAGCACCTCCTGTAAGAGTATGAATTAGACTGTTTGAGAAGGTTTGAATCCTATTCATCCTGCCTACACATAGTTTGAAGTACAATACCAACATAGTTATTGTAGTAGGTCAAAGCTGTGTGCCTGAAAACCTTAGTAGAGCATGGGCGGAATAGGTATTGTGGTGCTCGTGAATTTCCTTTCTCTTTCGGCTTCAGATTATTCTCACTTAAAACACTTATTTGTATTTTTATTAGAGACAGAATATAGACTGAATAATCATTGTAAGACCATAATCCAATAGGGCATCAATGGCAGTGAAAATATGTTTGAAATACCACTACTTCAAACATATTATAGCCATGTGACAAGAAATTCCACTTCACAGTAACAAACACCCTAGCAACACCCCAGCAGGCAAAACTGGTTGAAATGACATCATTACAACCAGATTACAACGAGTTCCGTTTTTTAAAAGGGGTTCTAATGAGGTTAATTCAACCAGCTATAACCGGTGGATCTTTAACAACATTCCATCATAATGTGAAAGTAAGACTGAATAGTGCGGGCATACTTGGCGTCGCAGGCCATGGGGGTGAAGTCCAGCTTGTGTTTGGTCCTGAAGATCATGTTCTTGGTCCTGATCTCCAGGATGGATGGAGGCTGGAGGGGGGTAGCGATGGCAAACAGGGCTAGTTGGGGGGGCACGTTGCAGCCGTCATCCAGGTGGCAGTTCTGGCCATGCAGGAACTTCAGACGGCCCTGGAGGGTCAGGGCCTGGGGAGAAAAAAAAATGTAGCTGGTTGGTCCAGGCTTCCTCATACAGTATTCGTTTGGAAACCAATAGCCGAGTAATGAACGAGACTTGGAAGGATAGCAACGTGAGACAACAGTAGTACTAATAGTAAATACTATTAGAAAATACTATTAGTAAATACTGAAAGTATACTATTGTATTACTAGTATTAAAAAAATAAAATAGTAGTATGTAAATAGTATTAGTATTTGTGCACTTGACTGAGCTTGTCTGGTACCAATGGAACAGTTTCAAAAGTGCAAAGTGTAAACCCTGCCCATCTGACACCACAGACAGAGGAAATCGAAAAGATTAAAGTATTTGAAAGAAAATGGATACTAATTGATCCCGGGTCTGGTGTAGAGCGGTGCAGCTACTGTAAGACATGGATGTACTGCGCAGTATTTAGGCCTGTCGTCCCATTGATGGCCTTTAAGATGTGCCGAGGTTTGTTGCATCCTGGAGGGAGACACACTGATGGATGAAAACACAGTGTGTGCTTTGAAGAACAGTGTTTTGGCAACTTTCCATCCCTTAAGTCACTCCCTCTTACACTCTCCCTCCCTCCCTCTCCCCCAGTTTGTCCCTCAGATTGTGGAGCTGTGCTGTAAGCTGGTGGAGAACATGGGTATGGAGTACACAAGTGTCTACATGGTGCCAAGCAACAACACCATCATATCCATTAGACCAAGAGGAAACTCCCTTTAGGGCCATGGGCCGACAATGATTTTTAAAGTCGCAGGCATGGCTTCCCCATCACGAGACCATGATCAACCATGAGCACGACTCATGTCAGCTACACACAAACACACATAAAAAAAAAAGTAAAACAAAGGAAACTCATATTCACATTTCTCCAGACCTAAAATGACCCTTGTTTCTTTCAAGGTCTAGCTTATTTTATGACATGGATTGTTTTTGTCCATATGCAGCCGTTTTCATCTCAATATTAAATCATTTCTGCGTAACAATTAAGTGCCTTACTGTAATAGTTTTCCAATAAAATAGTCAAAAATAAGCTTTTTAGCAAAACAACACATTTTTTAGGACTGTCTGGGAGCGGTCTGAGTGAGGGACCTAATTGGAGGGGCTTAGTGGGAGTGATATGTAACCTGAAAACTAGCTAGGTTTGGAACTCTCTTTGTTATTGGTATATTAACTTATGCTGCCTGGTGATGTCACTAGGCAGGCTATAACTCCACCCATGCAAAACATGCTGATTACAAGGTCCTGTGTAGATTATATTTTCAACCAGCAACTATTAGGATATAACACTGATAAATATATTTCATACTTTTACAGTCTTAGTTTCATTAGCTGTTATATGACACAAAACACAGGAAACATAATTTTGACTGCACTGGGCCTTTACTGTAAAATATAATTTTGTTAAAATGTTTCTTTCTTCTTCTGTGAAAGAAGTTTGAAGGACCCTGTTCCTCTCTTGGCTTCAAGCTCCAGTGTTTGGGACAGATTTCTGTCCGGCTTTAGCTTGGTGAGGCTCCTGGACTGCCGTGGGGAGCAGAGGATTATTGCGTACGCCATCGCCAGCTGCGAATGTTGAATTCCTGAAAGGGAGAAGATATGAGAAATGATTCACGAGCACAACAAAGCTTGCTTCAGTCACGTTTGTTCATGAATGAGAAGCTGGCGGTATGTTCCACATATAGGAATTCCTAAACATCAACAATCAAACTGCTTAGACATCAATACAGCTCACACTATGAATGATGAGCATATTGATTGCTGGTACACTTTATGGTACTGTACTTATGTATTTATTTAAGGCACATTTAATTGTATCACATATACTTGTACTGAGGCTTGATCATGGCAGTGGCTGCATCTGCACTGGCAGGATGATGTGGGCGCTGGCCCAAGGCCTGAGTTGCTATCCGCTGAACGGACATCATGCCAGGGCTGGAACTCAGCTGAGCCAGTTGGTTGCTGAAGTAGTAGGCAGCTGCATGGGACTGGGCCTGTGGAATGTACACATTGAAGTAAAAGGCTATATGGAATTCGAAGTTAGCATTTCTCAATAAAATGTTCATTACTCATGTCCAAGTTGGATATATGATTTTCTGCATGGACTCTTGTTTGGATTTACCTGTGGGATAGGAGGCTGGCAGGAGTTGATGATGGGGTTAGGCACTGCCATGACACTGACCATCCTCTGCTTGTACCTCTCTGCCAGGTATTGTCGGCGCTGTTCCTTGCTCTGAGCCAGGGCCACGTAAAGTGGCTTGGTTCCCACAATACGGCCATTCATCTCCGTCACAGCCTTGGTGGCCTCCTCGGGGGATGAGAGGGAAACAAAGCCAAAGCCTTTGCTGCGGCCGCTCTCCGTCATCACCTTGGCGCTGATGATTGTTCCGAATGCAGAAAACGCCTTCCTTAAACGAGGATCATCAAAGGCATCATCCAGGTTCTTTACAAAGAGATTTATACCTCTGTATTTGGCCTTGGGCTCAGGCTTCTTCTGCCCAAACTTGAGTTTCAGCAACGCCTGGCGCTCTGCTTTCTTCTGGGCGCGGCCTACATATATCAGTCTCCCGTTTAGCTCCTTCCTGTTCATCTCGTTCACGGCTCTCTGTGCATCCTCATGCCTCTCGAAGCAAACAAAACCGAACCCACTCGACTTCCCGCTATCGTCTTTCATAACCTTGACACTAACGGTTGGTCCATATTTTCCAAAAAGCTCAATTAGTTTCTCATCGTTCGTGTCTCTGCCAAGGTTCTTGACAAACACGTTGTTGAACTCTCTGGCCTTGGCTCCAAGCACCTCCTCTCGCTCTTTACGTGACTTAAAGCGCTCGATAAACACTTTTTCGTTATCCATTAACATGCCATTTAATTTCTCGATGGCTCTATCAGCAGCCTCCTGGGTCTTGTATTGAATATAACCATAACCCTTGGAATGGCCATTCTCGTCACAAACTACCTTGCTAGAGTAGATGTCTCCAAATGCTGAGAAGGTCTCGTACAGGTTTTTGTTTGTTATCGACTTCTTGTTCAAGTTCTTGATGAAGATGTTTCCCACCCCACTCTTCCTCAGGGTACAGTCAGGATCAGACCTCATGATGCGTAGATATCTTCCTTCGAGCATATCATTGCTGAACATGAGCAGGGCACGCTCAGCATCGTCTTGCTGATAAAAGTTAACGTAGGCGTACCCGAGGGAACGATGTGTATGCCGATCCCTACATACACGGACAGAAAAGATTGGTCCAGCCTCACTAAACATCTCGTTTAGGTCTGCCTCGGTGACATTTTGGTGGAGGTCACCAACATACAAAGAATTCATTTTGGAGATTTTGGACCTAATTCACACGTATTGAAGCTAGCTCAAGAACACAGAATGACAGGTGAATGAACAGCTGTCATGTACTTAAATTCCCGGAACTAACTCATTTGTGATGTCATAAGTGATGTAGCGTGAAATGCAATTCTGATGTTCCATCTTTTCTTTATTGCATCATAGTCATGTAGTTAACAGGATTTAGATAGCAAACAGAAATATGTACAATTTGAACACATAAATAAATGTACCCCAATCGTTATTTTTTAACACTTTGGGAAGTCAAAGAGAGATAGATATAGTTGAAATCGGAAGTTAACATACACTTAGGTTGGAGTCATTAAAACTCGTTTTTCAACCACTCCACACATTTCTTGTTAACAAGCTATAGTTTTGGCAAGTTGGTTAGGACATCTACTTTATGCATGACACAAGTAATTTTTCTAACAATTGTTTACAGACAGATTATTTCATTATCACAATTCCAGTGGGTCAGAAGATTACATACACTAAGTTGACTGTGCCTTTAAACAGCTTGGAAAATCCAGAAAATTATGTCATGGCTGTCAGGTTTTGGCCAGGACTGTTCTGGTTTTTGGTCACTAGATGTCCCCATTGCACCTTTTTTGAACCTTTTGTTTTTTCCTTGCTCTAATTATTGTTTGCACCTGTATGTCGTTCCCTTGTTAGTATTTAAACCCTGTGTGTTCCTCAGTTCTTTGCTCAGTGTTTGTTCGTTAGCACCCAGCCCCAGCCCTGCTGTTAAACTTTTTCTCTTGTTGGAGTTTCCAGAGGTTCTCTGGTATTGTTCTTGTTTATTTTGGATTAGTCTTTTGAGGTTTGTTTTTTCCCTTGCTGTTCTTACCACTTTGTGGATTTTCTTTGTATTTTGGAAGATATCTATTTTTGTCTCTTGGCTTTTGTTTTGGACGTTGTGGATTTATATTTTTGCCGGAAGATCTTTCCTTTGATTAAACCACCGTCTCTAGTACTGCTGTGTCTGCCTCATCTTCTGGGTTCTGCCGATTATTAGTGACTTTCTCACACCGGGTCCTGACAATGGCTTTAAAAGCTTCTGATAGGCTAATTGACATAATTTTAGTCAATTGGTGGTGTACCTGTGGATGTATTTCAAGGCCTACCTTCAAACGCAGTGCCTCTTTGCTTGACATCATGGGAAAATCAAAAGAAATCAGCTAAGACCTCTGTATCATATATCGAACTTGGACATGAGTAACATTTTATTGTAGACCTCCACAAGTCTGATTCATCCTTCGGAGCAATTTCCAAACGCCTGAAGGTACCACGTTCGTCTGTACAAACAATAGTACACAAGTATAAACACCATGGGACCATGCAGCCGTCATACCGCTCAGGAAGGAGACGGGTTCTGTCTCCTAGAAATAAACGTACTTTGGTGCGAAAAGTGCAAATCAATCCCAAAACAACAGCAAAGGACCTTGTGAAGATGCTGGATGAAACAGGTAAAAAAGTATATATATTTACAGTAAAACAAGTCCTATATCGACATAACCTGAAAGGTATCTCAGCAAGGAAGAAGCGACTGCTCCGAAACCGCCATAAAAAAGCCAGACAACGGTTTGCAACTGCACATGGGGACAAAGATTGTACTTCTTGAAGAAATGTCCTCTGGTCTGATGAAACAAAAATATAACTGTTCGGCCATAATAACCATCGTTATGTTTGGTGGAAAAAGGGGGAGACTTGCAAGCCGAAGAACACCATCCCAACCCTGAAGCACGGGGGTGGCAGCATCATGTTGTGGGGGTGCTTTGCTGCAGCAGGGACTGGTGCACTTCACAAAATAGATGGCATCATGAGGCAGGAAAATTATGTGGATATATTGAAGCAACATCTCAAGACATCAGTCAGGAAGTTAAAGCTTGGTCGCAAATGGGTCTTCCAAATGGACAATGTCCCCAAGGATACTTCCAAAGTTGTGGCAAAATGGCTCAAGGACAAAAAAGTCAACGTATTGAAGTGGCCATCACAAATCCCTGACCTCAATCTTATAGAAAATGTATGGGCAGAACTGAAAAAGCATATGCGGGCAAGGATGCCTACACACCTGACTCAGTTATACCAGCTTTGTCAGGAGGAATGGGCCAAAATTCACCCAAATTATTGTGGAAGGCTACTCGAAACGTTTGACCCAAGTTAAATAATTTAAAGGCAATGCTACCAAATACTAATTGAGTGTATGTAAACCTCTGACCCACTGGGAATGTGATGAAAGAAATACAAGCTGAAATAAATAATTATCTCTACTATTATTCTGACATTTCACATTCTTAAAATTATGTGGTGATCCTAACTGACCTAAGAGAGGGAATTTGTACTAGGATTAAATGTCAGGAATTGTGAAAAACTGAGTTTAAATGTCTTTGGCTAAGGTGTATGTAAACTTCCGACTTCAACTGTAGATATAAATGACGATTATAACTCCAACACAGGATACACATGGCCAACACTAAGCATGTTCTCTTTATCGATGGATAAAACACAAATAATACAATTGAAAATAGTAGGTTGGAATGATTTCTATACTCAAATCGGACAGAGAGAGAAACCACACACTCAGGTTAGAGGAAAAGCGGTTGGTTCACAGTCGTTGCACCTTCAGTGAGAGGTTGAATGAACAATACCCCTGTAAAACTGAACCGTTTGCTATATATCTGGTTTTCTACTACAGTGGGTGTGATTCATTTGTATGAGAGCCGAGGAGTGTCAGGAGAGAGTAAATGCTTCAAACAATCTCCCTTAGCCAACCACAGCAGTCTAGACTAGAGAGAGACTAGGACTCTCCCTTCGCTCTCCCCTTCAACTGCATGACACATTCCCCTGCTGCCTCTGTGACAATGAAAATGATATATCACACGTGCTCTCTTCCCCCTACTCCACTCAGAGTGCCTGTTTCGGTTTCTCCCTGTCGCACGCAATCAAGCGTTATTTACAACAGTCACCTCTGGAAAGAAGAAAGAGAGCGACAAAGACAGAGAGACAGAGAGAGCGCGCAAGAGAGAGACAGGATAAGAAAGAGCGAGAGGAAGATGGAGAGAGAGAGACCAGTCTTAACGGCTGAGCCTGTCTTTGAGCCTGTCTCTCTGTCCCTCGCTAGGCTGGCTGGAGGCCTGGGGGCCCTTCGATCACACTGTAAACATCCAAGATTCCCCGTCATCCCCAGCGATAACCTAGCAGGCCATAACGTTGCTCGTCAAATTGCTAATTAGAAAAGTCAGGGAAGCCTTTGCATGTGGCTTTTAGACTGATAAAACTTCCAGACTCTCCTCCTCCCCTGCCTGCCAGAGCCCCAGAGGGACATTGTAGAAGTACATTACATTGCACTACATTAAACACACACGCACATACACAAACTACACTACAGTAGAACCATCCATCTATCCCCATCACGTGGATGCGTGGTACACCTTGATGAGAAACAACACAGAACAGCAGAGCACGCAGGTTGCACGGTTCGCTGGAGGGGCAGGAATACTTATTTACATTCACAGTAAGTAACCGACATGTGACGTGCACGACATGTCAGTGTCAGGCTCGCTCTGAGCTCTTTGTGTGACATGACAGGACAGGACGGATCGGAGAAGATACTTCGAGAGCCATGTTATGTTCCGTTCCTTCGCCGTGGTGCGATTCCACAGCAACACATCAGTCCCTCTCCTGACAGTGATGGAGTGCCATGGAGCTAATGAAAGGGAACTTCTTCTTCTGTCCCTGTTAAAACATCAAGACTTAGAGCTAATTGGCTTTGGGTAAATACTAGGAGTTGAGGTGCACTGGGACGGTATTTTTGAGTTCACGCCTGTCCTGTGGATTTCTGCTTAAGCTGCAGGTTAGGAACATACTGGACCTTCAGGTTAGGAACATACTGGACCTTCAGGTTAGGAACATACTGGACCTTCAGGTCAGGAACATACTGGACCTTCAGGTCAGGAACATACTGGACCTTCAGGTCAGGAACATACTGGACCTTCAGGTTAGGAACATACTGGACCTTCAGGTCAGGAACATACTGGACCTTCTGTTTATGTAATGAAGGGCTGTAGTTGAATAGAACGCTACTAGAGCAGTACAAATGACCTAGTCTCTCGTTTACATGGCCAGCACGCAAGATTTGGTTCTGGTTGGGGAACATACCTTTTGTTTATTTAATGAAGGTCTGGACTTGCTACTACTAGGTTACAAATGATCACGGAACCAGAAACAAATATTGAATGCGCTGGTCAGCTAACAGTGTGTCAAAGAGAGACTACAGCACAGACGACCAGGACGAACTAATGAAACTACTGTATGTGTGTCAATTCACTGGGACATGCAACTGTCAAACCAGCAAAAGCATCATTCTTTGAGCTTGATTTGTGTGACAGCTTGAATATCCTACTGGAATATTGATGGGGCTGTGTCTCCTGCTCAAAGTCAGTCTCCAGTGCAATCTTTAGTCAGATAACATTGCACATGAGTGAATGTCGAAGCAAGACATTCTCACAGGAAGAAATAGCTTTTTCCTGAGCCAAACGGTAGCCTCTTAAGATTTCATGGCCTACTAGTTGATGGATTCTAACAGCAACAAAACCCGTGCAAGGATCTAGACGACATGCATTACTATAATCAACAATGTCATGTTGAATATTTTCCCATATAAAAAACAAGAATGGAACAAAAGAAACATTAACATTAATGGACACGCATCTCTTTTACCTTCTATAACAGTTGAATGCTCGAGGGAGAATGTCATTAGAGTTCCCAGTACTTCAGCAAAATGAGGAAGCACAAAATGATTCAATTAACTTGTTCACTATTCTTCTACTAGAGTCAGATACAATACACCATGCTGTATGTAATAACCATCATATAATAGGAGCATGATGTTTAGGATGGAATTGATGACACCAGATGAGACTTGGACTGCGTCCTAAATGGCACCCTATTCCCAATTTAGCACACTGATTTTGACAAGGGCTTATAGGGCTCGGGTCAAAAAGTGGTGCACTATATAGTGAATAGGGTGTCATTTGGAACACAACATTGTACAAGGCTGAGGGGGCCTTGAGGGGAGACGGAAGTCATTGAAGATTAGAGAACGTGCAAGGAAGGGATAAAACACGCCAAAGTACTGTACTGTAACTGGATACTTTGTCCTCCGCTCTGAGTCCTCTGTAGTGATTACATCAACAATTCAAAGATGAGATAAAAATAGTACACAAAGCTTATGAGAGCGGTAAATGGCAGAATTCATTTCTTTCTTCTGATTGATCAGTTGAAGTTGGGCCTCGTCCTCCCTTCTCCTCATCTCAACTAACCTCTCCCTAACTCTCTCCACCCCTCCTCTGCTCTCCTTTTTCCTACTTCTCCTTCTCCTCTCCTCTCGGCATGTATCCTCTCATGCGAGGTCAGTATGGTGTGGTGGGTCTTATGGCCCTCTCCTCCCAAGAGCACCTCCTCCCAGCTGCCCACTGCACTGAGGCTAGGAAACACTGTCACCACCGATAAATCCACTATAATTGAGAATTTCAATAAGCATTTTTCTACGGCTGGCCATGCTTTCCACCTGGCTACCCCTACCCCGGTTAACAGCCCTGCACCCCCCACAGCAACTCGCCCAACCTCCCCCATTTCTCCTTCACCCAAATCCTGATAGCTGATGTTCTGAAAGAGCTGCAAAATCTGGACCCCTACAAATCAGCCGGACTAGACAAACTGGACCCTCTCTTTCGAAAGTTATCTGCCGAAATTGTTGCAACACCTATTACTAGCCTGTTCAACCTCTCTTTCGTATCGTCTGAGATTCCCAAAGATTGGAAAGCTGCCGCGGTCATCCCCCTCTTCAAAGGGGGAGACGCTCTAGACCCAAACTGCTACAGACGTATATCTATCCTACCCTGCCTTTCTAAGGTTTTCCAAAGCCAAGTTAACAAACAGATTACCGACCATTTCGAATCCCACTGTACCTTCTCTGCTATGCAATCTGGTTTCAGAGCTGGTCATGGGTGCACCTCAGCCATGCTCAAGGTCCTACACAATATCATAACCGCCATCGATAAGAGACAATACTGTGCAGCTGTATTCATCGACCTGGCCAAAGCTTTCGACTCTGTCAATCACCACATTCTTATCGGCAGACTCAACAGCCTTGGTTTCTCAAATGACTGCCTCGCCTGGTTCACCAACTACTTCTCTTCTCTGTTCAGTGTGTCAAATCGTAGGGCCTGTTGTCCGGACCTCTGGCAGTCTCTATGGGGGTGCCACAGGGTTCAATTCTCGGGCCGACTCTCTTCTCTGTATACATCAATGATGTCGCTCTTGCTGCTGGGGATTCTCTGATCCACCTCCACACAGACGACACCATTCTGTATACTTCTGGCCCTTCTTTGGACACTGTGTTAACTAACCTCCAGACGAGCTTCAATGCCATACAACTCTCCTTCCGTGGCTTCCAACTGCTCTTAAATGCAAGTAAAACTAAATGCATGCTCTTCAACCGATTGCTACCCGCACCTGCCCGCCCGTCCAGCATCACTACTCTGGACGGTTCGGACTTAGAAGATGTGGACAACTACAAATACCTAGGTGTCTGGTTAGACTGTAAACTCTCCTTCCAGACTCACATTACACATCTCCAATCCAAAAGTAAATCTAGAATCGGCTTCCTACTTCGCAACAAAGCATCCTTCACTCATGCTGCCCTTGTAAAACTGACCATCCTACCGATCCTTGACTTCGGCGATGTCATTTACAAAATAGCCTCCAACACTCTACTCAACAAATTGGATGCAGTCTATCACAGTGCCATCCATTTTGTCACCAAAGCCCCATATACTACCCACCACTGCGACCTGTACGCTCTGGTTGGCTGGCCCTCGCTTCATACTCGTTGCCAAACCCACTGGCTCCAGGTCATCTACAAGTCTTTGCTAGGTAAAGTCCCCCCTTATCTCAGCTCACTGGTCACCATAGCAGCACCCACCCATAGCACGCGCTCCAGCAGGTATATTTCACTGGTCACCCCCAAAGCCAATTCCTCCTTTGGCCTCCTTTCCTTCCAGTTCTCTGCTGCCAATGACTGGAACGAACTGCAAAAATCACTGAAGCTGGAGACTCATATCTCCCTCACTAACTTTAAGCACTAGCTGTCAGAGCCGTTTACAGATCACTGCACCTGTACATAGCCCATCTGTAAATAGCCCATCCAACTACCTCATCCCCAAACTGTATTTATTTATTTATCTTGCTCCTTTGCACCCCAGTATCTCTACTTGCACATTCATCTTCTGCACATCTATATTGTACATTGCTATATTGTATTTACATCGCCACCATGGCCATGCCTTACCTCCCTTACCTTATTTGCACACAATGTATATATACTTATTCTTCTACTGTATTATTGACTGTATGTTTGTTTATTCCATGTGTGCTGTTGTATGTGTCGAACTGCTTTGCTTTATCTTGGCCAGGTCGCAGTTGTAAATGAGAACCTGTTCTCAACTAGCCTACCTGGTTAAATAAAGGTGAAATATAAAAATCCCTCCCTAGCACTTGTTCATTGATCCTGCTAGGCATAAGGCGAGGTGTAATAATCTACCATCAAATAGCAATAGGATTACCAAAACAATGCTATGGAAATTAGACTGAGGCAGACCCTGGGCTTACCGCTCACGCAAATTATCTCCACAGAGTTGGGAAGTACCCCGATCTTACTCTCCTCTTCCCTTCCCTTCCCCTCCCCTACCACCAGCCCCCCGCTACTCTGCATGGTCACGTTCTGTACCGGTGAGATGGAGAGTCTAGGAAGAGCGCAGGAGAGGAGGGCGCGAGGGGGTCTCCCCCTTCTGCTCACCAGGCAGGAGGGCCCACTATGACACACCCACGCCACCACCATGAGCTCTGCATGCCAGATTTAACAGCAAGCACAGGCTGATATCCCTCACAGCTCTCTGAGTATGCTATACTAACTGCACCCGGACTATACTCTAGGCCCCTACAGCAATACATTTACTTGTATGTTACTGTATTCTAGCCTAGTCAATGCTCTCTCTCTCTCTCTCTCTCTCTCTCTCTCTCTCTCTCTCTCTCTCTCTCTCTCTCTCTCTCTCTCTCTCTCTCTCTCTCTCTCCTCTCTCTCTCTCTCTCTCTCTCTCTCTCTCTCTCTCTCTCTCTCTCTCTCTCTCTCTCTCTCTCTCTCTCTCTCTCTCTCTCTCTCTCTCTCTCTCTCTCTCTCTCTCTCTCTCTCTCTCTCTCTGGGAGTCCTCAAGCTACTCTGACTAAGCAAATTCCTCTCTGGGTGCTCTCCTCCTCTGGAAGGCAGATTAAAGCCCTTTCCCCACGACCCTGTGGCTCTTTAAGACGGATTACTGAGGGTGGGTAGTGGCTTCTGATCCCGCCGTGGTCTGAAGTGGTACGCCACCACGCTGACCAGGCTAATAAGCTCTCTAGCTACTGTAGCTGGGAGAAAATAGTGTCCTTTGGCCTCAGAGTGCTGGGCTTCTGACGGAGAAGCGGAGAAAGGGGGTGGTAGGGCCAGGAAGGATAGGGGGAGGCAGGGGTGCAGGAGTCAGAAGTGAACGGGAGCCCTGTATTTTCTAACTGGGAGAAAATAGCATCTTTTGGTCTCACACCACTGGGCTTCTGAGGAGAGGGGGGGGGGGGGGGGGGGGGGGGGGGCAGAGGAAGTGGGAGGTAGCCCTGGAAAGTAGAATGCTCAGAGTTCTGCAGAGGGAGGATAGGTGCCCCCGCATATGGGGGTAGGGGGGATTTAGTAGTTCAGGGGTCAGTAATGGAGGGTAGCTCTGGGATAAGGGGGGAGGTGGTACAGTAGCACTGTAAAGCGCCTGCCTCTGGGGCTCTCCGGCGGGAGTCGGGACACCCCACGCCAGGGGCCAGACTAGAAGTGTCTGGGCATTCCCAGGCCTTTGTTCTTGTACGGCTCAGCCTCCCTCAGTACAGTCATGGGACACAGTCACAGTGGTAAAGTAGGCCGGAACACTCTCTTCTAATAAAGTTGACGTCTCGAGGTGTGATCTGACACACACACACTTGTAAACGTACGCACGCAAGCAAGAATGCAGTACACATGGAAGTAAGGACGCTCGCACGCACAGACACTTACACGCCTTCTCCCTTATATCCACGCATACACAGGCCATAAGTCCAACAATGGCTGTCTTCAATGGAGGGCAAATCTCGAACATGAGTTCAAACATCATTGCAAGAATAATATTCCTAAAAGGAGACATGTCAGTCTCCAGTACTCCTGTGCATATGAGGTTGAGAGAGGAGGAATATGATTGGTTACGAACCAGGAAGCCAGAGGAGTTGTCGAGGAGACAGCGGAAGCGACAGACGAAGTTCCTCTCCAGGAAGGAGGAGTTCTCTGGAGGCAACTGATCGGGGTTATAGGTCACCAGGGATGAGCTGGGGACTGGCTTTCCATCTGAGGAATAGAAACAGGTCAAGGACCAAGTCAAATCACTATATTCAATGCCTACGTCATTTGTGGTCTATTAATATGTCTGTTGAACAGAGTTTAACAGGGTCCAGATGCTCTCACATTATGTTTGGTGAGTGTATGTATGTGTGTGTTGTGCATTTATGTGTGTGTGTGTGGGTGTGTAGCTCCACTCTGTCCCTCCCTCTTCTCCATTCCGTCCCTGTTCTAAAGTACCACGGTAACGCTACGGTAGCTAGCTCTAACCCCTGCCTAATTGAAACAGACGGCTGTGTGTGTTCTAACATTTACCCTGCAAGTCATGGAGAGCCTGATAAAGGTCACCTCCCACTCTCCATCTTCTCTACTCTCTCTCCTCTCTCTCTCTCTCTCTCTCTCTCGCCATGCTCTTTCTCTCTCCCCCTCCTCCTCTCTCTTTCTCTCATCTCCTTCCCTCGCTGTACAGAGCTCAGCTGGGTGAAATTGGGGTCAGCTGTTTTTAGGGAAGAGTTAACCCGTTGGGTCTGAGTGACTTCAGGCTGACTCATTGCAGATCTTCGTTTGATCATGTTTCCATGTTTTTGTCTCTGCTAGTCGTGAACGTCAACCAGTGTGGTGTATGCTGTCCCCATATGTGTCACTTTAAAGTTAAACGACGACTTCACTACGACTAACTACCATACTGAAACAAAGCATCTCCTTTTTATCTTTGTTTTTTTTTCTGCTAGTAGTTCACCTCAGCCCCTTCCACAAGTTCAATTTCAGTATGGCATATATACTGTATGTATGCCATCTGTACATTTGCAACAAAGCATCAAACATACATCGCTAGCTAAACTCAGCAAAAAAAGAAACGTCCCTTTCTCGGGACCCTGATTTTCAAAGATAATTCATAAAAATCCAATTAACTTCACAGATCTTCATTGTAAAGGGTTTAAACACTGTTTCCCATGCTTGTTCAATGAAACATAAACAATGAATGAACATGCACCTGTGGAACGGTTGTTAAGACACTAACAGCTTACAGACGGTAGGCAATTAAGGACACAGTTAGGACACTAAAGAGGACACTAAAGAGGCCTTTCTACTGACTCTGAAAAACACCAAAAGAAAGATGCCCAGGGTCCCTGCTCATCTGCGTGAATGTGCCTTAGGCATGCTGCAAGGAGGCATGAGGACTGCAGATGTGGCCAGAGCAATAAATTGCAATGTCCGTGGGAGACAGGACGGACAGCTCATCGTCCTCGCAATGGCAGACCACGTGTAACAACACCTGCACAGGATCGGTACATCCGAGCATCACACCTGCGGGACAGGTACAGGACGGTAACAACAACTGCCCGAGTTACACCAGGAACGCACAATCCCTCCATCAGTGCTCAGACTGTCCGCAATAGGCTGAGAGAGGCTGGACTGAGGGCTTGTAGGCCTGTTGTAAGGCAGGGCCTCACCAGACATCACCAGCAACAATGTTGCCTAAGGGCACAAACCCACCGTTGCTGGACCAGACAGGACTGGCAGAAAGTGCTCTTCACTGGCGAGTCGCGGTTTTGTCTCACCAGGGGTGATGGTCGGAATCGTGTTTATCGTCAAAGTAATGAGCGTTACACCGAGGCTTGTACTCTGGAGCGGGATCGATTTGGAGGTGGAGGGTCCGTCATGGTCTGGGGCAGTGTGTCACAGCATCATCGGACTGAGCTTGTTGTCATTGCAGGCAATCTCAACGCTGTGCATTACAGGGAAGACATCCTCCTCCCTCATGTGGTACCCTTCCTGCAGGCTCATCCTGACATGACCCTCCAGCATGAAAATGCCACCAGCCATACTGCTCGTTCTGTGCATGATTTCCTTCAAGACAGGAATGCCAGTGTTCTCCCATGGCCAGCGAAGAGCCCGGATCGCAATCCCATTGAGCACGTTCTTGGACCTTTTGGATCGGAGGGTGAGGGCTAGGGCCATTTCCCTCCAGAAATGTCAGGGAACTTGCAGGTGCCTTGGTGGAAGAGTGGGGTAACATCTCACAGCAATAACTGGCAAATCTGGTGCAGTCCATGAGGAGGAGATGCACTGCAGTACTTAATGCAGCTGGTGGCCACACCAGATACTGACTGTTACTTTTTATTTGAATCCCCCCTTTTGTTCACAGACACATTATTCCATTTCTGTTAGTCACATGTCTGTGGAACTTGTTCAGTTTATGTCTCAGTTGTTGAATCTTGTTATGTTCATACAAATATTTACACATGTTAAGTTTGCTGAAAATAAACACAGTTGACAGTGAGAGGACGTTTCTTTTTTTTTGCTGAGTTCAGTCATGTGAAAGGCTCACAGTGGCTTCGAACAGATTTGTGAAAATGGGTCGGCCCGGGATAGACAGTGAGACGCAGTGTAAGACTGACCTGGGGGTGACTCCGCCTGCTGGGGCGCGGCCGGGGGGTCGAGAGCCCAGTGGAGGTTCCTCCTAAACTCCTGCTGGTCCTCAGTGTGGATCAGATCAAACACACTCTGGTGCATCACGTCCGTCTGGAACAAGGAGAGAAAGAGAGAGGTCTTTGGAACGGTTACGTACACCAACACATAGGACTGGGAACTATTGTCTGACTAACTGAAAAAAGGATCTAAACACAACTGAATTCACTCCTGTAGAATCAGTAAGATGATGCGCACACACTCACACACACACACACACGCACGCACGCACGCACGCACGCACACACACACACTCAACTCCTTGTTTTGTGGGCTTGCGGCGAGGAGGAAGGTTAGGGCATGAGCTGGACCACCTCAGAGAGTTGGTGACATGGACACAGAGAGTGGTGACATGGACACAGCACAGCCCGAGGTTCCGTGTCACACTAGCATCTCAGTGCTACCTCTCATTACCATACACACAGCTCCACGACAGGCAGCCACATCCAAGAGGATTTCGGTTAGCGCTGTAGATGTGAAGTGATGGTTGTTGAAATGAAACAAGGCCTTGAGAGGTGTGGTTCACACTGTGAGAACATTTATTCTACAGCAGCTTGCAGTTACAGCAATGTGAACACCACAGGAGGTTGGCGGCACCTTAATTGGGGAGGACGGGCTCATGGTAATGGCTGGAGCGGAATTAAGGGAATGGTAATCATATACATTTGATGCCATTCCATTTGCTCCTTTCCAGCCATTATTATGCGCCGTCCTACCCTCAGCAGCCTCCACTGATGAACACAGAGAGAGAGAAAGCGAGAGCTAGAGGGAGAGAGAGATGGAAAGAGAGAGAGAGAATGAAAGAGAGAAGGAAAGAGAGAAAGAAGGAAAGAGAGAGAGAGAAGGAAAGAGAGAGATAAGGAAAGAGAGAGAGAGAGAAGGAAAGGGAGAAAGAGAGAAAGAGAGAGAGAGAGAGAGAGAGAAGGAAAGGGAGAGAGAGAGAAGGAAAGGGAGTAGGAAAGGAAGAGAGAGAGAGAGAGACAGAGAGAGAGAGAGAGAGAGAGAGAGAGAGAGAGGGGGAGCGAGAGAGAGAGAAGGAAAGGGAGAAGGAAAGAGAGAGAGAGAGCTTTAGTGGGTGATATTAATTGCTAATACAGCTTAACCCAACTGTGTACGCAAGCATGGATGTTATCAAAAACTGATCCAACCTGAATAAATAAGGCTATTAGAGCAGTTAATCAGCTGCTGGGGGTTAAATAAACGAAACAAACGTAGGACAGACAGTATGCATGCTTATAGAGGTCTGTGATTAAATATGCTATCGATCAGCTCTTATTAACTGATTAACCCGCGTTTGACCTCTCTGGACGGGGTTATCAAACTCTTACCCAGTGGAAATCCGGACTCAAGCAAGCTAAAGCGCTTAGCACAGAGCAGGGCTGGGTACCAGAGGGCAGAGAGGGCATGACTAGGGAACGGAGGGGGGCGGAGGTGGGGCAAAAGGGCAGGCAAGGACACAAGACACTGTTGGGTGAAGGTTGGCACTGTACAGTAGCATATTTATGTCCACCCTCATTCTGGCTGTAACTGTTGGGGCAAAGAAGGGGCAGGATGCAGTAGAGTGTATTACAGGGCTCTCCCAACCCTGTTCCTGGAGAGCTACCCTCCTGTAGGTTTTCACTCCCACCCCAGTTGTAACTAACATGATTCAGCTTATCAACCAGCTAATTATTAGAATCAGGTGCGCTAGATTCGGTTTGGCACAAAAACCTGTAGGGCTATAGTTTTCAGTCCGTGTCCCAGCACTCCCTGGGTCGTTCTATAGTAAATAGAATGAGGGCAGAGTCATGTAAAGCCGAGTCCTGGCCTAGGGTAACCTCTTCCAGACTCCCTCTGTGCCATGCTGTGGCTCTGTAGGCAGGCCCAATCCTCCTCTCTCTGCTGTGTGTGTGTGTGTGTGTGTGTGTGTGTGTGTGTGTGTGTGTGTGTGTGTGTGTGTGTGTGTGTGTGTGTGTGTGTGTGTGTGTGTGTGTGTGTGTGTGTGTGTGTGTGTGTGTGTGTGTGTGTGTGTGTGTGTGTGTGTGTGTGTGTGTGCGCGTGTGTGTGCGCGTGCGTTTGAGCGGCAGTGTGTGTGTACGCTGTATGGCGTGTGTGGTGCGTGTGCCAGTGGGTTTGAGTGGCTACGAGCCCTGTGATCAGCAGCAGAGACTTACTTGGTGGAATCCCAGGTAATCCTGAATGGTGTGAGAGGAGTAGAATATGATCCCCTCTGCAGTGATGACCAGGACAAAACCATTGAGGGCCTGAGGAGGGAGAACAAGTCACAACAGACAGGAAGTTAGGGAATGTCCTTCACTGCGTACTGCTATCAAAGACGTTTAGAGAGTGCAATTATTTTGGCTGGACAAAGAGGATGTAGAGGAGATTGACGCAAATGAATAACAGCTTCTGAATGATTGTGTTCGGTATCCATCACGAGAAGACAGTGACAACCCATATTCTAGTGATACATTTGTGCCATTTGGTGTGTTTTGTGTTTCACTGCCAACACCAAGCGTGTATAAAACAGCAGGACAGACTGCAGCGTGCAGACAGACAAGACAGATTCCTGAGGACAGGTGGTCCTATCAAACCTGGTCTATTCTGACAGACACAACTGAGCGAGGGGGAAACGGAAGGGGGGAAACAGAGGGGGGAAACAGAGGGCAACAAAAAAGAGAAACTGCAATGACACGGGCATGACACCACTTCCGGCTGTGGAGGAGAGGGGGAGGAGAGGAGCAGTGGAGGAGAGGAGAGGAGGAGAGGCAAGCGGCCCCACTCTGAGAACATGTTACCTGAACACAAAGACAGGCTGGAGATGGGGAGGAGGGGAGGAAGAGGGGGAGGTGAGAGAGAGAAAGGGAGGGGGCAAGGGTGTAGGTCACAGAACCATACAGAGTGTCTCACACTTTGCTATTCCATCTCCCCCCACAATGCTCAGGGGCAAAGGAGTTGTTCCGTCACTCTGTTCGCTCTAGGCGTGTATGCGTGCGTGCGTACACGTTCCTTAAACCAACCCACGGCACTACAGGGCAGCTGTCCTGACACTCACATCCTCAAATACCCCATCATATTCATTTCCAACATGTCAGCAACGAGAACCCCATTACACAAGCTACAGTGGATGGAAACTATAGCCTCATAGCCTACCATACACGGTCATTATCTTCCTTTTTCCACGGATGGTACCCAGAGAAACATCACCCAGATAATATCAGGTTGGATGATTCCATCCCTTTTGCAAGTAAATAGCTATATGACTCAAATTCTACCTGGCAGACCCAATATCATATTCCCCCAGTTAGCGCTGTGCAGCGTACTACTTAGCATTTGTCTGGATAAGCTATAATGAACTCAAGGGCCACACATTGCTTGTCCTGGCCTGCCTTTATTTCTGTCTTTAAACCTGAAGGCTCCTAGTCCTGTCTGAAATCCTGACATCCATGGGATCCCGAGGAGCCTCGCAGCTGCCTGAAGTCTCCTAGTCCTCTCTGAAACCCTGACATCCATGGGATCCCGAGGAGCCTCGCAGCTGCCTGAAGGCTCCTAGTCCTCTCTGAAACCCTGACATCCATGGGATCCCGAGGAGCCTCGAAGCTGCCTGAAGGCTCCTAGTCCTCTCTGAAACCCTGACATCCATGGGATCCCGAGGAGCCTCGCAGCTGCCTGAAGGCTCCTAGTCCTCTCTGAAACCCTGACATCCATGGGATCCCGAGGAGCCTCGCAGCTGCCTGAAGGCTCCTAATCCTGTCTGAAACCCTGACATCCATGGGATCCCGAGGAGCCTCGCTCAGTTTCTTCTTTATTATGCAGGCCTACGCTCTCTCAAAAAAGACCCAGAAAGCTGCCACCCCCACTGTCACCCCAGGCCATCTGTAAGTCCTTCCACCTCTCCTCCTCAGCAGCCCCGTCCTCCACTTCCTAGTTCTATCTCCGTGGCCCGACGCCCCCACACCGTACATAAACACTCAGAAAGCAGAGCGGTGTTCAGGCTCTCTGTATAAATATTTAGACTCTTCTGTCTAGCTGAAGAACACACAGCCTCCTCCCTGGGGGGGGGGGGGACTTGGGCAGTCACCAAAAATCTTGTTCAAAAATGTATTTTTCATATTTCATGGGGCTGTGGACATCATGCACTTGTCCAGGATGAAAGAACGCTGCCTGCTGTAGTTATAGCGGCCGTCAGCAGACAGAACAAACACAGAGTGGCAAGGGGATGTGAGAGGTGCACTGGGAATGGAGAGAGAGAAAAGATCACGAGAGAGGAAGGAAGGATGAAGGGAGATTGAAAGAGAGAGGGCTACGAGAAAGAGAGAGATGGAGTGAGAGAGAGATTGCGAGAGAAAAAAAACCAGGACAAGGGAATGATAGAGAGAACGGGGAATGGATAGAGGGAAAGAGGCTGGTTGAAAGATCAGAGAGGGGAAGAGCAAGCCTGTTCCAGTCTGCAACATGGCACAGCTAGTTGTTTGTTTTCCCAGCCTGTATGCTATCTGGTCTGGATGTATGCACCCTGACAGAGTGACAGCAAACACTGGCACAGACTGGCAGGGCAAACACTGGCACAGACTGGCAGGCCAAACACTGGCACAGACTGGCAGGCCAAACACTGGCACAGACTGGCAGGTCAAACTCTGGAACAGTATGACAGGCCAAACACTGGCACAGACTGGCAGGCCAAACACTGGCACAGACTGGCAGGGCAAATACTGGAACAGTATGGCAGGCCAAAGACTGGCACAGACAGGCAGGCCAAAACCTTGCACAGACTGGCAGGTCAAACTCTGGAACAGTATGGCAGGCCAAACACTGGCACAGACTGGCAGGGAAAATACTGGAACAGTATGGCAGGCCAAAGACTGGCACAGACTGGCAGGCCAAACACTGGCACAGACTGGCAGGGCAAACACTGGCACAGACTGGCAGGCCAAACACTGGCACAGACTGGCAGGCCATAGGGAACACACACGGGTGCATTCCTTTTTTGTACAATCAGTTGTTTTACTTTTTGGTATGTACTGATATTGTACTGATGTTGTACTGATGTTGTACTGATATTGATTCTCCCATGCTTAGTGAACTTTAAAATGCTTGTGGAATTATATTTTGATCCACTGAAAAAGTAACCTGAATGACGTGGACTAAAAAAAGGTCAAGTACATTAGGCTATATGGAGAATATCAAATAACACCTTTCTGCTCTCATTTTACCGCCCTTTTCAATAATGGATGTCCTCACAGTCACTCTATAATTCATGGCCAAGTGTCTGAAATGGAACATAGCAAGACAGCCAGCCCTGGTCAGAAATAGCCTGTCCTCTCCACCGCTCCCCCTCCCCTCTGCTTCCCCCCATCTCTTCTCCTCCCTTCTCTTTCCGGCCCTCTCAACAGCAATGTCATGAATAAGGACCTCGCCTTCATTTAGCATCTCTCTCTCTGTCTCTCTCTCCCCCTCTCTCTCCATTTACTATTCTTTCTCTCTCAAATACAATAGTTCCCTAATTTCCTCCCCCCCCAAGCCTCTCTCTCCCTCTCTCTCTCCCTCTCCCTCTCTCTCTCTCAGCCTGTCTTAAGAGATTCTGTGTTGACTGTTCTGACACGGTGTGATTCTGCATGATGGCACAACAGGGGATGCTGCAGATGAAGCAGATCACATCTCCCCTGACTGAACATCCAGTACAGAGCACAGAGCAGGGCAGAATATAGAGCATTGTCCCTTTAAAGGACAATTCCACTCCAAAACAATATTTTGGTATTTGTTTCATTAGTTAACTGTCGATACAGTCTCAAAGAACAGGGCAGAATAGAGCACTGTCCCCTTTAAGTTCAGGGTCAAATAGGGCACTGTCCCTGTAAGTGCAGGACAGAATAGAGCATTGTCTTTGATGGCACCAAAGTAGGCTATGGCATGGACATAACTTTTGAAGCTACTCTAAATGTCCAAACTAATCAGCTGGTCTCAGCAGGCCTGGTACAAACTTTTCTTTCTAGGCTGAGATCCTGTATGGTAAGGAAAGAGCCCAATCTGCCAATATCCACCAGCAATACTTAACTTTCCCCCAAAGAAATAGAATTAGAACACTATCATTATACAGTTGAAGTCAGAAGTTTACATACACTTAGGTTGGAGTCATTAAAACTCGAAGGTACCACGTTCATCTGTATAAACAATAGTACGCAAGTATAAACACCATGGGACCACACAGCCGTCATTCCGCTCAGGAAGGGGACACGTTCTGTCTCCTAGAGATGAACATACTTTGGTGCGAAAAGTACAAATCAATCCCAGAACAGCAGCAAAAGACCTTGTGAAGATGCTGGAGGAAACAGGTACAAAAGTATCTATATCCACAGTAAAACGAGTCCTATATCGACATAACCTGAAAGGCTGCTCAGCAAGGAAGAAGCCACTGCTCCAAAACCGCCATAAAAAAAGCCAGACAACGGTTTGCAACTGCACATGGAGAAATGTCCTCTGGTCTGATGAAACAAAAATATAACTGTTTGGCCATAATAACCATCGTTATGTTTGGAGGAAAAAGGCGGAGGCCTGCAAGCTGAAGAACACCATCCCAACCGTGAAGCACGGGGGTGGCAGCATCATGTTGTGGGGGTGCTTTGCTGCAGGAGGGACTGGTGCACTTCACAAAATAGATGGCATCATGAGGCAGAACAATTATGTGGATATATTGAAGCAACATCTCAAGACATCAGTCAGGAAGTAAAAGCTTGGTCGCAAATGGGTCTTCCAAATGGACAATGACCCCAAGCATACTTCCAAAGTTGTGGCAAAATGGCTTAAGGACAACAAAGTCAAGGTATGAGTGGCCATCACAAAGCCCTGACCTCAATCCCATTGAAAATACTAATTGAGTGTGTGTAAACTTCTGACCTACTGGGAATGTGATGAAATAAATAAATAATTCTCTCTACTATTATTCTGACATGTCACATTCTTAAAATAAAGTGGTGATCCTAACTGACCTAAAACAGGGAATGTTTACTACGATTAAATGTCAGTAATTGTAATAAACTGAGTTCACATGTATTTGGCTAAGGTGTATGTAAACTTCCTACTTCAGCTGTATATATCTATGCGTGTCCCCATGTGGCTCACTCCCTCTACAAGACAGACTTTCCATATCTGCCATGTTGTGCCTGCTGTATGTGAGAGCCCTGCAGTCTCCTGTCTCACCTGATTCTCTATCGAGGCTCTTACTGTGCCTGCCTGGGAAGGCTTTCAATCTAAGCACTGCTCACTTAACTTAGCTACGCTTCAGCCAGACAGCTTTCTCTCTCTCTCTTTCGCCAGGCTTTCTCTCTCCAGGCTCTCTCTCTCTCTCTCTCTCTCTCTCTCTCTCTTTCTCTCTCTCTCTCTCTCTCTCTCCCCCTCTCCAAGCTCGTGGCATGCTTAAGGGAAAGAACAGAAGTCCAGAGAGTTTGCGGAAATGCTAAGACATGTAGCTATGCACTGTGGCAGGCAGGCAGGCAGGCAGCGTGCTCTATAAAACCAGCCCTGATCTGAAGCGAGACACGCTAGATGAGATGAGCTTCACGGAGTGAGTTGTCTTCTTATGTCTCCTGGTCAGTTTGGAGTAGAGAGGAGTAGACCAGATGTGCCTGGGCTGCAGGTGGCGGTGTGTGTATGGATGTGTGTGTATGCGGGTGCATGTGTGTGTGTATGTGGAAAGATAGCTCATAGTATTCCTTGACATAATGGAACATTTTGATGCAATGATTTGAAACATACTTTGATACAGTGACAGTGCACAGAATGTATGGTGTAGTGCAGGCGCCAGCTGGGGTCCCACTGCTTGTCATGTGTTTGTGCCCTGCACCTGGGGCCTGCCCACCAACCTGCAATAGGAGTTCACCCTCGGGCATCCAGCCATCCACCAATCCCGTTGTCTTGCCGTTGTCATGGTTACCACCGTTGGCCTTCAAACCCTTGCAAGCGTGGGTCTTCAGGGCAACTATAGAGTGAGAGAGAGAGAGAGAGAGAGAGAGAGAGAGAGAGCTTAAGTCTTTGAAATAGTGTTTACAGAGAACTGCTGTGAATGTCAGAGTGCTTTATAAACACACAGGCATGACAAGTCCCTAGCTCATTAACAATTCATTAAACACCATCTCTGAACAGGCTCATTTACTTTGACTAGCAAACAACAAACGCCATCCACCACCACAAATATGAAACCAATCATATGGCATTGATAATGAAAACTTTAAACCGTTTAAAGGGGGCTTTAAAGGCTGATGTGGGTTCTGCCAGCGTTCCAGGTTTTCCCAGCAGGCATTGCGGGGTGCTTTCTTTAGCCTAGTCTAGCACATGCTGCTGTCTATTCTGGCTCTCTGTAGCTGTGCTAATGGCTCATGTCTGCTCTGACTGAGCCCATGTTAGTTTGAAGTACTACTGATGTGTTTGCAAACATTCATTATGAGAGGAGGGTGATCCAGTGAAGCAGACAACATTGGCCTGGACAGAAGGAGGAAAAGACCATGGGGGGATAGGGGGGAGGAGAAGACCATGGAGGGGATAGGGGGGAGGAGAAGACCATGGAGGGGATAGGGGGGAGGAGAAGACCATGGAGGGGATAGGAGAAGACCACGGGGGGATAGGGGGGAGGAGAAGACCATGCGGGGGATAGGGGGAGGATTGTTTTTTTCTTTATTTAACTAGTCAAGTCAGCCTAGGAACAGTGGGATAACTGCCTTGTTCAGGGGCAGAAAGACAGATTTTTACCTTGTCGGCTCTGGGATTCGATCTTACAACCTTTCGGTTACTAGTCCAACGCTCTAACCACTAGACTACCTGCTGCCCCAGAATGGAGGGGATAGGGGGGAGGAGAAGACCATGGAGGGGATAGGGGGGAGGAGAAGACCATGGAGGGGATAGGGGGAGAAGACCATGGAGGGGATAGGGGGAGGAGAAGACCAAGGAGGGGACAGGGGGAGGAGAAGACCATGGAGGGGATAGGGGGAGGAGAAGAACATGGAGGGGATAGGGGGAGGAGAAGAACATGGAGGGGATAGGGGGAGGAGAAGACCATGGAGGGGATAGGGGGAGGAGAAGAACATGGAGGGGATAGGGGGGAGGAGAAGACCATAGAGGGGATAGGGGGAGGAGAAGACCATGGAGGGGATAGGGGGGAGGAGAAGAACATGGAGGGGATAGGGGGAGGAGAAGACCATAGAGGGGATAGGGGGAGGAGAAGACCATGGAGGGGATAGGGGGGAGGAGAAGACCATGGAGGGGATAGGGGGAGGAGAAGACCATGGAGGGGATAGGGGGAGGAGAAGACCATGGAGGGGATAGGGGGAGGAGAAGACCATGGAGGGGATAGGGGGGGGGGGAGACCATGGATGGGATAGGGGGAGGAGAAGACCATGGATGGGATAGGGGGGAGGAGAAAACCATGGAGGGGATAGGGGGGAGGAAAAGACCATGGAGGGGATAGGGGGAGGAGAAGACCATGGAGGGGATAGGGGGGAGGAGAAGACCATGGAGGGGATAGGGGGAGGAGAAGACCATGGAGGGGATAGGGGGAGAAAGAGAAGACCATGGAGGGGATAGGGGGAGAAAGAGAAGGAGGAGATGTGGGAATGAAAAGAGCTAAAGCCTTACAATTAGACACTGAGATGAAGTATTCTGAATTATTAGTATACTGAATATGCTTTCGAAAATAGAGAGAGAGAGAGTAAGAAAGAGTGAGAGAAAGAGAGAAAGAGAGAGACAGAGAGAGAAAAGATAAGAATGAGGGAGTGAGAGAGGGAAAGAAAAAACTGAGTAAGAGAGAGAGAAAACAAAGAGAGGGAGTGAAAGAGAGAAAAGTGAAGGACAGACAGGACAGGTTTTTTTTCACTTGTGTGAGACGTGGAAAAGGCATTAGTGTTGTACGGCGAGAGAAAGGTCACCAACAGGTGTGACATCTCCACAGCACCTCTAAAGCTGGAGCATCACTCTGGAGCCTCACTCTGTCCAGTGTGTGTGTGAGTGTGTGTGTGTATGCCCATCACTCAGTCTGCCCTCACCGGAGAACTAACTAGGAGTACTCTACCCACAGTACCCCCTCCACATCCCACATAGTCCACAGTCTGGATCACAGGCTCAAACCAGTAGCTTAGCCCTACAATATTGATATACCGTTAAACACCACACACATATAGCTATAAGAAACACATATTAGGAATCAAAATGAACGTATCATATTGGATGTAGGCTACTGCTCAACTGTAGAAAATGAAGTTTGAGTTGTAACACAAGACTCTAGAGTCTTTCAGCATGACTCCTATACAACTCCCTGATCCCTGAGCAGTGTGTGGACATGATGCTCTAAATGACCAACACACAGGTCTATAGTGATCTGGAGTAGGACTTGATTGAGGGGGCTGGGGGTTGAGGCTAGAGGGGACAGTAGAGGGGTCATAAGGTCAACAGACCCACCATCCTAGGACTCAGTTGTGGGGGTTAAGTCTATCGCCATCAGGTCAATGTGCTGGGGGTCAGACCCAGACTCAAACTCAGACTCAAACTCAGAACCAGACTCAGACCCATATTCAGACCCAGACTCAAACTCAGACTCAAACTCAGACTCAGACCCAAACTCAGACCCATGCTCAGACTCAGACCTAGACTCAAACTCAAACTCAGACTCAAACTCAGACCCAAACTCAGACTCAGATTCAGACCCAGACTCATAATCAGACCCAGACACAGATTCATACTGACACACTAAACCCTTCTGCTAATGATATAAACTCATCTACTGGGAAGTATCAATAAAAGAATACAAATCAGCATTCCTTTTCTGTTTGGTGAAGATAAGTTCAACTTGATAGAAAAAAGTTTCAGCTCTGTTTAATCCGTTAGAAGAAAAAAAAGGCACTCTAACACAGTTTAATTAATACACGACCAAACAATGTTCCCCTGCTCCTCAATGAGAAAGATCTGACTCTGTTTTGACGGAGACAAATGGAGAAGTTTAAACGTTAAAAGCCAAGGGGAAGCATTGGAAAGAGATTGAAGGCTTTCTGCCTCGTCTACATCGGTCTGTTCCTTCAAAGGCATTGTGGGAGTTCTGTGGCCTCTTTCCCATGGCTTTAGCTGGTGTCCACCAGCGACAGGGCTCAAAGGCCAGGCGGCCAGCACGCAACCAATGGTACTCCTCAGGACCCCAACACAGTCTCTGTGACTGGAAGGCAAAACAGAGATACTAATTGTCTTCACCTTGCATGCAGAGATCCCCTGAAACTCATTGTCCAAACGATAATAATAAAGATTTGAAATGATAGAAACTCTCATAGCATTCCACGTAGAGTATAAAAGGGGTTGGGAAACGCAGGTTCACCGTGACTAGAGACAACAGAAATACTATACTTAACCTTTTACTCAGCGATTCCTTATTGTAAAGACGAGTGAAAATGAGTTGAAGTGATATGAGCTGTATATTGTAGCCTCTCTGATCACAGACAGAACTTTACAGACGGTAAAAAAATTCAAAAATAAACCGCAAATGAACAAGCACATCTGTAAAGTGGACAACAGATAATGGCTTCAAAGACAAACCGCTGATATTGATGTGAGGTTGGTGTTGGCGCACAATATCACCAATGACCCTCATAGCAGTCCCTGTTAAAAAGGGGATTGGGAAATGCTGCTCTATGAGGGACAGAACAAGCTAAGGGACATACTACAAGTACACTACAGTACACTACAGTACAGTATATTACACTACAATGCAGTACAGTGCACTACAGTACATTACAGTACATTATACTATACTACATATGTAACAGTATAACTTTATGGCGTCCCCTCGCCCCGACACGGGCGCGAACCTGGGACCCTCTGCACACATCAACAACGGTCGCCCACGAAGCGTCGTTACCCATCGCTCCACAAAAGCCGCGGCCCTTGCAGAGCAAGGGGCAACCCTACTTAATGTCTCAGAGCAAGTGACGTAACTGATTGAAATGCTACTAGCGCGTACCCGCTAACTAGCTAGCCATTTCACATCCGTTACACATAGGGTCTAGTGCCTGTCTATCAGTCAGCTTGGGGTTAAAGCGTGCTACCCTCTCTCTCACACACCCAACGTTGCTCTCACGAACACGGACCTGCATCTCATTTCCACAATGAAGCAGTAGAGCAGTAGCGTGTCAGTCTGCCTTCCTCTCTCTCTTCCTTCTCTCTCTCTCTCCGGCCAACAAGGAAGAGTATTCCTAGTTAGCGGGGATGATTCCCAAGCTGCCTGAAATCTCGAGTCAGGTAGCTAGTGAAGCATGTGGAAGAGAGGCTGAACATCAACTGGGTGAAAGTGGGCGGTCGGATCATCCTCACAGAACATGAATTAACACGCTGGTGCAAATAGCGTAGCGGTGGTTTTCTGAAGAAGAAGAAGAAGAGACGGTTCCGCGCTGCTATTCGGGACAGAACAGAACAGGTTTCAGTTAGAACCCTGGCTCCTGGAACTCATATCCATCCTGTCTCGCTAACACAACCAACTCTTTCACTCAACATAGAGATCAACTGGATTCTGGAATGCTCATAATTAACCCAGCGCTTGACAAACATTCGACGTACTTAGCCCTAGAAATCAACAGCCCAGACAGGAGAAAATCCACTATAACGTCAGCTGTAGCTGGTGTTAGCTTGATGGCAAGCGCCATTACATCACACCGGTCTAAGTGAATGAACAGGGGAGCGATGAGAGCTTTCTCTGAGACAGAGTGCAGTGTCGTGGAACCACACAGGCTGCTGCTGCTGTTGAAGGGAGAGCCGGGAGAGGAGAGGCATGTCAGCCATCAAACGTTAACACCAGGGCCTATTTGTGCGCCGCGTTACGTGTTGATGACACCACAGAAGCAGCAGATGCCCGTGACACACACACAGCGCCCGGGGCGCCTAGGAAACAGAAAGTGCTTTTGACTCCGTAGAACAAGGGGAGTGCCTGCCTGCCGCCCGCTTACTGAACACACACACTCCCTGTTGGCATAATGTGGTGGCAGCCAACAAGCAATATAAACATCCGAATAGGAGCTCCTCAGTTCCAGTGTACAGATGACCGACTCCATCGAGGCGGTCCACCACCGGCATTCTCTAACCTCCCGACCTCTGGCTGTGACTCTGTGGCTGAGTGCACTGGGGATAGAGGGCTACTGTACTGCATACTGTAACAGCAAACAGCATTGTACTGTTGTAAATATATGGCTGTGTGCATACCCATGCACTTTTCGTAGCTGTCTACAAACCACCACAGACTGAGGCTGGCACTAAAACCGCACTCAATGAGCTGTATTCCGCCATAAGCAAACAGGAAAACGCTCATCCAGAGGCGGCGCTCCTAGTGGCCGGGGACTTTAATGCAGTTTTACCTAATTTCTATCAGCATGATAAATGTGCAACCAGAGGGAAAATAATTCAAGACCACCTTTAATCCACACACAGATACGTGTACAAAGCTCTCACGCGCCCTCTATTTGGCAAATCTGGCCATAACTCGATCCTCCTGATTCCTGCTTACAAGCAAAAATTAAAGCAGGAAGCACTAGTGACTCAGTCTATAAAAAAGTGGTCAGGCAAGCAGATGCTAAACTACAGGACTGTTTTGCTAGCACAGACTGGAATATGTTCCGGGATTCTTCCGATCGCTTTGAGGAGTACACCACATCAGTCACTGGCTTTATCAATAAGTGCATCGAGGATGTCGTCCCCACAGTGACTGTACGTACATACCCCAACCAGAAGACATGGATTACAGGCAACAATCGCACTGAGATAAAGGGTAGAGCTGCCGCTTTCAAGGAGCGGGACTCTAACTGGGAAGCTTATAAGAAATCCTGCTATGCCCTCTGACGAACCATCAAACAGACAAAGCGTGGTAGGTAGGGCTTACAGACTACAAAGGGAAGCACAGCCGAGAGCTGCCCAGTGACACGAGCCTACCAGATGAGCTAAATAACCTCTATGCTTGCAAGTAACACTGAAACATGCATGAGAGCATCAGCTGTTCCGGATGGGTTGCATCACTGCCTGTTATGGCAACTGCACGGCCTCTGACCGCAAGGCACTATAGAGGGTAGTGCGTACGGCCCAGTACATCACCGGGGCCAAGCTTCCTGCCATCCAGGACCTCATTACCAGGCGATGTCAGAGGAAGGCCCTAAAAATTGTCAAAGACTCCAGCCACCCTAGTCATAGACTGTTCTCTCTGCTACCGCACGGCAAGCGGTACCGGAACGCCAAGTCTAGGTCCAAGAGGCTTCTAAAAGAGGCCCCCACGCTATGCTGCTGCTACTCTGTTATTATCCACTTTAATAACTCTACCTACATGTACATAATTACCTCAATACCGGTGCCCCTGCACATTGTCACATTGACTCTGTACCGGTACCCCCTGTATATAGCCCAGCTATTGTTATTTACTGATGCTCTTTAATTATTCTTATCTCTTACTTTTTAAAAAGGTATTTTCTTAAAACTGCATTGTTGGTTAAGGGTTTGTACAGTGGGGCAAAAAAGTATTTAGTCAGCCACCAATTGTGCAAGTTCTCCCACTTAAAAAGATGAGAGAGGCCTGTAATTTTCTTCATAGGTACACCTGAACTACGACAGACAAAATGAGAAAGAAAATCACATTGTAGGATTTTTAATGAATTTATTTGCAAATTATGGTGGAAAATAAGTATTTGGTCAATAACAAAAGTTAATATCAATACTTTGTTATATACCCTTTGTTGGCAATGACAGAAGTCAAACGTTTTCTGTAAGTCTTCACAAGGTTTTCACACACTGTTGCTGGTATTTTGGCCCATTCCTCCATGCAGATCTCCTCTAGAGCAGTGATGTTTTGGGGCTGTTGCTGGGCAACACGGACTTTCAACTCCCTCCAAAGATTTTCTATGGGGTTGAGATCTGGAGACTGGCTAGGCCACTCCAGGACCTTGAAATGCTTCTTACGAAGCCACTCCTTCGTTGCCCGGGCGGTGTGTTTGGGATCATTGTCATGCTGAAAGACCCTGCCACGTTTCATCTTCAATGCCCTTGCTGATGGAAGGAGGTTTTCACTCAAAATCTCACGATACATGGCCCCATTCATTCTTTCCTTTACACGGATCAGTCGTACTGGTCCCTTTGCAGAAAAACAGCCCCAAAGCATGATGTTTCCACCCCCATGCTTCACAGTAGGTATGGTGTTCTTTGGATGCAACTCAGCATTCTTTGTCCTCCAAACACAACGAGTTGAGTTTTTACCAAAAAGTTCTATTTTGGTTTCATCTGACCATATGACATTCTCCCAATCTTCTTCTGGATCATCCAAATGCTCTCTAGCAAACTTCAGACGGGCCTGGACATGTACTGGCTTAAGCAGGGGGACACGTCTCGCACTGCAGGACTTGAGTCCCTGGCGGCATAGTGTGTTACTGATGGTAGGCTTTGTTACTTTGGTCCCAGTTCTCTGCAGGTCATTCACTAGGTCCCCCCGTGTGGTCCTGGGATTTTTGCTCACCGTTCTTGTGATCATTTTGACCCCACGGGGTGAGATCTTGCGTGGAGCCCCAGATCGAGGGAGATTATCAGTGGTCTTGTATGTCTTCCATTTCCTAATAATTGCTCCCACAGTTGATTTCTTCAAACCAAGCTGCTTACCTATTGCAGATTCAGTCTTCCCAGCCTGGTGCAGGTCTACAATTTTGTTTCTGGTGTCCTTCGACAGCTCTTTGGTCTTGGCCATCGTGGAGTTTGGAGTGTGACTGTTTGAGGTTGTGGACAGGTGTCTTTTATACTGATAACAAGTTCAAACAGGTGCCATTAATACAGGTAACGAGTGGAGGACAGAGGAGCCTCTTAAAGAAGAAGATACAGGTCTGTGAGAGCCAGAAATCTTGCTTATTTGTAGGTGACCAAATACTTATTTTCCACCATAATTTGCAAATAAATAAATTAAAAGTCCTACAATGGGATTTTCTGGATTTTTTTTCTCCTCATTTTGTCTGTCATAGTTGAAGTGTACCTATGATGAAAATTACAGGCCTCTCTCATCTTTTTAAGTGGGAGAACTTGCACAATTGGTGGCTGACTAAATACTTTTTTGCCCCACTGTAAGTAAGCATTTCACCGTAAGGTCGTAAGGTTGTATTTGGCTAATGTGACAAATAAAATTTGATTTCATTTGATTTGTGACTAACCCTAAAGATGGTTTCTGTACTAATGTAAAAAGCTACTGCGCTGTACTATTTTAAAGATGGTTACTGTACTAATGTAAACAGCTACTGCGCTGTACTATTTTAAAGATGGTTACTGTACTAATGTAAACAGCTACTGCACTCTACTATTTTAAAGCTCTCTGAACTACTCTACTAAATAGTGTCACAGATAGCTTTCAACCATGAACACAAATGAATCAATTTACAGTTAGCTCTCACTCTCCTTCTCTTAAACCCTCTTCCACCCCTCTACCTCTTCCTCCGCCTTCCCACAAATCGCACATCACCAATAGAGTGTGTGTGTGACATAAAGAGTGACCCGTTAAATGTGACAGCTTGTGTTGGGGACACATGCACCCCTCCAACCCAACCCCCCCGATTCATGAATCATTAATGAAAATTACCCAGAAAGTGTGTGTGTCTGTGTGTTTCTGTTTGTCTGTGTCTGTGTGTGTGTATGTAGGTGTGTACAGGGGAAGCAGCTAGAGCGCACACTGGGAAAAGGGGTGGGGATAACACACACGCACACACACACACACACACACACACACACACACACACACACACACACACACACACACACACACACACACACACACACACACACACACACACGCGCACACACACACGCACACACGCACACACACACGCACACACACACACACGAACAGGGGAAGGAGTGAACTGCCCGCCAGCACACCATGGACCAAGAGACACCAATGGGACGTGTGAAATATGTATGTAGCTAATGGCCCAAACAAACAAGGTCAATCCCAGTTGAGGTCCCCAAATCCTCCTGCTAAACCCCATCTCTAACCGTAGGGGAGAGAACATTCAACCAAAAAAAACGCTGATTTCCGTTAATGGAAAGTAAAGTAACGCTCCCTATATTTTCAATACATTATTTTCTGCAAAAAGTGGGTAAACGCTCTCAAAATTTTTTTAAAGGTTACCTGCGTTTACCCACCACTACACCACTGGTTGTTAGTGATAGTTCAAGCCCCGAGCATAGGCCTTGACTGTCTAGTTGTAAACTGTGGATAAATATAAAGCACTAGGACTCCAGGACTGAACGGAAATGCTACAATATTGAGATAGTTTACTCATTAGAGGACTGTTCCATTCATGTTATGCTATTTCCCTTCTCCTGTCAGTGAGATGCTGGAACCGGACATATCAGTATATTCGTATTTTAGCTACAATGATATCTCTGTCATGCTGTGCAGCACAATAGCATGCTAAACGCTTTGAATCACGTTATATGACCCTATATTTAGCTTGGTAATGAGGAACATTATTAACATGTGATTAAGGCCATTCATTCTATGCTTATGACATGATGTGAGCTTTTGTATAATATAAATCAAAACATGGTAATTATACAGCTAGTATTCCATGCAACAAGGCACATGGATTTCATGAGTGGCTGAGCAGGTACAGTAGAGGAGAGAGAGAGCGATGCTGCCTGGGACACAACACTATACAACATCACTACAAGAATACTACAATGGTTACTACAACAATAATACAACTTTACAGGCTGGTCCCAGATCTGTTAGTGCTGTCTTGCCAACTGCTACGGTCACTGTCATGCCAAACTTGACCATATGAGTTGGTTAAACAGCACAAACAGATCTGGGACCAGGATACTTTAATGCTGTACTACGACACCACACTAGAAAGTTGCTCTACAGGGCTTCCACTTTAGCCTTGGTACCAGTCTTTGTGCTTTGTTGTCATGCCAAACAAGGAGTGGCAAGGAGTGGAATGACAGCACAAACGGACTGGTACCCAGGCTACTTCCACTCTCCATTCTAGCGGGAGATCAGTGGCTCTCTGGGTGGGGAGGATTGACTTAACCCTCTACACACACCAGGGAGGCTTAGGATCAGGAAGTAGAAATAGAATAGGTGTAGCTTAGCACAACATTCACAAACCCTTCCCCACCCAAACCATCCTTTATATTAGAACACAGAACCCCTCGCATAAACAAACCACTAGCATAAATGAATGAATTAACCACTAGCATAAACAACATCTGAAGAGTGCAGTATGTACCGCTACAACACACACACACACACACACACACACACACACACACACACACACACACACACACACACACACACACACACACACACACACACACACACACACACACACACACACACACACACACACACACACACACACACACACACACACACACACGAGGATGATAATAACATGAACTGAAAAGCGTTGTAGTGTTACATAAGCCCTAATCTGCCTGCTCTCAGATCACAGCAGAGCAGATGGCCTATCCTGGAAACAGTGGTGTTCGGATGCCCATAAAGGGCAATCAGGACAACACAGTGTAAATACAACATTTTACATTTACGTCATTTAGCAGACCCTCTTATCCAGAACGACTTACAGGAGCAATTAGGGTTAAATGCCTTGCTTAATGGCACATGAACAGAATCAAACCAGCGACCTTTTGGTTACTGGCCCAACGCTCTAACCGCTAGAGTACCTGCAGCCAAATACAACTACAATACAACTTAGGTCAGGGTTCAATCGGATCATGTCTTGTCTGCTATGCGCCATTTAAAGGTCATTTCCGATTGAGCTGACATATGCAGTGTTTACCGTGAACGCTGGAACATCGCCTTTTAAAAGGTGCATCGTCGACAAAGAGCGTTCGGACTGAATCCCGGACTAGAACACTACCGTACCGTTGTCAATCCCAAAACAACCACCAAGTACGCAGTCCTTCTTTTTTTTATGGAAAACAATACGAAGGTCACAAGTTACAAGATTATGATTTGTTTTTTCGAAGACTCTCAACATCTGTGTGAAGTGCTTTTGTGACTGACTGACTGACTACCCCAGGCAATACTGAAAGCTTGAAGAGAGAGGGAGATGCCCACAGTTGAATAACCTCCACCACACTCGACTGAATAAATCAATCCATGAATCATGATGACATTCAACTGAGAGGAAAGCGCACACATGGCTTAAAAAAATGGTCCAGGAAGAAACCTTGAAGAAGCAAGATGTCCTCAGAGACTAATGAACATGTGTGTTTGGCTCCCTGCCAGATCCCGCTGTCTGTCTGTATAAACAACACTTTAAAAAAAAACATATACCGTGAAGTGTCCTTGAGGCTGTCAACTTGATTAAAATTAGAATGTTTATTTCATCAAAAGATAGTTGGTCTCCTGAGTGAGAAAATGTGTTATTTGTTTCTCTTTTTCCCCCCGGTACTTCTTTGTGATTCTGTCTTCAAAAGCACATACCTTGTTGCAAAGCATTTCCCAAAGGGATATTAAAGTACACTATTATATTCTCTTCCTCTTCAAGACTGTCTTAAAGCACTTTGTTCATCTGAGGGCGAGGACAACGGTACAGCAACAACAGACAGCTAACACGATCACAGTACCACTGTATCATGGTCACAACAAGCTATGCTACTATTGTCGTATAATGTGGTTGGAATCAGCTGATCCGATCAGGACAGTTGAGTAGTGCAGAACGTATAACACAGTACAGTTGGAGAGGACTATGTAGCTGGCTAAGAGGACTCCTTCCTCTTCCTGGAATACCTGGGATACATTTTGATGCTGCAATGAGCTGTACATTGGCTTACAGTGGTTCGTTGATGACTCTCATTGCCAAGGTTACCCGATCCAAGCACATAGCCATGCTGTACCGTTCAACCTCCTCGGACTCAATGAATCCCTGGCTGTCAGGGCTAGCTCCCACATTACACCCCATAGCTGGATATGGGGGTCATTTATTTTGGGTGAGCCGGGGGATTTCAGCCCCCCATGCTTAGCAACGCAACACCATGAGTCTCTCTTCCTGATGTCGGTTACAGAAGGAAGCGGATTCTGAAATGGTAAGACAGAGCTGAGGACATGCTAAGTTAGAACTGCTTTTGTAACCTACATGGAAGTACAGTTTGGAACACTAGCCTTAAGTGTACATGTTCACACTGTAATACAAGAACACATACAGTTGAAGTCGGAAGTTTACATACACTTAGGTTGGAGTCATTAAAACTTTTTCAACCACTCCACAAATTTCTTGTTAACAAACTATAGTTTTGGCAAGTCGGTTAGGACATCTACTTTGTGCATGACACAAGTAATTTTTCCAACAATTGTTTACAGACAGATTATTTCACCAGAAAATTATGTTATGGCTTTAGAAGCTTCTGATAAGCAAATTGTCATAATTTGAGTCAATTGGAGGTTTAACTGTGGATGTATTTCAAGGCCTACATTCAAACTCAGTGCCTCTTTGTTTGACATCATGGGAAAATGAAAAGAAATCAGCCAAGATCCTTGGGAGCAATTTCCAACCACCTGAAGGTACCACGTTCATCTGTACAAACAATGTACAAACAATAGTAACATCTGTACAAACAATAGTAAGCAAGTATAAACACCATGGGGCCACGCAGCCGTCATACCGTTCAGGAAGGAGACGCGTTCTGTCTCAAGGAGATGAATGTACTTTGGTGCGAAAAGTACAAATCAATCCCAGAACAACAGCAAAGGACCTTGTGAAGATGCTGGAGGAAACAGGTACAAAAGTATCTATATCTACAGTAAAACGAGTCCTATATTGACATAACCTGAAAGGCCGCTCAGCAAGGAAGAAGACACTGCTCCAAACCTGCCATAAAAAAGCCAGACTACGGTTTGCAACTGCACATGGGGACAAAGATCGCACTTTTTGGAGAAATGTCCTCTGGTCTAATGAAACAAAAATATAACTGTTTGGCCATACTGCCCATCGTTATGTTTGGTGGAAAAAGGGGGAGACTTGCAAGCCGAAGAACACCATCCCAACCGTGAAGGACGGGGGTGG